>NC_087357.1:9062562-9678812 GCF_030014295.1 Loxodonta africana
GTTTACCTTCTCATGAGGAAGTCTGGAAGAATTCTTGATCTCCTGTCTGGAAGAATTCTTGTTCTGTACTCTGCTCCCTGTGGCTGTCCTTTATCTCCAATCTGTGGTGAGCCCAGCTGTGGCCTTTTGCCTGCTCTTCTCCATGGTCCATGATCCACTTTCCAACTGCCAGGAATAGAAGCTGGTTCTATGTAGCAGAACTTTGCTGGAACGTTTACGGATTAAAGGGAGTAGTCACTCTGCACAGCATACAGCAAGCATTCTAGAATCACGCATTTCACGTGGCTGGTCTTAAAGGCCACTTGGACCGTCTGCCAACTCACACAGCACCCTGCCTTCTGCCATCGTCTGCTCGTCTCTTCTCCCTCCTTTATCTGCCCCTTCTCTCTTCTGTTCCTCTGAGGTATGAACAGATATTGCTGTCATTTTCTAAAGCAGAAAAGCCTAGCTGTCTATTTCTATGGCCTCCGCTCTTGCTGGCACCCATATTTTCAGGACCTCATTTCCTACTCCATATTAATCAGGAGTTTTGGGTTGCAAATGGCTGAAATCCAACTTGATTTAGGTTAAGCCAAAATAAAAAAAATCCTTTTGACTCAGAAAACCAAACTAGGTGGGGCCAACTGAGGGCGGGTTGAATCCAACAGCTGGAAGGCATGGGGGCTTTTTCCCCATCTATCCTCTCTTTTTTTTTTTTTTTATCCTCTCAGCTTCTCACAGCTTCTTGAATTCTTGTGCAAATAGCTTTCTCTAGGTAGTGGGAACGTGATTTCAGGCAGCCGTGGACGTCCATCCTTGCAGAAGCAAACAGATCTCCAACAAGTTTAGGTGGAAAAGTTAAGGAAAGTTCTCTGATTGGCCTGCCTTGGGCTACGCCGCCACCTCTGAACCAATCATGGAGACAAGGGGGCGGAGTTCTACCATTGGTCCAGCCTGGGTTGTGCGCCATCCCCCGCAATTCTGAGCGCAGATTCCATATGCAGATGGTGGGGGAGGGGAGGCTGGAGAGATGAAAATGACAGCTGGTGCGTAGAGCACGTGGCTCCTCAGTGTTTTCCTCTGCTAGGACGGTTGGTTCCAGAGGAGGACAATGGGGGTATAATGAGATCCCGTCATAGGTCCCAAGACTCTCCTGTAACAGAAGCAAGACCCGAACCAGATCTTTGCTGAGTTTATGCCTTTTTCAAATCCCCTTTCTGCCATTAAAAAAAAAGGGAGAGCCAAAACCCAAAACCCGTTGCCCTCGAGTGGATTTCGACTCATAGCGACCCTATAGGACAGAGTAGAACTGCCCCATAGAGTTTCCAAAGAGCGCCTGGCAGATTTGAACTGCTGACCTTTAGGTTAGCAGCCCTGGACTTAACCACTACATCACCAGGGTTTCCCCACTAGAGAGAGTACATGTAAATTCAACAGTTAGAATGTTTTGGAAGCCTGTTTCCGTGAGTTGTCATCAAGTAGTTCCCACACATTCACTGGGCCTTTCTTCCAAGGTGTCTCTGGGTGATTTTGCACTGCAGCCTTTCAGTTAGTAGTCTAGTGCTTAACCATTTTCGACACCCAGGGACTCTTTTCTGAAGCCTAGAGATTATGTATCCTTCCAGGGCACTTTTAGTACAAAAAATAGCAAAGGCACTTCAAAGAGATCATTTTATTCTTCTGGCGTCCTTCACCAGACTGCTTCTGAAACTGCCTGAACAAGTCATTGTCGTTTCCAAAAAGGTGGTGCTATCACCTCTCTCAACAGTTGGCATCTAATAACCTTAAAAAAAAGAAATTCTTGCTTGTTTTCTAACCTAAGCCCTTCCTGATGCAATTGAAAATCATTTCCTCTCTGTGCTTTGGAGAGGGAGGCCAGATGGTAAGGATCCTAGGTAAAATAACTTTTCATAAACTTCCTGGGATTAGTGAACCATAATGCAGCCTTTTCCTCCCCTGGGTTATACAGTCCTGATTCCGTCAGATTTTCCTCTTAGGTCTTGTTTTCTGACTTCTAAATTATCTGAGCATCTTTCCTTTGGAAGAGATTCAGTTTCTTGCAGTTGTTTGTTGTGTGTGATGGTAGTGAGTACTAGTTAAAACCAAAAAAACCCCTCTGCCATCAAGCTGATTCTGACTCATAGGGACCCAGTAGGGTTTCCGCAGCTGTAAATCTCTACAGCAGCAGGCTACCACATCTTTCTCCCATGGGACTACTGGTGGTTTCGAACCACCAACCTTTCAGTTAGCAGTTGATCACTTTAACCACTGCGCCACCAGGGCTCTTTAAGTACTAGTTAAGCAGAAAAGAATTAGCAAAGAAATTCTCAGCGCTAAACCAACCTTGCTCTAGGGTAGGGGTCCCTGGAGGAAGTGCTGTTTGTCCTACAGAGACTGGTGGGTCCAGAGTCTGTTTATACCCAACTGGGCATTTTTTATTTTAAGTGACGGAAAAAAAAAAAAGCCAATTCATTGCTTATTCATATCTGTTTTACTTGTGAGGTATTTTTTGTCACTGGAATTGAATTGTTTTGATGGGCCTGAAATGGGCGCACATTCATGGAGTCGTTATAGGCTATTAGCATGGGCAGCTCTGGGGAAACCACTGAACATCCTGCTGGTTAGGGTTAGGAACCGGCCACATAAGATACAGGAGGATGTGGTTGAGTCTTTCCTCAAGTGCAAATCCAACACAGACAAAAATAACCTCCTTCAGAAATAATGATAACTTCCTGGTGTTCATCAGAAGGGGAGCCCTGGTGGCACAGTAGTTAAGACCTACAGCTGCTAACCAAAAGAGCAGCAGTTCAAATCCACCAGCCCTCCTTGGAAACCCTATGGGGCAGTTCTACCCTGTCCTATAGAAGGCAGCAGAGTTCCAATCCACTAACCCCAGGGTCAAAGAAGGATGTGCCTAGAAGCAGGAGCGAGGGACAAAAAGCACCTGGCTTACTGGTGCGAGCGTGGAATCCCAGAGCAAGAGCAGACCTGAGTCCTGCTCTCCTTCTGATGCTGGCACCCCTGTGACGGTTCTTTGGGGGAATTCATGGCTTGAATGAATGAATGAACGAATTGCAGATGGTTCTCATTGCTCAGCAGTTTTTTGCAAGAGTTGGACTTCGTTTTCCTCCTTGGCTGTGTTCTGTGGGGGCACACAGGTAGACTCTGCTTCTCTCTCCACGTGATGGCTCGTGAACAACTTAGAGTTGTGCAGGCTATATACCACGCAGTTCCAAAGGGGGCCTTTTACCTCATCGCCAATGTCAAAAAGGCCCCATGGAGTTGTTCAGTGCCCAACCTACGTGGCTGAAGAGTGACCCCATCAGTCTCAAGCCCCATAGGCTCCTCTTTTGTTGACACATTTTACCCCGCTGAGAACCCGCCCCTGCTAGGAGAACAGAGGGTACATGTGGCAGAAGCTTCTTCCTGAATAATAAAAAAAACCCTCAAAACTTGACACAGTTCTGTTAAGTTTCTATTGGTATTTGTAGAAGCCTGCTGCCTCATAAACCTTGTTTTCAATTATGTATGCTGACAAGCTGTTTCATATCTGATATATTTAGGAAAAGTTCAGTTACATTTTCAGAATTGTAATGATTTCCATAAAACATTTGATTCTGAAATTTCATATCTATACAGTACAAATAGCATCATGACAGGCAAAACATGCTACATATCACCTCCCTTTATGCTGTAGTTAAAGTTGTTACAGCTTTTCAAACAGTATGCTTTTCAATACTACAAATAAAGATCCTTGGGTTCAGGCTGTTTTAAAAAATATATATGATGTGGAAACCTAGCATCTGCTTATTTTTGTACTACACATCGTATTTCTCCTCAGCCTAGCTTTCTTCAATAATATTTACTTGGAGGTGGAAGAAAAAAAAAAAAAAAGGAAAATATCTCTCACCTAGGGGGTTCCTGTCACCTGGGACAGGTGCAGCAAGCAGAAGAGAACTCCCCAGGGATTGGCTGTGGGACAGACTTGTTGCAGAGGACATACTCGGAAAAGAGCTGTGGATCCTTGTTTAATGGCTTAAGCAATGCAGGTTCCTCTTTTTCTAAAGAAGTGTGGCTCTGGGTTGTGTTGGTTGGGGTGCAGCCTAACCTGTTATAATGATCTTTGCGGAAACTTGAATTAAGGCGGGGAGTCTAGCCTAAGGGAGTCCTTTGGTGGGCCCAGTGGTTAATGCACTTGGCTGCTAATCCAAAGGTTAGAGGTTTGAATCCACTCAGAGGTGCCTTCAAAGTAAGCCCTGAAGATTTGCTATCAAAAAGTCAACCACCGAAAACCCAATGGAGCACAGTTCTACGCTGACACACATGAGGTTGCCATGATTTAGAGTTGACAGCAACTTTTTTTTGTTTGTTTCTTTGTTTTTCTACTGTAAAGAATGGTATGAATGGGATGAAGAGGGCTGAGAGGGGACCAGTGAGAATACCTGGAAACTGGGTGTGTAAGGCGGGCCCACTTGGCGCCCAGTGAGAGGTGGACAAAGTATGTTTTAAATGGGCCCCTCAGTGCCAAAAAAAAAAAAAAAAAAACAACAACAACTGTGCCAGCAGTCCAGGAAATCTCCCTCTCACCTGGCCTTTCAGTGCCCTGCCACCCTCCAGCCCACGGTTTCCAGGGTCCTGGCCATCTCTGCCCTGTAGCCTAGCCAGCCCTGCCCTGTAGCCTGCAGGAGCTGCAGAGACCCACGGTTCAGAGAATGCCAGCATTCCTGCAAGCATTCATTTGCTCCTTCATTTGTTCATTTATCCATACATCCATCAGGTTAGTTCACCATCAATAAATTGTTCTGAATCTTTTTTGAAATGAGGCAGGCCACGTGGGTGGTACTGATTACAAACACTGTGCCAGGGGCTGGAAGGGCAGGTGTATCAGGCACGAGCCCTGACTGCGGGAGCTGTCAGACTGCAAGAAGGTGAGCCACAGTAGCCCTGAGAAGCCTAGGTAGAGAGAAGCTCCATAACTAGAGAGAGGAGAGAGGGATGAGGACAGAGTCAAAGCTCTTTAAAAGGGATCCCATTCTGCCTCCTGGACCCATTCCCGCTTCTCCCTCTCACCTGTTCTGCACCACCCTGAGGGTCTCAAAGTCTCTTTCCTGATCACTGGTTCTTTTCCTTCGTCTTCTCTTTGCTTTCAAAGATGAACACCCTTCCCCCATCACCCCATCTGAAGCTACCCCAGGAGAAGGAGCAAGTACCTCCGGGGAATCAGAGGATTAAAGAAGAAGACAGAACAAAGACGGACAGGGAACAAAGGCCAGGTGAGGGAGAAGCACCTGGCTCCATCTGGAGCAGAGGAAGCAACACTGGGGCCAAGTTTGTGGGATGAGTGGAATTTAGGGAGAGAGAAAGTTCTGGAGCTGGGGCTGAAGCACCATCCGCCTGGCCACTCCTTACAGCAAGCTTAGTTGCTGGATTTCAGAAATGCCAACAAATCAGAGGAAAGTACATTTGTCTCCAGCTAGACACATTCCAGCGCTTTTATAACTCAAAGGCGTTGTGATAAAATTTTTATCATATCTTTGTGAACTTAGATGACAAATGTTTCAATAAGCGACTTAAAAATGGGCTTTTTCCTGTTGACTGCAATGTTTTATATACTGTTGAACGAAACCTGTTAAAACTTTAAAAATTGTTTTTTAAAAATGAAACATTATGGAAAATATTTTTTCATATAGATCATGCGTTTCCTCAGACAAGCAATGCAGAGTCTCGTAGGCAGGGGAGGTCACATTAACAGTGGTAGGCCACGTGGCATTGAGTGTTTCTGACTATCACAGAACCTCCACCAGAATCCTTGGAAACCCTCCCTCTGCACACATTTACACACACACAATTAGTACTAGTTACTAGAATTCCTCACCACCACCCATCTGTCAGTTTGTCGTAGTCTGGTGGCTTAAATGTTGCTATGATGCTGGAAGCTATGCCACCAGTATTTCAAATGCCAGCAGGGTCACCCATGGTGGACAGGTTTCAGCAGAGCTCCCAGACTAAGACAAATGGGGAAGAAAGGCTTGGTTATCTAGTTCCAAAAATTGGCCAATGAAAACCTTATGGGTCACAACACAGTCTTGTTCAATACAGACACATCATTAAGAAAGACGAATAGCTAGAAAGGAACATCCTATTTGGTAAAGTAGAGGGTCAGTGAAAATGAGGGAAACCCTCAAGGAGATGGACTGGGACAGTAGCCAAAACAATGGGCTCAAAGATACCAACGAACATGAAGACAGTGCATGACTGGGCACCGTTTCATTCTGTCATACATAAGGTTACCATGAATCAAAGCCGACTCAGTGGCAGCTAACAACAAGAGAATTCCTCAAATGAATTTACACCTTAATACTCCGAAAAATTTCCAAGTGAGAGCCACCGCACTGGGCTCAGAATTATCCCTCCCTTTAATGGGCCCAGCATTTAGGGTTTTCTGCCCAGCGTGAGTACAGCCTCGCTTCTCCCAGCATGAGCTAGTGTTTCAAGATCCTCCTTTCCCTTTGCCCCATGCCAGGAGCACAGTCATCAGTCCTGGCTTAAGCTCAAGCTTCATTTTAATGACATGGAAAATGACCCCTAACTATTTCTTAGAATACCGTATATAAATTAGTTATTGATTTTAAAACACCTTAGAAATACAACATGAGCGGCAGTGCCGTGTATGGGCCTGAATAATTAACCGGAAAAGCAGAGGTACAAGCTCTGGCCCCATTATTCCACTGACCTGGTTATCTGGAAACTAACTCAGCCCTCAATCACTTGGGCTGTATGTGGGGGCTGAAAAGGGGATGGCTGTTGTGGGTGGGGGGTCTCCAGCCAGGCGACACTGGCCAGGGGCTCCTCCAGACATCGGAAGGCCTCTTGGACACATGGGTATCACCAGATCCTGTCCCTCAGGAAACCTAGAGTAGCAATTCTCAGCTGACTGTGGGAAAAGAGGTGGCTATGGGTCCCCGTTATGGATTGAACTGTGTCGCCGAAAGTGTATGCTGCAAATCCTAGCCTCTGTGCCTGTGGTTATAATCCCCTTTGGGAATGGGTTGTCCTTGTTAGGTTAATGAGGCAGGATTAGTATAGGGTGTGTTTTGAGTCAATCTCTTTTGAGATATAAAAGAGATTAAGCACAAGCTAGCAAAGAAAGATGGGGGGAGATGCCAAGTCACCTGAAGACCACCCAGGAACAGATGCTCAGAAGAGATAAAGACCTTCTTCCAGAGCTGGCAGAGAGAAAGCCTTCCTCTAGAGCCAGCGCCCTGAGTTCAGACTTCTAGCCATCTAAACTGTGAGAAAATAAATTCCTATTTGTTAAAGCCATCCACTGTGGTATTTCTGTTATAGCAGCACTTGATAACTGAGACAGTCCCTTTCTTTTGAAAAGAAAGCTTTATGATTTCTTTATATTATAAAAGTCGTAAATGCTCACTGCAGAAAATCTGGTAAATGCGGAGAAGCAGGAAGGAGAAACCGTCATCACAAACTCATTGCACAAAGACAGCATTCTTGCCCATTTCTTCTCCTCTTACATGAGAATTCTCTGATTTTTAAAAATTGTATTTACTGTAATAGTGTTCCTATAATGCTGTATGGTATATTCTGTTTTGTTTCCTATTAATATTATATCATAAGCAATTTCTGTTATTATAAGCCGTATATAAACATTATTTTAAATAGCATTTTAGTGGGTTGCAACTCTATTATTTCCTCAGCCAATTCTCAATTGTTGGACGTTGAAGCTACAGATCATTTGTTTTTGGCAGTTATGAGGGGCGAGTGAACGACCAGAACCTCCAGACTCTGTGCTCAGAAATTAACGTCCAATCCTGCTGCAGAGGCGGCCTCTCCCCTTCTCAGTCGTCAGGGAGCAGTCACGTGATTCTTAGTCGTCTCCATGTGACCGTTAACACCTGGCTCCTGGGGTCAGACACCAGTCCACATACCCTGTGTTGCCACAGTGGAGAGTCCACAAGCATTTGCTAATTTGTCATTCTTCATTCATTTACTAGACAATTATCGTACACTTCTGCACGCAAGTGTCTCAGTGTCCTGGGGCTGCCATGAGAAAACAGCACAAGTCGTGGCTTCAGAGAAAGGAAGTATCATCTCACAGTTCTGGAGCACAGAAATCCGAATCAGTGCATCAGCCATTTTAATTCCTTCTGAGGCTTTGAGAAAGGAACGTTCCATGCTTCTCTCTGACTTGTGGTGGATCTCAGCAAACCTTGGTGTCCTTTGCTGCTTATAGATGCATTGGTGTCTCAGTTATCTCTTGCTGCTATAACAGAAATACCACAAGTGTGTGGCTTTGAAGAACAGAAATTTGTTTTCTCACAGATTAGGAGGCTAGAAGTCTGAATTCAGGGCTGAGCTCTGGGGGAATGCTTCTCTCTTTGTCCACTCGCGGGGAAGGTACTTGTTCCTTGGTTCCTTGGTGATCTTCATGTGGCTTGGTACCTACCCTCTCCCATCTCTGCTTGCTTGCCCGGTTGCTTGCTCAGTGTGCTCTTTTTGTATCTCAAAAGAGATTGACTTAAGACACACCCTACAGTAATACTGCCTCATTAACATAACAGTGAGAACAATTCCCAAATGGGATTATAATCACAAGTGTAAACCACAAAACCAAACCCATTGTCATGGAGTAGATTCCAATTTATAGTGTCGAATAGGGTAGAGCTGCCCCATAGGACTTCCAAGGCTGTAATCCTACAGAAGCCAACTGCCCCACCTTTCTCCCAAAGAACAGCTGATAGGTTTGAACCAACAACCTCTTGGTTAGCAGCTGAGCACTTAACTACTGTGCCACTAGGGCTCCTCACCACAGGTATAGGAGTTAGGATTTACAGCACATATTTTTAGGGACACGATTCGATCTGTAACAATCTACCTCCGTCCTCACACGACGACTGTGTCCCCTCTGTATGTGGCTCTGTGTCCTTGTCTGTCCTCCCTTTTATAAGACACCATTCAGGAGGAATTAGGGTTAGGACTCACCCTACTCTGCCCAGCCAAAACCAAACCAAACCCATGGCCATCGAGTCGATTGTGACTCACAGGAACCGTATAGGATAGAGTAGAACTGCTTCACAGGGTTTCCAAGGAGTGGCTGGTAGATTCAAACTGCCAACCTTTTGGCTAGCAGCCAAGCTCTTAACAACTAGGCCACCAGGGCTCCAAGGACCTTGTTAACTGATAACAAAAGAAAAACCCTATTTCCAAACAAAGTCATGTTCACAGGGTTAAGACTTCAGCCTAACTTTTCGGAGGACACAATGCAATCCACACAACGGGTGGTGTACAAGTACTGAGGAAATGCTGAGTTAGAGACACAATGCAATCCACACAACGGGTGGTGTACAAGTACTGAGGAAACACTGAGTTAGAGAGACAAGAATGAATCAGCCTTGCCTTCGGGCGCGGACAACCTAGTTGGCATGAAATGAGTAATGAGGAGTGAGATGAGGCTGTGGAAGGAGGGAGTTGGGAGGCAGGATGGGGGTGGCAGGGAGCAGGGAGGCCTTCACTAGCTCGTGAAATTAGCTGAGGCCTGAACAAGGACCACCACCACCTGTCTGTCAGTTTCTCATACTGTGGTGACTTCTGTGCTGCTGTGATGCTGGAAGCTAGGCCACTGGTATTGCAAATACCAGCAGGGTCAGCCATAGTGGATGAGTTTCAGTGGAGCTTCCAGACTAAGACTAGGAAGAAAGGCCTGGTGATCTACTTCCAAAAATTTGTCAGTGAAAACCTTATGCTCATGAACAACAATAAATGCCTGTTGGTTAAAAAGAAAGAAAACCTCATGGATCACCACAGAATATTGTCTGACTTGCTTGCTTTGGACACACCATCAAAAAAAAAACAAAAACCAAACCCATTGCCATCAAGTCGATTCCGACTCATAGCAACCCTGTAGGACAGAGTTTCCAAGGAGCACCTGGTGGATTCGAACTGCCGACCCTTTGGCTAGCAGCCATGCCACTTAACCACTATGCCACCAGGGTTTCTGGGCACATCATCAGCAGGGATCAGTTGCTGGAGGACACTGTTAGGTGAAGCAGAGAACCAGCAAGGGTGAGGGAGACCCTCAGTGACATGGATTGGCACAAGAGCCGCAACGATGGGCTCGAACAAGCTGGTGGTCATGAGGACAGCCTAGGACAAGGCAACGTTTTGTCCTGTTGTACATGAAGTCGCTGTAAGTCAGAGTGGGCTGGACAGCATCTACAACAACAAGGGAGGAGCAAGAGTCGGAGCTGCAGGTAGAGGGTGACAGGTACAAGGTGTGACATGGGGAGCGTTGCCTGAGAGAGGCCGAGCAAACTGAGGGAGCTGGTCAGCAGGGGCCACTTAAGCTTTGAGTTGGAGGTGCAGGAGGGGATGCTGGAGGTTTCCCCCAGCAGCGAGGCAGTGCAGTGGGGTGGGGCGGGTGGTCAGGACACCCCTACCTGCCACTGCACGTGACTTAGGTGAACAGGAGCCATGGCCAGCGGGCCTGGGTGTGTGGCTGATGCATGGTGTTGCCACTCCAATGGGTAATTAAAGATATGTATGCTAATTTTTAACTTGGTTAAGGGGTATTAACTTAGACAAATGAATCTCTCCTTTCCCAATAATTAGACATCCAAACAAACACAGGCTTTTCTCCCCAATTAAATGAATGGAAAATCAGAGCTGCAGAGCCCGATTTCACTACGCCCTATTTGTTACTGGTTTCCACTTCACTGCTTTCCTTGACTTCACAAAGGCAAACCGCACTCTAAGGAAGCATAATAAAATCATAACAGTAAAAAGATCATTTTAATTTTTGGAGCTCATAAAGCGCTCGTTTACAGTTGGGAAAGAAGACACTTACATTAAGCTCAGATGTCATGTTGTTTCCAAGAGAATATACTTTAGATGGCTTGAGGGATGGTGGTGTCCAGGTGGCGCATTTCAGAATTATATTTAATTTAAAGCAGTGATGTCCATTCCTTAGGTATATAAAGGATGGATCGTAGCAGGCAAATTTTATTTTGTTTTTAATTGAATTACAAAATTAGGGGAGGAAGGAAGTACAATTGATGCATTATACAAACTTTAGTGCTGGGCAGTGAATTTCAAAGCATGGTCTACGTGCCATGCGCGACGGGCTCAGGTGGTAAGGAGACCTTTTATTTGAATGTTTGGGCTTCAGCATGTGTGTGTGGGTAGCTGGCTGGCCATGAAGCCAGGGTAAGAAGGGGGCTCAGGCACCCTACGATTTTTGCAGTGGTGTTCTTTAGCCCCCAGAACCCCCAGTTCTGGTGTCTGATAGAAATTCGCAGGCCAATGGCAGCACCTGCGTGTAGGTGATCTTTGTGGTGGTGGTGGTGGTTGTTAGGTGCTGTTAAGTCACCCCAAACTCATAGCTACTCTATGGCACAATGGAACGAAACACTGCCCAGCTCTGTGCCATCCTCATGACCGGTAGCAGTTTGGATTGTTGTGATCCATAAGATTTTCATTGGCTGATTTTCAGAAGTAGATTACTAGGTCTTTCTCCTTAATCCCTCTTAGTTCCGGAATTATAAGTGGGACTCATGTTCATAGTTAAAATGAGACCTATGGAAACCTTGGGGAGAGACGGAGCCCTGTCTAAGCAGAGCACAAGCAGAGAACCACCTGGTTACGTTCACTCCTTGGTCTAAAATCCCATTAGCTCTTGTTTTGCATTTGGATGTCAGACCCCTCCCAAGTGAATGGAAACTTACTCTCTGGTGGGGCATCACAGTATACCCAGGGCTCTGTGAGACCATGTCTGAGCTCCCACAGGTGGGCAAATGCCAGGCTCTAGACAGGCAGGATGTGATGGGGCAGGTGTTGGTCCGTCGGGCCGGTGGAGAGCAGAGGCCCAGCCTGGAGGCAGGCTGAAATAAGGAGGAGAGTTCAGCAGCAGTAGGAGCACTATGTGACCCGAGGTTGGATGGGGTCCCCTGATCCTTCAGTTAGCTGCAGTTCTTTCGGATCCCCAGAGCCCCCACCCCAGGAGGGGTCCCACAGCCCAGGGGATGCTCTAGGTGGACCTGAAAGGCCAATAGTGGATCTGAAATTCACCCTGGAGGAGTTGAACCGATGGGGTGATGACAGAGTCACCATAGAAGCAGAGCCTGGCCACATGAGTTGTTTACAACTGTGGGCAAAAGCCAGGCTTCCTTCCCTGATGTCAAAGTGTGTGGGAAACTGCATAAGTTAACAACAACAACAACAGCAAAACCTAACATAGGCACTCACGTCTTTTATATAGGGCTTTCCTTCTACATCACACAATATTTCACACACACACACACACAGCTTTGAAGACAGGAACTGTCATTATTCTTCCCATTTCAGAGATGAAGGACCAGAGACACAGAGAGGTGAAAAAGGCATGTCTGAGCATATACAACAAATGAAAGTGGGAAACTGGACCTTAAAACCACAAACTCAGACTCCACCGTTTATTGCACTGTTTATTGTACACAGTCTTCATCCAGCAAACTCGGCAGGGAGACGGTATGGAAGAACTTTTGGGAGACACTCTTTGAGGCAGTAGCTGTCGAGCTATCCTTGTCCACTTTTAGTACTCTGTCTCTCCTAGACAGGGTGGGACTGGAAAGACGATGATGACAACAACGTCAATGTACCAACCACCAACACCACCACCACTCCTTTCATTTGAAGTTTACTTGGCAGGAAACTGAGAAGCAGAATGGAAATGACAAGGACTTCGTCAGCCAGGCCTGAGTAGGATTCCCGAATCTGCTCTTTACAATGTGACTCTGGGCAAGTTACCTGAGTGCTCTGCTCCTTGCTTTCTTTGTGGGTAAAATGGGAGCAATCAGGTTTCGTGACCAAATGCCCCGGCTGGTGACTGCTTGGAAAAAAGCAGCCGCTCAATAACTCGCTTCCGAGAAGGAAGAAACAAACAAACAAAAAACTAGTTGCTGTCGAGTCTATTTCAAATCATGGTAACCCCATGTGTGCAGAGTAGAACTGTGCTCCATAGGGTTTTCAAGGTTTTCGAAGCAGATTGCCAGGTCTTTCTTCCAAGGTGCCTTTGGGAGGATTTGAACTGCCAATCTTTTGGTTAATAATCTAGCCGTTAGAGCATTCGCACTGCATAGGGACTCCCCAATAAGGAATAATGTCTGCTTGTTGGATCGCATGATAAATCATGGATAACATTGTGAAGAATGCGAATTTCAGAACCTTTAATCGTGCTCATGAGGAACCAAGAGGCAAGAGGCAATCATTTGAACAGAATAAGGGGATACTGCGTGGTTTAAAATCAGGAAAAGTGTGCATTAGGGTTGTATCCTTTCACCATACTTATTCAATCTGTATAATGAGCAAATAATACGAGAAGCTGGACTACAGGAAGAAGAACGTGGCATCAGGACTGGAGGGAGACTCATTAACAACCTGCGATATGCAAATAATACAACCTTGCTTACTGAAAGTGAAGAAGACTTGAAGCACTTACTGATGAAGATCAAAGACCACAGCCTTCAGTATGATTACACCTCAACATAAAGAAAACAAAAATCCTTGCAATTGGACCAATAAACAACGTCATGATAAATGGAAAAAAAATTGAAGTTGTTAAGGATTTCATTTTACTTGGATCCACTATCAACACCCATGGAAGCAGCAGTCAAGAAATCAAAAGACGCATTGCATTGGGCAAATCTGCTGCAAAGGACCTCTTTAAAGTGTTGAAAAGCAAAGATGTCACCTTGAAGACTAAGGTGCATCTGACCCAAGCCATGGTATTTTCAATCACCTCATATGCATGCAAAAATTGGACAATAAATAAGGAAGACTGAAGAAGAATTGGCACCTTTGAATTGTGGTATTGGCGAAGACTATTGAATATACCATGGACTGCCAAAAGAACGAACAAATCTGTCTTGGAACAAGTACAGCCAGAATGCTCCTTAGTAGCAAGGATGCGAAGACTCAGTTTCACATATTTTGGACACGTTATCAGGAAGGACCAGTCCCTGGAGAAGGACACCATGCTTGGTAAAGTACAGGGTCAGCAGAAAAGAGGAAGACCCTCAATAAGATGGACTGACACAGCGGCTACAACGATGGGCTCAGGCATAGCGACAATTGTGAGGATGGTGCAGGACCACGCAGTGTTTCATTCTGTTGAACGTGCGGTTGCTATGAGTTGCAACCGACTGGACGACGGCACCTCACAACAACAATTCCATCTTTTGAGGTCAGGGGAGAAAGTGCCCTCTGTCGCCCCCAATAGGCTCTTTGGATTCATATGTTGGGCTCTGACCTGGTGCCTGTGTCCCTGTCCTCTGAGGTCTAAATAGAATGGGCGGAGACCACTCTCCCACATCCAGACTGCTCTTGCCTTTCCTGAGGAACTCACGTTCTCACGGCTACATGCGGGTTCTAATGGCCTGCCCTCCCTGGGCACCCCCTGCCATGGCCCATACACCCCTGCATCAGGCCCCTTTCTGGGTCCCCACAGACCATTTGCACAGGCAGATCTACTGGAGGTTCAGCCACGGATGAGGGAGGCTGATGCCACGACTGAAGCGAGGCAATATTGACAGGAGACGTCTTCGTCCTTCAGGGTCCACCAGCCACGCTGCCCGTGATGTGCCTCACTAGCTGCCCGCCACAAAGCCTCCTCTGTGTGCTCTGGCACACCGTCCTCCTGCGTCTACCCACACGGCCTCTTCTGCCCTAACCCGTCCCTCTTTTCTGTTGATTTCTCCTCAAGTGTTTAGCCATTTCTTTGTTTTGCTGCCTCTTTCCAAACCAGTGATCACAAGCGGGTGGCCTGTAGACCAGGTACATTCAACCCAGGGGTATGCTTTGTTGGGCCCAACGCATTTAAACATTTTTGAAATAGGGGTCAATATATACAACTCGGTGCACATGAAAATCCAGACTCTCAGTGTCTTTTGAAAACTTGGACAACTTGGCAACAGTGCTATGCCTTGCTTCGGGAATTAATCTGCTCCAGTAAATGGGGCCCTTTCCCGTCAGTTGGCAGAATCCTGCTTCCCTGCTGCCCCCAGCAGCTGGCCTCAGGGCTCTTCTGCAGGCTGGGGCTGTGGCATTGGGCCTTAGCTCGCATAATCCACATAACTTATCAATGTATTCTCCTCAGCAAAGGCAGTTGCTAATGGCAGTTGTTAATATCTATCAATTTATATCCTCTATCTATCTTTCTATCATCCCTCTCTCTATCCACCTACCTATTTACCTATCATCTATCTATCTGTCTGTCTCTCTCTATCTACCATCAAAAGTTTCATTTGGCAGCCTCCCAGTGACCATGTTGCAGGCACCTCCTTGTCCACAAAGTCCCTGCGGGTTGGGGCACCTTAAAGAGGTACCCCTCCTCGGAAGCATCCACCCTGGTTTACCAAGCAGGGGCCTCTTTCCTGATCTTTGCTTTCATTGGCTCATTCTAGAGCTTAGCTATGACACAAGCCATAAGGGTTATCTCATTTGACCTTGACAACAGCCCTCTGAGGTGGGCGCTATGGAGAACCTGATCAATGTGACTAATGCCACACAGGTAGTTGGAGACAAAGCCATGACGTGAGAGAAATCTTCCCCAGAATTTCTACAGTAACCTTAAAAAAAAAAAAAAAAAGTTGCCATCAAGTCGATTCCGACTCACAGCGACCCTACAGGACAGAGTAAAACTGCCTCACAGGGTTTCCAAGGAGCAGCTGGTGGATTTGAACTGCTAACTTTTGGTTAGCAGGTGAGCTCTTAACTACTGTGCCACCGGAGCTCCTTTAAAAGAGGGCAAACCGTGGGCCAAACCCGGCCGGCTGGATTTTTTGTATGGTCCTTGAGGTCAGAATGGTTTTTACATTTTTTTCCCCCTGTTTCAATAATTTCTTCTTTTTGTTGTTGTTGAGAATACACATGGCAGAACATACACCATTTCAACAATGTCCGGGTGTTAATTCAGTGACATTGATTACATTCTTCAGGTTGTGCAACCATTCTCACCCTCCTTTTCTGAGTTGTTCCTTCCCCATTGGCATAAACTCACTGTCTCCCAAGTTTCCTGTCTAACCTTTGGAGTTGGCTGTTGTCAGTTTGATCCAGTAAAGTTGGTTCTCTGTAAAAGCACAATACTCAAGGCAGACGTCCTTTACCAATTAAGCTCAATTATTGTTTGTTTAAAGAATGCATCAGGGGATATTTTCGGGTTTCTACATTTTAAAGGTAGAAAAAAATCAAAAGAAGAAGAATATTTTGTGATATATGAAAATGATATGAAATTCTAATTTGAGTGCCCATATATGAAGGTTTGGAGCCCTGGTGGTGCAGTGGTTATGAGCCTGACTGCTAACCAAAAGGTCGGCAGTTTGAGTCCACCAGTCACTCCTTGGAAACCGTATGGAGCAGTCGTACCCTGTCCTATAGTGTCGCTATGAGTCAGAATCAACTCGATAGCAATGGGTTTGATTTTTGGTTTTATGTAAAGTTGTATTGGGGTCCAGCAACTGATTCAGATGCGGGCTCCAGTTAGAGACATGCTGTTCTGCCCACCTTCCTGCATGTCATCGTCTGCCCTGAGCTCCTCCCAGTCTGTGGGAGGCCATCTGGGCTTCCTGCCATTTCTTGAGAGAATCATTAGCCATCCTCTAATACCTAAGCCCCTGAGGCCTCTCACCTGGAGCAGGTGATGTGGGGTTGCCTGGGGGAGAAGCAGCTCAATTATCAGTCAGCGCCTATAGTCGGGAGCCTCTGCCTGGCTAATTTTCCATTCAGGGGCTCACTTTGGAAACCACTGTTTTCTCTGAGCAGAGAGACTTAGTATGCAGGCTCTGTCGCTCCCTTGGGAAGGACTCATGTGGGGTGTGCTGGTGTGCTGGTCTCATTTGCTTAGGGACACCTGCCTGTCTCTTTGAGGCGCACCCACCGGGGCCCCCAGAGTACATTTCATACGCTGGGACCTTATATTTCAAGTCCCACCA
The DNA here is from genome assembly GCF_030014295.1 of Loxodonta africana. Lineage (NCBI taxonomy): Eukaryota > Metazoa > Chordata > Mammalia > Proboscidea > Elephantidae > Loxodonta > Loxodonta africana. Next base: position 9,079,521 of record NC_087357.1, read on the forward strand.
TTCCAAACCTTCGCTCCCAATTTTGGGATAATCTATTCAAGCATTTTTGTGTGACGCAGGAATAAGAGAGAGAAACATCATTTTATTTTTAATAAAAGCACTAATTACATGTTTTTGATGGTAGAAAATTAATGCAGAGGTCAAGTGCTTAGTGTCCTGGTTACCTAGCTCAAACCTCTTTCCATAGAGTAAGAACATTAACCCAGAGCCTACTGAGGCCCTGGCGTGTGTACTGCTGGCTACTATTATGAGAATATTAAATTTTTATTGCCACCATAGCTTTTAATCAGTGACATTGCTCCTGTGTTAGCAGGTGGCACATTGGGATTCTACAGCCCTTCTTTTGACTTCTGACTCCAGATAAATGAAGCTTTAAAAATGTCAGGAGTTGTGCTAAAATAGAATGTAGTTTGATTTCACAGTGACTGTGATTCTGGTTACAATTAGATGACTGTAACAATACAAAAGACACATTATCTATACAATTTATGATCCTCCTGGACCAAGCTCAACATCTTAAAAATGCAACATTTCAGTACCATCTGGGAGATTTGCCCAACAAAATTATGTATAAACCAAGTTCTTTATTGACTTGCTGAGATCCAAGTGGAATCAATTATACATGATTGTTGTCTTTGTCAGCACTGCAAAGTGTGATACAGCTAAAGGCCCCTGTTGCATAAATCGTCCAAGTGTAATTTCCCAAGGGGCTGGGTTTTGTGTGGAAACAAAGCACGGTGGATATTTTCTGCTTAGGTTGTTTTGATTGCATTCAGAGTGGGAGTAATCCCATTTTCCTTGGGATCCCTGGTGAGCTTTGCTGAACTTGGAAGAAAGTCTTACCTTGGAGGTTTCAGAAGCCCAGGGTGGGTGGTGGGCGTGTGGGAAGGGGGAGGCGGATTCAGGTGACTGCAGATGAAGCCATGGCCTTTCCATTCCATTGCTTTCACTTAGAGTGCACCTTCAACATCAAAATGCTGAGAATCCAGTATTTTGCAACATACGTAAAAGCTTGTACTGAGCTATGTCATTGAAGAAAAAAATGACTCTATTTCAGAAATGTGGCAAAAAAAAAAAAAAAAAAGCCCCACAAAGGCCTAAAATATGTATTATATTATTCTGTGGATGAGTATCTCTGAGCTTATGAGGGAAGCTACTCTGAAATTGACAGTACATCTACATTTAAAATATCGTTACACCTTCGCTGATAGAATGTGTAGTGGCTGTCCTCGGGTTGAGTAGTGGTGGAAGGGAAGATCAGAGGTTCCTGGAGCACTGGCGATGTTCTTGATCTGGGTGATGGTTGCATGGGGAAGCTCAGATCTGGGTGATGGTTGCGGGGGTGGGGGAAGCTCAGATCTGGGTGGTGGTTGTGTGGGGAAGTTCGGATCTGCGTGATGGTTGTTGGGGGACACCCAGGTTGTAAAACTTCACCATGCTGTACCCTTGTGCTGTGTGCACTTTCTGTATGGGTATTTTTTTTATCAACAAAAGGAGCAAAAAAGATGTCTGCAAATAAAGTTGGAACCAATACACAAAAAAATACTATTACGGTCATCGTGTTAAAGAAAGGGACAGTACAGAGAGAAAGGTCAATGTTTGTGCTCACGGAAACCAGGGAGGACAGACTTGAGGAATCTTTCGCATTGGTCCAGTGGCTTTAGTTTCCTAATGCGGCTGTAACAGAAACACCGCATGGGGGTGGCTTTAAAGAGCAGAAATTTGTTTTATCACTCTTCTGGAGGCTAAAAGTCCAAATCAGGGTCTTGGCCGTGTTGATTCCTTCCTTGTCAGTAACACTGATCCCTTGGCAATCCTCATATGGTGTGGGGGGGGGGTGGATTTAGGATCCACTGTACACTGGTCTGACCTCAGCAGATTGATTACATACATCAGATTGTATTGTGGAAAGTGATCACATTATATTACACTTAAAAGAATTGTTGTTTGTTGTTGTTAGGTGCCGTCCAGTTGATTTTGACTCACAGCAACCCCATGTACCACAGAACGAAACACTGACCGGTCCTGCACCATCCTCACCATTGTTGTTATGCTTGAGCCCATTGTTGTAGCCACTGCGTCAGTCTATCTCGTTGAGGGTCTTCCTCTTTCCGATGGACCCTGTAAAAGAATTACATTACATTATAACAGGATATGTTTGCAATTAATTTTGTTATATGCTTTTACCAAGAATCATATTATTAGGCATGTAATAAATGCCTAATAAATAATTGCTGAATATTTGAGCACTAGAGAGGGTTATGCTAATTTGTGCATATTGGGGTTTAATAATTTACTTTGAAGCAAGGACATGTTTTAGTTAGGGATTTTTTTTTCTTGGTAAAGTCCTTGTTGCTGCTTTTGGCTGCCATAGACACCTGAGGCCCCTGACTTCCGGTAATCCCATGCATAACAGAAGAAAATGCTGCCTGTCCTGTGCCATTCCCATGACTGGTTGTGGTAGCATTGTGATCCACAGGGTTCTCATTGGCTGCTCCTCAGAAGCAGATCATCAGGCCTTTCTTCCCAGTCTGTCTTAGTCTGGAAGCTCCACTGAAACGTGTTCAACATCCTAGCAACACGCAAGCCTCCACTGACAGACAGGTGGTGACTGTGCACGAGTTGCGCTGGCCAGGAGTCAAACATGGGTCTTCTGCGTGGAAGGTGAGAATCCTACCATGGAACCACCAGTGCCTCTCTTGATGAAGTATGCTGTCCCGTGAAAGATTTTCTCTCTCTGTAGCTTGTCAAATAGGACAATTGTAGGGCATCAGGGACCCTGGACTCTTTGCCCTGTGAGGAGGTACAGCTGACACTGGAAGAGGAAAGTCCTTTTCTCCTTCTCTTCCTCTCTCTTTTGTGGCACATGGAGCAGTTATAGATAATGAAGCCATTCTCTGATGCTGAGAAGCTCTCGAGTACAAGAAAGGGCCTTACCTGGAGTGGGAAACCCAGCTTCCCAGGAGCCCCCTCACTCAGTGCTGATCCAATATCACGCCCTTAACTTTGATCAGGTGTCGCTGTGAGAAACAGTCCAAGGAAGAAGGACTCATTCCTTCCAAAACACTCTATAACACATAGTTCATTAGGAAATCACTGACGTCTGGTCCACATGGCAAGTTCCCCTAAGCAGAGAGTGTGAGGTAGAGTTTCTCTACCACTAAACACTGAAGACTCCACCGAGGCATCCAAGGAGCTCAGAGCTGGGTTTGCTGAACAAAGGCAACTACGTGGTGCCAATAATTACCATTATATTAGGATTTCTTACGTGTTACTGAACACCTTTCTATACAGTTTTAAAATGAATTTGTACATTGTTGCAAACCAAAAAACCAAAGCCATTGCAGTCGAGTCGATTCTGACTCACAGTGACCCTATAGAACAGAGAAGAACTGTGCCATAGAGTTTCAACAGAGCGCCTGGTGGATTTGAGCTGCCGACCTTTTGGTTAGCAGCCAAACTCTTAACCACTGTGCCACCAGGGCTCCAGAGGTAATGGTATTATTGTCCTCATTTTGGAGGTGGGAAATAAAGGCTTGGGTAAATTTATTGACTTGCCTAAGATCCTACGGCTAGTGACCAAAGGATCCTCCTTTATCTACTTGGTTTCTCTGTACTGGTAGCTTCAGAGACGGAAGGGCAGAGTGACGAGACCTTAATAACTAAGAAGAGAATATAAAAAAATTAAATCCAGTCAATTCTGAGCCGTAACAGAAACTATGCCTGTAAATGTTTTTTACAATATACAATGAAATCCTTAAACTCAATAAATATTTACATAAACACAGCTCCCTACCAAAGATTTAGAAGGTCTTTGCAAAGACTATTTCTAAAAATTAATAACTCCGTATAATTCTTACTGCATTAAAAATGTATATCATGAGACCCAGACTGAATAAACGAGGGTGATACAAGTGTTTACTCCATGTTCTGAGGGTGATATGAATTTAGTTCAACTTGACAGATAGCAATAGAGGCTCTACTACATACCTGGCTGAGCAGGAAATCCATGATGAATAATAATATAGAGACTGTCCGGGTATCGCATACAACTTAACACAGGTAGGAGGAACAATACACAACTCAGCACCTCGAGAGGCAGATGATGATGAATGGCATCTGTGGCAAAGGAAGAGGAGTTGAGGTGTTATTGAACCTTGATCTGGGCCATACAGATCAACCCATTAAACCCTCATGGGAACCCTTTTAAGTGGGAATTGCTTCTCTATTTCACCAATGAAGGAGCCCTGGTGGCATACTGGTTAAGCATTTGGCTGCTAAATGAAAGGTTGGTGGTTTGAACCTTCCTGCCAGCTCTGCAGAAGAAAGACCTGGTGATCTGTTCCGGTAAAGATTACAGCCTACCCTACAGGGCAGTTGTACTCTGTCACATGGGTCACTATGAGATGAAAATTGACTTGATAGCACCTAACAACAATGGGGGATCTGAGTCTAAGGAATTTACTCAAGATTGCTTACTGAGAAGCAGAAACAGGATTTAAACTCTGGAGGGAAAGCCCAAGTATTTTCCAGAACCTTCTGAGCCTCCATACACCCTTCTGGTTTCTTTAAAAGAGGTACCAGGAGACCTATACAAAGAAAACTATAAGACACTACTGCAAGAAACCAAAAAAGACCTACATAAGTGGAAAAACATGCCTTGCTCATAGATAGGGAGACTCAACATTGTAAAAATGCCTATGCTACCCAAAGTTATCTATAGATACAATGCAATTCCCATCCAAATTCCAACGACATTTTTTAATGAGATGGAAAAACAAATCACCAACTTCATATGGGAGGGAAAGACGCTCTGGATAGGTAAAGCATTACTGAAAAAGAAGAACAAAGTGGGAGGCCTCACACTACCTGATTTTAGAACCTATTATACTGCCACAGTAGTCAAAACAGCCTGGTACTGGTGCAACAACAGGTACATAGACCAATGGAACAGAATTGAGAATCCAGACATAAACCCAACCACATATGAGCAGTTGATATTTGACAAAGGCCCCAAAACAGTTAAATGGGGAAAAGAGTCTTTTTAACAAATGCTGCTGGCATAACTGGATATCCATCTGCAAAAAAGTGAAACAAGACCCATACCTCACACCATGCACAAAAACGAACTCAAAATGGATCAGATATAAAATCTAAAATGATAAAGATCATGGAAGAAAAAATAGGACAACACTAGGAGCACTAATACATGGCATAAACAGTATACAAGACATTACTAACAATGCAGAAGAGGAACTAGACAACTGGGAGCTCCTAAAAATCAAACATCTACGCTCATCCAAAGACTTCACCAAAAGAGTAAAAAGATTATCTATAGATTGGGAAAAAATTTTTAGCTATGACAATTCCAATCAGCATCTGATTGCTAGAATCTACATGATACTGCAAAAACTAAGCAACAAAAAGACAAACAACTCAATTAAAAAATGGGTAAAGGATATGAACAGGCACTTCATCAAAGAAGACATTCAGATATCAAACAGATACATGAGGAAATGCTCACGATCATCAGCCATTAGAGAAATGCAAGTCAAAACTACAATGAGATACCATCTCACTCCAACAAGGCTGGCATTAATCCAAAAAACACAAAAGAATAAATGTTGGAGAGGCTGTGGAGAGATTGGAACACTTATACACTGCTGCTGGGAATGTAAAATGGTACAACCACTTTGGAAATCCATCTGACGCTTCCTTAAATAGCTAGAAACAGAACTACCATACGATCCAGCAATCCCACTCCTCGGAATATATCCTAGAGAAATAATAGCCTTTACACGAACAGATATATGCACACCCATGTTCATTGCAGCATTGTTTACAATAGCAAAAAGATGGAAGTAACCAAGGTGCCCGTCAATGGATGAGTGGATAAATAAATTATGGTATATTCACACAATGGAATACTATGCAATGATGAATCCATGAAACATCTCACAACATGGGAGGAATCTGGAAGGCATTATGCTGAGTGAAATTAGTCAGTTGCAAAAGGACAAATATTGTATGAGACCACTATTATAAGAACTCAAGAATTAGTTTAAACAGAGGGGAAAATATTCTTTGATGGTTATGAGAGTGGGGAGGGAGGGAGGGAGGGAGGGAGAGGGGTATTCACTAATTAGATAGTAGAGAAGAACTATTTTAGGTGAAGGGAAAGGCAACACACAGTACAGGAGAAGTCAGCACAACTGGACTAAACCAAAAGCAAAGAAGTTTCCTGAATAAACTGAACACTTTGAAGGCCAGAGTAGCAGGGGTGGGGTTTTGGGGACCATGGTTCCAGGGGACATCTAAGTCAATTGGCATAATAAAATCTATTAAGAAAACATTTTACATCCCCCTTTGGAGAGTGGCATCTGGGGTCTTAAACACTAGCGAGCGGCCCTCTAAAATGCTTCAATTGGTCTCAACCCATCTGGATCAAAGGAGAGTGAAGAACACCAAAGACAGAAGGTAATTATGAGCCCAAGAGACAGAAAGGGCCACATAAACCAGAGACTACATCAGCCTGAGACCAGAAGAACTAGAAGGTGCCCGGCTACAACTGATGACTGCTCTGACAGGGAACAAAGCAGAGAACCTCTGAGGGAGCAGGAGAACAGTGGGATGCAGGCCTCAAACTTTCATAAAAAGACCAGACTTATTGGTCTGACTGAGACTAGAAGGATCCCGGAGGTCATGGTCTCCAGATCTTCTGTTAACCCAAGACTGGAACCATTCCCAAAGCCAACTCTTCAGACAGGGATTGGACTGGACTATAAGACAGAAAATGATACTGGTGAGGAATGAGTTTCTTGGCTCCAGTAGACACGTGAGACTATGTGGGCAGCTCCTGTCTGGAGGCAAGATGAGATGGCAGGGGGTACAGGAGCTGGCTGAATGGACACGGGGAATACAGGGCAGACAGAAGGAGTGTGCTGTCTCATTAGGGGGAGAGCAACTAGTTGTATATAAAAAAATCAAACCAAACCTACTGCCGTCGAGTCAATTTCAACTCATAGCGCGTCTACAGGACAGAGTACAACTGCACCATAGAGTTTCCAAGGAGCACCTGGTGGATTTGAACTGTTGACCTCTTGGTTAGCAGCGGTAGCACTTAACCACTATGCCACCAGGTGTATATACATTTTTGTATGAGAGACTGACTTGATTTGTAACCTTTCACTTAAAGCACAATTTAAAAAAAAAAGGAGAGAGGTACCAGGTATAACAGGTGTGGCAAACAGATGCAGACATGGTTAGAGAGAATGGGAGAGAGAGAGAGAGCGCAGAAACGTCTCCCTGCAGGGAGGACGCAGTTGGTGAGGGGGCTTCTGAAGAGAGACGGGCTTTTAACAGACTGAGTGGTGGGTGGCATTTCTGGGGTGTCAAGAGCACAGAAGCAAAGGCATAAAGGCAGGATGCAATACCAGGAGATGAGGCTAAAAGGGCAGTCGTATGCTCTGGGGTGGAGCCATGGTTGCACAGTGGTTAAGCATTTGGCTGCCAACCAAAAGATCAGCAGTTCAGATCCACCAACCACTTTTTGGAACCCGTATGGGGCAGTTCTACTCTGTCCTGCAGGGTCATTGTGAGTTAGAATCAACTCAATGGCAATGAAATTATGCCCTGGGGCTGGGATAATGACACTCCTGTTGGAAGCAGGCTAGCTTGAGTCTGAGACCTGGTTCTGACATGAGTTAGCCCTGTGACCGGGCAATAAAACCTGTGTTGGGAAGCACTTAGCACAGTGCCTACTTGGTGCATAGTAAGCACTCGGTATACAGTAGTCCTGTGGTGCTAAATACTTGTCGAGTAATGTAGGGGTCATGTCAGCGTTTAAGGGCAGAGAGATGCGCTCTGTGCTGCTGACTGCTAGGTTTTAGGAACTTATTCTTTCTGACCCTTGAGAGACCTAAACTCTCTCTTTCTTTTTTTTACTACTAACCCATTTCTTTTCCTTGCAAGGCTTCATTCTTTCTTCTTCACTGTCATTGAGAACTGGTCATGGCAACTCAGTGACAAAACGGTAAGTGATGTTTAATTCTTTATAATTGTTGCCTCCTGTCTCAAAACTTGTGCATCTGTCAACCTTTAACAAAGAGGGCAGGGATTGCTACCTGTTTGTTTGTTTTTTTACTTTGTATGTTACCTTATCTAAAGAGAGGTCACATATTAAATCCCAATGGTTGGGGGCTGGAACCCAATATTTGTATTTCTCCTTAGCTTCCCTTTGGGTGCCAGAATTCTGATACTACCTATTACTGGTAATGCTATTATTGTCCTCATTTTACAGGTGGGAAACAAAGGCTTGTGCCACCAGAATGCTCACGCCCCCAGAGTGCCCTCATCTCTTTCCGCTTAGAAAGGAAGAAGGGATGACTATAACCAGTGATTAAAACAACTTTTCCCTTCCTTCCAGGTGCTTTTCTACAGGGCCTTGCTCTGAGCCAGCCACCTGCTTCTCCAAAAAGCTGCCCGTAGGAAGTACAGGATTTTTTAATGGCTTTATTGAGATATAAATGGGGTTGGTTTTGGAATATTCAGGAGTTCCAGTTACACGGTGCTGTATGGAGTGAGGACAGCCGGTATGCATAACGTTCCAGGATGTTATTTAAAATGAAAAATGCCAATAGACTTTATATTTCCCCTAAGCTTTTCTTTTTTTGAGGCTTGAGGGGGGCATATTAAGAGTATTTGTTTCTTTCTCTTGGTGCTATTTTTGTCGTTTTCAAAAACTAAGTGAAAACAATCCAAGTACGTTTGGGGAGATTTCATGTGTGAGTCTGTTTTAGAAGTGAGAATGATCAATATTTTGTGGTCCAATGTGGAACACTTCATAATACCAGTAAAAGAAAAAAAAAAAAAAAAACGGAGACTTTGAACTGTTGTAACCAAAGCTTAGCTATCACAGAGAAGATGGGAGAAGGCGTGAGGTGGAAAAGGAAGAAGGAAAATTCAGAGATTTATTTACCTTGATCAACTCTTGCTATCCTGGTCCCACTTCCTGCTCTTCCCTCCCCACGCTCAGTCATGAGGGTGGATGCAGCCCCAGCTCCTCCACCCCCTAGCTGAGCGCATTTTTACTACAGCTTTAGGGATACCCAAGGAGAAGATTTTTATTTGTTAACTTCCTGTTATGACCTCCCTCTCTAGCACAGGTGAGGAGAACTATCTTTGCCTAAGGGAGGAGTTTACTGATGTATCTGCCAAAACAAAATAGCAACTTTCTACCCCAAATGTGGAAATTCTCTCAATTTTTAAAAATAATCTATTATTTTGCTGTTGTCTGACAATTTTTTTTTATTGAAGGTATTTTTATTTATTTTCTTATCACACACCACAGAGAAATGACAAAGTGTTTATCAATACTCTTTTTTTGTGGTTATTGAGAATATACACAGCAAAAACACACACCAATTCAAGTTTCTACCTGTACAATTCAGTGACATTGATTACATTCTTCAAGTTGGGCAACCATTCTCACCCTCCTTTTCTGAGTTGTTCTTACCCCATTAACATAAACTCACTGCCCCCTAAAAAAAAAATGTTCCTATTAAATCTTTCAAGTTGCTGTCTCCTCTCTGGTATACTTTGGCCACTCAACTCTTCTTGAGAGTTTGGCAAACGTTAAATACCAGTTTCCATGGAGCCCACACCTATTGCGAAAACCCCATGTGTCAGAGTAGAGCTGTGCTCCCTGGGGTTTTCTGTGGCTTTGAAATAGACATTCCTTTCTCCCGAGGTGCCTCTGGGTGGACTTGAACCCCCAACCTTTGGGTTAGTGTAATGGTTTGACCAACCAAAAGTTAGGCACACACGTTACTAACTCTTGAGTCCTTTTGTCTTTTTTTTTGAAAAATGGTAGCTCTCAGAAAAGAGCCAGTTACCATGTTGCCGCTGTGCCCACCATGATGTGTCACATGTCTGCCCCAACCAAGCAAAGAACACGCGGGCTCTAGTCCGTCCCCGACACACACACTGTGCGCCTGCTAGTGCCCGCGGCCCTTCCCTTAGCCCGCCACCCGGCGGTGACCGGAAGGAGAGCCCGGTGACCGGAAGGGGACCTGGGACCCGAGGGCTCCCGGCCTGCAGCCCGAGAGGCGGCCAAGAGGCCCAGCGTGCGGCAAGGGGCCAGTGGAACAGGGTTATCCGCTTGCTCGGAGGACCTTCCTGCCCACGACCAGCAGCAGAGGCGGGAGCGATGGTGGCTGAAACCACGCTGCGGCCTCCACGCGCCCCCAAGCGGCGGGGCAGAGAAGCGAGTCCCTTCGCCATGAACGGCCGTCAACCTGTCCCTCGTCAGCTGAGGTAAACATTACAAACTCTGAAGTACATGAGACTTAACTTTGTTGTTTTGACAAAGGGAAATATCTGTAATATTCACATCCCTATATAGGTCCCTGGGTGGCACAAGTGATTTTCACCGGGCTGCACTCAGACCCACCCAGAGGCCCCTCTGAAGAAAGGACTGGCCATCTACTTCTGAAAATCAGCCATTGAAAACCTTCCGTAGCACAGTGCTACTATGACACACATGGGTTTGCCATGATTGGGGTTGGCTCCAGGGCAATGGGTTTCATTTCGATTTGTAATCATGACGTAGAATATTTTCATCTCCCCAGAAAGTTACCCCAGGTCCCTTCCCAGTCGATCCCTACTTCCCATCCCCCAGAGGCAACCGCTGTTCTGATTATTTTCACATTACTTTTACTGTTATAGAACTTAATAAAAATGGACGCATAAAAATACTGTTTTGTGTCTGGCAACTTTTCAGCAGCATGATCTATATGAGAGTCATCCATATTGTTGTATGTCCGTGGTTTTCTTTTTCTTTTTATTGCCTTGTAGTATTCCATTATACACATATACCACAGTGTACTTATCTATTCTTTTGATTGACATTTGCGTTGTTGACCATTGTGAATAAAGCTGCTATAAACAATCTTATACAAATCTATTTGCGGACATTTATTTTTATTTCTTTTAGTTTAAGAGTTGAATTGCTGGGCCAAAGGGTAGGTGTATGTTTAACATTAAAAAAAAAAAAAAAAAAAACTGCTAAATCTTTCCCCAAAGTCCTCGCACCATTTTATACTCTCACCAGTAATGTCAGAGAGATTCTAGTTGCTCCACACCCTTCACAACATTTGGTGTTGTCAGTTTTTTTTTTTAATACTAGTCAGTCTAGCAGGTGTTTAGTAGGATCTCATCGTGGTTTCAATGTACATTTCTCCAGTGATTATGATGTTGAGCATTTTTTCATATGCTTTTGACCAGTCATATATCTTTCTTTGTTAAGTATCTTTTCAAGTTTTTTTTTTTTTTTTTTGCCTGTTTTTAAATGGGATTGTGTGACATTTTAATTGTAGGAGTATTTTAGTATTTATTATTAATTGTAGGAGTTTTTATTCTTTTTCATTTTTTTCTTTGATGAACAGAAATTTTAAATTTTGTTTAGATTTAATTAAAGTATTTTTATGGTTATAGTTTTCCTCATCCACTAAGAAATATGTTGCTATTAGTTGACATCAAGTTGGCTCTGATTCATGGTGACTTTATGTATAACAGAACAGAATGTTGCCCAGTTCTGCACCATCTCCACAATCTTTGATATGTTTGAGTCCATCGTTGAGACTATTGTGTCACTATGTCATACAGTAAAACTCCCAAAAGCCAGAGCCTCTGTAAGCCGGAAACCTGTCAGAGAAGGAAAACTCAAATATTTTCACTAATAGAGAGTGACAGAAAAGTGGTAAGACTGCACCTGTCCAAGGCAGAAAACTTTTGAGAACTGAAAAAACAAGGCAGTCCCATGGAGTTCTAGCTGTCACACAGGTTTCACTGTACCTACACAGCAGCAGCTAGATTAATGTTTGTGAATAACTGGGGAACGTATATATATTTCTATATCTGTGTATATATATGTACGCCGAACTCATTTTTGTTGAGTTGATTCCAACTCAGAGTGACCCTAGAGGACAGAGTAGAACTGTCCCATAGAATTTCCAAGGAGCAGCTGGCTGGTGGACTCGAACTGCCAACCTTTTGGTTAGAAGTCAAGCTCTTAACCACCATACTATCTAATATTTCTTTTTTATGTTTTTGAGGGTTTTTAAATAGCCCAGCATATGATCTATCTTCATGAACATCCCTTGTGCATTTGGAAAGAACCTATATTCTATAGTTAATAGCTACCGTCTGAAGAGTCAGTTGGGTCGGAGGGTTTGATAGTACCATTCAGATCATCAACAGTATTACTCCTTTTTTAAAAAAATCTGGTTCTCTATCGATTACTTAGAAAAGTGCATTAAAATTTCCAATCCTGATCGGGACATTATCTGTTTCTCCTTTTATTTATATCAGTTTTGACTTCATGTATTTTGAAGCTCACTTATTAGGTACACAATTATACATATATTATGCCTCTTTTATCTTTATAAAATGCTCCTCTTTATCTCTGATAAGCTTCTTGTCTTGAAATTTATTGTGTTGCATATTAATATAGCCACTCTAGTTTTGATTGGTATTTGCATGATATACCTTATTTCCATCTTTTTGCTTCAACCTATTTGTGTCATTGTATTAAAATGTGTTCCTTGTAGATCACATATACTTGGGAAGCTGTGGTGGCTCTGTGGTTAAGAGTCCAGCTGCTAACCAAAAGGTTGGCAGTTCAAATCCACCAGCCACTCCTTGGAAACCCTAGGGGGCAGTTCTACTCTGTCCTATAGGGTTGCTGTGAGTTGGAATCAACTTGCTGGCAACTGGTTTGGTTTGGGGTTTTTTTTAGTTTTTTTCAAATCCAGTCTGAAAGTCTATTTCTTAATTAGAGTTTTTAGTACATTTACATTTTATTGTAATTATTGATATAGTTGGATTTAGGTATGCTATTTTGCTACTTGTTTTCTATTTGTCTTGTTTGCTTGTTGCTCCTCTGTTTCTCCTTTCTTGCCTTCTCAGGTTAATACAATAGTATTTATGATTTTTCTTTAGGCTTTTTAGCCGTCTTTTTTTTCACTGGTTCCTCTAGGGATTACATTATGAATCTTTTACTTGTCACAATCCACTTAGAGTTAACTTTTTTCTACTTTATGTATAATATAAGAGCATTACAACAGTAGGTCAGTTACACCAATCTATTCTACCATGACAGGAACCTGGAACTCACCCTCCTTTCTTAAAAAATTAATTTAATTAAAAATTATCATGCAGTAAAATTGTCTATTTAGGTGTACAGTTCTATGAATTTTAATACAGTTATATTTTCTTGTAACCACTATGGCAATCAGGAAACAGAACAGACTCATTATCCCCAAACCATCCTCATACTACCCCTTTATAGTGTCATTGTTCCCTCACGCATAATTCCTGGCAACCACTGATCTTCTTTCCATAACTGTAGTTTTATCTTTTTAAGACTGTAAGATAAATGGACTTATAATATATAACCTTTTGAGACGAGCTTCTCTCACTCAGCATAACGTGTTTGAGATTCATTCAAGTTGTTGCATATATCAATAGTGTGTTCCTCTTTTATTGCATATTTTTTTTTATAACAGTCTTAATAGTACTGAATGGATGTAGTACACTTTGTTTATCCATTTATTCATTGGGCTGTTTCTAGTATCACAAATATAGCTGCTTTGAACACTTGTATACAGGTTTTGTGTGAACATAAATTTTCATTTTTTTTAGGCTAAATACCCAGAAGTGGGATTGGTGGGTCATATGGTAAATGTATGTTTAACTTTATAAGAAACTGCCAAACTGTTTTCCAGAGTGGCTATACCATTTTGCATTCCTACCATCAATATATGAGGGTTCAAGTTCCTCTGTATCCTCATGGGCATTTGGTATTGTTAATACGTATATATATTTTATTCTGATAGCTTTATAGTGGTATTTCTTCGTGGTTTTAATTGGCAGTTCCCCAGAGGCTAATTAAATTGAAAATGTATTTACATGCTTATTTACCATTTTTATATAATCTTTGGTGAAGTGTCTGTTCAAGTCTTTTGCTCATTTTTTAATTGGGTTGTTTTCTTATTGTTCAGTTTTCAGATTTCTTTATATGTTCTAGTTTCAAGTCCTTTGCCAAATATGTGACTTGTAAATACTTTATTCCAGTCTTTAGCTGTCTGTTCTCTTCAAAATATCTTTGGATGAGCACAAGTTTCTAATTTTGATGAAGTCCAATTTATCAATTTTTAAAAAATGGATTGTGATTTTGGTGTCATTTCTAAAAACTCTTTATCTAACCTCATGTCTTGATCATTTTTCTCCTATGTTTTCACCTAAAAGTTTTATAATATTGCATTTTACCTTTAGATCCCTGATCCATTTTGAATTAATCTTTACATAGGTCAGGATTCATTTTTTGGGGTATTGTCTTAGGTCTGGTTCTCTAGAGAAACAAAACCAGTAAAACATATAAGTATACATAGAGAGAAAGAGATTTATATTAAGGAAATGGCTCATGAGGTTGTAGAGGCTGGAACATCCCAAATTTGTGGGTCAGGATAGAGGCTTCTTCTGATGCACATAGCCACAGGAGCTGGTGAACCCAAGATCGGCAAGTTGGAGAGCAGGTCTTGTTCACAGGCTGTGAAGGTCAACGAATCCCAAAGATCGACAAGCAAGACCGCAGGTAAGCTGCTAGCTCAAATCCCAAGAACCGGAGGTCAGATGAATAGGAGCCAACTGCAGGATCCAGAGTGAGTGAAAGCCCCCGAGCCTTTCCAAAATGTCCACTTACAGTCAATGCAGGCCATATGCCCAAGGAAACTGTGTTTCAACTGTTTGGCTACTCACAGCAGATCCAGTCATGGAGGGGATCACATAATATCAAATCTTATCATGGAAGGAATCACACCATCATACCACTATCAAACCACTGAGAATCATGGCCCAGCCAGGCTGACACACAACCATAACCATCAGAGATATGGATGACAGTTGTTCTGACATCATTTGTTGAATTCTCCTTTTTTAAAAGGTAAAAATGCACCTCTCTCTCTTTCAGTCTCTATCTCTGAATATAGAATACTGTGGCCCTGCAAAAATGCAGTTGGCAGTAACAAAACAAGTCTTCCTTTTACCACGTTATACTAGTTCCCTGGCTACCTCCCATACCTCCCAGAGACAATCACTCTTATCAATTTCTAATGGATTTTTAGAAATCCCATGAATACATATAAGGACATAAAGAGCCCTGGTGGTACAGTGGTTAAAGGGCTCAGCTGCTAACCGAAAGAGCAGCAGTTCAAACCCACTAGCTGCTCTTTAGGAGAAAGATGTGGCGGTCTGCTTTCATGAAGATTACAGCCTTGGAAACCTTATGGGACAGTTCTACCCTGTCCTACAGGGTTGCTATGAGTTGGAATCAACTTGATGGCAATGTTTTTTTAAATATATATATATATAAGGATATATGTCTCCTTTTTAAAAAATCACAAATCATAGCACAGAAACCCTAGTGGTGTAGTGGTTAAGTGCTACAGCTGCTAACCAAAGGGTTGGCAGTTCAAATCCTCCAGGTGCTCCTTGGAAACTCTGTGGGGCAGTTCTACTCTGTCCTATAGGGTCGCTATGAGTTGGAATTGACTCGATGGCACAGGGTTTGGTTTTTTTTTTGGTTATACCCACTGTTTGTGGTCCTGCTTCTTTCACTAATATAATATGTTGTCTTGGAGAACACTCCATAGCAGTGCAAGAACTGCCTCATTCTTTTAAATAGCCCTATAATATTCTATTGTGTGAATGCCATAATTCATCTAACTGGTTCTTGCTGATGCATTCTTAGGATGTCTCAATTCATTTGCTGTTCACTCGTATCCTCCTAATTATGTTATTCAAAGTAAGTTCAGGCCCCTACAAAACTCCAAAGCGATAGGTGACACCCCTCTTATTTAGAAAGAATGGCATAATACAGCGTGGCTGCTTTTACTTCAAGGAAGAAAAAGGAATCGTTCTACAAGTGCCAAAGAATTATCTTCAAATAAAATTCAGACAGAAGTACATCAAGAATGTCTCTTACAATGAAACTTCCCTCCTCAAGAACAAGAAGGCAGTGACCCTTACGTGTAGCTTAACAATGGAATTAAATGGTCTCATTTCTTTTCACGAAATGCCCTGCTGAACAAGCTATTCCTGACAAGGACTTCTGTTTCTATCTTCTGAATGTAAGTGCTGCTCACATGTCAGGCAGACCTCTAAACTGGACACAAAGACCTTCTTAAAGCCACAAATTTACCTCTTCTGTCAAAGTGCATTCACGAGGAGGAAACAGACGGCGGTGGCAGGGTGGCTGATGTTGCTGAGGCACTGAGATGTCTATTGTGGTTGACGAGGCTGGATATTTAGACCATTTGTCCCAATGTGGAAAACATAATGATGAGAAACCATGAGGAAATTTGGGCATCTTTTCTTTTTTCCACGGACCACAAGAACCTGAAACTAGTACTTTAAATTAGAGGAAAGACAATGAAGTTGAGGGCCAAAGGCAAAATCCTTCATCATCTGTGAAATGTGGTTATAGATCAGGAAAGGTTAATAATGCTTTATAACTCCTATCACCCTGACGACTTCTATGTGCGAGGAGGCTCGTTGTCCTGAATTCTAAGTACTTGGCTCAGTGTATTTTAAATCTTAAGAGCTTCATAAAGATGAACTGGTAATGCCTTGTGTTTGAGTTCTGCTGTAATTTTAAGGTTAGGTTATACAATTTAAGCTACAGAAGCTTCTGGAAAGAAGATTCCTTGCTTTGATTAAGCTGGCTGGGTCATTAGGTCTCTATTACGCTCATTGCAATGAGCCATGGTAGAATGCAAAGCCATTGTGTTTATGACCTGAGAGCTCTTTCAGCTAAATGGAAATGATGATATTAGTACAGTGACACAATTACACTCTTTGCTTCTGGGAGCAAATATGGAATTGGTCCCTAATGTGTTTTAATTGCTCATGCAACTTTATGGAATTTCTAAGACTCTGTAATACTTCTATGCATCTCTTTCTGCACAGATAAGCCTGTCTAGCACTTCCATGATTGTTTTATTGCCATTTCAGGTGCAGTTTCATGAGTCTATTCTGAGATCCTTTTTCTTCTGATATTCTGAATTTTTTTTTTGTTCTGAAGTGAAGTTAGAGGCAGCAACAAGAGTCCCTGGATGCCAAAGGAAGTCATAGCAGCTCCCATTTACTGTGCACTACTACGGACCAAGCTTTATTCCAGGCACACTAATAAACATGTTAATAATTGTGTGCACAAATGTCTGTGAGCGCTTGCAGTGTGCTGAAGTCTGTTCAAAGTGCTTTACAGAATTGTCCATTTAATCCTCGTGACAAAGTTGTAATGTAGGTACTTTTTATTATTCCTGTTTTCTGGAAATGGACCTGAAGGGTTGAGAAGTTAAGAAAATGCCTCAATAACTCAGCTAGTTAGTGACAGAGACAGAAAGTGAACCTGGACATTCGGCTTTAGAGCTCGCTCACCATCCTAGCCAGTGTGTTCACCTGCTTACTAGATGACACGTGTGAGGCAGCACACAAAGCACCCCGCCCCCGTGAGGCTTTGAGCTGGGCTTGTCACGCGGTATGAAACCAGGTGTGTGCGCCCATGCTGGGCAGCGTGCAGCCTAGAGGCATTCATTCAACTAATAATTGTGGAGCCCTGTTTCAGGCTGGGGAAGTTGACCATGTACTTAGCTGCAGAAAAAAGCTATTAAAGAGTGGTACAAACTGTTTGGATTAAAAGGAGGTATTATGGCTTTCACGGGGTGGATGGCAGCTGAGGAGAGCCTTTTAGGACGAGGACATTCTGGGGAGGGAGGTGGTTTCTACATAAAGGGAGTGATAATCATAAGTCAGCCTCTTGAACACTCGAGGTCTTGGTTCCTTTTAGTGGAAATCATAGGTAAAATGAGAAGTTAAAGTCGATGACCTCTAGGGTCACTTTCGTCTTTGAGATCCTGTGAGTCTCTGAACCTGAGCCTTGTGGGCATTGATTAATGAACCTGACAGTGTTTTCAAAGAATTCAATGGGAAATTTATTTAATTGCATCTTAGCTATGTGCACCCCAGAAGGTCATCTGCGAGCTCACGTTTGCTAGGAGAGGGCTGTCAAGCTCTTTCTTTCCATGAATGCCTTCCCTGAGCCACTGACTCACTGCCCCCCAAATCTGAGAGTCCTTTTGCCTGAGCAAATAATTAAATGTATTTAAATGTCCATTAAATGCCCCCAGACATTGGACCCTCAGTGTTATTAATCAATTAATAAATAGGCATTTAAAGTACTACCACAAATATTAACCAATTAAGTAGCAATAAACTTTCATTGAGTACCTGTTAGATAACAGGAGTCCCTGGGTGGTGCGAATGGTTAATGTGCCCAGCTGTTTACTGCCAGGTTGGAGGCTGGAGGCCATCCAGAGGCACCTTGGAAGAGAGACCTGGGGATCTACTGCCAAAAAAATCAGTCACTAAAAACCCTCTGGACCAGAGTTCTACTCTGACACACGTGGAGTCTCCGTGAGTCAGAATCTACTCGAGGGCAACTGGTTTTTATTAGGTGTTAAGAACTATGCTAACGACAGGAAACACAGCAGTGAACAAGTTCATCTCGGTCCTTGACATCTTGGAGTTTGTGCTCTCGTCTAGCATATTACATCATTATGATCGACTCAGAGCCCAGATGTCCCTCCGGACCCCACCACTGACTAGCTGTCTGAGCCTGGGCAGGTTACTTAACCTCTCTGTGTATCAGCATCCTTGTGCGTAAATGGCTGTCTTGGTTACCCAGGGCTGCCGCACAAAAACACCACAGTGGATGGCTTTAAAGAACAGAAATTAATTTTCTTACGGTTTTGGGGACTAAAAGTTTTTCAGGACATGGCTCTAGGTGGAGGGCCTTCCTCATTAGTAGCCCTGGGAGTTCCTTGACGTTCCTTGGCATCTTCCTTTCCTGCGTGTCTGTCTGTGTCTCTTCTGCTGTTTTTATAACTCAGAAGTGGTTAAGAGGTCGGGGTGCTAACCAAAAGGTCAGCAGTTCACATCTCCCAGGCACTTTTGGAAACCCATTTGGGCATTTTACTCTGTCCTACAGGGTTGCTGTGAGTCGGAATTGACTGGACAGCAGTAGGTTTTGTTTTGTTTTGTTGTACTCTGGCATACCCTCATTAAGATAACAAAAGAAAAACCCTATTTCCAAACAGGGTCACATCCATACGTAGGGGGGCCAGGACTTCAGTACTTGTTTTGGGGGAACACAATTCAATCTATAAGATGACCTTATAGGGTTGATAAGAGAATTAAATAACTTACTGTTTGTTTAGACTTTGAGACAATACCTGATAAACACTGTAGGTTCTATATAAAGGTTTGGCAAGTAAATATATTATTTAAATTCATTGATAGCTGTGTGCTTTCCCTGCATGTTGACTGTCCTTCCAAATACCACCCAAGTTTTGCGTCTAACTTGGTGCATGATTTTTGCAGTGGTAGCCTGCTTGCTGAATCCATTCATGAATTGCTTTTCCAGAGAGTACAGTCACAAGCAGCATAGGTACAAGGCTCTGCCACCTTCAACATTTCACCCTTTAATCTACCCCAGACTTTCATTTTCTGCCTAGAACCATCATTTCTTAGATGTCTTTACTTCTATCCTCAGCACTGATTTTCTTCCTGGTATTATTGTCCCCAAAGGAACAATGTTGTAGAAGATCACTTCATGAGAGCTGCTGCCCGAGCAGTGACCTGTAGGGAAAAAGCAGCGCTGTCGGTATTAGAATCCTCGGCCTAGGATGCAGACCCCCAGCGTGTGCTGAGCTTAGAGCTGTTCCACACAGAGGACTCGGAGTGTGCGAGGGCCTGGAGGAGGAGGGACGTGTGTGCAGCAGGCTGGGGCACGAGCAGGAGGAGCTGTGTGGGGGACGGAGGTGGCACAGGCCGTAGGTCAGACCAGGAGGTAAGCATCAGCCAGAGCCGACAGAGCTTTGACTTTACCATGGAGCCGTGGAGGACCACTGAGGAGTTTTAATAGAGGTAAAAATTTCCAGTGGAAAACATGCTTAAAAATAAACTTTAAAGATTACAAATAAAATAATACCCACTCATAAAAATATAGAAAATTTTAAAAGCATAGTGAAAACCATCTGTGACCACAATATTCTCTCTCTCTGTCACACACACACACACACACACACACACATAGTATCTATTTTTCTAAAATGGTATTGTTTTTGCTTTAGCCTGGTTACCTAGTTTACTTGCTACGGCTTTACTGGGCAGTGCCCCCCAGGGGCAGCAGCAGTGAGGGAAAGGGAAGGAGGCAGAGAAGGCAAAACCCATACAAAACCAATTGCCGTGGAGTCAGTTCAGACTCATGGTAACCCCATGTGTGTCAGAGTTGAACTGTATTACACAGGGTTTTCAGCAGCTGATTTTTTGGAAGTAGATTGCTAGGCCTTTCTTCCAAGGTGCCTCTGGGTGCACTCAAACCTCCAACCCCTAGATTAGCAGCCGAGCGTGTTCACCATTTGTAGCACCCAGGGACTGCACCGTGTTCAGGGTGGTGCATGGTTGAGCTGTCAAGGACTTCACAAGGAAGCACCACTGGCTGTGTCCCAGCAGGCTGGGAAGGTCCTCCATGTCTCAGAGCAGCCTGTTGGGGGTTGAAGGAGAGGTTCTTACCTGAGTGTGTTCTCTGGTCTCTCATCTTTCAATGGTCAAACTTCGCCCTGTGGGACATTAACTTCCGGCATATCTGCTTTGTTATCAGTCCCTACAAGCAGCTGTAGAGAAGCTAGATTCTACAGTGACACTCAGGTCGTCATCTGGGCCTGGGAGTGGTGGGAGGTGCCACGGCCTTCCTGGGTCTCTTGATGTGGACCTGGCTGCTGGAGCAAAGATGCCCGAGCCCAAGAGCAGCCCTGCCTTGAGGCAGCAGGGGTGTCAGGAATTGAAAGCATGGTGTCTGCAGCAGTCAAGGCCTGGGGGGGTGGGGAGACCAGAAGGGCCCAGGACCTGGGTTCACTGCAATATAATGTACAATTTTTTCCTCTTAACTGTATGCCATTAACATGTCATTAAACATATAACTGATTATAGCACATATGCTATTTTTAAATGACTATCTGGTTTCTTACTGGCTATAAATTATGTAAGGAGCCGTGGTGGTCCAATGGTTAGGCACTTGGCTGCTAACCTACAGGTTGGTGGTTGAACCCACCAGTGGCTACTCAGGAGAAAAGACTTGGCAGTCTGCTCCTATAAAGATTACAGCCTAGGAAACCCTATGGGGCAGTCCTCCTCTGTCCTATAGGGTTGCTATGAGTTGGAATCGACTCGATAGCACACAACAATAACATAAATTATGTAGTAATGCTACATTGCTAGACATTTAAATTGTTTCCGATTTTTTAGTATTCAGTCAATGCCCTGATGAACGTCATTATGTGCATTTTTCAACAGGATTTCCTTAGGGCATGTTTCTAGGATTTGAAAAGCTGGGTCAGAGAAGGAAATTGCACTTTTAGAGTTAAATAAATCAGGTTTTTGTGTCTTATAAATGAGTTTCTTGGGCACCTGGAGATTCTCTGGCTTGAGCTGTGGAGTTGGGGCAGACAGCCCTTGAGAAATGGCCGAAGGAGGCAGGGATCTGACTTCTAGCTGCAGAAAAAAATGGCCCCAGGACTCCAGCAAGAGATTGGATCCGACTGTGGGAGCCTGGCAGGAATTAGCCCTTGGGTGGTGATGGGGCCTGTGGAAAAGCAGAGAATGCATGTATGGCCTAAAAATACTCAAATTTATTAAAAAACAACAAAATCAAAAAGACAAGACCCATGGACTGGCCAAGTGAAACTTACCTTAGAGGCCAATGTGTGACTCCTGATTGCTGTGACCTTGGCATGCCCCCTCACCTCATTCCCTGGGCTTCAGCTATAAGATGAGGGGTAAGGCTTTGGAATCCCCAACCTTTGTCCCTCTGGGGACATCATCCAGAGCTTTTTTTGCCTGCAGATCTCATGGTGGAAAAGGTTTTGGATACAAAGCGCGTTTATTAAATAGCAGCTAATATCCAGTCCTACTGCGATGAGTTGTCAAGAACAGTTTTTTTTTTTAATGGATATTTTAATTAGCTTATGCAGCCTTAACTCAGATAAGTGGTTCTAAATACAGACCCTTGTCCTGCCCTCCCCTCAAATTGCTACCTCCTTGGACTCTTAGCCATCTGGGGACCACTAGCTGGGAATTGCTGTTGAGCCCTGAGCTCAGCTGGCTTTGGTGTTGGATGGCATTGTCATGAGTGCTTTTCAGAGCTGACCCAGCTTTCTGTCCTTCCTTCCACAGTAACTGGCTTCCTGAGGGTGGCCCTGCCCCATCTTCCCCTCAGGAGGGTAGGAGGGCAGTGCCCAGCGGGTGGCGTTTGTTTTGGGTGCTGGAGAGGGGGCTTGTGGTTCACATACCGTGTGTTTTCCAGCCTTGGCTTACTGAGGGCTGAGTGTACTCCATGGAACCCTCCGGGAAGAAAGCATCATTGACAGCGTTTAGAAGAGCAGCAGACTCTGAGAGGTGCAGAGACTTGCCTGAGGCCACTTCCAAAAGGAGCAACAATTAGAGCCCAGGTGGTCAGACTGCCGAGCTGGGGTGCTACCATGCCTGTCCCCTCCACTCAGACTGGGGAGAGTCAGGGAAGGCTCTAGGGCAGAAACGAGCTGAGTCAGGAAAGGTGCATGGGACTCTTCCAGGTGATCAAGGAGAAGCAGTGGAGAGGTCCAGGGCATGTGGGAGATGGAGTTGACAGCATCAAATTGAAAACCAATCCGGACTTAGGTAAAAACCAAACCAAACCCACTGCCATCGAGTCAATCCTGACTCAAAGCCACCCTAAAGGACAGAGTAGAACTGCCCATATGGTTCCCAAGGCTGTAATCTTTATGGAAGCAGGCTGCCACATCTTTCTCCCATGGAGCAGCTAGTGGATTTGAACCACCAACCTTTCAGTTAACAGCCAAGCACTTAACCACTGTGCCACCAGGGCTCCTGACTTAGGAAAAGACTTTATTCAAAAGGACTACTGCCATAAGGGAAGGGGGGCAGTGGCAGTAGGGGTAGGCGTTCTGTTGAAATAGGGGGATGTTCTAACCATGAGATTTACAAATATCTCAAAAGTCAGGCAGAAAAGGGCTCCTCTTATGGGGAGGAGTAAACATGGCCAGAAAGAGCTGGGTGGGAGGACAGCTGATTCTCAGGAGGAGTTGTTACAAAGGGTTGCTCGTGTTCCAGTGGTCAAGGGTGGGCCAAACCTCAGAGGCCTCGGGGGAGGAGAGAGGCCTGACTAAAGTTTGGCCAAACCAGATTAGTAGGCATTTTGTCCAGATTGATCAGTGTGAGCAAACGGTTCAGCTAATTATTTATAAGGCAAAGAATGGAATTTGGAGGGTCTGCATCTTGCTTTGTCCTAGGTAAACAAGGGGTTATTGTGAGCCTTGCCTAAGTCCTATGGGGAGGGGTGGTTCTTTGCAGTAAGCCATTTCCTTGAACACAAAGGCTGGGTGGGTGGATTTCCAGGAGCACAGGGTGCAGGAACAGGTGTGAAAGTTCAGAGGGGACTTGGCAGTGAGGACAGTTGGTGCTGAGTTAGAGCTGGGCTGGAGAGTTTAGCAAATAAGGGGTAAGGCAAGAGAAGGAATAATCGGCGTGGTGGCCCCCCGCCTGTCCTTGTCATACTCACCCGCACATGCAACTTTCCTTGGCTGGGCCTCTGACTTTCCAGAGCCCTTCTCTGCAGAACTATGTCTGTCCCAGGCCCACATTCTCAAAGGAACAAAGCAGAGACGTGTAGCTGAAGAACAGTGTGACCGCCAATAGGAGCTTACCTTCACAAACAAGCTCCTTGTTGGGCCTTTGGGTTGGCGACTTGCCCAGACAAGAAGCTTAAGACTTTGAAGCCGCATTGCTTTGAGGCACCCAGTGCCTAAAAGTGAGGGCTTGGAAGAAAGCCCTGAAGGCATCGCTAGGTGAAATCCATCTTGGGCTTGCTAAGTGTCCTTCAGCTGCTGAGTGGTGGTATTTGAGGCTGACAGTGGAGCTGGCCACTATTGGCACTGGCACAGATGAGGCAGAAAGAAGGTGCTTGATCTGTGCGGTAAGTTGCATATTCCAACCAGAAGCGTGTGTGCTTGATCTGTGCGGTAAGTTGCATATTCCAACCAGAAGCGTGTGCTTGACTATGTATAATTTCCTATCGTACCAGTTGGTCTTTGCCTTGAAAGATCCATTTAATTATCTTTGTTTAAAACCAGGGCACAAATGGAGGCATCTGGGAAGGAAGACTCCTGGAGAATATGACACGTTTTGGGCACAAACCCAGTTTCCTTTCTTTTCTGTTTGATGAAGAAATAGTTCAGGGCTCTTTTTGGTGCAGGCTGGCTGCGAATGTGGTTGTTGGGCTCCTACGCGTCTTGGGAAGTACTCGAGCAGGCGGTGCTGGCGGTGGTGGGAATTCACCTCCCAGGTCATGGGTGTAAGATGCTGCAGCAATAAAGTGAACCTCCATGGGCCCTCCTGCTTCCAGCCTTGTGCTGGCGTTTGCTCGACACTGGGGATTCCCTGGGACACAGCCGAGAGGGGCCAGCACCGGTCCTCCTGTGTGGTGGGTCCCAGCTGCAGGGTTTATGTGCCAGCCTCAGAGACTTTCTCCTTTTGTCATTTAGAAATTATTGTGTCAAGCACATGACCTCATTTTAACTATATGATAGTTCTGTAAGGGAGACATTAGTGTTAGAAGCAATTTGTAGATGCCACTAAAATATAAAATATAGGGTCACTGTGAGTGGGCATTGACTGGATGGCAGCAACAACAGCAGCTAACATATAAGATCTGTGAGGACAGGGATTTTCGTCTGTTTCATTCCCTGCTGAGGGGGTGCTTGTTCCGTGGTAGAAGTCTCCCCACCTATGCAGGAGGCCTGGGTTCGATTCCCAGCCAATACGCCTCATGCACAGCCACTGCCCGTCTGTCAGTGGAAGCTTGCGTGTTGCTGTGATGCTGAACAGGCTTCAGTGGAGCTTCCAGACTAAGACAGACTTGGAAGGAAGGCCTGATGGTCTACTTCCAAAATCAGCCCGTGCAAACCCGGTGGATCACAATGGTCCGGCCCGCACCCAGTCATGGGGTTGTCAGGGTACGAGTCAGGGCCCACCGGATGCCAGTTAACAACGCCTATAGCGTTCACTGTTGTAGCCTGAACACCCAGAGAAAAACACCTGGCACAGGGTAGGTGACGTGCCTAAGAGCAGAGCCCAGGTTTAGATTCAGCAATTCCTTCTCTCTGTGACGCTGAACGAGTCTGTCAGGAACATGTTCACCTTCTGTAAGGATAGCACAATGGCTGAATCAGATGACCTGTAAGGTCAATTCCCAGGTGGATTCTGTGACTCTGTGAGGTGGGAATCACACTTGTAATTATCTTGTCTCATCCTTTGGATGGGATCTTTCCCAAAGTTGACCTGGGAAACTTGGGGAGGAATTTCCTAGCTTTCCTCTGGAGCGGCCCTCCCTGGTTCTCACACGCTGCTGAAAGGCTGCGCAGGGGCAGAGCGCAACTGGGCACCTGGCGTAGTAGGTCCTGCTTCTGCCTGGGGTGGATGAGAGTGAACCCGAGCCTGGCCCTGGCCTGATCCAGTGTTCCTGAAGCTCCTTTGGCCTGGGCACTGTTCACTGCATCCTCTCAGGCCTGGAATAGATCTTCTGTGCCATTCCCTCATCCTTGAACCCATTGCCATTGACTCAATTCCGACTCATAGTAACTCAGTACGATAGAATAGAACTGCCTCATAGGGTGTCCAAAGCTGTAATCTTTACAGAAGTAGATTGCCACATCTTTCTCCTGTGGAGCAGCTGGTGGGTTCAAACTGCCCACCTTCTTTTTTTTTTAAATAATTTTTATTTTGCTTTAAGTGAAAGTTTACAAGTCAGTCTCTCACACAAAACCCATATACACCTTGCTGCACACTCCCAATTACTCTCCCCCTAATGAGACAGCCCGCTCCCTCCCTTCACTCTCTCTTTTCATGTCCATTTTGCCAGCTTCTAACCCCCTCCACCCTCTCATCTCCCCTCCAGGCAGGAGATGCCAACATAGTCTCAAGTGTCGACCTGATCCAAGAAGCTCACTCCTCTCCAACCCATTTTCCAGTCCAATCCGTGTCTGAAGAGTTGGCTTCGGGAATGGTTCCTGTCCTGGGCCAACAGAAGGTCTGGGGGCCGTGACCACCGGGGTCCTTCTAGTCTCAGTCAGACCATTAAGTCTGGTCTTACGCGAATTTGGGGTCTGCATCCCACTGCTCTCCTACTCCCTCAGGGGTTCTCTGTTGTGTTCCCTGTCAGGGCAGTCGTCAGTTGTAGCCAGGCACCATCTAGTTCTTCTGGTCTCAGGATGATGTAGTCTCTGGTCCACGTGGCCCTTTCTGTCTCTTGGGCTCCTAATCACCTTGTGTCCTTGGTGTTCTTCATTCTCCTTTGATCCATGTGGGTTGAGACCAATTGATGCATCTTAGATGGCCGCTTGCTAGTGTTTAAGACCCCAGACGCCACTCTTCAAAGTGGGATGCAGAATGTTTTCTTAATAAATTTTATCATGCCAATTGACTTAGATGTCCCCTGAAACCATGGTCCCCAGACCCCTGCCCCTGCTGTGCTGGCCTTGGAAGCATTCAGTTTATTCAGGAAACTTCTTTGCTTTTGGATTAGTCTAATTGTGCTGACCTCCTCTGTATTGTGTGCTGTCTTTCCCTTCACCTAAAGTAGTTCTTATCTACTATCTAATTAGTGAGTACCCCTTCTCAGCCCCCCCTTCCCCCTCTCGTAACCACAAAAGAATGTTTTCTTCTCAGTTTAAACTGTTTCTCAAGTTCTTATAATAGTGGTCTTATACAATATTTGTCTTTTTCAACTGACTAATTTCACTCAGCATAATGCCTTCCAGGTTCCTCCATGTTATGAAATGTTTCACAGATTTCTCACTGTTCTTTATCTGCCCACCTTCTGATTAGCAGTTCCATCCTCGAAGGTAGCACTAATTCAGGCTCCATGCTGGACCTCTTCCATTTGCTCTCCTCCACATTCCCCTCGTGGAGCACCATCCATGCCTTATCCATGCTCTCTCAATCTCATTCACCCTTCAAAACCCTGAGCCCTGCTGCCTCGTGGAGGCCTCTCACTGCCCCTCCAGCCTGCAAGACCTCTTGTTTCCTCTTTGCCTTCCTTTCTTCCTCTTTACACGTTGTCTAGACCCAATTGTTTCCATCTTCTGCCACTACATCCTCCTTTCTGTTATTGTCTATTGTGCTTCAGGTGTGTGTGGACGTGAACTAGTCTCCGCTAGATGAAGCCATTCCCCACTTTCCTGAAAGGAGGTGAAGACTCCACTCGAGCAGAGCACACGCGGTCTTTCCACCTGTTGACATGACGGCTCTACCGCACTGTTCTTCTTAGGGCAGTGCAGCATTGGTCTTTCTTGATAGCACCAGTGTTACAACCAGTGCCTGGCAGCGAACAGATGCTGAGGTCACTGTTTGTGATGTGACGTGGAAACTTCCCACCTAAAGTGAATGCTCTCCTAGCACGGGGGCTGTTCCCAGGACCCCTCTGACTATAGAACTGAGCCCCAGTGAAGATGAGTGAAGCGGCCTCTGGCTGGTGAGCAGTGGGAGGACGTATGGCTCAAGGGATGTGTGGGCGCCGCATTTGGGACAAAGCCTGGCCATGTGCTGGGACCGTGCCCCTGACTCCCGTGACTGGCGGGGACCTGAGGCCCGGCATCTCTCTTCTCTCTGGAGCAGAGAGTTTCTAATAGGGAGGGAAGGCTGTGATATTAACCTTGTCAGAGTGGGTATAGCCATTGGGGTTGAGGGGCTAATAAAAGCCATCCCTGTTCTCTGTGTCTAGAAGAGAGAGAGAGGTAAAGAGGAGATATACATTGGAGGAGCCAGGCAATTGGAAATGAACCCATCTCATTTCCTGATGATCAAGTCAACCAGAGGACAGTTCAGGTGCCTGGCCACTCGGGGCTCCTGAACAGGGAGTGCTGGACATCCTCAGGCCTCTTCCCCACCCACAGGGCCAGAGCTGCCCTATACAAGTTACTTCACAAGAGACCAGAACACAGCTGCCCTCTGTAGGCTGGCCAGTCCCAAAGAGAAAGGGGAAGGAGAATGCCCTTCCCCGCTGCCCCACGGACTTGGTTCCTTGAACTCGTTCTTTGCCGCACTCCCAGGACTCAGGCTTTCAACCCCTCCACAGCAGAAGGCAATGGAGTGGCACAAGCATGGGAACTCCTCCCCGAAAAGAACAGCGTCTTGGGTGCATAGGGGCACTGGTTTGGGAGCCGAGTGGCCTTGGTTATTGTCCTGGTTATTGTCCTGCCATTGCTGCCTGGGGTCCTCTGAGGGAGTGCCTGGACTTCTTGGAACCTCATCTTCCTCATCTGTAAACTGGGGACATCTAGTGCCTTCCTCAAAGGGAGGTTGTGAGGATTAGATGAGATGCTGCATATAAGACGCTGAGCCTAGGGCCTGGCACCTGGTGAGGACTCGAGAAATGCTGCTCATTGAAACAAATGATGTTGAGGTGTGTCACCTACCGGTGACTCTAACGTCTCCATTTCAAGAGTCATGGAATTTTTAGCCATTGGATTTGAAAAGTTCTTTCCAACTCTCACATTCTGTGGCCTGCTTTGACTCTGCTCAGTTATGTCTACCTATTGACATGATGGCTTCACCACACTGTCCTTCTTAGGGCAGTGCAGTATTGGTCTTTCTTGACAGCTCCAGTGTCACGCCATTCTCATTTGGCAAGAAATTTTAAAAGCAAGGGAATCCCTTAGCTCCTCGTTCTTTGGGACGAGCCAGCACCACACCTATTCCTTCTCAGCTTCCCAGAGGACTGAGATTTCACCTTACGCAGGAAGAGATTAGCCAGCTTCGTTGTGGCACCTCCAAACCCTGAAGACGTACATCTCTTCTGTTTAGCCCACCTGTTTGACTTCCCCCACAGTATTGCATTACAAACTAGTATTTCATCTACTTGCGTGGCTTGATTTCTTCTGGTGTTTTTAAGCATCTCATTCCCTCTGACTTTATCCTTGTTTGGGATTATTTTTCCCAGATGCCTTACCTAGCATTCATCCAGCTGCAGTCTGGTTTTGTTATTTTCCCCCTCTGTTTATAATCTCCTTAGGTCCATTTTTATTATTTGTCTTTCTTCCCTGGTGTTCTGCAAACTACCTAATTTGGCTATAAGAATGCCACAAATTAGCAGCAAAATATTTGAGATTCTATTTGCCTGTCTCTGTGTGAATGTAGCCAGGATGCGTGTCTAGGTTTTTATGCCCTGAGGTAGCATTTTAAGAAAACAAGCCATTTGTTGTTAAGATATTATCCCCACCCCACCTGATTCTTGAGTAGTTTGTTTCATATCGGTGCGTTACCTGTAATCTGGTGTAACCGGAACAGTCTAGCCCAGAACCAAGCTAGGTTTAAGCAATGGTGGTATGATGGTGTACATGATGTTACGACGCCTTGTTACTCCCAGTTAAGTTTGGAGACTTAATTTTTTTTTTTTTTTTTTTTTTGCTGGGGGATAATTTGCAAATATGTTGCCTGGACTTCAGAGCTCTATGGATTCTTTCAAATTTGACCCCTGCTTTTTCTAGCCCTTTGATATTTAAAAAAAAAAACAAAAACTTTTAAAGAACAGTTTGAAATTTATAGAATTATAGCAAAGATAGTTCAGAGGGTTTCCGTATACTCCAATCCATTTCCTGTTAGTGACATCTTAAACTAGTATGCATTAATACTGACAGGTTATTGTTAGGTACCACCACCCATCTGTCAGTTTATTGTACTCTGGTAGGTTTCAGCCTTCTGGATGAGAAGTTTCTATTTTCCCTAAGCTGTTATTTAAAAATAACACAGCTATTTTCATTTGGCAGAGTACATTTTTTGATATTGTAGAGCAGGATGTTAGCTGGTAACTTTGATAATAGTTATTCCCCCACCCCAGCGATGCTCTGAAGACCTGACTATTCAGATCAATGCTGGAAGCTTAGGCAGTGTTATTCTTTTCTTGGTAAGAAACATGGAAAAGGAGGCAGAGGTGTCACATGTGAGGGCAAGAGGAATTTGAACCAGGAGCACAAGTCTGGCACCTAAAATTGCATTTGGAACATTAGACCAGCCTCCCTTCTGTAAAACAGGGTTATTCCAGCCAACATGTACCTCAGGGGCTTTTGTTCCAGTTGTCATCGTAGGGCAGTTCTAGCAGCTACAATTCCAAGTCTGTTCACAATGGTCTTGTAAATGGTGAACACCTTTATGCCCTAAGATTTTGTGCACCAAAGAAACAATTACAACTCCTAAAGTATATTTTGTTAACCTCAGAAATGGCATATGTGAACCATAGGCTCTGGGACGTTCGTTTCACACTTCTGTGAGTTTATTTAGACGCTTACAGAGTGGAGGTAGAACCAAGTGCTCAATTCAGCCAGGTGCCAGCTTCCCTCCTGCCACTCTCAGGTCAGGGGCCCCCATTCACAGAGCACTGTGGTAGGAATCCCAGGTGTGAGGCTGACTGGGACTACCAGTTTTCGGTGATAAAACAGTTTCCTCAAGTTCTGGAATGCCTTGTGTGTCTTGACTCCCCTTCCCCGCTGCTGCTCTGAGCCCCACCCAGCGTCTGATCCTGTGTGACAGCCTCCCTGCAAGGACTGGCTCAGGCCACAGGCCACCTCAGGCCTCTAAGCCATTTTTCTTACCGCATCAGCGAGGCTCATTCCCAGATGCCATTGTCCAGGAAGATCAAGTGTCCACCTGGAGCCCGTCTTCCTGTGGCCCCTGGGGCCTCAGACTTAAACTTCCTCTAAAAAAAAAAAAAACTTCCTCAGAAGCTGTAAAATCCCACCAGTCTTCTTCATGGGCTGAGATTTGTTTTATGTTTGAGGCAGGTTTGGAAACTTGTTCTCCTTTTAGAAAGCTGACTTTCTCTTCCTCAGCCCTGGGCTGTTACATTTATGGTAGTTCTCTCTTCCTGTAGGTGCGTGTAAAGGAATAAATTAACATACAGTTCATACAGTTCTCTCCTGATGGCTTGATTCCAGTTAATCGCCTTCGTGTGTCTGAGCACTCCTCTTTTATGTTTGAAGGACTAGCAGTGGAAATCATGAGTGGCTGTTTGGATTTTTAAAAATGCACCCTGATGGCTTAGAGGTTCAGAAATGCCCTAGCAGTGCCCATTGGCACCAGCCAGACTCTGACTTGGCTTCTATGTTCAGAAAACTCTCTGTGTTGGCTGGGCGTTGGGCACTCTGTACAGCTGCAATGTCCAGGATGGCACCCACTTGTTGTCACTTGTGAAGGAGCCCTGGTGGCGCAGTGGTTAAGTGCTTGGCTGCTGACTGAAAGGTTGATGGTTTGAACCCAGTCAGCAACTCTGCAGGGAAAAGGCCTGGTGATCTCCTCTCATAAAGATTTCAGCCTAGAAGACCCTGTGAGGCAGTTCTACTCGGTCATAGAGGATCACTATGATTCGAAATTGACTCAACAGCACCCAACAGCAACAGTCTCTGGCAGGTGGCTACTGAGCACTTGAACGCGGCCACTCCAAGTGAAGACGCGCTGTGAGCATAAAACACGTGCCGGGTTTCAGAGACTTTGCAGGAAAAAAGAATGTAAGAATATCTCGTTAATGTTGTTTATGTTGATTAAATGTTGTAAGAATAGTATTCTGGATATGTTAAATAAAACAGAATATAAACATGAACTTCCTCTGTTTCTTCTTTTTTAATGTGGCTGGTAGAAAATTTTAAGTTATATACGTGGCTCACATCATATTTCTGTTGGATGAGCTCGTCTAGACAGTCCAGACTGTTGTGCAGTTAAGCAAGAGTGCTCACCTCCAAAGACATGACACCACACCATCCCCATGCTTGTCCACACTTCCGGTCGCTCACTGTGTAGGAAAGCTTCAGTGATATATCAATTTACTTGAAACTGTTTTCAATACCCAGGCTAAAACGCCATTCAGAGAGTCATAGCATTTTACAAAAGACCCCTGAGAATTTTCTGATGTGTAGGACTATAACTGGTTATTAGTGTTCACTTGACCATGACATCCAGGAGGAGCTCAGATAGCAAATGGCCTACTCGTGAGTTGTACTGTAGGAGCCACGCATCTGTTGATTGAAGGTAACAGGAGTGTCTGTACTTCGATTTACAAAAATAAAGAATTCAGTTGGATAAGTTGGTTCAAGTCACATTTTCAAAATGCATACTTTAACACATGGATAAAACTGGCCAAGGTTCAAAAATGGAGAAAAGCCTATGTAAGAGAAGATAATAAAATTAAGATTAGAAAATATTCATGTGGAAATAAGAAAGCGTTAAGGGAGCTGTGATTGCAGTTTGTAAAACTGGTGAATCCTATATGAAATGTAAACTGCAATAGCAAAACCTTCTAATGACTTCATTGTAGGAATTTAGCTCCCTCGGAGTCTTTCCCCACCAGAAGTCTCCGGATGGTTTCTGTGAGTCCTCAAGGGTTGCCAGATTTAGCAAATAAAAATACAGGATGTCCACTTAAGTTTAAATTTCAGATAAATGACGAATAGTTTTTAGTATAAGTATGCCCATGGAAGCAGCAAAGCCAAGAAATCAAATGACGCATTGCATTGGGCAAATCTGCTACAAAAGACCTCTTTAAAGTGTTCAAAAGCAAAGATGTCACTTTGAGGACTAAAGTGTGCATGACCTAAGCCATGGCATTTTCAGTCACCTCATATGCATGTGAAAGCTGGACAATGAATAAGAAAGACAGAAGAATTGATGCCCTTGAATTATGATATTGGCAAAGAATATTGAATATACCATGGACTGCCAGAGGAACCAACAAATCTGTCCTGGGAGAAGTACAGCCAGAATGCTCCTTAGAAAAGTGAGGATGGTGAGACTTTGTCTTATGTGCTTTGGACATGTTATCAGAAGGGACCAGTCCTTGGAGAAGGACATCATGCTTGATAGATGGTCAGCGAAAGAAAGAAAGACTCTCAATGAGATGGATTGACACAAGTGGCTGCAAAGATGGGCTCAAGCATAACAACGATTGTGAGGATAGCGTGGGACTGGGCACTGTTTCGTTCTGTTGTACGTAGGGTTGCTATGAGTGGAAACCAACTTGACGGCACCTAACAACAACAACTGCATTAATGGAGGGCAGAGTAGTTCAGTGGGAGAGTGCTCTTCTTCCATGCAGAAAACCCAGGTTCAATTCCTAGTCAACGTGCCTCATGTGCAGCCACCACCCATCTTGTCAATAGAGGCTTGTGCGTTGCTATGATGCTGAGCAGATTTCAGTGAAACTTCTAGACTAAAACAAACTAGGAAGAAAGGCCTGGCAATCTATTTCTGAAAATCAGCCAATGAAAACCCTATGCATTACAACAGTTGATCGTGTTGTGCATGGAGTCACCGTGAATCAGGGGCTGACTCAATAGCAGTTAACTACAACAACAACTGCATTAATGACAGATCCATGATCCACAATCATAGGAGATTGGCAGGATCAATAGACAACCACAGCACAGGGTCTCCCCCTGCCCCTGCCACTCTGGATTCACAGCTGGCTTCTACCTCTCCACTGGTTGCACGTCCAAGGCAAACTGGCCCAGACCCCCAGGCAAGGAGGGTATTTTTTTCCCTTCACCCTAGTCAGAAATCCATCCAGGACTAGCCTCTTTCCAGGATCGTTGGTTTGTCCTTTCAGGGCAAACCCCCACGAGACACAAGACATCAGTACATTTCCCCAAGCTGGGCTACCTGGTCTTAAATCACACCCACATGCAGGTCATGCCGGGCCGAGGTGAGCCCTGGAGTCTTTGTGAGTCCCTCCTCTTGGACAAGGTGACAAATAGGCCTCTGTGTCCCTCCTGTGGACCTCAGCATGCCCTCCACGTCCCCAACAACTTCTCTGAGCACACACCCACAGCTGTGTATGAATGTGGATGAACACCCAAGGGTCCATCAACAGATCAATCGATGAACAAAGTGTGGTGCGTACATACACTGGAAGGTCATTCAGCCATAAAGAGAAATAGCGTCCTGATACATGCTGTCACATGGATGAACCTAGAAAACACGATGCTGAGTGAAGCAAGTCAGACACAGAAGGGCAAACACTGTATGATTCCACTTGTGTGAGGTATCCGCAACAGGCAGATGCTTAGCAGGGAGAATTCGTTAGTGGTCACCGCAGGCTGAAGGAAGGGGAGAATGGAGACTATTGCTCACAGGTACGGGGTTTGGTACCGGGTGCTGAGAAATTTTTGGAAATAGTGGTGATGGTTGTACAACATGGTGAATGCTGTTAATGTCATGGAACTGAACACTTAAAAATGGTTAAAATGGCAAATTTCGTGTTATATATACTTACCATGATAAAGTAAAACGATAATAATAAAAAAAGAATATATGGGCAAAGGGCAGTCTAAGTCCTAACTTAGGAAAGAAAGTTTTTCTGTCGCAAACCTGTAGAGTTGGCAGCTCCGCCCACAGCAATGACAGCATCCTGTGTATCTAGGCAGAGGTGCCTGGCACCCTGGAGTCACATTTTCTCAAACCTTTCCTTTCCAGTAGTCTCTTTGCTCTGCAGATGACTCAAGGACCTTTGACTGGTTTCCACAGAACTACATACAGAAGAGACTACATCGAAATGCAAATTCAAGCATCTTCCACTCAGGAAGAAAGTACTCACAAACGTAAATGAGCTTTCCTAGTTTCTCTTTAAAACCAAAAAACCAAACCTGTGGCCTTCTAGTCGATTCTGACTCACAGCAACCCTATAGGACAGAGTAGAAATGCTTCATAGGTTTTCCAGGGAACAGCTGATGGATTCGAACTGCTGACCTTTTGGTTAGCAGCCCAACTTTTAACCAC
Organism: Loxodonta africana; assembly: GCF_030014295.1. Taxonomy (NCBI): domain Eukaryota; kingdom Metazoa; phylum Chordata; class Mammalia; order Proboscidea; family Elephantidae; genus Loxodonta; species Loxodonta africana. Next base: position 9,114,510 of record NC_087357.1, read on the forward strand.
TGTGTCACCAGGGCTCCAATTTCTCCTCATCTGGGTTCAAAAAACCTGAGTGTGCTATCCCAGCCAGGGCCATCAGGCTAGGAGGACTGGACTAAAATGGACTTGGTCACCATCTCCCAGAACCCGAGAGTGAGGAATGTGTCCTAAACTTAGAGGAGGTGGTTGAGGGTTTACAAGTGGGGAGAGGGGGTAGGTCATAGCTTTACAGAGCAGGCATCTAGCCTCGGACTACTTGCACATTACAGCTATGCATTACTTGTGGCTAGTTACAGAGTATTGCTCCTCTAGGGTGAGTTTTCCTTATATTCTCCCCTTCCTCCAGCCATTTCTTAATTTCTTGATAAATAGAAAATTATTGCTTTTAAGCAAGACTGCCTGTCGATTTGTACCTTACGAGAGTTTGTGCTCAGAAAACACGTCGTGATAAATGGTACGAGGACTCCCTTACAGAGTGAGTTTATGATTTCAGTTTGCGGCTGGGGAAAGAGAGAGTGGAAGACAGCATCTAAGGACGTTTAGTCCTGAGGGAAGAAAATGCAGCTGCTGCGGTGGCCCCACTTCCTTGCAGAGTTCCTCCTCAAGGTTTGGGAACACAGGGATTCTGAGCATCTTGCAGTCATTTGAGAAAGTCGGGGGAGAACACACCCATGTGCCACACCAAGTGGCAGGCCCTTTCTTCTGTCGCTGTCCTCTGCTCAGGCGAAAAGTCCTTCCTAGGCTGGAGGGGTGTGAGTTGAGAGTCACTGTAGATATCTCAAGTTAAAAACAACACACAGGGGAACATTTTCCAGGGGAAAGATTCTAGTTTAGATAGTGGTAAGGTCAAAGAGAGACGGTCAGAGCCAGGGCATCCGTCCCCAGGTGCCACCAGAGGTCTGCCACACACCTCTCCCAGCCCTCTCACAACGTGGGTAAAGCCAGGGGTGTCCAGTTTGTGCTTCCGCAGAACCCACAACCTCTCTGCTCTTTGCCATCCTTCTCCTTGATTTCCACAGAAAATCACTGACAGGAGGCATTTGTGTGGGCAGCAGGCTTGATCAGAGGTTGGGGAGATGGAACCCGAGTGCAGAATTAAATGTTTGCTATTCTGTTCTTAAAATCCCCTTGGTCCTCTGTATTGGCCTTCTCCTCCTCCTCCCTTTCCTCCTCTCTGCTCTCCTCCACCCCCAAAGGTAGAGCAGCTTAACCACAGTTTTTGTCAGATCGTCTCAAGCCAACCTGAGCAGAAGGGCTTACCTGATACCCAGAGGTGGCCTATCAGGCTAGTTTTCTAACAAAGAGAGCAGACACCCTAAAAGAATGCTGGTGTTTGCATTAAGATAATTTTTTAAACCCCACTATATATTTTTTTATATAAATAGAGCATATCTGCACTTTATATATATCATAAAGTACATTTTTTTTGCTATGTATATGAAAATTCAGAATTGCATTAGCACCAAGAAATTCACATTTTTATGTCATTAAAATAATGGTTTAAAAGCTTTCAACAAGAAAGTACAGTAGCGCACAGGGTTATCTTGTTATCTTTATTAAATATTTCCTAAGAAAGTGATAGCTGTTATAGTCAAACTGTCAAAACCCAAATGAGTCACAAGACAAATATTGTCGCTAAACCCTTTGGTTCCTCCGGGTTCTGCGTTTGCCTACACGACATAGGTTTCTTAGTTCTGCTGCTGAACTTAGGAGTGCTTTCTCAGGTGTGCTAGAAACTGGATCCCTTACCAAGCTGTTCCATTTAAGAATACTTGCAAGCTGTGAATGTAAACTCCCTGTGGTCACGTAATGTCATTTCCTAAAAGGGAACTGGAGAAACGCCTCAGAAGACGAGCAGCTGTGTAAAGTGCCGTCAGGACGCGCCCCCTCCAGGACTTTTAAACGCACCTCTAAGCACGTACGCCAGGTACATTTACATGCTGTGGTTTTTAATTGGTCTGGTGATTCCACGTGGAAACCTTAAGATTTTCATGGGAAATTCTACTCCTACCTCCACTGAATAGGAAAAAGTTTCCTAAAATGCCTTTAGAGGTTGGCTTACAAAAGAAAAAGGAGCAGTTTGTATCATCTTTCCTAGCAAATATGTGACTTTTGCCCACAGAGCAGAGTTCTCTCCCTGCCAACAAGGTGACACTGCACACGTGGCGGCTCGCTGATGTCCTCCACCTTCTCAGCGTTTCTTTGTCGTCTTCTCTGACCTCAAAGTTTCCAGACCTGGACTGGCTACATAATTTGCGGGGCTCAGTACAAAGTGAAAATGGGGGGCCCTTTATTAAAAAATTACAGATTTCAAGATGGAAATAGCAGAGCATTAAACAAGGGGTGGGGCCTTTCTCAGCGTGGGGCCCTGACCCAGTTCAGAATCTGTTTGGCTTTGTACCCAAAAACCAAACTAAACCAAACCCCTTGCCGTCAAGTTGATTCTGACTCACAGCGACCCTATGAGAGAGAGTAGAACTGACCCATAGGATTTTTTTTTTTAATCTTTACAGAAGCAGACTGCCACACCTTTCTCCCATGGAGTGGCTAGGGGGTTCGAACTGCTGACCTTTTGGTTAGCAGCAGAGCACTTAACCGCTGCGTCACCAGGGCTCCTTGTTTGGCTCTCTACTATTCTCTCAACCTGTTCAGACTTGCTGAGTCCCCTTCACTTCAGATATCTTCTGTTTCGGCACTGGAAATGAAATTGTCTACTTTGCTGGCCACTGACACAGACTCTCAGGGAACTGAAAAGTGAGGAGTGGATCTACGTTTTATTTCCTTCAGTTTGTTGACACCTTTGTTAATTAAATATTCAAGGAGTATTTCCTTCTTATGTATGCTTTTTGTAGTTCGCTAACATAAACCCTCATTTAACATTGTTTTATTATTCTATATGACTTGTATTATTATTCTTCTATAAAATTTCAAGATTGGTGTTATAGTTGCCAGGTAAGCAGATCTATCTAGGTGTTTCAAAATAGGACTCTCAAGCCTAAGAAAGGATCTCTGAAAATTTCAAGAGGCTGACAACACCAAAAGGAAGGCAGCAAGGTTCATTTCAGAGGAGATACTGAATCCATCCTAGGGGAATTTATTTCAACAAATGAATTTATCACAAAAAATAATAATTGAACGCTGTGTTCACTTCCTAGTGCTGCTGTAACAAAGTAGCAGAGTAGGTGGCTTTAAAGAACACATGTTCTTTGTCTCATTGTTCTGGAGACCAGGAGTTCGAGATCAAGGCGTCAGTTGTGTTGATTCCTTCTGAGGCTTTGAGGGAGAAACTTCCAGGCCTCTCTCCTAGCTTCTGGTAGCTCCAGGTGTTGCTTCGATTGCAGCTGCAGCGTCACATGGCACCTTCCCTGTCTCCCTGTATCCCCGCGTCTTCTCTTCTACAAGGACACCACTCATAAGAGATTAGTACCCATCCTACTACCCTGTGACCTCATGTTAACTGATAACATCTCCAAAGACTGTTTCCAGTAAGGCTACATTCACACGAATGGGCATTAGGACCTCATCATATCTTTTCGGGAGACAGAATTCAGTCCTTAACACGTACTTTCTACTGGTAGGTGCTATATGACATTCACCAATGAGCAAGACACCTTTTGCTCTCTAAGCGAATTTACGATTTACTGACAAAAATGGGCACGTATTGCTGTGTTTCTAACAGAGGCGTCAGAAGGGCAGGGATCTGAGAGAATTTCTTGACAGGTATTGGAGCTGGTCCTTAAATGATTTTGATGCGTGGAGATAGGAGGGGAGGAGGGTGCTCCAGGAAGAGGGACCTGCATGGGTAAAGGCATGGAGGTGGGGAAGCATGAGGCATTTTTGGTGGTGGCAAACAGCCTGGTTTCAAGGGAACATGGTACACGCAAAAGGGGCTTAGGAAATGCAGCTGCAAAATTTGGTGAGACTGGACCAAGAAAGGCACGACTGTCAGAGCTAAGAAGACTAAACTACACAGAAAGCAATGTGAGCAGTGGGGGTAAGCCTGAAGGCTTTTAAATTTAGGAATTGCTTCTGTAATTTAGGAAGATCTATTAAGAAGTTGTGTTAAAAAGAAGAGAGACTTGGGATGGGAAGCCAGACAATTGGGAGGTTATTGTCCAGGTGAAATCCAATTACAGCTTGAGCAAGGGTGATAGTAAAAAAGTGTATGGAAGAAATTAATAGGAGTAGCAGGGAATAAGAGAGAGGATTCAAAGATGACTCCAAGGTTTTCAGCTTGGGTGACTTAAAGAATGTTGGCCCAAATAATAGGAATATAGAAGTTAGAGGTAGAAAGTAGTATGAAAAGGTAGAGGAAAATTTAGGTAAACCTATGGTGAGAGTGAGGTAAAGATAGCTGACAGTGTGGGTCTCCCGACCCAGGGAGAGTTCAGATGTTAGCTGGTGCCGGGGGTGGGGGGTTGGGTGGAAAGGAAAGATCTCCATTTAGCAGAGGCATTTGGTGACGTTTGGTGTGGTAGGGAGATGATGTCTATTGAAATGGTCTTATGGCTTCTTCATTTCTCCCCTATGTGGAGAGGAGCCAGTGAGAGAGTGAGTGACCGAGTGAGAGAAAGAGAGGGGCCTAGTCAGACAGCTAGGAGAAAGCCAAGAGAGGGCAATGCAACAAGCATCATGAGAGGAGGAAGCTTCAGGAAGGAGTCAGTGGTCAGCAGGGTCAAGAAGAGTGACAGAGGCTGGGGGAAGGCCTTCTGATTAGAGTAGGAGGTCACTAGTGCCTCCGTGGCAGTGGCCTGGGGGAGAGGATTTCAATGGACTGTGGAGTTGGAGTATTTTGATGATGGAGCTTTTACCTGTGGAGAGGGTCTCTCCTTCCTTGAGAAGGTAGCATAGTAGTAGGGAGTGTTTTATTTCTGGTTTAGGGAGGTTTCAGTGTGTCTGTAGCCCTGTGAAGCAGTTCTCCTCTGTCCTTTAGGGTCACTATGAGTTGGAATCGACTAATGGGAATGCCTTTTTTTAATCAGAAGTATCTCTGTGGCTTGAAGAGAAGGAGCTAGAGGAAAAGGAACTGTTCAAGAGAGACGGAGAGCCATGGTGGTTCAGAACAGAATAGGTGAGAAAAGAAGGCAGGAGGAGGGACACTTCTTCCTAGATGTGGGGAGAAGTGAAGAAGCCATAAGACAATTTCAATAGCCATCATCTCCCTACCACACCAGATGTCACCAAATGCCACAGATGTATCCCTTGCAGATGTGGGTTAAATTAATCTATGCTAAAATCCTAAGATTTTACACTGTATTGTTGTTTTTGGGCACCATTGATTTGATTCCACCTCATAGCGACCCCATGTGACAGAATAGAACTGTCCCATAGGGTTTTCTAGGCTATAATCTTTATGGGAACAGATCTCCAGCTCTTTCCTCCCATGGAGCCACTGATTGGTTTCAAACTGCCAACCTTTTGGTTAGCAGCTGAGTGCTTAAACGTTGTGCACCAGGGCTCCCTTTTATACTATAGCTCTGTCCAATAACCAGAAACCTTTCTGGAGATGCTACCAACCAAGGGTGCCATGGAAGGCCAGTATAGTCTAGGCGAAGTCAAGCTCCACATTCTATCTGGAGACAAAGCCACATGTCCTTAATCCATCTATCTTCTTTTTGCTCATACACCTCATCTCTCTGTAACTATTGCCCTAGCGTCTAAATACTGGTCATAGTTTTGAGTATTAAAAACTGCTTTACTTTCGAAGTGTTTTCACACACACTTGATTCTTACTATGACTGTGTGAAGCTGTTAGGGCAGTTATTACAACACCTACTTGCCTGATGAGCAGCTGAGGCCCTGGGACCTTGGGTGATCTACCTGAAGTCACATAGGCACTGTGTGGCTGGGCTCTTTTGAACCCCTGATTCAATTCTTTTGCCATCACCTGAGACAAAGGACTAGATTTCCCTACTGGGCATCTCAGCATCTTTCTGGTGCTCCTTTTTCTGCGCTCTCAAGAAGACCAGAGTCAAGACCTTCTAGATGAGCTTAGGATTTGCAGTCAGGTATGCAGATGCCAAGCCAAGTATGGGTTCTTTCTAATTATTCCAAATAGTGGAATTTTTGTTTTTTTATGATGCTATACCTGTGATGACATTAAGTAGGTTTTATGACTACATAGGTGATTGCACTCATATATCAGGTCATGCATATTGGCCATTTGATGCAAAGAGTGCCCCCAAATGAGGGGAAAGGCAAAGCAGAGGACAGGCCAGAAGAAAGAGGTAAGTTGTGCCAAATGTGTCCTTAGCATCACAATAGGGGCAGTGCCACGAGCCGAGGAAATCCAATTTATTTTTCTGATAAATAACTGCTCCTCTTGTCATTGTGCAGGGATATCAGGTTCCCTTCATGCATCCATTCCTTTCACAAAGAATCCATTAGTCTTGTGTGAATCTTCAATTATCCCGTTACACAGGCTGCAGGAAGCGAAGTTATTTCAGTTGGTGGAAAATCTCCTTTTTACTCTCCCAACTATTTAAACAGAGGAATCAGAACCTAGAACACTAATAATCTTTTCTTACATCACATAAATCAAGAGGAAAATGTTTTATACACAACTGGTGTATTGATTCCTGCGTAGTGGATCCATTCCTGTCCATTTACTCATTCAAAAACACATGTAGCATACTTATTAATGAAAAATAACTTTTCAAAGATAAAGACAGTGAGAAGAGTGGCATTGTTTTACATTTTTCAAATCTCTTTAATGTCTGTCTTAATAGAAGACAGCTATATTCTCATATCTGCTTCTTCATACAATCTGCTGTGATATATTGTTTGGTTAAAATATATGAAGAAAATCTAGTCTCATACAGGTATGTATTTGGAAAAAGGAGGACCATTTCTATAGCCTTTGCAGATAATTGTGAATATTCTACTTTGATACTGTATCAAGCTTGGCGAGTGGTAATTTCCCAAAATCTAGTTGAACTGTGGAATATGGAATGATATCAATGAACTTTTCACCCTTCATTACGTTAAAGTCATTGGTCTGTCTTACATGGACAAGAATTGCATGTCTTGAGTGGATCTTTTACCCGTGCATGATTTTGTAACATCCTGCATGGATCGCTTGGAAAATGTTGGCTCACTGAGTTAGGCAGCTCTTTCAAATGTTGATGCATTTAATTAGACACTTCAGAAATTGCATTTGTTAATATCAGCATCAATCTCATCAGAAAAGTCTTTAAAAATAGGGAAGCTGTCAAACTCATGGTGGCATGTACACACTTTCTAAAATCTAATTTTCACTTCAAAGCTCTAATTTTATCATTGACAACAAATAACATCAGTTGTTTTCCTTGAAGTGACAGGCTTACTTCATTCACTTTTGAGAAAATGTCTGCCAGTTACTCGAGTCTGGATAACCAGTTTGTCAGAGGTTCTTTCAAGAAAAAAGAACCATGAAAAAACGGCTAGTTCAGTGAGCAACTGAAATGGCTACACAAGACCTTTTACTCAGGACAGCGGCTATACTGTGTGGTATGCAGCAGAAGCGCTTTATGCATGTCCCAGTTTTATCACAAGGGATATCAGAAACACGTCTATTCATAGGTAGAGATGAAATAAAAGTAATAATTTTCACTGCTTCATCAAGAATATTCTTGAAATAATGATGAATCCATGAAACATTTCATAACACGCAGGAATCTGGAAGGCATTATGCTGAGTGAAATTAGTCAGTTGCAAAAGGACAAATACTGTATGAGACCAGTATGATAAGAACTCAAGAAATAATTTAAACAGAGAAGAAAATATTCTTTGATGGTTATGAGGGAGAGGGGTATTTGCTAATTAAATAGTAGACAAGAACTATTTTAGGTGAAGGGAAACACAACACACAGGAGAGGTCAGCACAGCTGGACTAAACCAAAAGCAAAGATGTTTCCTGAATAAACCAAATGCTTTGAAGGCCAGAGTACCAGGGGTGGGGGCCTGGGGACCATGGTTTCAGGGGACATCTAGGTCAATTGGTATAATAAAAGCTATTAAGAAAACATTCTGCATCCTACTTTGGTGAGTGACGTCTGGGGTCTTAAATGCTAGCAAGCGGTCATCTAAGATGTATCAATTGGTCTCAACTCACCTGGAGCAAAGGAGAATGAAGAACACTAAAGACACAAGGTAATTATGAGCACAAGAGACAGAAAAGGGCACATAAATCAGAGACTACATTAGCCTGAGACCAGAAGAACTAGATGGTGCCTGGCTACAACCAATGACTGCCCTGACAGGGAACACAACAGAAAACCCCTGAGGGAGCAGGAGAGCAGTGGGATGCAGACCTCGAATTCTTGTAAAAAGACCAGATTTAATGCTCTGACTGAGACTAGAAGGACTCCAGAGGTCATGGTCCCCAGACCTTCTATTAGTCCAGGACTGGAACCATTCCCAAAGCCAACTCTTCAGACAGGGATTGGACTGGACTATAAGATACAAAATGATACTAGTGAGGAGTGAGCTTTTTGGCGCAAGTAGACACATGACACTATGTGGGCGGCTCCTGTCTGAATGGGAGATGAGAAGGCAGAGGGGGGCAGAAGCTAGCTGAACAGACTCAGGGAATACAGGGTGGAAAGGAGTGTGCTGTCTCATTGGGGGAGAGCAACTAGGAGTACATAGCAAGGTGTGTATAAATTTTTGTATGAGAGACTGACTTGATTTGTAAACTTTCACTTAAAGCACAATAAAAAAAAGAATATTCTTGAGTGAGTCTGGCTTTTTTTTTTTTCTTTTTCTGTAAGTGCAAGGTGGAAATCATACAATGACTCCTACTACAGTTTGGTGTCATTGCTTTGCCTAAATTGGTGTTAAGGCGCCAATAGTTTTATCCACCACTGTTTTTTTTTACAAATAACAACTTAGCAGTATTATGAAGTTGTTTTGATCTCACAGACACTCTGAAAGAGAGTCTCAGGATAACCAGAGGCCCATGAACTCCACGTGGAGATGCGCTGGTATAAGGGAGAGCTGCCCACACTGACCATTGGTTAGTTAGGATGAGCTAGGTTATGCTGCAGCAACAACATCCCTGAAATCTTAGTGGCTTTGAACAATAAAATATTAGTTTCTTGCTCATTTTTCATGTTCACCATGGGTAGCTGGATCTGTCCATACTTCCTTCCCTCAAGGACAAGAGTGATGAAGCCCCAGGTACCTGGAGCATTGTTGGTGGTGGCGGAAGGACTCACTGGCTCCTAATGGTGTCTTTCTGGAAGAGGCATCATTTCTGCTCTCATTTCATTGGTCAAAGCCTGTCCCACAAGCACCTTTGATTTCCAGAGAGAAATAAGTGCAATTCTACCATGTGCCTGGGAGGAAAGCAGGCAATGTTGGGGAAACAGCGCTAGTGACTGTTACACTCATTATATTTCATTGACTATAAGATGCCATCAGTTGAAGATGTACTATTATTTTATGTACCAACAAGAAAGAAAAAATACTGCTAATTAAAGGCAGACATGCCACCCATTGTCAGGTTAATTTTGATTTCAAGAACTGTTAAAATACAAAAATACGGCAACTTAAAATTGAGGAAGTATGGTAGATACTGAAGGAAAACTAAATATTGTATTTGACTGTGAAAAAGTAATATAAATTATCATGATTTATGTTCACTGCTTACTGTTCATGCCCTACTACCTCAGAATATAATAGCTATTAGGCCTCTCAGTAATTTCAGATTAGAGCAAACCCCTTGTTAATGTTATTCTTCTAACTTCTTATTTTGAAATAATTACAGATTCACAATTTCAAAAAAATGTACGGGGAGGTCCCATGTACCCTTCACCAAGTTCCTCCCAATGCTAACATCTTGCATAACTGTAGTACAACATCACAACCAGATAACTGATACTGGTATGCTCCACAAAGCTTGTTCAGATTTCACCAGTTTAACATGACTCATTTGTGTGTGTGTGTAGTCCTGTGCAACTGATCAAGGTGTAGATTCCTGTAACCCCCACCACAGTCAAGATAAAACCCAAAACCCATTGCTGTGCACTCAATTCTATTTTGACTCATAGCAACCATATAGGACAGAGTAGAACTGCCCCATAGGGTTTCCAAGGCTGTAATCTTTATGGAAGCAAACTGCCACGTCTTTCTCCTTTCAGTTAGCAGCTGAGCATTTAACCACTATACCACCAGGGCTCCTTACAATCAAGATACAGACCATTGATATGTTTTCCTGGATAATAATAAATTTTACATGTATAAGCTCAGCGTTCAAGTAGACGAGTCAAATAGAACCATTGCCTGTTTGCCACTTAAAATAACGTTGGTGAGCACATTGTTGATGGTCCTGATTCCTTGAAATGTTTTGGATCAACTTGTGCAAGTAGAGTTGTTTAAAATAGGAATTCTCTGCCTTGTAGGTAATTGGTGAGTTTTTTAAGGGCTAGTGACATCTGTTAATTCTAGAATGAGGTACAGGAAGCACTGGGAACACTGAGAAAAGAAAAAGAAAGAGCATGCATGCTTGTTCTGATCAGAGTCTTCATATTTTTATGCCTTATATTTAGAGGAAAGAAGGCATGGCTTTAATGTTCAAATCTGTGGTTTTAAAAAGCCTCGTATCTTCCATAGTCTCATCAAGTTGTATCATAGGTTTCGTGACAGTTGCCACCCAGGGACCACCTGCTTTCCACCAGCCCTGGTGTAAGCCATTTTGCGTTTTGTCTTGTTTAGTTTGGACAACGACCTCATGAGACAGGACTTCTTCCCCCCATTTCACAGATGGGCAAATGGCAGTTTTGAGAAGTTGTCTTGTCCTATGCCATCCAGTCTGTAAGGGGCAGAGCCAGGTGCCACATCCAGTCTCTTTGACCCCCAAGCCCATGTTCTTCCCCTGGGAAGTGCTATTTTTCTTGGCTGAACATCCCACCCTATTTTTTTTTTAGCAGGTCTGGAGAGGGGGCCACCTGAACTCCTAGCCATTCCCTTTATATTTTTTAATGTTGATTGTTTTTTTATTTTCAGGGACTCTCTCCCTCATTCTGTGGCTTACCTAGCATGTGTAATCTTTTGAGCCTCTCGGTTCCTCCAAACCAGTCAGCCACGGGCGTGCACTCAGCCGGTCTTCCACGGGGCCAATCAGAGAAGCCCGCGATTGCGCAGTGCAGAAAAAGCAACCACCGCCAGAGGGCGCTGTAACCTTTACGTGGTTGGTACCTAGAGGACAAACGGCCTCATCGGCTTTCCCCAACAGAAGGGTGATTTCTCTGAGATTTACATTCTCTTTGGCTGAGACCTTGCCTTCAGAGGATAAATCACAGTGGTTGCTGCATGTTATAGAATCCTTATGCGCTCTGCTGGCATATTGCAGTTGAAAGAAACGAGCCACTTTCAAGCATTTTCCCCCTTCCATACAGCAGTGATGGATGGGGACCGCTGAGGCTGCTCTTTCCCGAAGCACAAATGTATTCAGTGGCTCTCTTTAGAACCCACCGTTCAATTGATTTCGACACTAAAATATAATAAGTAGTGTCAGAGAGAGGTCAGCAGATTGCTTGGAATCGCAAAGCAAAACCGTAGGCCTCTTGGTCCTTGTTGATTTTAGTTCAATGCACTGGGGGGGGGGGGGGGGGGGTGCCAGTCAGCAGCTCTATCAACTAGAAGCAAAGCTTAGGATGCCGAAAGCCAAATGTGTGTGATGGAAGCTACTTTTATCTCTAGTATCAGGCTGCCCAATGTAACTGGCCCTATACCCATCTGACTAAGTAGAGACTGGGATGTTTGAAAATAAAGGGATTTGAACATAATGGAAGGGAAAATGTGGCGTGGGTAATTGGCCAGTTAATTTACACTTTTGTCCATTGGTTTTCACACTCTGTGCGTGGGCAGCACCCCAGAGACAGTACAGACAGTGGCAGGGAAGGAACGCAGCGTGCCCTAGCTGGTCAGTGGGTCTCCAGTGTAAATCCAGGAAAGGAGGCAGGGCTGCTGGACAGTGCTCCATGCACACCTGCTGTGGCCTCAGGAGGGAATGCATCCTGTCTGGCTTCTACCTCCCTCTTTCTCTGTGAAAGCATTTTCTTTCTCTGGGCCTCGGTTTCCTCATCTACCAGCTCTAGTTGGGAGAGGATTTATGGATTAAAAAAATTTACAAAATTAGTCCCTTCTAATAAAAAAAAGAAAGACTCCTTTATCAACTCTTTTCCTACCAACAGTTTTCTTTGGGGGCGATCGCTGTTCACAGTGTAGTGCCTATCCTTCCACAACCTTTTAAGTACCCAGAAACCTATACACATCCATATAATATGTTGGTAGAAACACTTAGTTTTTTTTTTTTTCCCTTAAACAAAGCTGTGCATACACTACCTAGAGTGGTCTTCCTCCAATAATACAGCATGTTCCCTCCTTCCAACAGAGAACAGACAGGTCACTCATTCTTCTGACTCCTGCACAGACTTCCATAGCACGGGGATATCATGATCTACCAATTGATTCTTATTTGTGGAATTTCAGGAGGGCTCCAATTTTTTACCTTTGTAGATAAGACCGTGGTGAACACCCTCTCACAAATACTCTCGAGGACATGGAAGTGCTGGATAGAAGAGTCTGTTCATTGTTAACTGTTACTAGATATTACCAAAAAAAGTCCCAATTTGGAAGTCAGCACAGCTTGAACAAGGCAAAGTCATAGAAGCTTCACAGACACATCCAAACTCCCTGAGGGACTGAGTTATTTGACTGAGGCCTAAGGACCATGGTCTCAGGGGACAGCTAGCTCAATTGGCATAACATAGTTTATAAAGGAAATGTTTTACTTCCGACTATGGTGAGTAGCATCTGGGGTCTTAAAAGCCTACGAACGGTCATACATCTACTGGTCCCATCCCAACTGGAGCAAGGGAGAATGAAGAAAACCGAAGACACAAGGGAAAGATTAGTCCAAAGGACTAATGGGCCACAACTACCACAGCCTCCACCAGACTGAGCCCAGAACAACTAGATGGTGCCTTGTTACCACCAACGACTCCTCTGCCAGGGATCACAACAGAGGGTCCCAGACAGAGGGGGAGAAAAAAGTAGACCGAAATTCAAATTCACAAAGAAAGACCAGGCTTGCTGGTCTGACACAGACTGGAGAAAACCCGAGAGTATGGCCCCAGACGTCCTTTTAACTCAGTACTGAAGTCACTTTTGAGGTTCACCTTTCAGCCACAGATTAGACAAGTCTAGAGAGCAAACAATAACAACGTGAGGAACATTTCGTGGTTCAATCATGTATACGAAACTAAACAGGTACAACAGCCAGAAAGCAAAGACAAGAGGGCAGGAAAACTGGACGAATGGAAACAGGGAATCCGTGATGGAGAGGGAAGAATGTTGACATATCACAGGGTTGGCAGCCAATGTCACAGAACAATTTGTGTCTTAATTGTTTATTGAGAAAATAATTTACTCTGTAAACTTTCACCTAAAGCACACACACAAAAATAAGCCCCAATTTATTTTTGATAGGGACCTTTTTTTTAGTTGTGGTAAGTATATATATATATATAATAAAAATTTGCCATTTCAACATATTTTACGTGTACAGTTAGGGACAATTAATTACATTCATCGTGTTGGGCAACTCTTACCACTTTCTGTTTCCAAGTTTTTCCATCACCGTTATCAGAAACTCAGTGCCCCTTAAGCAATGACTCCCACTTTCCCCCTCCCTACTACCCCTGGTAACCACTAATAAACTTTAGTCTCTAGACATTTGTCTATTCTAGATGTTTCATGTAAGCGAAATAATAGAATATAATTTGTCCTTTTGTGTCCTACTGGAATCCCTGGTGGCATAGTGGTCAAGAGCTTCGGATGCTAACCAAAAGGTAGGCAGTTAGAATCCACCAGGTGCTCCTTGGAAACCCTATGGTGCAGTTCTACTCTGTCCTTTAGGGTCCCCATGAGTTGGAGTTGACTCGACACCAACAGGTTCAACGGGTTCGTCTGACTTATTTCCCTCAGCACAATGTTTTCAAGGTTTATCCATGTGATAGCATGTATCAGGACTTATTTCTCTTTATGCCAGAATAATTCCCATTGTGTCTGTCTTAGTTTCTTAGTGCGTCTATAACAGAAATACCACAAGTGGGTGGCTTTAGCAAACAGAACTGTTTAGGAGGCTAGAAGTCCGAATTCAGGGCACTAGCTCTAGGCTTTCTCTCTGTCCACTGTGGGGGAAATACTCTTGTCTCAATTTGTCTATCGTTCTTCTCAGCATTCCTTGGAAATCTCCATGTCGCATCTAGCTTTTTCTAGTTTGTTCTTGCTCTTACTTGCTTTTGTGACTAATCTGCTGTTTTTATATATGAAAAGTGATTAGGCTTAAGATGCACCTTACACTGATATGGCCTTATTAACGTAAGAAAGAAAACCCTATTCCCAAATGGGATTACATCCACAGGTATAGGGGTTAGGATTCCGAAACATATTTTTGGGGAACACAATTCAATCCATAACAATGTCGATACTACATTTTGCTTATCCATTTATCCGTTGATGAACATTTAGGCTGTTTCCACTTTTTGGCTGTTGTGAATACTGTTGGAATAAACAGTGGTGTAAAATTATCTGAGTCCCTCCTTTCAATACTTTGGGGTATACAGCTAGGAGTGGAATTGCTGGGTCATATGGTATTTTTTTTTCTTTTTAGTGATTTATTTTATTTTTGTTGTTGAGGATGTTCACAACAGAACATACACTAATTCAACAGTTTCTACATTTGCCATTTAGTGACATTGATTACATTCAATCATTCAATTTGTGTAACCATTCTACCCTCCTTTGAGTTGTTTCTCCCCTATTAACATAAATTCTCTACACTTTAAGGTTCCTATCTAATCTTTCGAGTTGCTGTTGTCAATTTGATCCATATATTGTTGTTGTTAGGTACCGTCATGTCAGTTCTGACTCGTAGCAACCCTATGTACAACAGAATGAAACACTGCCCAGTCCTGCACCATCCTCACAACCATTATGTTTGAACCCATTGTTGCAGCCACTGTATCAGTCCATCTCATTGAGGGTCTTCCTCTTTTTTGCTGACCTTCCACTTTACCAAGGATGATGTCCTTCTCCAGGGCCTGGTCCCTCCTGATAACATGTCCGAAGTATGAGAGATAAGGTCTTGCCATCCTCGCTTCTGAGGAGCACTCTGGGTGTACTTCCAGGACAGGTTTGTTCATTCTTCTGGTAGTCCATGGCATATTCAATATTTTTCACCAACACCATAATTTAAAGGCATCAATTCTTCTTCAGTCTTCCTTATTCATTGTCCAGCTTTCACATGCATGTGAGGTGATTGAAAATTCCATGGCTTGGGTGAGGAGCACCTTAGTCTCCAAAGTGACATCTTTGCTTTTTAACCCTTTAAAGAGGTCTTTTGCAGCAGAATTATCAAATATGTGTGTCATTTGATTTCTTGATTGCAGCTTCCATGATGTTGACTGTGGATCCAAGTAAAATGAAATCTCGGACAACTTCAATCCTTTCTCCATTTACCATGATGTTGCCTATTGGTGCAGTTGTGAGGATTTTTGTTTTCGTTATGTTGCGGTGTAATCCATACTGAAGGCTGTGGTATTTGACCTTCATCAGTATGTGCTTCAAGTCCTCTTTGCTTTCAGCAATCACGGTTGTGTCATCTGTGTAATTGTAGGTTGTTCATTAGTCCTCCTCTAATTCTGATGCTGCATTTTTCTTCATATAGTCCAACTTCTCAGATTATTTGCTCGGCATACAGATTGAATAAGTATGGCGAATGGATACAACCCTGACGCACACCTTTCCTGACTTTAACCCATGCAGTATCCTCTTGTTCTGTTCGAATGACTGGCTCTTGATCTATGTACAGATTCCTCATGAGCACAGTAAAGTGTTCCAGAATTCCCATTCTTCACATTGTTATCCGTAATTTGTTATGATCCACACAGTTGAATGCCTTTGCATAGTCAATAAAACATAGATTAACATCTTTGTGGTATTCTCTGCTCTCAGCCAAGATCCATCTGACGACAGCAATGATATCTCTCATTCCTCCTTTGAATCTGGCTTGAATTTCTGGCAGTTCCCTGGCGATGTACTGCTGCAACCACTTTTTTTTCCCCCATCTCTCAAAACTTAGGTCTTTTATTTACGGGCAGGATGCTTTTGTCCCCCAAAAGTTCCTTGAAAACATGTCCAACTATCAACACTTACACATTTTAGTGTTATGCTACAGAAACAAACATGGTAGTACATATATGTTTCCCAGTAAATGCTAAAAGCTACCTGGTATAGCTGGGTTCCTGTTATGTGCTGTTGAGTTGATTTCTGTCTCATAGTGTATTAGTTATCTAGTGCTGCTGTAACATAAATACCACAAGTGGATGGCTTTAACAAAGAGAAGTTTATTCTCTCACAGTCCAGTAGGCTAGAAGTCTGAATTCAGGGCACTGGCTCTAGGGGAAGGCCCTGTCTCTGTCGGCTCTGGAGGCGGGTCCCTGTCACCTGTTCTCCCTTGATCTGGGAGCATCTCAGCATAGAACCTCAGGTCCAAACGATGCACCCTTCTCTCAGTGCTGCCTTCCTGGTGGTACGAGGCCCCCAACTCTCTGCTTGCTTCCCCTTCCTCCCATCCCCTGCAAGATAAAAGGTGGTACAGGCCACACCCCAGGGAAACTCTCCCCACATTGGATCAGGGATATGACCCAAGCAAGGATGTTACATCCCACCCTAATCACCTTTAACCAGAAGCAGAGATTATGACCTACAATAAACAGGTGGGGCACAAAATGGAGGACAGCCATACAACATTGGGAATCATGGCCCAACCAAGCTGACACATATTTTGGGGAGATATAATTCAATTCATGACACTTCACCCTCTGGGCTCCAAATATTCATGTCCTTGCCACATGTGAAACACATTCACTCCTTCATATCATAGCAAAAGTCTTAAATCAGCTCCAAGTCCAAAATCCAAAAATTCCTCTTCATCTGTGACATATAGAAAACAAGTTATCTGCTTCCAAAGTACAATGGTAAAACAGGCAGGCACAAGCTAGACATTTCCATTACAAATGGGAGAAATTGGAGGGAAAGAAGGTATAACAGTTACCAAGCAAGTCAGCAGAACATATTACATTAGCCCTGAGGGCTTTGAAAATAATCCTCTGTTCTATGACACCATTTACGCAATAACCCTGCCATGCAGACTCTAGGTATTGGCCACACTCTTGGTATTCTGAGTGGAGGCCCCTCTGCCCTGGGCTTCAGCTCCGCCTTCCAGGCTCACTGGGACTGCAATTCTGCTCCTTCGGCTTTAGGCACACCATTCTCCTAGACCATCTGAGTGGTGTCTCCACCCTTAGAAACACCAGAGGCCATGGCTCCTTCCTTTGAAACCCCAGAGGTTGAGGAGGCCACACTTTTTAAGACTGAGGCAGCTTGGCCTCCTGTGTTCCTTGGCCTCTAGGCCCTCGGGCCTTAAGCCTGCATCTGCCCTGCTGGGGCAAGTGATCCAAAGCTCTGTAGCTCCGCTGATAAGTGCATGGAGGCACTCTACTCTGCCAGTAAACTTCGGCTGGAAGGCCCTCAGCTCTCTTGCTCCATATGTTGGCAAGCCTAGCTCCACCGATAAGTGCCTGGAGGCACCCCACTCTGCCAGGAATCCTTCTGTGCAAAGACAGCTCTCGCTCTGTGGGTTGGCTCCAGCCCTGTCTGGAGCTGGTCTCCTGGGTCTGCTGCTGCCAGTTCACACCATCTGCACCTTTTCTGGTGTTAACAGTTCTCCTCACTTCCTTCTGAGTCTTCTATCCATTCACAGTTTCAAAACCACTTCCACATTTTAGGTATCTCTTAGAGCAGCACCCCACTTCCCAGTACCAAATTCTGTCTTAGTTAACTAGCGCTGCTATAACAGAAATACTGTAAGTGGATGGCTTTAACAAAGAGAGTTTATTCTCTCTCAGTCCAGTAGGATAGAAGTCCAAATACAGGGTATTGGCGCCAGGGGAAGGCTTTCTTTCTCTGTTGGTTCCGGAGGAAGGTCCTTGTCATCAGTCTTCCCTTGGTCTGGGAGCGTCTCAGTGCAGGAACCTCAGGTCCAAAGAACACGCTTTGCTCCCAGGGTTGCCTCCTTGGTGGTATGAGGTCCCCATGCAACCAATTTTGAATGGTCTTCAGCAAACCTTGCATGTGATAGTAATGATTTTTTTTATAATTTCAGCATTCTGTTGGATCACCTGTCTTTGGAATGGGCACAACTATGGATCTCTTCCAGCTGGTTGAATAGTTATCTATCTTCCAAATTTCTTGGCATAGGCAAATGAGCACCTCCAGTGCTGCATCCATTTGTTGAAACACAGTTGGTATTCCGTCAATTCCTGGAGCTTTGTTTTTCACCAGTGCCTTCAGTGCAGCTTGGACTTCTTCCTTCAATACCATTAGTTCTTGATCATACGCTGCCTGTTGAAATGGTTGAAGATCGACCAGTTCTTTTTGGTGCAGTAACTCTGTGTATTCCTTCCATCTTCCCTTGATGCTTCCTGAGTCATTTAATATTTTGCCCATAGAACCCTTCAGTACTGCAATTGGAGGCTTGAATTTTTTCTTCAGTTCTTTCAACTTTATCCCATATAGATAGATCTTAAGAGAGCACAATGCTCAAGGGAGACATTCTTTACTAGTTAAGCTAAACTATTGTTTGGTTTTAAGAAGACTTGAGGGGATATTTTTGGTTTAAAGTTTAAAGATTATCTCAGGGCAATAGTTTCAGGGTTTCCTCCAGCCTCCATGACTCAAGAACATCTAGAGTCCATGAGAATTTGAAATTCTGTTCTGCATTTCCCCCTTTTTGATCAGAATTCTTCTACAGAATCTTTGATAAAGATGTTCAATAGTGGTAGCTGAGCACCATCCAGTTCTTCTGGTCACATAGCAAAGGGGGCAGTTATTCATGGAGGCAATTAGCCACACATTCCATATCCTCCTGCTGTTCCTGGCTCTTCTTTTTCTTCTGTTGCTCCAGTCCAATAGAGACCAATTGTGCCTTGGATCGCCACTTGCAAGCTTTTAAGACCCCAGCCACTGCATAAAGAACTAGCTGATAGAACGGGACCGATTAAGGACCCATGAGACCTTGACCCTAAACCCCTGAACCAGTTAACCAGTCCCTATGAGTTATTTGGTTGTACATAAGCAGCCTCAGCTGCTATTCCTCTTTTTTTTTTGTCATGATTGTAAATATATCCATATGGTAATTTTTTGATAGGGAACTTTTGAATAGGAAAAAGTTTTAACACTCAGAAAGATGGTTATGAAACAATGGGATAAGGGGAGCAGAGTGCCTGGCCTGGAGAATACTGGTCCTTCTTGCCTAGGGGAGTACACTGCTGCCTCTGAGCCCCACAGAGTCCTGAAGTTCCTGCAAGAAGTGCGTCTGCACCGACCATAGTGGTGGACTTTGAAATTTGCTCCCTTTATTTGTGATGAAAAACGTTACACATCCAGAAACTAATCATCCAACCCCTTAGTTGAAGAAGATTCAGTAGAAACAAAAGCTGTGTCCTAAACCCTCCTTCCCATGTTACTGGGTCTCAGATTCTGCACAAGGACTTGACCGTCAAGGAGGGAGACTCCCTCACCCCCATTGATCTTAAAGTAAAGTAAATTTATCTAGGAGAAGAATATCACTTCTGTCTTGCTTTCTTGATGCCACGTTTGGAAAAATACAGACTCACTAAATCACTCACTCACTTACACATTGATTCTTTCATTTTGTATCAGCCCTGACACTGTTAACATCACACTTTGTTCTTCTTTAAAGTAGCAATATACTTTCCTTCTTTTTCCAGTAAACAATCAGCATCGAACATCATATCCCACATAAAAATAAAAGCCTAAATTATCTTTCCACATGTCTGTGATCGTAAGACCTGTTGGGGCCACATTTTCAGTGACCTGAAATGGCCTCCTATTATGGCTCCTTCTGACGGTATAGTGCCTAAGGTAAAAGTTGAGTGGAGAGAAGTAAGTTTAAATCAGATCTGGTAAAGATAATTAATGTGTCAATAAAAGCCATTTTTAGAGCATTCACTAAGTGTCATGCAATGTCAAAACCAAAACCCACTGCCGTTGAGTCGATTCCGACTCATAGCGACCCTATATGACAGAGTAGAACTGCCCCATAGAGTTTCCGAGGAGCCCCTGGCAGATCTGAACTGCCAATCCTTTGGTTAGCAGCCGTAGCACTTAACCACTGTGCCACCAAGGTTTCCATGCAATGTCAAGCACTGGAGAAGCAGAGTGCAGAAGACAGCCTGTGTCCTCAGAACAGACAAGCACACTGGTGGGGACAGTAGACCTGGAAAGACTCACAGATGCTTTCATAGATGGCGAGACACTAGTTAATAGATGGGGAGATGGAATCACAGAGAAAGGATCAGTCGTTCCAGTTGGTGGCAGAATCAAGCCTGCCGGTTAGTACGCATTCTGCATGCCATGCTGGGATCATGTAGGAAAGTTGATTGGTAGCCACTTTTCAGGATCTAGTCCCTGGCTTGTATGTCTAGGGGGCATTCCAGGTGCCCCGAAGCCCAAGGAGACAGAGCAGGAGCCACAGGCTTCCTGAGTGTCTCTGGGGTTTTCATTCAGCAGTCCTTCCCTGTTTCTTCTTTTAAGCCCCTCTCTGTTCCCAACCTGTGCGGAAGTTCTGAACTGCCTTGGAGATCACTCTGCTGCCCAGAAACATTAGCCTTACATTGTAGAGCACATCTTACATCTTCCATTCTCACACTGTTGCCCTCTTCTCTTGGAAATGATAACTCAAGGAAAACTCCCCAAGGACGTCCCTGTTGACTGCCACAACCTTTTCCTCTATCTGTATGGAGTTCACCCAGCCCTCCCTGTCTCCTTTATAATGCAAGCTTGTCGAGGCCCTCGGCAGTAGAAATGGTGTAGTTGTGGACAGAGTTTATCCTTCCTCTTACTGGAAAGTTCTCCAAGGGTAGGTAGGACTAAGCAGAACACTTATTAACTGCCTACCCCGAACAGAATCTGACTAATAGGACTTTCAGGAAAAAAGAATAAAGAAAATGATAAGGAGGAAATCTAAGATGTAATTCAAGAAGCAGAACTGAAGAATACAAACCAGCATAATAAAAGGACCTACTAGAACAAAGAATGATGACGATTACAAAGATAATCATAAAACCCAGTATCTATTGATTGCTCACTAGTGCCAGGCACTGGTATAAGAGCTTTGATGTATTATTCCTTTAATCCTCACAGCCACTTTACATGAAGGGCACTCTTTTACCCTCATTTTATAGAGGCACAGGAGGTTAAGTTACATGACCAAGACCACATGGTTAGCAAGCGGCACTGCCAGGTTTTAGACCCAGGGGGTCTGACGCCACATCTCTCTATGTCACCATGAAATGCCAGAGTGCCATGTACAAAGAGAAGACCCTGAAGTCTGCAGAGAGAAAAATGGGACACTGTCAAAGGAACATTGATCGGAACAGTATCAGATTTATCTAGCAACCCTGGAAGCCAAGAGACAATGGAGAGATGCCTTCAGTTTCTGAAGGAAAATTATTTTCAGTGAAGAAATCTATATCAGCTAAATTCTCAGTCAAGTGTGAGAGTAGAATAAAGACATTACAAACATGTGAGAACTCAAAAAATTTACCTCTCAAGCAGCCTTTGTAGGAAGCTATCAGAGATACGTTCCTGCAAAACGCCAAGAGTTCAGATTCGTTATAGAATCCATCCTCAACTGAGAAAGAGGAAAACATAGAACCCAGAAAACAAGGAGTCCAACTCAGGAGAAAGGCAGAAGGAAGCCCCAGGGTGACAGCTGTGCAGTGGCAGAGCTAGAGAGCTTGCAGGGACTGTGATATCACTAAAAAGGGTGATTCGATTATGCTAGAAGGGTTGGATAGTATAAGAGCTGGAAAAAAAAGAAAAAGAAGTTCACCTCCATGAGTACAAAGAAAAAAAAAGGTCATGTTTAGAATACTAAATCAAGAAAGAGCAGCATAAGCATAGTTTTTAGTAAATAGAAGAAAATACAAGAAGAAACAGGTAAAAGAATTGAAAGTGGTGGTTACAGAGAATGGGAATAATGGGTGGTTGAACAGGAATGGGACAGAGACTGCTGTTATTTATTATAAGCCTTTGATTTTTAAACTATATGCATATATTAAGGTAAGAAGAATTCAGTAACTGTCACGTGAAAATCAGATTTCTGGCTTCTTTTGAAAAACTTGAGAGAATTTGGCAGCTCAGGACCATAGCAGCATTGGGTGGAGCCCATAGCTGCTGATTCTTTTGTGTGATCAAATAGGCCAGGTTTCTTTATTTGAATGTATGATCTGTGGCTGAGTGACCCATCTCTCACCCTTCTCACCTGTCAACCTGCTTAAGGGTTGGTGTGTGGAAGATCCATTAGCTGTAGGAACAGTCTTTTAGGTGCCAAAGCTGAGGCTGGCATCAGCAGTTCCCTTATATTGGGTCCCATTTAATACCCCAGAGCAGTGTCTTGCTAAATCACAGTCTTTAGGAAGCCCGGAGTAGCGGATTATGTAAGTGGGATTAACACTGATTTAGTGAAATTCCACTTTGAGAGGCTTAACTCAAAAGCAAATGCATTCAAGTCCAATACCCTTAATGGGAGTTGTCTCCATTGAACAGATGGCATCTGGCCCCTCCGTTCTGCTTTCAGGAACTTCTCCTATTACAATTCCCTCAGGGTGGAAAGAATGAAATCATCTATTGGGGTTTGTCAGTAGGAATTATGAAAAGTATATTTCATGCCATTCTGGTTTTAGTGAAGTGCTACAGAGATCTTTGATCTCTGGGCATGTTGTTTAAAGGATGACTGTCATGCTCATAAGAAGAACAAGAACTCATGGAGCCCTAGGTCAAGGTGGTCCCGACATTCAAAAAGAGCAGCAGGGACCCCTGCTTGTTGAGAGAGATGGGGTGAGGGAAGAGAGGATAAATAAGAGCAGCTGTAGTGGAAGCCAATTCTGTGCCAGTGAGTCTCCATCTTGAGATATCAGCAATTTAGGAGCCAGTACGTTAATTTTTCCTCCTGTAGATCATTTGTCAAGAACACCAGAAAAGTTTCAGATAAGAAATAAATTTTACAGGTTTTTCAATACTGTGTGTGCTCTTCCTGTAGTAACTATTTCGACCAAGCATCTCACATGGACCTGCTTTTTGTCTTAAGAAAGTGTAAGTGCTGGAGCAGGCATTCCAGGGCCATTATGGGAAAGAAATCTAAAGGCTGGTGATTGGAATCCACAGCCTCAGGCATCCTGACAGTGAGTCAGTGTCAAGGCACAGTTTGAGCGCAGGTCCCGTGATATAGGAGGCAAGAAAGACAACAGACGTTTCACACCTGGAAAGGCTGATGTTTTCGAGTTCCTTTTCTTGTTGGGTTTGTTTTCTTGATAAATCCACCCGATGTGTGGAATATTCCTAAGGCACTGGTCACATCAAAGGCTGTAATGTGGGTAAAGAGTACCCCTAACTGGAAAACACCCCCCTAATCTGCTCCTAAAGACCTCTTTGAAGTGTTAAGAAGCAAAGGTGTCACTTTGATGACAGGTGCACCTGACACAAGCCGTGGTCTTCTCTTTCTTTTTTCTGAGTTTTTTTTTTAAATAATTTTTATTGTGCTTTAAGTGAAAGTTTACGAATCAGGTCAGTCTCTCACACAAAAAACTTATAAACACCCTGCTACACACTCCCAATTACTCTCCCCCTAATGAGACAGCCTGTTCTCTCCCTCCACTCTCTCTTTTTGTGTCCATTTTGCCAGCTTCTAACCCCCTCTACCCTCTCACTTCCCTTCCAGGCAGGAGATGCCAACATAGTCTCAAATGTCCACCTGATCCAAGAAGCTCACTTCTCAACAGCATCCCTCTCCAACCCATTGTCCAGTCCAATCCATATCTGAAGAGTTGGCTTCGGGAATGGCTCCTGTCCTGGGCCAACAGAAGGTCTGGGGGCCATGACCACCGTGGTCCTTCTAGTCTCAGTCAGACCATTAAGTCTGGTCTTTTTATGAGAGTTTGGGATCTGAATCCCACTGCTGTCCTGTTCCCTCAGGGGTTCTCTGTTGTGTTCACTGTCAGGGCAGTCATCGGTTGTAGCTGGGCACCATCTAGTTCTTCTGGTCTCAGGATGATGTAGTCTCTGGTTCATGTGGCCCTTTTTGTCTCTTGGGCTCATAATTACCTCGTGTCCTTGGTGTTCTTCATTCTCCTTTGATCCATGTGGGTTGAGACCAACTGATGCATCTTAGATGGCTGCTTGCTAGTGTTTAAGACCCCAGACCCCATTCTTCAAAGTGGGATGCAGAATGTTTTCTTAATAGAATTTATTATGCCAATTGACTTAGATGTCCCCTGAAACCACGGTCCCCAAACCCCCGCCCCTGCTACACTGGCCTTCGAAGCATTCAGTTTATTCAGGAAACTTCTTTGCTTTTGGTTTATTCCAGCTATGCTGACCTCCCCTGTATTGTGTGTTGTCTTTCCCTTCACCTAAAATGGTTCTTATCTAGTATCTAATTAGTGAATACCCCTATCCCACCCCCCTCCCTCCCCCTCTCGTAACCACAAAAGAATGTTTTCTTCTCAGTTTAAACTATTTCTCAAGTTCTTATAGTAGTGGTCTTACACAATATTTGTGTTTTTGCAACTGACTAATTTCACTCAGCATAATGCCTTCCAGGTTCCTCAATGTTATGAAATGTTTCCCAGATTCTTCACTGTTCTTTATCAATGCACAGTATTCCATTGTGTGAATATACCATAATTTATTTATCCACTCATCCGTTGATGGGCACCTTGGTTGCTTCCATCTTTTTGCTATTGTAAATAGTGCTGCAATAAACATGGGTGTGCATATATCTGTTCGTGTAAAAGCTCTTATTTCTCTAGGATATATTCCAAGGAGTGGGATTGCTGGATCGTATGGTAGTCCTATTTCTAGATTTTTAAGGGAGCGCCAAATCGATTTCCAAAGTGTTTGTACCATTTTACATTCCCACCAGCAATGTGTAAGTGTCCCAGTCTCGCCACAGCCTCTCCAACATTTATTCTTTTGTGTTTTTTGGATTAATGCCAGCCTTGTTGGAGTGAGATGAAATCTCATTGTAGTTTCGGTCTGTATTTCTCTAATGGCTAATGATCGTGAATATTTCCTCATGTATCTGTTAGCTACCTGAATGTCTTCTTTAGTGAAGTGTCTATTCAAATCTTTTGCCCGTTTTTTTAATTGGGTTGTCTCTAAAATCATGTAGATTTTAGAGATCAGGTGCTGATCAGAAATGTCATAGCTAAAAACTTTTTCCCAGTCTGTAGGTAGTCTTTTTACTCTTTTGGTGAAGTCTTTGGATGACCATAGGTGTTTGATTTTTGGGAGCTCCCAGTTATCTAGTTTTTCTTCTGCATTCTTAATAATGTTTTGTATACTGTTTATGCCATGTATTAGGACTCCTAACATTGTCCCTATTTTTTCTTCCATGATCTTTATCAGTTTAGATTTTATATTTAGGTCTTTGATCCATTTTGAGCTCATTTTTGTGCAAGGAGTGAGGTATGAGTCTTGTTTCATTTTTTTTGCAGATGGATATCTAGTTATGCAGCACCATTTGTTAAAAAGGCTTTCTTTTCCCCATTTAACTGTTTTGGGGCCTTTGTCAAATATCAACTGCTCATATGCAGATGGATTTATGTCTAGATTCTCAATTCTGTTCCATTGGTCTATGTATCTGTTGTTGTACCAGTACCAGGCTGTTTTGACTACTGTGGCGGTATAATAGTTTCTAAAATCAGGTAAAGTGAGGCCTCCCGCTTTGTTCTTCTTTTTCAATAATGCCTTATTTATCCGGGGCCTCTTTCCCTTCAGTATGAATTTCTCCGTCTCATTAAAGAATGTCATTGGGATTTGGATTGGAATTCCATTAAATGTATAGATTGCTTTTGGTAGAATAGATACTTTTATAATATTAAGTCTTCCTATCCATGAGCAAGGCATGTTTTTCCACCTATGTAAGTCTCTTTTGGTTTCTTGCAGAAGTGTATTGTACTTTTGTTTGTATAAGTCTTTCAGATCTCTGGTAAGATTTATTCCTAAGTATTTTATCTTCTTGGGGGCTACTGTGAATGGCATTGATTTGGTGATTTCCTCTTCGATGTTCTTTTTGAGGGTGTAGAGGAATCCAACTGATTTTTGTATGTTTATCTTGTAACCTGATACTCTGCTTAACTCTTCTATTAGTTTCAGTAGTTTTCTTGAGGATTCCTTAGGGATTTCTGTGTATAAGGTCATGTCATCTGCACATAGAGATACTTTTACTTCTTCCCTACCAATGTGGATGCTCTTTATTTCTTTATCTAGCCTAATTGCTCTGGCTAGGACCTCCAGCACAATGCTGAATAAGAGTGGTGATAAGGGGCATCCTTGTCTGGTTCCCGTTCTCAAGGGGAATGCTTTCAGAATCTCTCCATTAAGGACGATGCTGGCTGTTGGCTTTGTATAAATGCCCTTTATTATGCTGAGAAATTTTCCTTCTATTCCGATTTCGCTGAGAGTTTTTATCATGAATGCGTGTTGGACTTTGTCAGATGCCTTTTCTGCATCAATTGATAAAATCATGTGGTTCTTGTCTTTTACTTTATTTATGTGGTAAAAAAAAAAAATGTGGTAGATTACATTAATTGTTTTTCTAATGTTGAACCATCCCTGCATACCGGGTATCAATCCCACTTGGTCGTGGTGAATTATTTTTTTGATATGTTGTTGAATTCTATTGGCTGGAATTTTGTTTAGAATCTTTGCATCTATATTCATGAGGGATATAGGTCTATAATTTTCTTTTCTTATGGTGTCTTTACCTGGTATTGGTGTCAGGGATATGGTGGCTTCATAGAATGAGTTTGGTAGTATTCCATCCTTTTCTATGCTCTGAAATACCTTTAGTAGTAGTGGTGTTACCTCTTCTCTGAAAGTTTGGTAGAACTCTGCAGTGAAGCCGTCAGGAACAGGGCTTTTTTTTGTTGGGAGTTTTTTAATTACCTTTTCAATCTCTTCTTTTGTTATGGGTCTATTTAGTTGTTCTACCTCTGTTTGTGTTAGTTTAGGTAGGTAGTGTGTTTCTAGGGATTCATCCATTTCTTCTAGGTTTTCAAATTTGTTTGCGTATAGTTTTTCATAGTAATCTGATATGATTCTTTTAATTTCAGTTGGGTCTGTTGTAATATCACCCATCTCACTTCTTATCTAGGTTATTTGCTTCCTGTCCTGTTTTTCTTTTGTCAGTTTGGCCAGTGGTTTATCAATTTTGTTGATTTTTCAAAAAAAACAGCTTTTGGTCTTGTTAACTCTTTCAATCGTTTTTCTGTTTTCTATTTCATTTAGTTCAGCTCTAATTTTTATTAATTGTTTTCTTCTGGTGCCTCTGGGTTTCTTTTGTTGCTCTCTTTCTATTTGTTCAAGTTGTAGGGATAGTTCTTTGATTTTGGCTTTGTTCTTTTTGGATGTGTGCATTTAGTGATATAAATTGGCCTCTGAGCACCACTTTTGCTGTGTCCCAAAGGTTCTCATAGGAAGTGTTTTCATTCTCACTGGATTCTATGAATTTCTTTATTCCATCCTTAATGTCTTCTATAACCCAGTCTTTTTTGAGCAGGGTATTGTTCAATTTCCAAGTGTTTGATTTCTTTTCCCTGCTTTTCCTGTTATTGATTTCCACTTTTATGGCCTTATGGTCAGAGAAGATGCTTTGTAATACTTTAATGTTTTGGATTCTGCTAAGGCTTGCTTTATGACCTAATATGTGGTCTATTCTAGAGAATGTTCCATGTGCACTAGAAAAGAAAGTATAGTTGGTTGCTGTTGGGTGTAGTGCTCTGTATATGTCTACGAGGTCAAGTTGGTTGATTGTGGCATTTAGATCTTCTGTGTCTTTATTGAGCTTCTTTCTGGATGTCCTGTCCTTCACCAAAAGCGGTGTGTTGAAGTCTCCTACTTTATTGTGGAGCTGTCTATCTCACTTTCCAATGCTGATAGAGTTTGTTTTATGTATCTTGCAGCCTGTCATTGGGTGCATAAATATTTAATATGGTTATATCTTCTTGGTGTATTGTCCCTTTCATGATTATATAGTGTCCTTCCTTATCCTTTATGATGGATTTAACTTTAAAGTCTGTTTTGTCAGAAATTAATATTGCCACTCCTGCTCTTTTTTGATTGTTGTTTGCTTGATATATTTTTTTCCATCCTTTGAGTTTTAGTTTGTTTGTGTCTCTAAGTCTAAGGTGTGTCTCTTGTAGGCAGCATATAGACGGATCTTGTTTTTTAATCCATTCTGCCACTCTCTGTCTCTTTATTGGTGCATTTAGTCCACTTACATTCAGGGTAATTATGGATAGGTATGAATTTAGTGCTATCATTTTGATGCCTTTTTTTGTGTGTTGACAGTTTCTTTTTCCCTCTTGATTTTATATGCTGAGTAGACTTTCTTTATACGTTGTCCTTTCCTCATATTTGTTGTTGTTGATTTTGTTTCTGCTGGGTCTGTATTTTTCCCTTGTATGTTATTTTGATGAGTAGTATAGTTTGTCTCCTTTGTGGTTACCTTATTATTTACTCCTATTTTTCTAAATTTAAAACTAACTTTTATTTCTTTTATCGCCATATCTTTCTTTCCATATGGAAGGTGTGTGATTACATTTCTTAGTCCCTCTTTATTATTTTAATGTTGTCTTGTTTTATATAATAACATTGCTGTTACTCTGTTTTGAGCTTTTTTTTTTTTTTTTTAATAATATTGCTTTGTTTTTTTTGGAGTTCCCCGTCTGGGTTGACTTCTGGTTGCTCTCCCCAGTGTTTGAGTCTTGGGTTGATACCTGATGTTATTGATTTTCTAACCAAAGAACTCCCTTTAGTATTTCTTGTAGTTTTGGTTTGGTTTTTACGAATTCCCTAAACTTGTGTTTATCTGGAAATATCTTATTTTCACCTTCATATTTAAGAGACAGTTTTGCTGGATATATGATTCTTGGCAGGCATTTTTTTTCCTTCAATTTTTTAAATAAATCATCCCATTGCCTTCTTGCCTGCATAGGTTCTGCTGAGTAGTCCGAGCTTATTCTTATTGGCTCTTCTTTGTAGGTGACTTTTCTTGTATCCCTCGCTGCCCTTATAATTCTCTTTATCTTTGGTTTTGGCAGGTTTGATTATAAAATGTCTTAGTGACTTTCTTTTAAGATCTACCTTATGTGGAGTTCATTGAGCATCTTGGATAGATATCTTCTCATCTTTCACGATATCAGGGAAGTTTTCTGCCAACAAATCTTCAACAATTCTCTCTGTATTTTCTGTTACTCCTCCCTGTTCTGGTACTCCAATCACTCGTAGGTTATTTCTCTCGATAGTGTCCCACATGATTCTTATGGTTTCTTCATTTTTTTTTAATTCTTTTATCTGATTTTGCTTCAAATATATTAGTGCCAAGTGATTTATCTTCAAGTTCAGAAATTCTAGCTTCTACTTGCTCAGTTCTGCTCTTCTGACTTTCTATTGAGTTGTCTACTTCTGTAATTTTATTGTTAATCTTCTGAATTTCTGATTGCTCTCTGTCTATGGATTTTTCCATCTTATTAAACTTTTCATTATGTTTCTGAATAATCTTTCTAATTTCTTCAGTTGCTTTGTCTGTGTGTTCCTTGGCTTGTTCTGTGTATTGCCTCATTTTCTTCCGGATGTCTTGAAGGGTTCTGTATATTAAACTTTTGTATTCTGCATCTGGTAATTCCAGGAATGCACTTTCATCTAGAAGATCCCTGGATTCTTTGTTTTGAGACCCTGTTGATGTGATCATTGTCTGTTTCTTTATGTGACTTGACATTGACTGTTGTCTCCAAGCCATCAATAAGTTATTGTATTAGTTTATGCTTGCTTACTGTGTCGTAGCTTCTTGCTTTGTTTTGTTTTGGTATACCTCTATGGGTTG
This sequence comes from Loxodonta africana, assembly GCF_030014295.1. Taxonomy (NCBI): domain Eukaryota; kingdom Metazoa; phylum Chordata; class Mammalia; order Proboscidea; family Elephantidae; genus Loxodonta; species Loxodonta africana. Next base: position 9,144,508 of record NC_087357.1, read on the forward strand.
CTTGAGTGAGCTAGCTTGATTATTTTCACCTTTGGAGCTCTGACATCCTGTCCCCAGCTGGCTAGAGCTGTTATCAGGTATATCAGTCTAGGAGTCCATTCAGTTTTCTTGTATGAATTTAGCTCAGGTTTCCAGGTAGCTGATCATCAAGTGTGTGGTACAGACTCTGTCGTACAGTCTTAGAGGGGCAGGGGTGATTGGTGTATATACTCATATCTGATTACAGCAGGGGGTCATGCTCTGAACAAGGCAGGGGGCTGAGAACCGACCCTGAAGTGTCTCTGAGGAAAGCACATCCCTGTTCCCTAGAGTGTGGAGGTGGGTGGGTTCTGCAGATGGACCATGGGCACCCAAAGTTTTTGATTGTACGGCCTGGGAGGTACCAGTTATCTTTGCAGCCCTGTCGCAGGTGGCTGGGTGACCTGAGTGGAGCTACCAATCCTTAGGTCCCTGATGTGGGTAGGTGAGGACCTTGTTTAATAGGCAAAGCAATGTCAAATATCAAACACCCACCTCTCCACCGCACAGCTAAAATGGTTGGAGTTTGCCAACAAGGGGCTATTCTCCCAAAATAGGCTCACACAGGTCCATGAAGAAGGGGAAGGTGCTCAAAGTCCATGGACGGTTTATGCCTGGACAGGAGCCACTTCTGTCCTGAGCTCCCCTGGTTAGTGGAGCTAGCAAATTATCTTTTCCCCCAAAAGCAAATTTTTTTCTTCCCCAAAGCCGGGAGGATGGCTCTAGGTGCTCAACAGGGCCTATCTCAGGCCCAGAGAACTTAGCTACTGAAGCGAGCTTGGGGGGGGGGGGTGGCGCAGTAAAATAGCAAGTACTTAGCTTTTACCAAGAGCGCCATTCTTCTCAGGCTCCGGAGGCATGAGTAGGCTGTGTGGCTGGGTGCTTCTCCCTGAGGAAACCGTGGCCAAACACTAGTACCAGCCTACCGCCACGGCTCCCGGAAGGGTGCCTGAGGGCTCCCCGCAATTCAGGTCCGGTAACTCCTCTCCACTTCGGAACACTCTCTTCCTCCCCTGCACCTCAGTTTGTTTCCTAAGCTTGCCTTTGAAGCTCAGGGCTCCCAGCTTGTCACAAATATACTTGTTTCACTTGTTTTTTTGGGGTCTTTGTTGTAAAGAGGGCTAGCCGGAAGCACCTGTCTATTCCGCCATCTTGGCTCCGCCTACTTCTCTTTCTTTTTTAGTTGTGCTTTAGATGAAGGCTTACAGAGCAAGTTAGTTTCTCATTAAATAATTAATACACATATTATTTTGTGACATTGTTTGCCAACCCACGATATGTCAACACTTTCCCATTCTTGACCTTGGGTTCCCCATTACTAGCTTTCCTGTTCCTTCCTGACCTCTCGTCCTTGGCCCTGGGCTGGTGTGCCCATTTAGTCTCATTTTGTTTTATGGACCTGTCTTATTTTTGGGTGAAGGGTGAGTCTCAGGAGTGACTTCAGCTCTGAGTTAAAAGGGTGTCTAGGGGTCATATGCTCAGGATTTATCCAGTCTCTGTCAGATGGGTAAGTCTGATCTTTTTTGGTGAGTTAGAATTTTGTTCTACATTTTTCTCCTGGTCCGTCTGGGATCCTCTGCTGTTATTCCTGTCAGAGCAGTTGGCGGTGGTAGCTGGAGATCATCTAGTTGGGCTGAGCTCAGTCTGGTGGAGGCCGTGGTAGTTGTGGTCCATTAGACCTTTGTACTAATCTTTCCCTTGTGTCTTTGGTTTTCTTCATTCTGCCTTGCTCCAGACAGGGTGGGACTGGTGGAGTATCTTAGATCGTCACTCACAAGCTTTTTTTTTTTTTTAATTGTGCTTTAGATGAAAGATTACAGAACAAACTAGTTTCTGATCAAATAGTTAGTACACACATTGTTTTATGACATTGGTTAACAATCCCATGACATGTCAACACTCTCCCTTCTCAATCCTGGGTTCCCTATTACCATCTTTCCTTTTCCCTCCTGCCTTCCAGTCCCTGCCCAAGGGCTGGTATGCCCCTTTAATCTTGTTTTGTTCCATGGGCCCGTTCAATCTTTGGCTGAAGGTGAACCTCAGGAGTGACCTCATTACTGAGCAGAAAAGGGTGTCCAGGGGCCATACTCTCAGGGCTTCTCCAGTCTCTGTCAGGCCAGCAAGTCTGGTCTTTCTTTCTGAGTTAGAATTTTGTTCTACATTTTTCTCCAGCTCTGTTGGGGACCCTCTACTGTGACCCTTGTCAGAGCAGTCAGTGGTGGCACTCACAAGCTCTTAAGACCCCAGACATTACTTTAAGATCGTTTTCTTTATAAACTATGTTGAGCCAGTAGAGCTAGATGTCCCCCAAGGTCATGGTCCCCAGCTCTCGCCCCAGTAATTCAGTCCCTCAGGGAGTTTGGAAGCTATGGTCTTTTCAGTCATCTCATACACATGCAAATACTGGACAAGGAAAAAGGAAGACAGAAGAATTCATGCACTTGAATTGTGTTGGCAAAGAATATTGAACAAACCATGGACTGCTAGAAGAACAAACAAATTGATCTTGTCGTTAGGTGCCACTGAGTCAATTCCGACACATAGCTACATAGCTACCCCATATACAACAGAACGAAACACTGCCGAGTCCTTCACCATCCTCACAATCGTTGCTATGCTTGAGCCCCTTGTTGGAGCCACTGTGTCAGTTCATCTCATTGAGGATCTTCCTCTTTTTTGCTGAGCCTGTACTTTACCAAGCATGATGTCCTTCTCCAGGGACTGATCCCTCCTGATAAAAATAAAAATAAAAATAAATTTTTTTTTTTTATAACATGTCCAAAATTCGGGAGGTGAAGTCTTCCCATCCTTGCTTCTAAGGAGTGTTCTGGCTGTACTTCTTCCAAGACAGATTTGTTCATTCTTCTGGCGGTCCATGGTATGTTCAATATCCTTTGCCAGTACTGTAATTCAAATTCATCAATTCTTCTTCGGTCTTCCTTATTCATTGTCCAGCTTTTGCATGCATATGAGGTGATTGAAAATACCATGGCTTGGGTGAGGTGCGCCTTAGTCGTCAAAGTGACATCTCTGCTTTTTAACACTTTATAGAGTCTTTTGCAGCAGATTTGCCCAGTACGATATGTCTTTTGATTTCTGGACTGCTGCTTCCATGAGTGTTAATTGTGAATTCAAGCAAAATGAAATCTTTGACAATTTTAATATTTTCTCCATTTATCATGATGTTATTTAATCAGTCTTAGAAGATGTATAAACAAAATGTTTCCTAGAAGTGACGATAACTTTGGATACGTCATCAGGAAAAACCAATCTCTAGAAAAAGACATCATGTTTGATAAACAAGAGGGTCAGCAAAAATGAGGGAAACTCTCAGCGAGATGGATTGACACAACAGCCACAACAGTAGACTCCAGCCTGCCAATGATTATGAAGACGGCACAGGACTGGACGTTGTGTTCTGTTACCCACGAGGTCTCCGTGACTCGGAGCCAACTCCACAGCAACTAACAGCAACAACCACAAATTATTCAGTGTTTTTCAAAGGGTTTTCCCCTGGCCTACCTGCGTCAGAACTGCATGCAGTACTTGTTAAAAACTGAGATTCTAGTACTGCACCCAGATCTGATGAGGGAAAAGTTCTGAAGGATCAGCTAAGGATATGCGTTTGTAGCCAACTCCCCCAAATGATTCTCGAGCTCATTAAAGCTTGAGAATCTGTGTTTATGAGATATTTCCTCATGTCCCGCATCCTGTGATGCTGTATATTGTGGGAAAGATACATAAAGTAACACACAAGTGTAAGGCATTTTGGGGAGTGTCGAGTATGGTCAACAGACAGAGGGTCCACGTGTCACCATATGCCAAGTGATTGGAACCCTCAAGCCATTTCAGTGGCTAAACACATATTTGCATCTAGTGAATGCCTCACATTTCAGTTTCCCCTTGAGTGACATCAGACAAGCTACTTAATCTACCTCAAACCTAGTTTTGTTTTTCTCATTAAAGAAAGCACTGGTTGAAAGAGTTGAATTTTATTTAGTATGAAGGCCAAGAATGAGAGAGTCACTTTAAAAGATGAATGTTTTGCTAAAGTGTAGATAATTTAAACACCTTAAAACACAAATGGACTGCAACATTTTCAGAAGAGAAACAAGTATAAACTGAGACCTAAATGGGAAAACAGATAAAATCTGAAACTCTGTGCAATTATGAAATAAACATGTTGGAACGATGGGAACAACTCAAGACTCTAGAGCATTTGTTTCCCACATCCTCATACCTCCCTCCCTGACAACTCCTAATTCTTCTCGGAATCACTGGGATTTTGGAGGATAAAACTTTTGGAGAGATGAAGGAGGGGAAGTGTGAGTTTATTGAGGGAACGGAGGAGAAGAGGTAGGTGCTTGTGTGGGGCATAGTGCTCATTCTTCCAAAAAAGTGAATAGGAGTTAATTTCTCAAAAGGACCAAAGCCTCATCATCCCTGTGCCATTTTCCCATGTTCTCCAAGCACTCATGACATGATTTGGCCCAAAGTATCTTCAGTCTGCTTTATTGCCTGCTTGGTCAGCATTGGAATTATCTGCTTCAGAACAAAATGGATGAATGGAAATCCTTTACTTCAGGTGAAAGGAAACACCCTTCCATGGACTCCCAGCTCTTAAACCAGCTTTTACACGTTCCATACCCACCAAATAACCCAGGGGGACTGTATACATCAATAGACTTCTGTGCTTTTGCCTGATAAGATGTTCCCTTCCATTTTATTCATATGTTCTATTCCAAATACAGCCCTGTTGGTGCAGTGGCTAAACGCTGGGCTGCTGACCAAAAGGTCGGCAGTTCAAATCCACCAGCTACTCCTTGGAAACACTATGGGGCAGTTCTACTCTGTCCTATAGGGTCGCTATGAGTCGGAATTGACTCAGTGGCAATGGGATTGGTTTTACTTCCTAAATAATATCATGACCACGCATATGGTAAATACTGGGGTCAGGTATGGGATGTTCCTACAATAGATGGTGGAACTTACAAAATATTGGGAGTAGAGAAGATAATGATTGGCTAAGGCCATTTGGGGAAATAAATGTGATTCATATGTTGGATCGTTATTTTTTTTTTTTTTGGCAGTTTATAAAATTTATGTACAACATATGCCCGGTTTTGGATCTGCTACTTACTTTTTTTTTTATTAACTTTTATTAAGCTTCAAGTGAACGTTTACAAATCCAATCAGTCTGTCACATATAAGTTTACATACATCTTTCTCCGTACTCCCACTTGCTCTTTCCCTATTGAGTCAGCCCTTTTAGTCTCTCCTTTCGTGACAATTTTGCCAGCTTCCCTCTCTCTCTATCCTCCCATCCCCGCTCCAGACAAGAGTTGCCAACACAATCTCAAGTGTCCACCTGATATAATTAGCTCACTCTTCATCAGCGTCTCTCTCCCACCCGCTGACCAGTCCCTTTCATGTCTGATGAGTTGTCTTCGGGGATGGTTCCTGTCCTGTGCCAACAGAAGGTCTGGGGACCATGGCCACCGGGATTCCTCTAGTCTCAGTCAGACCATTAAGTATGGTCTTTTTATGAGAATTTGGGGTCTGCATCCCACTGATCTCCTGCTCCCTCAGGGGTTCTCTGTTGTGCTCCCTGTCAGGGCAGTCATCGATTGTGGCCGGGCACCAACTAGTTCTTCTGGTCTCAGGATGATGTAGGTCTCTGGTTCATGTGGCCCTTTCTGTCTCTTGGGCTCTTAGTTGTCGTGTGACCTTGGTGTTCTTCATTTTCCTTTGCTCCAGGTGGGTTGAGACCAACTGATGCATCTTAGATGGCCTCTTGTTAGCATTTAAGACCCCAGACGCCACATTTCAAAGTGGGATGCAGAATGTTTTCATAATAGAATTATTTTGCCAGTTGACTTAGAAGTCCCCTCAAACCATGTTCCCCAGACCCCCGCCCCTGCTCCGCTGACCTTTGAAGCATTCATTTTATCCCGGAAACTTCTTTGCTTTTGGTCCAGTCAAATTGAGCTGACCTTCCATGTATTGAGTGTTGTCTTTCCCTTCACCCAAAGCAGTTCTTATCTACTGATTAATCAATAAAAAACCCTCTCCCTCCCTCCCTCCCTCCCCCCTTCGTAACCACAAAAGTATGTGTTCTTCTCAGTTTTTACTATTTCTCAAGATCTTATAATAGTGGTCTTCTACAATATTTGTCCTTTTGCCTCTGACTAATTTCGCTCAGCATAATGCCTTCCAGGTTCCTCCATGTTATGAAATGTTTCACAGATTCGTCACTGGTCTTTATCGATGCGTAGTATTCCATTGTGTGAATATACCACAATTTATTTACCCATTCATCTGTTGACGGACACCTTGGTTGCTTCCAGCTTTTTGCTATTGTAAACAGTGCTGCAATAAACATGGGTGTGCATATATCTGTTTGTGTGAAGGCTCTTGTATCTCTAGGGTATATTCCGAGGAGTGGGATTTCTGGGTTGTATGGTAGTTCTATTTCTAACTGTTTAGGATAACACCAGATAGATTTCCAAAGTGGTTGTACCATTTGACATTCCCACCAGCAGTGTATAAGAGTTCCAATCTCTCCGCAGCCTCTCCAACATTTATTATTTTGTGTTTTTTGGATTAATGCCAGCCTTGTTGGTGTGAGATGGAATCTCATCGTAGTTTTAATTTGCATTTCTCTAATGGCTAATGATCGAGAGCATTTTCTCAAGTATCTGTTGGCTGCCTGAATATCTTCTTTAGTGAAATGTGTGTTCATATCCTTTGCCCACCTCTTGATTGGGTTGTTTGTCTTTTTGTGGTGGAGTTTGGACAGAATCATGTAGATTTTAGAGATCAGGCGCTGGTCGGAGATGTCATAGCTGAAAATTCTTTCCCAGTCTGTCGGTGGTCTTTTTACTCTTTTGGTGAAGTCTTTAGATGAGCATGGTTGTTTGATTTTTAGGAGCTCCCAGTTATCTGGTTTCTCTTCATCATTTTTGGTAATGTTTTGTATTCTGTTTATGCCTTGTATTAGGGCTCCTAACGTTGTCCCTATTTTTTCTTCCATGATCTTTATCGTTTTAGTCTTTATGTTTAGGTCTTTGATCCACTTGGAGTTAGTTTTTGTGCATGGTGTGAGGTATGGGTCCTGTTTCATTCTTTTGCAAATGGATATCCAGTTATGCCAGCACCATTTGTTAAAAAGACTATCTTTTCCCCAATTAACTGACACTGGTCCTTTGTCAAATATCAGCTGCTCATACGTAGATGGATTTATATCTGGGTTCTCAATTCTGTTCCATTGGTCTATGTGCCTGTTGTTGTACCAGTACCAGGCTGTTTTGACTACTGTGGCTGTATAATAGCTTCTGAAATCAGGTAGAGTGAGGCCTCCCACTTTCTTCTTCTTTTTCAGTAATGCTTTGCTTACCCGGGGCTTCTTTCCCTTCCATTTGAAATTGGTGATTTGTTTCTCTATCCCCTTAAAATATGACATTGGAATTTGGATTGGAAGTGCGTTATATGTATAGATGGCTTTTGGTAGAATAGACATTTTTACTATGTTAAGTCTTCCTATCCATGAGCAGGGTATGTTTTTCCACTTAAGTATGTCCTTCTGAATTTCTTGTAGTAGAGCTTTGTAGTTTTCTTTGTATAGGTCTTTTACATCCTTGGTAAGATTTATTCCTAAGTATTTTATCTTCTTGGGGGCTACTGTGAATGGTATTGATTTGGTTATTTCCTCTTCGATGTTCTTTTTGTTGATGTAGAGGAATCCAAGTGATTTTTGTATGTTTATTTTAAAACCTGAGACTCTGCCAAACTCTTCTATTAGTTTCAGTAGTTTTCTGGAGGACTCCTTAGGGTTTTCTGTGTATAAGATCATGTCATCTGCAAATAGTGATAACTTTACTTCCTCCTTGCCAATCCGGATACCTTTTATTTCTTTGTCTAGCCTAATTGCCCTGGCTAGGACTTCAAGTACGATGTTGAATAAGAGCGGTGATAAAGGGCATCCTTGTCTGGTTCCCGTTCTCAAGGGAAATGCTTTCAGGTTCTCTCCATTTAGAGTGATATTGGCTGTTGGCTTTGCATAGATGCCCTTTATTATGTTGAGGAATTTTCCTTCAAATCCTATTTTGCTGAGAGTTTTTATCATGAATGGGTGTTGGACTTTGTCAAATGCCTTTTCTGCATCAATTGATAAGATCATGTGGTTTTTATCTTTTGTTTTATTTATGTGATGGATTACATTAATGGCTTTTCTGATTTTAAACCAGCCTTGCATACCTGGTATAAATCCCACTTGATCATGGTGAATTATTTTTTTGATGTGTTGTTGAATTCTATTGGCTAGAATTCTGTTGAGGATTTTTGCATCTATGTTCATGAGGGATATAGGTCTATAATTTTCTTTTTTTGTAATGTCTTTACCTGGTTTTGGTATCAGGGAGATGGTGGCTTCATAGAATGAGTTGGGTAGTATTCCGTCATTTTCTATGCTTTGAAATACCTTCAGTAGTAGTGGTGTTAACTCTTCTCTGAAAGTGTGGTAAAACTCTGCAGTGAAGCCGTCCGGGCCAGGGCTTTTTTTTGTTGGGAGTTTTTTGATTACCGTTTCAATCTCTTTTTTTGTTATGGGTCTATTTAGTTGTTCTACTTCTGAATGTGTTAGTTTAGGTAGGTAGTGTTTTTCCAAGAATTCATCCATTTCTTCTAGGTTTTCAAATTTGTTAGAGTACAATTTTTCGTAGTAATCTGAAATGATTCTTTTAATTTCATTTGGTTCTGTTGTGATGTGGTCCTTCTCGTTTCTTATTCGGATTATTTGTTTCCTTTCCTGTATTTCTTTAGTCAGTCTAGCCAATGGTTTATCAATTTTGTTAATTTTTTCAAAGAACCAGCTTTTGGCTTTGTTAATTCTTTCAATTGTTTTTCTGTTCTCTAATTCATTTAGTTCAGCTCTAATTTTTATTATTTGTTTTCTTCTGGTGCCTGATGGGTTCTTTTGTTGCTCACTTTCTATTTGTTCAAGTTGTAGGGACGGTTCTCTGCTTTTGGCTCTTTCTTCTTTTTGTATGTGTGCATTTATCGATATAAATTGGCCTCTGAGCACCGCTTTTGCTGTGTCCCAGAGGTTTTGATAGGAAGTATTTTCATTCTCGTTGCATTCTATGAATTTCCTTATTCCCTCCTTAATGTCTTCTATAACCCAGTCTTTTTTCAGGAGGGTATTCTTCATTTTCCAAGTATTTGATTTCTTTTCCCTAGTTTTTCTGTTATTGATTTCTAGTTTTATTGCCTTGTGGTCTGAGAAGATGCTTTGTAATATTTCAATGTTTTGGACTCTGCAAAGGTTTGTTTTATGACCTAATATGTGGTCTATTCTAGAGAATGTTCCATGTGCGCTAGAAAAAAAAGTATACTTTGCAGCAGTTGGGTGGAGAGTTCTGTATAAGTCAATGAGGTCAAGTTGGTTGATTGTTGTAAGTAGGTCTTCCGTGTCTGTATTGAGCTTCTTACTGGATGTCCTGTCCTTCTCCGAAAGTGGTGTGTTGAAGTCTCCTACTATAATTGTGGAGGTGTCTATCTCACTTTTCAGTTCTGTTAAAATTTGATTTATGTATCTTGCAGCCCTGTCATTGGGTGCATAAATATTTAATATGGTTATGTCTTCCTGATCAATTGTCCCTTTTATCATTATATAGTGTCCTTCTTTATCCTTTGTGGTGGATTTAAGTCTAAAGTCTATTTTGTCAGAAATTAATATTGCTACTCCTCTTCTTTTTTGCTTATTGTTTGCTTGATATATTTTTTTTCATCCTTTGAGTTTCAGTTTGTTTGTGTCTCTAAGTCTAAGGTGTGTCTCTTGTAGGCAGCATATAGATGGATCGTGTTTCTTTATCCAGTCTGTGACTCTCTGTCTCTTTATTGGTGCATTTAGTCCATTTACATTCAGCGTAATTATAGATAAATAAGTTTTTAGTGCTGTCATTTTGATGCCTTTTCATGTGTGTTGTTGGCAATTTCATTTTTCCACATACTTTTTTGTGCTGAGACGTTTTTCTTAGTAAATTGTGAGATCCTCATTTTCATAGTGTTTGACTTTATGTTAGTTGAGTCGTTACGTTTTTCTTGGCTTTTATCTTGAGTTACGGAGTTGTTATACCTTTTTGTGGTTACCTTATTATTTACCCCTACTTTTCTAAGTAAAAACCTAACTTGTATTGTTCTATATCGCCTTGTATCACTCTCCATCTGGCAGTTCAATGCCTCCTGTATTTAGTCCCTCTTTTTGATTATTGTGATCTTTTACCTATTGACTTCCATAATTCCCTGTTATGTGTATTATTATTATTATTTTAATTAATCTTAATTTGTTTTTGTGATTTCCCTATTTGAGTTGATATCAGGACATTCTGTTTTGTGACCTTGTGTTGTGCTGGTATCTGATATTATTGGTTTTCTGACCAAACAATATCCTTTAGTATTTCTTGTAGCTTTGGTTTGGTTTTTGCAAATTCTCTAAACTTGTGTTTATCTGTAAATATCTTAATTTCGCCTTCATATTTCAGAGAGAGTTTTGCTGGATATATGATCCTTGGCTCGCAGTTTTTCTCCTTCAGTGCTCTGTATTTGTCGTCCCATTCCCTTCTTGCCTGCATGGTTTCTGCTGAGTAGTCTGAACTTATTCTTATTGATTCTCCCTTGAAGGAAACCTTTCTTTTCTCCCTGGCTGCTTTTAAAATTTTCTGTTTATCTTTGGTTTTGGCGAGTTTGATGATAATATGTCTTGGTGTTTTTCTTTTTGAATCAATCTTAAATGGGGTTCGATGAGCATCTTGGATAGATATCCTTTCGTCTTTCATGATGTCAGGGAAGTTTTCTGTCAGGAGTTCTTCAACTATTTTCTCTGTGTTTTCTGTCCTCCCTCCCTGTTCTGGGACTCCAATCACTCACAAGTTATCCTTCTTGATAGAGTCCCACATGATTCTTAGGGTTTCTTCATTTTTTTTAATTCTTTTATCTGATTTTTTTTCAGCTATGTTGGTGTTGATTCCCTGGTCCTCCAGATGTCCCAGTCTGCATTCTAATTGCTCGAGTCTGCTCCTCTGACTTCCTATTGTGTTGTCTAATTCTGTAATTTTATTGTTAATCTTTTGGATTTCTACATGCTGTCTCTCTATGGATTCTTGCAACTTATTAATTTTTCCACTATGTTCTTGAATAATCTTTTTGAGTTCTTCAACAGTTTTATCAGTGTGTTCCTTGGCTTTTTCTGCAGTTTGCCTTATTTCGTTTGTGATGTCTTGAAGCATTCTGTAAATTAGTTTTTTATATTCTGTATCTGATAATTCCAGGATTGTATCTTCATTTGGGAAAGATTTTGATTCTTTTGTTTGGGGGGTTGGAGAAGCTGTCATGGTCTGCTTCTTTATGTGGTTTGATATGGACTGCTGTCTCCGAGCCATCACTGGGAAACTAGTTTTTCCAGAAAATCCGCTGACTGGTACGCTGGCTCCAGGCTCTGAAAACAATCGCTGCCTCCCTGTATTTGTTCATTCTCCGTCTCTAAATCTGTGTTTGTTGTTCAGGGTTCGTAGATTATTATGTATGTGATCGATTCACTTGTTTTTCCGAGTCTTTGTTGCAAGAGGGATCCGCGGTAGCGTCCACCTAGTCCGCCATCTTGGCCCCACCCCTGGATCTTATTTTAAGTAGGTTATTCAGCAGGAGTTGCAGGAAAATGTATGTAATTAGTAGTCACAACAAGCTTAAGACACAATTATTTTAAATAATACATCTAGACAACTCAAACTCTTAGTTAACGAATGAACGTGAGTAATCATTGTTCCTGGTGAAGTGTGTCTCAGCGATTTTATGAAGTACATTATTAACCTTCATGCCAACATTATGCTGTGGTTGTTATTCTAGCCATTTTTACAAATGAGAAAATGAGTAGTAGAGAGGTCACATACCTTGTAAAGTCACCCAGCTAGTTACTTGCAGAGCCAAGTTTGCTACACCAATCATAAGACTTTTTCTGTCAAATCCGTCTCATTTCTAGAAAGAAAAATCATTGAAAACAGTAGAAGGAAAGTTATTTTTATCAAGTAAGATATTATGACAAAAAGAATGGTGCATTGGCTTGGGGAAATGTGAAAACGCTGCAGTGCATGTTTGCTTACCTTGTGTCACTGATTTTATCTTGATATTTACTGCCCAATATTGAGAAAACCCAGTGGGAAGACCTCTCTTTTTAAATGTTAATCCACCGAGATCTCTACCTAATTGAGGGAAAACACATAATGAAGTGTGCCTGATCTTTTTTTCCTTTTCTATAATGAGTTATCACAATTCCTTAAAATAGAAGATAAATGTCTCCTAAATTGAATTGATAGATAATGGTGTGTGTAATAGGGTATCATCAGGGACCCAGGACAAGAACAAACGGTTTGGTTTCCCAAGAAGAAAGACATCAATGTCTACATCTAATTCTGTCCATTTCTCATGCTACAAACTTACTTGGCTGTTAAGTGAGGCATTTCCGAGTTAATGGGGTCGTACCCTAAATTGCAATTCAATATGCTGGTTATCTTGCCAGTGGTCAGCATAAACAGCACGTCCTTGAGAATAAGAGCCCAATGGTGAGGAGGACACTGGAGGCCAAACACAGGGGCCCTGCCTCTGAGTGCTGCAGCTTCCCTGTTTGTGGCCAGAGATTCCTCTGCACGCACAGCACTTCTCAGAGGAAGCTTGTGGCTTTCCTCCCATAGTCCACTTCTCCTGCGTTCCATGTGAGCTCACGGCATTGCACCCTTAGGACCTGTTTGCACCATGTCTTGTTTATCCCTATACGCCCACATCCCAGCAGGGTGACAGCAGGAAATCAGTACTCGGCGGTGTCTGCTGATAAATGATGGCGTCTCTGCCACCCCCTCTCCCCTTGCTCCCAAACCCTGTACCTTCGTTCACCCACGCACTTGCAGTGCTGCTGGGCCGACTGCTTTTTAAGCGTCCACCCCATTCTGCACCCCCTCCATTCCTTCTGAGTTCAGGCTGCGTTAGCTCTCACTAGAACTCATCCATTCCATAAGCGCCTTTGAGAACCAACTGTTCGCCAGCAGGTTTCTAGACACAAAGATGTCCAGTTGAATATGACTCTGATCTGTCATCACAATCCAGTGAGTTTTCCATTTTTGTTTTGCCAGATTTGGACTTAATGATTATAAAAGTGACACTTGTTTGTTGTTTAAAAAATTGCTTTCTAAGAGTATATGAGCCTTCTAGACTTATTCTGGTGTATTATACGTATATGTATGTATAAGGGCAGTGGCGGTTCAGTGGTAGAGTTCTTGCTTTCCACGCAGGAGACCTGGGCTCCATTCCCAGCCCATGCACCTCGAGTGCAGCCACCACCTGTCTGTCAGTGAAAGCTTGCATGTTACTATGATGCTGATCAGGATTCAATGCAGCTTCCATACTAAGATGGGCTAGGAAGAAAGGCCTGGCAATCTACTCCAGGAAAATCAGCCAGTGAAAACGCTGTGGATCACAACAGTCTGATCCTGTTCTGTATAGGATCCCTATGAGCTGGGACCCAACTTGACGACAGCTAACAACAACAATAAATATATAGTTTATAACTTTACAAAATAAAGCTTAGCAACCTGACCTTTAAATTCCTCTCTTAGATATATTTTCATCTCAAACCACCGACCTTTCGGTTAGCAGCCGAGTGCTGAACCACTGCAACACCAGGGCTCCTCAGGGAAGAGATAAGGGGTATAAATCAGGGCAGATTGTACTAGGCGAAGCAGTGGTGTGCTGGTAGCTGTTTAATAAGCAGCTGTCTGAAAAAATAACCGTTGTGTGAGAGTTGCTGATTTCTGTGGTGTAAACACTCCCACCATGGCTGATTTCAAGCTATCAACATTATGTCACCAGTGTGGAGCTGGGAAGAGATGTTCATGATGGGCCCTGCTGAGCCAGAACCAGCTGGTGCTGGCTGGTTCAGTACACCCTAGAGGCAGAGGGTGTGCTTGGTGCAGGAACAGCCAGAGGGGGAAGTGGAGTAAGCAAGCGGGAAAGAAGTGGATGAACTGAAAAAGGTAGCCTGGGGCCAGGCCATGTAGGGCTCTGAAGGCCATTGTAAGAGCTCTGTTTGTATATGCATAAAATGGGAAGACTTTGAAAGTTTTAGCCAGTAGAGTGACTTGCTCTGACATTTCTGAAGTGCTGAGACTGTGGGGCGTGCAGCGGGGAGGGGAGTGTCAAGGACGGTAGCAAGGAGGTCAGTAGGAGGCTATTTCAGTAATCCAGGAGAGAGCTGGTGGTGGCTTGGACCCAGATGTTAACAATGGAGAGGCTGAAGTAGTTGGATCATGGATGTATTTTGAAGGAAAATCTGATGGGATTTGCTGATCAGTTGGATGTACAGTGGGAGAAGAAGAAAAGAGGCAAGAGGGACGCTCAGGCTTTTGGCTCGAGCAACTGGAAGAATGGTGTTGCCATTTAATGAACTTGCAGGTGGATTGATTTGGGGGAGAAAAGCAGGAGTTAAGTTTTGAATATTTTGAGTTCAAGATGTCCATTATATATGCAAGTGGAGAAGATGAATAGGCAGTTGAAAATACAAATCTGGAGTTTAGGGCTATAAATTTGGGGATCATCAGCACATAGATGGATGCTCTCACCCAGGGACTGAATACAGATAGAGAAGAGATGAATGAGAGGGTTCAGCGCTGGGCACTCAGAAGTTTTGAGGCCTGGAAGATGACAGGAGCCAGCACAGCAGATGGGAAAGGAGAAGAATGGAGAGAGGAGGATGTACCAGCAGGTGAGTGAGGAAAGCAGTTCCTGAAGAAGGACTAATCAATGGCATCCTATGCTGCTGATGGCCAGGTAAGATGAGGATTGAGACTTGGGCATGGAATTTAACAACCTGGAGGTGGCTGGTGACATTGATGAGTGCCTTTAGAGGCATGGTGGCCAGCAAAGCCCAACTGGAATTGACACCATGGAAAATGGGAGGTGAGGAATCAGACCCTGCTGGTTCAGATATCTCAGGTGAGGAGTTGTGTTGAACAGTGCAGCAGAGAATGAGGACAGTGGCTGCAGGGGATGGATCCAGAGAGAGTTGGATAACTTAAATTATTTTATTATAATCGTAGTACTTACATAGAACAAGTGTAAACTCCTAGCTCTTAGACAACTCTACAACCTAATCAAATGACGAATGAAATATAAGTTCAAATCACAACAGTATTACGAGAGATGATGTATTTTCCTGAAACTAAGCCGTTGGTGTTAGGTTTCCAAGTAGAAAGGAGCATTGTCATGTTTTTTATTTGCCTATTGTCTAATTACAGTGTGGTGAATCACTTTTATATGGCCTTTCTTGCCATGGCCTTGTGACTCTTACAAAATGATTGGGTGGGACTATGCAAATAAGGTGCTTATGGCCCACCAAGGGGACTGGACAGCATCGCTAACAATGCAAATAAGGTGGATGGAACCTTGTGGGGGTGGGACCATGCAAATAAGGTGTATGGAACCCTAAGGAGGAGATTGGTCAGTTTTGCCATTCAGCGAGGCTTAAAAGAGAGCCAATCCCAGAGCAGAGGGGGGACCTCACTACCATCAAGAAAGGAGAGCTGGATGTGGACTGTGTCCTTTGGGCCCAGGGTCCCTGGGCTGAGAACCTACTAGACCCAGGAGACAGAGAAAGAGCTGAAACACTGAAGAGGCACGAGGTTGTGAGAAGAAGTGACAGAGAAATGGCAGCAGCAGAACCAGGAGACCAGCATGAGATGGCACAGTGGGTTTCCTGGCCCACAGAGTAAGGTGGCTACAGTGGGCTTGCTGACACACTGAGCAAGAGAGCTGAGAGCCTTTGGGCAGGAGGCTTCCTGGCAGAGTGGGGTGCCTCCGGGCACTTACTGACAGAGCTAAAGAGCTTTGTAACACTTGCCTGAGCAGGGAAGAGGCTGGGCACACGTGCCCGGGGCTCAGGGGCCCAGGGACTCAGGGGCTGAGGGAGAGGCCTGCCTGTGGACACTGCCAAGAAGCCATCATGACCGAAGAACTGTATGCTGAGTCCTACCTGACCCTGAATTATAACCTGTTACTTCCCTAATAAACCCCAAGCTGAGTATTGCCTGTGAGTTCTATGTGGCCATTGCAATGAATTGTTGAACCCATTAGAGAAGTAGAGACTGCTGCGAGAGGGACAGCTGGTGTTAGAGTTGCTGAAAAGTTTGGAGGGTGGAGGTAGGTCTGACCTCATAGCAATCAAGCTTGGGCTGATGCTGATGGTGATTCTCCCTCTTGTGAAGTTAGAGGACCTCTAATGCCACCGTGCCATTTTTACATTAATTAATTTATTTTTATTTTTTACTTTGAGCCTGGTGGGCCTTTCCCTGCCTCCCTCCGACTGCCCCGGGAAGTTGTAGTGTGTTTGCAGGCTCTGGGAAAGAATCCTGCAGACACACGGGGGAGGCAGGACACCAGGGGCGAGGGAGCAGGATTTGTGTAAGCAACAATCACGCATGGAGGAGCATTCCTGGGAGACTCTACTCCGTCTCTGTGCTTCTAGATTTTTCCTTTCTCGCCTGTTCTCCATCGTGCTGCCCAAGTACACTTCGAGAGCCCCTGAGCATGTCATTGCTCTACTTGGCTAACAAGTAATCCATGGCCCCACTCCCAATCAAGTCCCCACATCTCAGTGCTGGCGCTTACAGCCCTACCCAGCCTGTAAGGCCCTTTCCCTGGATGAGCAGCATCTGGACAGTACCTGGGGAACTGGGCCTGTCTAAAAGCCCCTGCTTCCTTCCATGAGTCCTTGGCTCGTTCCAAGGTTCCAGCCACACAGATCCTCTTTCCCTGTTCTGGGAAGCATGGGAACATGCCCTCAGATCTCTGCCCCTGGTGGTTCCTCTTCAGACTATGTCCTTCCCCACAAAACCTTCCGTGAAGTCTCCAGCTACAAACACCCCATTCTGACTCTCCACCCTGGAGCTGTCTGCATGTGGGTCTGGCCTCATCACCTTTCCCTTCTATGGAAGTTACTCAGGGCATGTATCAGCGGGCTCCAAACTGTAGGGCTGTTTTGCTCTCCTCCATCCTGGCACTGCACAGTGCCTTGTGCATGGCTGCGAGCATTAACGGCAGGACTCCACATTCATCCAGCACTTCCCATGTGCTGTGCTCAGTGCTGTTTGTGAATTAATTAATTGATCCTCAGAGATTGTCTAAAGTAGGGGCTTTTTTTTTTTTTTTTTTAAATACCACAGAGGACAGTTTAATAAAAAGCAGCAGCTCCCTTCTTCAACCTTGTCCACCTTTTGACCGGCTTCTATCTTTAGTTCTTCTAGTGTTATCTCTCTGATTATTTTTTTTTTAATAATTTTTATTGTGCTTTAAGTGAATGTTTACAGATCAAGTCAGTCTGTCACATATAAACTTATATACACCTTACTCCATACTCCCATTTACTCTCCCCCTAATGAGTCAGCCTGCTCCCTCCTTCCAGTCTCTCCTTTCGTGGCCATTTTGCCAGTTTCTAACCCTCTCTACCCTCGCATCTCCCCCTGTAGACAGGAGATGCCAACACAGTCTCAAGTGTCCACCTGGTACAAGTAGCTCACTCTTCATCAGCATCTCTCTCCAACCCATTGTCCAGTCTAATCCATGTCTGATGAGTTGTCTTCTGGAATGGTTCCTGTCCCGGGCCAACAGAAGGTTTGGGGACCATGGCCGCCGGGATTCTTCTAGTCTCAGTCAGACCATTAAGTTTGGTCTTTTTATGATAATTTGGGGTCTGCATCCCACTGTTCTCCTGCTCCCTCAGGGGTTCTCTGTTGTGTTCCCTGTCAGGGGAGTCATCGGTTGTGGCCAGGCACCATCTAGTTCTTCTGGTCTCAGGATGATGTAAGTCTCTAATTCATGTGGCCCTTTTTGTCTCTTGGGCTCATAATTACCTTGTGACGTTGGTGTTCTTCATTCTCCTTTGATCCAGGTAGGTTGAGACCAATTGATGCATCTTAGATGGCCGCTTGTTAGCATTTAAGACCCCAGATGCCACACTTCAAAGTGGGATGCAGAATGTTTTCTTAATAGATTTTATTTTGCAAATTCACTTAGATGTCCCCTGAAGCTATAGTCCCCAAACCCTCGCCCTTGCTCCAATGACCTTCCAAGCATTCAGTTTATTCAGGGAACTTCTTTGCTTTTGGTCCAGTCCAGTTGAGCTGACCTTCCCTGTATTGAGCGTTGTCCTTACCTTCACCTAAAGTAGTTCATATGTACTATCTAATCAGTAAGTAACCCTCTCCCACCCTCCCTCCCTCCCCCTTCTCGTAACCGCAAAAGAATGTGTTCTTCTCAGTTTAAACTATTTCTCAAGGTCTTATAATAGTGGTCTTATACAATATTTGTCCTTTTGCATCTGACTAATTTCACTTAGCATAATGCCTTCCAGGTTCCTCCATGTTATAAAATGTTTCACAGATTCGTCACTGGTCTTTATCAATGCGTAGTATTCCATTGTGTAAATATACCACAGTTTATTTAACCATTCATCCGTTGATGGACACCTTGGTTGCTTCCAGCTTTTTGCTATTGTAAACAGAGCTGCAATAAACATGGGTGTGCATATATTTGTTCATGTAAAGGCTCTTATTTCTCTAGGATATATTCTGAGGAGTGGGGTTTCTGGGTTGTATGGTAGTTCTATTACTAACTTTTTAAGGAAACACCAGATAGATTTCCAAAGTGGTTGTACCATTTGACATTCCCACCAGCAGTGTATAAGAGTTCCAATCCTTTCACAGCCTCTCCAACATTTACTCTTTTGTGTTTTTTGGATTAATCCCAGCCTTGTTGGAGTGAGACGGAATCTCATCGTAGTTTTAATTTGCATTTCTCTAATGGCTAATGATCAAGAGCATTTTCACATGTATCTGTTAGCCGTCTGAATATCTTCTTTAGTGAAGTGCGTGTTCATATCCTTTGTCCACTTTTTAATTGGGTTGTTTGTCTTTTTGTGGTTGAGTTTTAACAGAATCATATAGATTTTAGAGATCAGGCGCTGGTCGAAGATGTCATAGCTGAAAATTCTTTCCCAGTCTGTAGGCGGTCTTTTTACTCTTTTGGTGAAGTCTTTAGATGAGCACAGGTGTTTGATTTTTAGGAGCTCCCAGTTATCTGATTTCTCCTCGTCATTTTTGGTAATGTTTTGTATTCTGTTTATGCTTTGTATTAGGGCTCCTAACATTGTCCCTATTTTTTCTTCCATGATCTTTATCATTTTAGTCTTTATGTTTAGGTCTTTGATCCACTTGGAGTTAGTTTTTGTGCATGGTGTGAGGTATGGGTCCTGTTTCATTTTTTTGCAAGTGGATATCCAGTTATGCCAGCACCATTTGTTAAAAAGACTATCTTTTCCCCAATTAACTGACACTGGGCCTTTGTCAAATATCAGCTGCTCATACGTAGATGGATTTATATCTGGGTTCTCAATTCTGTTCCATTGGTCTATGTGCCTGTTGTTGTACCAGTACCAGGCTGTTTTGACTAGTATGGCGGTTTAATAGGTTCTAAAATCAGGTAGAGTGAGGCCTCCCACTTTCTTCTTCTTTTTCAGTAATGCTTTACTTATCTGGGGCTTCTTTCCCTTCCATATGAAGTAGGTAATTTGTTTCTCCATCACATTAAAAAATCTCGTTGGAATATGGATCAGAAGTGCATTGTATGTATAGATGGCTTTTGGTAGAATAGACATTTTTACTATGTTAAGTCTTACTACCCATGAGCAAGGTATGTTTTTCCACTTAAGTATGTCCTTTTTACTTTCTTGCACTAGTACTTTGTAGTTTTCTTTGTACAGGTCTTTTACATCTTTGGTAAGACTTATTCCTAAGTATTTTATCTTCTTGGGGGCTACTGTGAATGGTATTGATTTGGTTATTTCCTCTTGGATGTTCTTTTTGTTGATGGAGAGGAATCCAACTGATTTTTGTATGTTTATCTTATAACCTGAGACTCTGCCAAACTCTTCTATTAGTTTCAGTAGTTTTCTTGAGGATTCCTTAGGGATTTCTGTGTATAAGATCATGTCATCTGCAAATAGAGATACTTTTACTTCTTCCTTGCCAATCCAGATTCCGTTTATTTCTTTATCTAGCCTAATTGCTCTGGCTAGGACCTCTAGCACAATGTTGAATAAGAGTGGTGATAAAGGCTATCCTTGTCTGGTTCCTGTTCTCAAGGGAAATGCTTTCAGGCTCTCTCCATTTAGAGTGATGTTGGCTGTTGGCTTTGTATAGATGCCCTTTATTATGTTGAGGAATTTTCCTTCAAATCCTATTTTGCTGAGAGTTTTCATCATGAATGGGTGTTGGACTTTGTCAAATGCCTTTTCTGCATCAATTGATAGGATCATGTGGTTTTTGTCTTTTGTTTTATTTATATGGTGGATTACATTAATGGTTTTTCTAATATTAAACCAGCCTACCTGGTATAAATCCCACTTGGTCTTGGTGGATTATTTTTTTGATATGTTGTTGAATTCTATTGTCTAGAATTTTGTTGAGGATTTTTGCATCTATGTTCATGAGGGATATAGGTCTGTAATTTTCTTTTTTTTGTGGTGTCCTCAGCTGGTTTTGGTATCAGGGATATGCTGGCTTCATAGAATGAGTTAGGTAGTCCACCATTTTCTATGCTTTGAAATACCTTTAGTAGCAGTGGTGTTAACTCTTCTCTGAAAGTTTGGTAGAACTCTCCAGTGAAGCCATCCGGGCCAGGGCTTTTTTTTTGTTGGGAGTTTTTTGATTACCTTTTCAATCTCTTTTTTTTGTTATGGGTCTATTTAGTTGTTCTACTTCTGATTGTGTTAGTTTAGGTAGGTAGTGTTTTTCTAGGAATTCATCCATTTCTTCTAGGTTTGCAAATTTGTTAGAGTACAATTTTTCATAATAATCTGATATGATTCTTTTAACTTCAGTTGGGTCTGTTGTAATATCATTCATCTCACTTCTTATCCAGGTTATTTGCTTCCTGTCCTGTTTTTCTTTAGTCAGCCTGGCCAATGGTTTATCGATTTTGTTAATTTTTTCAAAGAGCCAGCTTTTGGCTTTGTTAGTTCTTTCAATTGTTTTTCTGTTCTCTAATTCATTTAGTTCAGCTCTACTTTTTATTATTTGTTTTCTTCTGGTGCCTGATGGATTCTTTTGTTGCTCACTTTCTATTTGTTCAAGTTGTAGGGACAGTTCTCTGATTTTGGCTTTGTTCTTTATGTATGTGTGCATTTATCGATATAAATTGACCTCTGAGCACTGCTTTTGCTGGGTCCCAGAGGTTTTGATAGGAAGTGTTTTCATTCTCGTTGCATTCTATGAATTTCTTTATTCCCTCCTTAATGGCTTCTATAACCCAGTCTTTTCTGAGCAGGGTATTGTTCAGTTTCCAAGTATTTGATTTCTTTTCCCTGATTTTTCTGTTATTGATTTCCACTTTTAGGGCCTTATGGTCTGAGAAGATGTTTTGTAATATTTTGATGTTTTGGATTCTACAAAGGTTTGTTTTATGACCTAAAATGTGATCTATTCTAGAGAATGTTCCATGTGCACTAGAAAAGAAAGTATACTTTGCAGCTTTTGGGTGGAGTGTTCTGTATAAGTCTATGAGGTCAAGTTGGTTGATTGCAGCAATTAGGTCTTCCGTGTCTCTATTGAGCTTCTTACTGGAAGTCCTATCCTTCTCCGAAAGTGGTGTGTTGAAGTCTCCTACTATAATTGTGGATGTGTCTGTCTCACTTTTCAGTTCCGTTAAAGTTTGTTTTATGTATCTTGCAGCCCTGTCATTGGGTGCATAAATATTTAATATGGTTATATGTTCCTGATCAATTGTCCCTTTAATCATTACGTAGTGTCCTTCTTTATCCTTTGTGGTGGATTTAACTTTAAAGTCTTTTTTGTCAGAAATTAATATTGCTACTCCTGCTCTTTTTTGTTTGTTGTTTGCTTGATGTGTTTTTTCCATCCTTTGAGTTTTAGTTTCTTTTTGTCTCTAAGTCTAAGGTGTGTCTCTTGTAGGCAGCATATATGGACAGATCGTGTTTCTTTACCCAGTCTGAGACTCTCTGTCTCCTTATTGGTGCATTTAGTCCATTTACATTCAGCGTAATTGTAGATAAGTATGAGTTTAGTGCTGTCATTTTTATGCCTTTTCGTGTGTGTTGTTGACAATTTCCTTTTTACACTTACTTTTTTGTGCTGAGTCTTTTTTCTTTGTAAACTGTGTGTTCATCGTTTTCATAGTAGTCGAATTTATGTTTGCTGAGTCTTTGTGTTTTTTCTTGGTTTTTATTTTGAATTATGGAATTGTTAGACCTCTTTGTGGTTACCTTAATATTTACCCCTATTTTTCTAAGTAAAAACCTAACTTGTTCCTATATCACCTTGTTTTCCTCTCCATATGGAAGATCTATGCCTCCTGTATTTAGTCCCTCTTTTTGATTATCATGATCTTTTACATAATGACTTCAATGATTCCCTATCTTGAGCATTTTTTTTCTTTTTAAAAATTAATCTGAATTTGTTTTTTGTGATTTCCCTATTTGAGTTGATATCAAGATGTTCTGTTCTGTGACCTTGTGCTGTGTTGGTATCCGATATTATTGATTTTCTGACCAAACAATTTCCTTTAGTAATTCTTGTAGATTTGGTTTGGTTTTTGCAAATTCTCTAAGCTTGTTTTTATCTGTATATGTTTTAATTTCACCTTCATATTTGAGAGAGAGTTTTGCTGGATAATTGATCCTTGGCTGGCAGTTTTTCTCCTTCAGTGCTCTATATATGTCATCCCATTGCCTTCTTGACTGCATGGTTTCTGCTGAGTAGTCTGAACTTATTCTTATTGATTCTCCTTTGTAGCTGACTTTTCTTTTATCCCTGGCTGCTTTTAAAATTTTCTGTTTATCTTTGGTTTTGGCAAGTTTGATGGTAATATGCCTTGGTGATTTTCTTTTTGGATCAGTTGTATATGGGGTTCGATGAGCAACTTGGATAGATATCCTTTCGTCTTTCATGATGCCAGGGAAGTTTTCTGCCAACAGATCTTCAACTATTCTCTCTGTATTTTCTGTTATCCCTCCCTGTTCTGGAACTCCAATCACGTGCAAGTTATTCTTCTTGATAGAGTCCCACCTGATTCTTAGGGTTTCTTCATTTTTTTAAATTCTTTTATCTGATTTTTCTTCAACTATATTGGTGTCAATTGCCTTATCCTCCATCTCCCCCGCTCTGCATTCCAATTGCTTGATTCTGCTCCTCTGACTTCCTATTGAGTTGTCTAATTCTGTAATTTTACTGTTAATCTTTTGGATTTCTGAATGCTGTCTCTCTATGGATTCTTGCAGCTTATTAATTTTTCATTATGTTCTTGAATAATCTTTTTAATTTCTTCAACTCCTTTATCAATGTGTTCCTTGGCTCTTTCTGTAGATTACCTTATTTCATTTCTGAGGTCATCCCTGATGTCTTGAAGCATTCTGTATATTAGTATTTTATATTCTACATCTGGGAATTCCAGGATTGTATCTTCATTTGGAAAAGATTTTGATTCTTTAATTTGGGGAGTTGTAGAAGCAATCAAGGTCTGCTTCTTTATGTGATTTGATATGACTGCTGTCTCTGAGCCATCTATAAGATAGTGTAATGATTTATTTTATATTTGCTCACTGAGTCTTATCTTCTTTTGTTTTGTTTCAATACACCCAGATGGGCTACTAGATTGCACTGTCTTGATTGTTGGAGCCTTTGAATCACTTATGTCCTATTACCAGGTGGTTTGGGCTGTTACCAGATATATAAGCCTAAGAGTCCATTCACTATTCTTGAGTAGAATCAGCTTAAGTGTTCCGATTTTGGGTCGCCAAGTGTGTAGTGTAGACTGTCACCTATTAACTTAGAGGAGTAGTGGTGATAGTTGTGTGTGCCAAATTCTAGTAGCAGCAGGGGGTCACACTCCAGGGGGGCAGGATGCTGACAGCCTTCCCCCACGTGCCAGTGAGGTAGGTGTGTCTCTATTCCTAAATCACTTTGGTGGGTGGGCTCTGCAGCTGTACTTTAGGCACTCAATGCATGTACCTCTAAAGATTGGTAGGTGTCATTATCCTCAGACCCCTTTGGCAGGAGGCTAGGTGGTTTGGGTGGAGTTTCAGCCCTTAGTTCCCTGTTGTGGATCAGTGAGGGCTCTGTTTAATAGGTAGAGATATCAGACCTGGAAAACTTGTCTTTCCAGTGATCTGCTAAAACAATTACAGTCAGATCTCTATCAGAATTGCCTTTGCATTATAATAGCCACCTTGTTCCCTGTAGGGATGAAAGCCCAAGACTGTGGATCTCATATGCTTGGCTGGAGCTGGTTCTGTATTTTTATTCCAATTTAGGGAAGTCAGGGAAGGATTTTTCATCCCTGGGTTTTTAGTAGCTGCTTCTTTCAGGCCAGGAGAATGGGTTAGGAAAAGAAAGAAAGAAAAAAAAAAAAAACCACAGAGCACTTCACTCCCTGGCCCAGGAAATTCCAGTGTTAATAAAGCCACCTGGGGCAGGGAGGGGAGGAATCAGAGAGAGTAGCACCCAGCAATATAGACAAAGTTACTTATCTTGCTTGGTGATGACTGTTTTATCTGAGATTCCCGAGGGGTTTGTAGCCTGTGTGCTCTGGCTGGGTCGAGATTGCCTCCAAGGGTCAGGCCCGCATCCTGTGCTTGTGCTGTCTCAGAAGCCGTGGTCAGTTCCTCTGCTTCCAGTCCAAAGCCTGGCGCCAAGGTTCCCTGGCTGGGACGCCGCACTCCAAGCTCAAAACCAGTCGCTGCCTCCCGGTGACTTCTCCTTCTGTCAGCCGCATCCTTGCGCTGCCTGCATGAGCTGGTTGGGCTTCCTCTGAGGTCGCTTCAGGGGCCTAGGGCTGCGTCCCGTGTTTGCGTTGTCTCTGGAAGCCGTGCTCCGCTCCCCTGTTCCCAGTCCAAAGCCTGGCGCCAAGGTTTTCTGACTGGGACGCTGGTTCCAGGCTCCGAAAACAGTCGCTCCTTCTCCTTAGCTTATTCTCTCGTTAGCCGCATCAGTGTGCAGCCCACTTGTGCTGGCTGAGTCTCTACAGAGGTTACCCCAGGGGGCTAGGGGTTAGGGCTGTGTCCCATTCCTGCCCTGTCTCAGCAAGTCCCAATCAGCCCTGCCACTCAACATCAGGGAACGAGGAGGGCTCAAGGCTGTGGAGCGGGTCTCCGGTTCCAGAGGCAGTCACTGTTTCAGGGCGCAGCTTTTCGTTCCCCTGTCACTCAGGTCAACTCTTTAGATCTGTGTTTGATGGTCAGGGTTTGTAGATTGTCATGTATGTCATCGATTCACTTGTTCTTCTGAGTCTTTGTTGCAAGAGGGATCTGAGGTAGCTTCTACCTAGTCAGCCATCTTGGCCTCGCCCCTTGCTTTTTTTTTTAATTAATTTTTATTGTGCTTTAAGTGAAAGTTTACCTATTAGGTCAGTGTCTCATACAAAAATTAACATATGCCTTGCTATACACTCCTAATTGCCTTCCCTCTGATGAGATAGCACAGTACTTCCCTCCACTCTCTCTCCTCATGTCCATTCAGGCAGCTTCTGGCCCCCTCTGGCCTCTCATCTCCCTCCAGACAGGAGATGCCAACATAGTCTCATGTGACCACTTGGTCCGAGAAGCTTGTTCTTCACCAGTATCATTTTCCATCCCCTATTCCAGTCCAATCCCTATCTGAAGAGTTGGCTTGGGAATGGTTCCTGCCCTGGGGTAACAGAAGGTCTGGGGTCCATGGTCTCCAGGGTCCCTCCAGTTCTAGTCTGACCATTAAGTCTGGTCTTTTTATGAGAATTTGGGGTCTGCATCCCACTGCTGTCCTGCTCCCTCAGGGTTTCTCTGTTGAGTTTCCTGTCAGGGCAGTCATTGATTGTGGCCAGGTACCATCTAGCTTTTCTGGTCTCAGGCTGATGTAGTGTCTGGTTTATGTGGTCGTTTTTGTCTCTTAGGCTCATAAGTATTTTGTGTCTTTGGTGGTCTTCATTCTTCCTTGTTCCAGGTAGGTTGAGACCAATTGGTGCATCTTAGATGGCCTCTTGCTAGCGTTTAAGACCCCAGACGCCACTCTCCAAAGTGGGATGCAGAATGTTTTCTTAATAGATTTTATTATGCCAATTGACTTAGATGTTCCCTGAAACCACGGTCCTCAAACCCCCGCCCCTGCTATGCTGGCCTTTAAACTGTTCAGTTTATTAAGGAAAGTTCTTTGATTTTGGTTTAGTCCATTTGTGTTGACATCTCCTGTATTGTGTATTGTCTTTCCCTTCACCTAAAATGAAACTTATCTACTATCTAATTAGTGAATACCCCTCTCCATCCCTCCCGCTTCCCCCCACCCCCATAACCATCAAAGAGTATTTTCTTCTGTGCTTAAACTGTTTCTCCAGTTCTTGTAATAATGGCCTTATATGATATTTGTCCTTTTGCAATTGATTGATTTCACTCAGCATAATGTCTTCCAAATTTCTCCACGTTATGAAATGTTTCATGGATTGAACATTGTTTTTTACTGATGCATAGTGTTCCATTGTGTGACTATACCATAATTTATTTATCCATTCATCCATTGGTGGGCACCTTGGTTGCTTCCAACTTTTTGCTATTGTAAACAGTGCTGCAATGAACATGGGTGTGCATATATCTGTTTGTGTAAAAGCTCTTATTTCTCTAGGGTATATTCCAAGGAGTGGGACTGCAGGATCATATGGTAGTTGTATTTCTAGCTTTTTAAAGAAGCGCCAAATCGATTTCCAAAGTGTTTGTGCCATTTTACGTTCCCACTAGCAGTGTATAAGTGTTCCAGTCTCTCCACAGCCTCTCCAACATTGATTTTTTTTTTTTTTTTTTTTTGTTAATGCCAGCCTTGTTGGAGTGAGATGGAATCTTATTGTAGTTTTGATTTGCATCGCTCTAATAGCTAATGATTGAGAGCATTTCCTCATGTATCTGTTAGCTGCCTGAATGTCTTCCTTAATGAAAAGTCTGTTCATATCCTTTGCCCATTTTTTAATTGGATTATTTGTCTTTTTGTGGTTGAGTTTTAGCAGAATCATGTAGATTTTAGAGATCAGGCGCTGGTCAGAAATGTCATAGCTGAAAAGTTTTTCCCAGTCTGTACGTAGTCTTTTTATTCTTTTGGTGAAGTCTTTGGATGAGCATAACCGTTTGATTTTTAGGAGCTCCCAGTTATCTGGTTTCTGTTCTTCGTTTTTAGTAATGTTTTGTATTCTCTTTATGCTATGTATTAGGGCTCCTAACATTGTCCCTATTTTTTCTTCCATGATCTTTAATGTTTTAGACTTTATGTTTAGGTCTTTGGTCTATTTTGAGTTAGTTTTTGTGCATGGTGTGAGGTATGGGTCCTGTTTCATTTTTTTTGCAAGTGGATATCCAGTTATGCCAGCACCATTTGTTAAAAAGACTGTCTTTTCCCCAACTAACTGACACTGGACGTTTGTCAAATATCAGCTGCTCATATGTGGATGGATTTATATCTGGATTCTCAATTCTGTTCCATTGGTCTATGTGTCTGTTGTTGTACCAGTACCAGGCTGTTTTGACTAGTATGGCGGTTTAATAGGTTCTAAAATCAGGTAGAGTGAGGCCTCCCACTTTGTTCCTCTTTTTCAGTAATGCTTTACTTATTCGCGGCCTCTTTCCCTTTCATATGAAGTTGGTGATTTTTTTCTCCATCTCATTAAGAAATGTCATTGGAATTTGGATCGGGATTGCATTGTATATATAGATGGCTTTTGGTAGAATAGCCATTTTTACAATGTTAAGTCTTCCTATCCATGAGCAAGGTATGTTTTTCCACTTACGTGGGTCTCTTTTGTTTCCTTGCGGTAGTGCCTTGTAGTTTTTGTTGTATAGGTCTTTTATGACTCTGGTTAGATTTATTCCTAAGTATTTTATCTTCTTTGGGGCTACTGTGAATGGTATTGATTTGGTGATTTCCTCTTCGATGTTCTTTTTGTTGGTGTAGAGGAATCCAACTGATTTTTGTATGTTTATCTTGTAACCTGATACTCTGCTTAACTCTTCTATTAGTTTCAGTAGTTTTCTTGAGGATTCCTTAGGGATTTCTGTGTATAAGATCATGTCATCTGCAAATAGAGATACTTTTACTTCTTCCCTACCAATCTGGATGCTCTTTATTTCTTTATCTAGCCTAATTGCTCTGGCTAGGACCTCCAGCACAATGCTGAATAAGAGTGGTGATAAAGGGCATCCTTGTCTGGTTCCCGTTCTCAAGGGGAATGCTTTCAGAATCTCTCCATTAAGGATGATGTTGGCTGTTGGCTTTGTATAAATGCCCTTTATTATGTTGAGGAATTTTCCTTCTATTCCGATTTTGCTTAGAGTTTTTATCATGAATGGGCGTTGGACTTTGTCAAATGCGTTTTCTGCATCAGTTGATAAAATCATGTGGTTCTTTTGTTTTATTGATATGGTGGATTACATTGTTTTTCTAATGTTGAACCATCCCTGCATACCTGGTATAAATCCCACTTCGTCATGGTGAATTATTTTTTTTGATATGTTGTTGAATTCTATTGTCTAGAATTTTGTTGAGGATTTTTGCATCTATGTTCATGAGGGATATAGGTCTGTAATTTTCTTTTTTTGTGGTGTCCTCAGCAGGTTTTGGTATCAGGGATATGCTGGCTTCATAGAATGAGTTAGGGAGTATTCCATCCTTTTCTATGCTTTGAAATACCTTTAGTAGTAGTGGTGTTAACTCTTCTCTGAAAGTCTGGTAGAACTCTGCAGTGAAGCCGTCCGGGCCAGGGATTTTTTCTGTTGTTGGGAGTTTTTTGATTACCTTTTCAATCTCTTTTTTTGATACAGGTCTATTTAGTTGTTCTACTTCTGATTGTGTTATTTTAGGTAGGTAGTGTGTTTCTAGGAATTCATCCATTTCTTCTAGGTTTTCAAATTTGTTGGAGTACAGTTTCTCAGAGTAATCTGATATGATTCTTTTAATTTCAGTTGGGTCTGTTGTGATATGGCTCATCTCATCTCTTATTCGGGTTATTTGTTTCCTCTCCTGTATTTCTTTAGTCAGTCTGGCCAATGGTTTATCAATTTTGTTAATTTTTCTGAAGAACCAGCTTTTGGTCTTGTTTAACTCTTTCAATTGTTTTTCTGTTGTCTAATTCATTTAATTCTGCTCTAATTTTTATTATTTGTTTTCTTCTGGTGCCTGTGGGTTTCTTTTGTTGCTCTGTTTCTATTTGTTCAAGTTTTAGGGACAGATCTTTGATTTTGGCCCTTGCTTCTTTTTGGATGTGTGCATTTTTTGATATAAATTGACCTCTGAGCACTGCTTTCGCTGTGTCCCAAAGGTTCTGATAGGAAGTGTTTTCATTCTCATTAGATTCTATGAATTTCTTTATTCCCTCTGTAGTATCTTCTATAACCCAGTCTTTTTTGAGCAGGGTATTGTTCCAAGTATTTGATTTCTTTTCCCTGATTCTTCTGTTATTGATTTCTGCTTTTATGGCTTTATGGTCTGAGAAGATGCTTTGTAATATTTTGGATTCTGCAAAGGCTTGCTTTATGACCTTGTATGTGGTCTATTCTAGAGAATGTTCCATGTGCACTAGAAAAGACAGTATACTTTGCAGCTGTTGGGTGGAATGTTCTGTATAAGTCTGTGAGGTCAAGTTGTTTGATTGTGGCAGTTAGATCTTCTGTGTCTATATTGAGCTTCTTACTGGATGTCCTGTCCTTCACTGAAAGTGGTGTGTTGAAGTCTCCTACTGTTAATGTGGGGCTGTCTATCTCACTTTTCAATGCCGTTAGAATTTGTTTTACGTATCTTGCAGCCCTGTCATTGGGTGCATAAATATTTTACATGGTTATATCTTCCTGGTAAATTATCCCTTTAATCATTATGTAGTGTCCTTTTTTATCCCTTGTGGTAGATTTAACTTTAAAGTCTATTTTGTCAGACATTAATATTGCCACTCCTGCTCTTTTTTGATTGTTGTTTACTTGACATGTTTTTTCCCATCCTTTGAGTTTTAGTTTGTCTGTGTCTCTAAGTCTAAGGTGTGTGTCTTGTAGGCAGCGTATAGCTGGGTATGCTTTTTTATCCAATCTGCAACTCTCTGTCTCTTTATTGGTGCATTTAGTTCATTTACATTCAGCATAATTATACATAAGTATGAGTTTAGTGCTGTCATTTTGAAACCTTTTTTTGTGTGTAGTTGACAATTTCATTTTTCTCTTATTTTTTTCTGGTTTGAAGTTTTTCTTTGTGAATTGTTTGTTCCTCATTTTTGTTGTAGTTGAATTTATTTTTGCTGAGTCATTATGGTTTTCTTGGTTTTTATTTTGAAGCGTGGAATTGTTAGTCCTCTTTGTGGTTACCTTAATATTTACCCCTATTTTTCTAAGTAAAAATCTAACTTGTATTGCCCTATATTGCCTTGATTTCCTCTACATATGGAAGATATATTCCTCCTGTGTTTAGTCCCTCTTTATTGATTATTGTTATCTTTTACATAATGATATCAATGATTCCCTGTTTTGAGAGTTTTTTTTTTAATTAATCTTATTTTGTTTTTGTGATTTTCCCATCTGAGTTGATATCAGGATGTCATGTTCTGTGTCCTTGTGTTGTGTTGATATCTGATATTATTGATTTTCTGACCAAATAATTTCCATTAGTAATTCTTGTAGCTTTGTTTTGGTTTTTGCAAACTCTCTAAGCTTGTGTTTATCTGTAAATGACTTACTTTCACCTTCATATTTGAGAGTTTTGCTGGATATATGATTCTTGGCTGGCAATTATTCTCCTTCAGTACTCTATATATGTCACCCCATTGACTTCTTGCCTGCATGGTTTCTGCCGAGTAGTCCGAACTTATTCTTATTGATTCTCCTTTGTAGGTGACTTTTCTTTTATCCCTGGCTGCTTTTAAATTTTTCTCTTTATCTTTGGTTTTGGCAAGTTTGATGATAATATGCCTTGGTGATTTTCTTTTGGGATCTATCTTGTGTGGGGTTTGATGAGCATCTTGGATAGATATCCTTTCATCTTTCACAATGCCAGGGAAGTTTTCTGCCAACAGATCTTCAACTATTCTCTCTGTATTTTCTGTTATCCCTCCCTGTTTGGGAATGCCAATCACATGCAAGTTATTCTTCTTGACAGAGTCCCACATGATTTTTAGAGTTTCTTCATTTTTTTTTAATTCTTTTATCTGATTTTTCTTCAACTATATTGGTGCCAATTGCCATATCCTCCATCTCCCCAATTTTGCATTCCAGTTCCTCAATTCTGCTCCTCTGACTTCGTATTGAGTTGTCTAATTCTGTAATTTTAAAGTTAATTTTTTGAATTTCTGAATGCTGTCTCTACGGATTCTTGCAGCTTATTAAATTTTTCACTATGTTCTCGAATAATCTTTTTTGATTTCTTCAACTGCTTTATCTGTGTGTTCCTTAGCTTTTTCTGTACATAGCCTTATTTCATTTCTGAGGTCATCCCTGATGTCTTGAAGCTTTCTGTATATTAGTGTTTTATATTCTACATCTGGCAATTCCAGAAATATATCTTCATCTGGGAAAGGTCTTGATTCTCTGATTTGGGAGTTTGTAGAAGCAATCATGGTCTGCTTCTTTATGTGATTTGATATCGACTGCTGTCTCTGAGCCACGTATAAGTTATTGTAATGATTTATTTTATATTTGCTCACTGAGTCTTAACTTCTTGTTTTGTTTTGTTCCAGCACACCCAGTTGGGGTACTGGAGTGTGCTAACTTGATTGTTGGAGCCTTTGAATCACATATGGCCTGTTACCAGCTGGTTTGAGCTGTTACCAGGTGTATGAGCCTATGAGTCCATTCACTATTCTTGAATAGAATCAGCTCAGGTGTCCTGATAGTGGGTCACCTAGTGTGTGGTGTAGGCTCTCACCTACTATCTTAGAGGAGTAGTGGTGATGGTTGTATGTACTGGTTTCTAGTAGCAGCAGGGGGCCACACTCTGAGGAGGGCTGTGTGCTGACAGCCTTTCCCCAAGTGCCAGTGAGGAAGGAGTGTCTCTGTTCTCTAGAGCACTCTGGTGGATGGGCTCTGCAGCTGTACCTTAGGCACCCAATGCTTGTACCTCTAAAGACTGGTAGGCATCACTATCCTCAGGCCCCTTTAGCAGGTGGCTAGGTGGTGTGGATGGAGCCTTAGCCCTCAGTTCCCTGCTGTGGATTAGTGAGGGCTCTTTTTAATTGGTAGAGTGGTATCATACCTCCAAAACCTGCCTCTCCACTGCTCAGCTGAAACAATTACAGTCAGATCTCTAACAGAATTGCCTTTGCATTATAATAGCCACCTGGTTACATGTAGAGGTGAAAGCCAGATAGTGTGGATCTCTTATGCCTGGATGGAGCTGTTTCTGTACTGTTATTCCAGTTTAGGGAAGTCAGCAAAGGATTTTTCCCCTGAGTGTTAATTGCTTCTTTTCCCAGGCCAGGAGAATGGGTTAGAGAAAAAAAAAAACGCAGAGCACTTCTCTCTCTGGCCCAGGGAATTGGGATGTTAATGAAGCCAGCTGGGGCAGGGAGGGGAAGGATCAGATAGATACGAGAGAGTAGTGCGGTAAAATAGACAAAATCACTTATCTTTTTTGGAGAGGGCTGTTTTATCTGAGATTCCGGAGGGGTGTGTAGCCTGTGTGCGCTGGCTTGGCCCCTTCCGAGATTGCCCCAGAGGGTTAAGGCAGTGTCCTGTGCTTGCTTTGTCTCAGGAACCCACCATCAGTTTTGCTGCATTCGCACTCGCTCCAAAGCCCAACACCAAGGCTGGGGGGCTGCTTCTGCACGGCCTCTTGCTCTCCTGTCACTCAGGTTGGTTTGTAGCCTGTTTGCGCTGGCTGGGTCCCAATGGTGATTGCCCCGGGGGTTAGAGCTGCGTCCTGTGCTTGCCTTGTTTCGGGAAGCCACTACCAGCGCTGCCACACTTGCTCCAAAGCCCAACACCAAGGGATCAGGGCTGGGACAGTACGTGACAGGCTCCAGAAACCAGCTGCTGCTTCTGCGCAGTCTCTTATTCCCCTGTCAGCCATGTCGGTGTATAGCCTGTGTGCACTGGGTGGGTCCCTGCTGAGATTGCCCTGGGGGTTAGGGCTGTGTCCTGTGCTTTCTTTGTCTCAGGAAGCCACAATCAGCCCCACTGCTCTGGCACCAAAGCACCGCAAGGGCTCAGGGCTGGGGCACGGCGCACCAGGTTCCGGAACTGGTTGCTGCTTTAGCGTGGAGTCTCTCGCTCCCCTGTCACTCAGGTCAATTCCTTAGTTCTGTGTTTGATTGTAGGGGTTTGTACATTGTCATGTATGTAATTGATTCACTTATTTTTTTGGGTCTTTGTTGCAAGAGGAATCAGCGGAAGCTTCTGCCTAGTCAGCTATCTTGGTCCTGCCCCCAGTAGGCACTTTTTAAAATCCTCATTTTGCTCTAAATGGAGGAGACCTTGGGCCAAGGTCAAACATTTGGCGAGCAGCAGACTCAAGATCGGACATGGCTGGGCAGCTCTTACTGCCCAGCCATACTGCCAGCTGTTGGTTGACAGCCCTCCTGAATGAGTGAATGAATGAATGAACAAACAAATGAGTTGTACGAGAGGTACCTGCCTGGGAAGCGTGGAGTGTTTCATGAAAATCACTTTTCCTAGGAAACAATGCAAAAGACCCGCCTTCTGCCCAGAGCAGCAGCTCCCTGGCACATTTTGGTGGCAGGATAACTCTGGGGTGAGCTGAGGGCTTGGCTGGAATGGGACTGAGCAGTCATAAGGCTGGGTTCTAGGGTGCTGGCGCTCCTTTTACAAATATGCATCCTTGTATAGGTTACCAAGTGTTCTCTCTAATCCAAATGTCCCATGGAAGAGGGAACTATTCAGAAGCTATTTCTCTGCATCTTAAATTGAGCATCTTCATTTTGAAAGAATCAATAGCCTGAAAATGAATTTTTTGAAAGACTACTTTAAAAGTCAGTGTTATTTAGAGGAGAGGCAGATCCTGTATCTTACCTGAAGATAAATATATACAATCTACCACTCTCCTGGTGTTTCATCCACCTTGACTACAAGTTATCAAACACTTAAATATTTAAAGCCCCAAATTAACTTCGAGATAACACTTAAAGGCACCAATGTCCTTTAACCTGATAAGAAGTGCAGCGAATGACTTTAAATTAATGCCCAGTGCACTGTGCCCTGAATATATTAAGGGGCCCCTGTAATTTGTGTGCCTGCTGAGCCTGTGCTTGCTCTCTGTTTGGCAGAGGAGGATTGGTGCTCATTAAAAAACCAGAAAACCAAACCCACTGCCCTCGATGACCCTGTAGGACAGAGTAAAACTGTCCTATAGGGTTTCTAAGGCCATAAATCTTCACGGAAGCAGACTGCCACATCTTTCTCTTGCAGAGTGGCTGGTGGGTTTGAACCAATGGTCTCTCAGATAGCAGCCAAGCACTTAACCACTCCATTACCCAGGCTCCTTGTTAAACGAAGTCGGGGGCAAAACAGCAGTGTGACTTCCAAGTGCCAGACAGGAAGAGGCAAGCTGCAGCACTGACCTGCCCAGGCCATCCATGCCACCACCAGCTGTGCTGACCTGCCCAGGCCATCCACACCACTGCCAGCTGTGCTGACATGCCCAGGCCATCTGCACCATTGCCCTCCAGTTGTGCTGACCTGCCCAGGCCATCTGCACCATCACCCGCCAGCTGCGCTGACCTGCCCAGGCCATCTGCATCATCGCCTGCCAGCTGCGCTGACCTACCCAGGCCGTCCCCACCGCCACCAGCTGCCTGTGACGTCCCTTGTTGAGTCATCCTGAGCGCTTATACCTGTGTTGTGCATTCCCAGGTGCAGCCACATGCTCTGGCTGGTTCGGTTCTCCCAACCACCCTGCAAGGTAGGTGTGTGTGTGGTGGGGGGGGGGCGATATTAATTGCCTTTTTACCAGTCAGGAAACCAGGCACAGGAAGATTACGAATTTACCAGAGCTATGTGCCATTATGCTGAGCTGTTACTGCTGCCTCTGGATTTACTGGAAATCAATTTGACATTATCTTTTAAAATTAAATATGCACAGCCTTTGACCCAGCAATTGTACTTAGTGTATATATACTGTTGTTAGTAGTTACCCTAAAGAGCCCTGGTGATGCAGTGGTGAAGTGTTCACCTGCTAACCAAAAGTTGGCAGTTCAAACTCACCAGCTGCTCCATGGGGAAAGGTATGGCAGTCACTTCCATAAAGATTTACAGCCTTGGAAACTCTATGGAGCAGTTCTACCCTGTCCTATTGGGTTGCTATGAGTCAGAATTGACTTGACGGCAGCAGGTTAGGCGTGGCCGGTTTAGCGCTTGCCCTACAATACTGCCATTAGTGCTTACCCTACATATACTGACATTAGTATTTACATATACTGCCAGTAGTAGTCACCCTACATATACCACCGTTAGTGCTTACTCTACATATGCTGCCGTTAGTGCTCACCTTACACATACTGCTGTTAGCGCTCACCCTAGGTATGCTGCCATTAGTACTCACCCTGCATACACTGCCGATAGTGCTTATCCTACATACACTGCCATTAGTGCTCACCCTGCATACATTGTCATTAGTACTCACCCTACATACATTGTCGTTAGTACTCACATCACCCTGCATATACTGCCATTAGTGTTCCCTACATACCCTGTCATTAGTGTTTACACCACCCTGCATATACTGCCGTTAGTGCTCAACCTACATATGCTGCTGTTAGTGCTCACCCTACATACCTTGTCGTTAGTACTCACATCACCCTACATATACTACCATTAGTGCTCACCCTACGTATACTGCCATTAGTACTCATCCTGCATACACTGCTGTTAGAACTCACTCTACATATACTGCTGTTAGTACTCACCCTACATATACTGTTGTTACTACTCACCCTATATATACTGTTGTTACTACTCACCGTACATATATGATCGTTAGTACTCACCCTGCACACACTGTTATTATCACTTACCCTACATATTCTGCCGTTAGTGTTCATCCTACATATACTGCCATTAGTGCTCACCCTATATATGCTGCTATTAGTGCTCACCCTACATACGGTGTCATTAGTACTCACATCACCCTGCATATACTGCCATCAGTGCTCACATAACATACACTGCCATTGACACTAACCCTGCATACACTGCTGTTAGTACTCACCCTACATATACTGCTGTTAGTACTCACCGTACATATACTGCTGTTAGTACTCACCGTACATATACTTCTGTTAGTACTCACCCTACATATACTGCTGTTAGTACTCACCCTGCATATACTGCTGTTAGTACTCACCGTACATATACTGTTGTTAGTACTCACCCTGCATATGCAGTTATTAGTACTTACCCTACGTATACTGCCATTAGTGCTCACCCTACGTATACTGCTATTAGTCTTTATCTTACATATACTGCTGTTAGCACTTACTTAGTACTTACCCTGCGTATACTACCACTAGCACTCACCCTGCATACACTGTCATTAGCACTCACCCTACATATACTGCCGTTAGTACTCACCTGTACGTATACTGCCATTAGTATTTACCCTAAACATACTGCTGTTAGTGCTTAACCTACATACACTGTTATTAGCACTTACCCTACGTATACTGCCGTTAGCACTTATCCTATGTGTACTGTTGTTAGTACTCACCCTATGTATCCCGCTGTTAGTGCTTACCCTACATATATTGCCGTTAGCGCTTACCCTACATTTACTGCCATTAATACTCACCCTACATATATTGCCGTTAGTACTCACCCTCCATATACTGCCGTTAGTATTTACCCTACATATACTGCTGTTAGTACTTAACCTATATACACTGTTATTAGCACTTACCGTATGTATACTGCTGTTAGCACTTACCCTACGTATACCGTTGTTAGTATTCACCCTATGTATACTGCCATTAGTGCTTACCCTACATATACTGCCGTTAGCACTTACCCTATGTATACCGTTGTTAGTATTCACCCTATGTATACTGCCATTAGTGCTTACCCTACATATACTGCCGTTAGCACTTACCCTACATGTACTGCTGTTAGTACTCACCTTACATATACTGTTGTTAGTACTTACCCTACATATACTGCTGTTAGCACTAGCCCTACGCGTACTGCCATTGGTACTTACCCTACATACACTGCTGTGGGCACTTACCCTAAGCACACTGCTGTAGCACTTATGCTACGTGTACTGTTGTTAGTACTCACCCTACGTATACTGCCATTTGCGCTTACCCTACATTACTGTCATTAGTACTCACCCTGTATGTACTGTCATGAGAAGGTCTCCAAGACATATTGTTAAGTGGGGGGAGAGGGAAGCAAGTTTCAGTCAAATAGAACTCTGTGTATTTTTACATGTAGAAATGCAAAAGAACAAATCCACTGCCGTTGAGTCATTCAATTCATAGTGACCCTATAGGACAGAATAGTACTGTCCCATCGGGTTTCCAAGGCTGTAATCTTTATGGAAGCAGACTACCATATCTTTCTCCTGTGGAGCAGGCTGACGGGTTCGAACTGCAGACCTTCCACTTAGCAGCACAGCACTTTAAGCACTGTGCCACCAGGGCTCCTTCATGTAGAGACAGATGTTTGTAAATGCTTAGTGAAATGATACATAGCAACTGTTAGCCGTGATTACACCTGGGGAAAGAAGCATGAGTGGTGGTGCTTCAGGGGAATTTCTTTCTCTGTAGTATGGTTGTTTCTACTAGTAGTAAGCAGGAGTGACAGTGGTAGTGTCATCGTAGCAATGGTTTGAGCTGTAGTAGCAACTTTGTGGGACGCTCCTTGATACAGCTAGTGTTGCAGTGTTAGATACAAAGTGTTTAGAGTGACTACTTTTCTCTACTCTACCATTCACTCGTTTTTCAAAAAACGACCTTCAAGGAAGTACATAGGTGGGTGGGAAATTTCCAAAGTAGTTTGATGATACTTGATGTCCAAGACCAATATTCATCATGAACATCAGCAAGTTTCTCAGGTGTCCCATTAAACAGTTCTATGAAACTTTGTACTTTTTCTTTATAGAGCTCAGTACAGTTGAAATTAGCTAAATTTTCTAGTATGTAATTTTTTCTAAATGTCTTTTATTCTCTGAACGGTAAGCTTTTTCGGGGTAAGGACTGTGGCTTCACTAATGACTCCACAGCATCTAGCCATCCTTGACACACTGAATGGCTGAGCGCAGCAACCTTGGGTTGGCATGGATCTTTCTGAAGAGCTTCACGCAGCGCCATGGACAAATCGCATGTTAGAGAAAAAGTTTTTTACTTTAAGACCCCAAGGATCAGAAACAACCTGGAAAACAGACACATTTTGGGTTCTTTCTCAATCTTCTTCTCAGCCTGACATGGTGGATAATAATGGCCAGTATTCTGGTAGCAATTAACAGAAATCCATCTCAAATTAACTTAACCAAACAAACAAAAAAGGAATCTATTGGGTCATGAAAAATTGGTCTATGAACTGGGACCAAAATTGCCTTCGCTACCTGTGTCTGTGCCTGTCTCTCCCTGTTGCTGCCATCTCTCTGCCTGGCCTCTGTCTACATTGGCCTCGTTTTTCCAATTGTTCATGAACTTGTGCCATGAGATCATGGCAGGATTGGAGGGTGAGAGTGTGGGGAATGACAGATTCAGGCCCACCGCTTCCCTGTTTAGAGATGTCTGTCGCAGCCTTCACATATGAAATCCCAGAGAAGGATCCTGAGTGACTGGTGTGGGTCACGTGTCCGTCCCTATGCCCATCATTGTGGACATGGCGAAGATGTTAGGTGATTGGGTGTTCTGACATGGAGCCACACATTTCACACAGATTGGAGTGGCAGGGCCCCAAGGAAACAAAATGATGCTGGGAGCAGAGACACAAACATTCCTGGTGCAGTGAGTTGAAAGAGAATTTCTTTTAATAATTTTAATCTTAGGGGCAACAGCTCAATGAGGCTAAAACTCAAGCAGAGAGCAATCTTTTGCCAGCCGTGTCACCCAAGGTGTTGCCATCCCAACCCCCAAGCCCGATGTCTCCTCTTCTCCTAAAGTCCTTATCAGTAGATAAGACACCTGCACTAAGAAACTCGTCAAATACACACCCATCCACTCCCACAAATTCCTGTGCGATATCTACCAAAGAAGTTATGCAGGAAAGAACAAAAATAATTAGGTAACTCAGTGCATATTCAAACAAACGAACAAACAAAATGAACCCGCTGCCGTTAAGTCGACGCTGACTCCCAGCGACCCCGTAGGGTCTCCGAGGCGGTAAGTCTTACGGAACCAGGAGGCTGCCACACCTGCCACATCTGCCACATCCTCCACATCTGCTACATCTTCCTCTTGAAGAGTCGATGGTGGTTGCGAACAGCTGAACTTCTGGTTCTTTAACCACTGCGCCACCAGGGCTCCTAGTGCATATCGGGGCTGAGTATTTCAACATTAGAAAAGGAGAAAATGGAAAAAAGAACTAAAGTGAAAAGCGAGAAAGACATGGGAAGGAGAGAGAAGATGAAGTTTCTCTGAGACACACTTTATAAAGCATTTTTTTAAATTACAGTATTGTGCGGTGTTTGAGGAGTCCTGACTTCTGTCTCGAACACCTTCAGAGAGAAAGAAGCTCTCTGTAGCTGGACCTTATCACGCTGTCACGTGTTTACAACATGTGCGTGCTACGTTTCTGTCACTGAGACTTAGGGATTAGAGAGTGGCAGAGTGACATCATCCTTAGCTGCCTTCATGGCTTGTCAGAAGCATGTGAAAGACTTTCATAAGGAGTATTTTCTTGTGCCAGGAAACCAGCTGTCCTTGCCCGTGCTGTAACTCTGGAGAAAGTTTTGGCTGCATTATCCATTCAACAAGAAGAGGTCCTCGACTTCATCAGCCAGATATGAGGGTGAAAATGCTTCCCAGATGGAAGTTGGGTGGCTAGGTACAGGAGATGCTAAACATTTTAAAGCTCAGAGAGAGTGCCCTGGGCCATATTCTCCTATCTGGTGAACTCACGGATTACTTCTTAATATACACCTCTTGGAAAAGTAACAAGACCCCTGCGGAGTTGGCATGATGACTATGGAGATCAGAATGGAAGGCACAGAACTCTTTCCCTCATCCAACAAGCCTGGCATCGTGCTGGGGCTGGGGTTATAAGGAGTTGAAGGACATAGCTCTTATTTTCTGTAAACCACTTTCTAGTTCAAGGGTTTTTTAACCTGGGACCTAGAGACCTGGCAGCATGGGCTTTAAAAAAAAAGGACCTGTGAAATGTTGTAAACTTCCAACAGAGGTTTTTGTCTCTACGAGGGTATGGGGTTCCACTCATCCTCATGGTCACAAATACTCATTGAGCACAAATTATACACTAAGCATTCCAGCCCGCAGGCAACTAATGATAATTTGGTATCTTCTAACTTTTATGCTCCCTGTAGCACCTTTGTGGTTGAGCTGAATCTACTGAGATAGTTACATAAAAAAATTCCACTCTTTAGTTTTTGTCCTCATCTTTCAAACTGCTGTTGCCCCTTGAATGAGTGTCTCTCCTTCAAGACCCTCATGAAATACCCCATTGCCCTGGGAGGCATTCTGCCTCCTTTTCCAGGCATGCTTAGAACCTCAGCATCTTAAAGGCAAAGCTGTAATAATGTCTAAGTGCTTCTGCACCTGTTAGTCATTAGAATCACCCGGAGAAGCTTTAAACTACAATCTGAATGTCCAGGTCCCATTCCCCTCAAGGACTGGACTTTAAAACACACTGATGCAGTGTGTTTTAAAAGTTCTTCAGTTGATTCTAGAATGGAGCCAGGCTGGAGACCTCCAAGCTGTGAAAAGCCACATTGCCATATCAGGCACATCTGGGCTGCTGGGTCATTCCAAGGCATGAGCAGAGGAAGGCCACCTACGCTGGGCATGTACAGAAAGAGTCTTGGACCCGACTCTCTGGAGGAGTGGGCGGCTGGGAGCAGGGGACAGAGGCTGGAATTTTGAATTTTGAAGCATGAAAGTTGGTTAAGGGCAAGTGTCAAATGCTGCAGATCAACGGGTGATGTCCTCCATGTTGTGGTTAAAGAAACTCTTCCTGCCACGGCTTTGAACTGGTTCGTTCCAATTTGAACTCCTGCTGAGATTTGCACTTCTAACAAGTTCTCTGCTGAAATTTTGCATTTCCACCCCCAGATATACTGAACCAGAATCTACATTTTAATAAGATCCTCAGGTGATTCCTATGTATAACTTCCTGAGCACTTGTCAAAAATGCAAATTCTTAGAAGGGGACTTGGTAGGGCCAGTTTGAAGCCCTGCTTCCTGCTACCTGGAGATCCAGGTGAGAAAGAGGCCCTGCTAGGGCTGAGAAATGGGCTTGCCAAGCAGCTGACAAGTGATTAGGGGGCACAGATAAGGCCAGGGCAGCGCTGGAGAGGCTGGGATCTGATGAGACTTCCCTCCACCCAGTTCTGCCAGCCCAAGAACCTATAATTAGTTCTCAGCTTCGTTGTAATAACAATAATAATTATAATGAACATCAGTACTAGCACATTATGTACTTACATGCCAGCCACTGTGTGAAGTGCTTTTCATGCATTATTTTATTTAAATATCCGTAATGGCATGGTTCGTCTTCCATTTGCTGGGTGAAATATACGATCAAGTCATTCTGATTTTCCTTTTACTCAAAACTCTCGCCTGATCTATCAATGTGTGCTGTCCTGTTCTACCTTCTGAATCTGTTCTTCATCGCACTGTTGTGTGTCCCCTCTACCACTGTCACTTTTCTCTTTTGCTGAGACTTCTGCAATAACCCCCCAGCCTCCTTCTTTACTCCTACTCTTGTCCCCTTTGTCACGTACCCATTCATTCATTTCAAGCCGTCAAAGCCCTTTTTCAAAATGTGTAAATCCAGTCGTGTCATTTCCTTACTCAAGCCCCTCCAACAACTTTGCAACATACTTGGAATTATGTGAACTTTTTCTTTCTCTGGTTTAGGAGGACCTACGTGGTCTGGCCCTTGCCAGAACTTATCTCCTCTGTTCCTGCCTCAGGGCCTTTGCATTTGTCATTTCTGT
This sequence comes from Loxodonta africana, assembly GCF_030014295.1. Taxonomy (NCBI): domain Eukaryota; kingdom Metazoa; phylum Chordata; class Mammalia; order Proboscidea; family Elephantidae; genus Loxodonta; species Loxodonta africana. The sequence continues at coordinate 9,186,747 of NC_087357.1, forward strand.
CACCTGAAATGTAGATCCCCAACCTCCCCATGACCCATTCTCTCATTTTGTTTTAGTATCTGTCCAAATAGCAATATTTCACAGAGGTCTTTCCTTAGTATACAGCCAACCTCTTTATTTACCCCATCGTTCATTATCTCTTTATCCTGTTTTATTTTTCTTTATAGCATTTATCACTACCTGAGGTATTTTTGTTTATTATCTGTCATCCCCACTGGAAGGTAAGCTCCATGAAGGTGAGGACATTGTCTTAACCCACACACACTGTGTTCCCAATTCCTAATAATCACTCAACATAAAACATGAATAGAGCCATACAATAACTCTATGTGGTATGTACTGTTACCCACATTTTAAAACTGGTTAGAGTCCAGTGTCTTGTGATTTGCAGTTGTCCAAATGTCATCATGTGGCTTATGTCTTTCCATCCTTGTACCAGCTCTGTGGTGAAGCAGAGCAGCCATTATAATTATGCTTTCCACTTTACTGATAAAAATACTATATCCCAGGGTATTTCTAAGACTATACACTTTGTACATGATGGAGCATGGACTCAACCTACTATGCTGTTTTCAGCCCTGTGATATTTTTCCAGTTGTTGACTTGTTTTGGTTTATTTAGGTTTCTCAGTAAAAGAGATCCTTGGGAAGTTTTAAATTTTTTAAATGTTTGCAAAGAGGACTTCTCTTTACTTTTATGAGAAGCTGTTGGAATGGCCCCTGAGGGATGCCACTGGAAGTGGTGGCAACAAAGTGCATCTCCTAATTAGAGAAACATCTGGGAGAGATGATGGGAGGCTGGGGTTACTGGAGGATGGGGAGCAGTGACCCCTGAATTTATCATAAAGGTCTCCCCTGCTACTGATACTACAGGTTGCAGTCATGGCTGGAGAGTTGAGTCAGTGATATCATACTTTGTCGCCAATTAACTTAGGATATATATATATATTTGCATATGCATGTTTAGCGGACCCTGCACCATTTGCCATGTGTTGAAAAGACCATTCTTTCCCCACTGTGCAACGCTATTACAACTTAGGTGTCTTCATATGTGTGAGTTTGTTTCTGGACTCCATTCTTTTCCATTGGTTTACTTGTCTATCTTTGTGATAATATCACACTGTTTTAATTATTCTAACTTTAAAATATGACTTGATATCTGGGAATGTGAATCCCCCAAATTTTCTCATCTCCTTCAGAATTTGCTTTGGCTATTCTTGGCCCTTTGCATTTTCATATACGTTTTAGAGTCAGCTCCTCATTGCTCACAAACAGCATGTGGAGATTTTGACTGATATTGCATTAGGTATATAAATCAATTTTGGAAGAATTCCGTCTTTATAATATAGAGTCTTCTAACTTTTGAAATTAATGTATCCTTCCATGTATTTAGTTCTCATTTAATGTATCTCAATAATACATTTTTAAATTTTTCAGTGTAGAAGTTTTGCAGTTTTATTTGTAGCATTTGAAATTTTGTAATGCTATTATAAATGATATTTAAAATTTTTTATTTTCTATTACTTTGTTTCTCATATGTGGAAATCAATTTCTTTTTATATATATACCTTTTATCTAACGCATTTGCTATGTATCTTCCTTAATTATAATAGTTTACCAGTAGATTGATCTGTATATTCTTAATGTACACGTTTCTTCATTTCTAATCCGCATGCTGTTCATTCCTTTTTCTTCTGTGCTGTCTGAAACTCTGGTACACTGTTAATAGTAGTGTTAGTAGATAGCTTTCTCACATCCTCAATCTCTAGGGGGAAATCTTAATTCATCATTATATATGATGTTTCAATTTTGGAAACCCTGGTGGTGTAGTGGTTAAGTGCTACGGCTGCTAACCAAAGGGTTGGCAGTTCGAATCCACCAGGCGCTCCTTGGAAATGCTATGGGGCAGTTGTACTCTGTCCTATAGGGCCGCTATGAGTCGGAATCAACTCGACGGCACTGGGTCTGGGTTATATGATGTTTGTTGTAGTTTTTGGTAGAGAATCTTTATCAGACCCTTATAATCCTGGTTTGCTAATAGTATTTTTCATAAATAGGTGTTGAATTTTATTTTATTACTTTTTACTTAAAAAAAATTTACAAGTAAAATTCACATTTTTTCATTGGATATACATTTTTATTAATTTCAACACATTCACAGATTTGTGTAACCACTCCCATCACAATTAACATACAGAACAGTTTCAACAGCCCAAAGACTCCCTCAGCTGTCTGTTTGCAGTCACACTCTCTCCCAACTCCTATCCCCTGGCAACCACTGATCTGTTCACCATTGCTATACTGAATAACTCTGCTTAACCCTTCTTAGTTATAGACCTTAAAACTTCGTTTTCAGTCTTTCTTCATTTGTCCAAGTCTAGCTAGTCTATGTAGGATATAGAGCTAGAGCTTGGACCTAGAATCAAGCACTTCATGTTGACGTTTGGCTCTATCACCACCTCCGCTGGAGCTGGAAAAGCTGGTGCCTGGAAACCCTGGTGGCGTAGTGGTTAAGTGCTACAGCTGCTAACCAAACGGTCAGCAGTTCAAGTCCACCAGGCGCTCCTTGGAAACTCTATGGGGCAGTTCTACTCTGTCCTATAGGGTCGCTATGAGTCGGAATCGACTCGATGGCACTGGGTTTGGTTTTTTTGGTTTGGCTACAGACGCCCTGGCTTTCTTCACCTCGCAGTCGTGGGTGGGACCCTTCCTACAAGCCAAGCTCTGTCCTGGGCTCGTAGAGATGAAGATGAATTCAATCCTCCTCAAAAGGACTTACTCTCAAGAGGAGTCAGAGAGGTAACTGCCCCATAGCAGCTCAGCAAACACTGTGACAGGATGTTATGGGCTCTGAGGGACTCAGGAGGGAGCTGCCATTTCTCTGGGGAAGCCAACTGTAGGCTCCTAGAGGAGGGACCATTTTGAGCTGAGCCTTGGAGTTGAGTAGAATTTTCCCAGCTGGATGTGGGCGGAGGATTGGCGAAGGAGGGAACAGCATGTGCAAAGGCACAGAGGCATGCCCGGTGTCAGGAGTAGCAAGCAACGTGGGAGGGCTGGGGCCTCTGGCCTCAGGGTGGGGATATGAGTTAACTGGTACTGGGGATGAATTTCTCACTTTTGTTTAGAAACATTAGGTAAAGCTTCTTACCTTTCATTTTTTCCTAATTAGATAATTACAGCATTATGACTGCTTCCGCTTTTTTTTTTTCTTAAAACTCAATTCAAACCTCTGCAGATTCGCAATAATCTTATGTTTTAGAAAGATAATGTGTCTTCCTTGAGCAAGGATCCTCTCTGAGGAGGTGTGCTGGTCAGGACCTGCCCCAGGTGAGAAGACAGAAGCTGCCAGTGTGTGACCTCAGGAAGGTCTCTTCACATTTCGAGGCCATCAGGATATGAGCGCCCCGACAGCGATTTATAATGCCCTGTCTCAGAACTCTGGAGAACAGCAAATGCTTCCAAACCAGAGTCACTGGCTGATTTAACTAACTGATCATGCCCAGGGCAGTGGGAGATCACGGGGACCCTGGCAAATTCCTACCTGATGACAGAAACAAGTCCCTCTCTCTGGAGTCCTGGTGGCAGGTTGCAGTCTCTGGACCAGGGCTGTAGGAGACAGTCCGCAGGCTCACACAGGGCCTGGCAGAGCTCCTAGAAGAGGAGTGACTCAGGAAAAATGACAGGCCCTTGGCCTGGATCTGCTGGGAGCTGAATGTTGGCGGGATGTGGAAGTCTGCAGGCGGTGAAGCGGGGCAGCCCTTTAGCTGGCACTAGAGGTCCAAGCCCCAGTGGGCACCTACCCAGGGATACTTTCTGGAGGAGTGGGTTCAAAGGGCATTCAGTCAGGGGAGGTAGGAGCACAGAGCAGAGAGGGCCCCTGAGGCCGTCTCTCTCTTCAGGCCGCTATAAAGGCCACGAGCTGCTAGGCCACAGGGGCTGAGGTGGACTGGGTTGGGAGTCCCTGCCCCACCACTCATCATGCAGGGCACTCAGAAAACTTTTTAATGTCCCTGCACCTCAGTTTCACTTTCTGTAAATGAAGACAATATCTATCAAAATAAAAATTTGAAAGCATTTATCGTTTGTTCCTTTGAGAGGACTCTTCTGCTCCTGTTCTGGTCTCTGTCCTCTCAGATGAGGGCACAGGTAGCAAGGTGAGAGGCACACAGGTGCTAGGATGTAGAACCTTCTGGTGGCCACACACCCTTTCTCAGGCCATTTTGCCTGGTACTGTTGCAGAAGATGGAGCCAGGGGATCTTCCTCTTTCTTCTTCTCTGCGCTGACGTCAGCTGGACAGACAGTCATTGTGATCAGGAGCCCCTTCCATCCAGTGGGCATTTGCACTGAGGTAGCTCTGCTCACCCTGCAGACCCATTCTTCACCACTCCCCCTCACACTTGGCTTCTCCAAGCCTTCCCAGAAATGGCCGTGCTCCTGTGCCTCTGGGCCTCTACACCTGCGGTGTCTCCCACCTACTCCTCTGCGAGCCCCTCAGCCCATGCCCCAGTCGGGCTAACACCAATGTTTCCTCTCCCAGTTTAAATATCACTGCCTCCGGAAAGTCCTCCTTGCTGGCCCCCTTTCCACATCCAAGTTGTGAATCCCTTTTCTGTAGCCCGTGGTATCTGGCCTTCCCCCAAAGAAGCCTTACTCATACAGCTTTGTCGTCATTAAGTTTTCTTTTTCCCTCTTTAAACTGTGAGCCCTGGCAGGTAAGTAGAGCTCATTTTCATCTACACAGGTGTACTTCTGGGTCCCAGGATCCTGTCTGGCAGGTACTGGGAGCTCAGGAAGGATTTGCCTGTGGAATGAATGATTGCTCCCCTTCCTTGGTCTGCTTCCTTGGTCCTAGCAAGGCCACTCAAGCCCCTGTCAGAGTCTCTGAGTTTCCGTGGGTGACTGTGAGGAGGGCCATCCTCCTTCCCCTCCCCTACAGAGTCTTCTGTTCTTGAAGCCACTGTGGTTCCCATGGGCAAGGATGCTCTTGCTGGGTCTCCCTGGTCCTGTATCCTGTCCCGCAGTCACCAAGCAGGCATCAACCTGCTCGACATGAAATCTCAACCCTGAAAGCTTCCTGGGTTCCCAACCCCTCACTGCCTTGGTAAGATCTGGCCCAATTCTGAGAACCCCCCACTGCCTTGGTAAGATCTGGCCCAATTCTGAGAACCCCCCACTGCCTTGGTAAGATCTGGCCCAATTCTGAGAACCCCTAGTAAAGCACTGCTTCTCAAACTTTATTGTACATAGGAATCACCTGGAAATCGTATGAAAGTGTAGAGTCTCAGTCAGTGTATCTGGAGGTGGACATGCAAATGCTCAGCAGGGATTCAAACCAAAATGAATCAGTTTGAAGCCCCAATCGAAACAGAGGAGTGTTGATGACACAGAAGGCTTGACAAGAGAGAAGATGGTTAAAAAATATTAGAGGTGCTTTTGCAAGCAATAAGACAGGCATTGATGGCAGCAGCAGAATTTTTTTCCACTAGTAGCAAAAGCTGAAAGAAACTCGTGTATCATGTTTGGATTTTGGTAAAAATGGAGACTTATTTTTATATACAATAAATAAATGATGAAAGAAAGTTAGCATTTATTGAATGCATATTCTTAGTGTTTCATCCTGGAAGCTCTGAATCGTGGATGCTTTCTTCTAGCCCAACCCCAGCATCATAGGTCAGAAAACAGATACACAGACATGGCCAGGAACTTGGCACAGCCAGTGGGCGGCAGAGCTGGAGGGTGGCCGGGTAACCTGGGGCAGAGCCAGCCTTTCTATTCCCTGCCATCTAAAATCGTTGAAACACAGTTTCTATAGATGTTGAAAGATCTACCAGTGTGGGTAAAATGGTTGTGTCCTTGGATTTTTGTTCAGTGTGATTTTATTCAGACAGTGTTTATAAGGTATCTCCTAAAAGCCAGGCACTGGGGAGGCCAAGGTATATACTGCCTTTGCCTTCTGGGTTGGTTCTGGGGAGGGACAAAAAACAGGGCCATAATATGACATGTATATGGTGAGTGCTGTCAGCCAAGGGGCCTATGTGGCCTGGAGCAGTGGCTGGAACAGGGACGGGATCCAGGAAGAGGTGACTGTGGAGCTGGGCCCTGTTTGACAAGTAGAAGATCAGCAGGTGGACAGGCTGAAGAGTGAGAGAAGGACAGGCAGGTCAGGCCCAGGGCAAGCATGCCAGTGCCTGAACCTGAGCTCTCCAGCCCCGATCTAGTGGGCTGAGAGGGCCGGTGGACAGAGTGCAGAGGGGGAGGAAGGAAACAGGGTGGCAAGGAGATCAGAGATGGAGGAATGGCTGGAGATGAGATGGGAAAGTTAGGCCAGGTTATAAAGGGTCTTTCATAAATTCCTGGATTTTGTTCATTATCCTCTATGTTTGTTTCCTATTGCTGCTATAACAAATTACCACAAACTTAGTGGCTTAAACAATACAATTTTATTATCTTATAGTTCTAGAGGTCAGAAGTCTTAAATGGGTCTCACAGGGCTAAAATCAGGGTACTGGCAGCTCTAGGGGAGAATCATTTCCTTGCCTTTCCTAGCTTCTAGAGGCTGTCCAGAGCCCTGGTGGCACAATGGTTAGAAGCTACGGCTGCTAATCTAAAGGTCGGCAGTTTGGATCCACCAGCCGCTTCTTGGAAACCCTATAGGGAAGTTCTGCTCTGTCCTATCTGGCAGCTTGACTGGGGCTGGAGCACCCACAGTGGCTCCCTCACACGGCTGGCTGCGCTGCTGGCTCTTGGCTGGGATGTCTCTATTCCCATAACATGGTAGACGGATTCCAAGAAGGCCTTTCTAAGAGTGAAGGGGAAGCTGCAGTTATCTTAAGGCCCAGCCTCAGAAGTTACACAATGCCATTTCTGCTGCATTCTGTTGGTCACAGGACTAGCTCGGATTCAAGGGGATGGGAAACTGACTCCTCTCTTGGTAGGGGTGGATTAACCAGTAAGCAAAGAGCACATGGGCCTACTTGTGCTTACTTACTAATCTGGAGTGCACCATTTCACCTGTTTTCACCACATCTTTGACCCATGTGAAATGCCGTACTTCAGATAAGTAAGTAAACACAAGTAAGCCTGTGTGTACTTTGCTTATTGGGTAATCTGTCCCTGCTTGGTGGGAGAAGTAGCAAAGGATATATGGCCAACTCAAATTCATCACAGGGGGCCAAAAAAATGGCCAGGGATGTAGTTCCCAGATAAACTGGATTGATCCAGGAGTAAAATGTGGAAGAGCTTAAGAAATGAATGGATTGCCTCAACATCTCTTTCTAGCAACTCCTATAAACATCAGATTCTGCAAATGGCTCTCTTGATAAAGGTTGGAGAATAGAGAGGTCAAAGTTTGTTTTCTGGTCAGGATATGGAATATGACATTTATGTTGCAGATTAAGGGTAGAGCTGTATGTTTCAAGAGCCGAGCAGAAGCTCAGGAGAGTTTTCTCCCATTCATGTTTTTTACTCTTCAATAACCAAATTCAGTTTGGTGGACCACAAAAATGTTATTAATCTCACAAAATTTTGGTCTAGTAAATCATAAACACACCTAGTAAGATGTGTGGTGGGTTTGTGTGGCATCCACTTGGCTCAACTGGAATTATGTTTTCCAGACTCTCCTTTCCCATACGGTTCCGAGTCAGAGTCGTTGTGTGAGATTTGAAGGTGAGAGTGGAGTAGCCACGCTTACTCTCTAAAGGTCATCATGGTTGGAGACCTGAGATGGCATTTTCTTTGTAAGCAAGCAGCTTTAATTCTAGTTGTTTACAGTAAGAAGGTAAATCTGAAACTAGTAACTGTCATGGCCAGACATGGAAATCCCCACTTACTATTTATTGAATGGCCCAAGACACTATTGTATTGATCTGTATTTTAAGTTTGGGTCACATCTACAGCCTGGCAAAAATATTGGTGAAATGGATTCAAAACAGCATAATTTGAGACTTCAAGGCAAGAGAAAAGCCAATTCTGTGTAGCAGAAAAGAGAATAAACTCATTTTTTTCAACCTCTTGTTGAGCCTGCAGGCATTCGTATTTACACATTTTCTAAAATTTGTCGGTTTGTGATACCTCTCCGAGAAGAGCTTCATTAACAATTCCACATCCTCAGCGACTCTGTCATGTGACTCTTTTTCCCTGTGTCTTGAACCCTGGTGTTTCTGTATTTCGTTTGTGTGTTTTAGCTCGTTTTCCCCTGATTTATAAAAGTACATGTCACTTTTTGCAAAATTTGGAAAATACTATTAAAGTATAAAAAAATCAATCACCAACAATGTCATTGAAAAATAAATACTGAGGTTCTTTTAAGTCTCTGATGTCTTCAAAACAGGCATACCTGGGTTTGAAAAAGTTATTTAAAAATGCCAATGTACATGTGAACTGTCGAACACGAGCATGGAAAAGGCCTTCGAGGATATCTTGTCTCAACTTCTAGTTTAGTAGCTGGGTAAACTGAGGCCCAGCAAGTGCCCTTACTAAGGGGTGCATAGCTGGGCCAGAGCTCTTTGCAAAAGAACTGCATTTCATAAATTCCACCACTTCTGTGCTATCTCCTTAATGTTATCATAGTTAAAAAAAAAAAAAAATTTTTTTTTTTTCGTAACAGCAATCATCTTACTAATGAATAAACCCAAAACCAAACCCAGTGCCGTCGAGTCAATTCTGACTCATAGCGACCCTACAGGACAGAGTAGAGCTGCCCCATAGAGTTTCCAAGGAGTGCCTGGCAGATTCGAACTGCTGACCCTTTGGTTAGCAGCCGTAACACTTAACCACTATGTCACCAGGGTTTCCCTACTAATGAATAAGTACCTTATAATTCAAATTAAAACATGTGCCTGTAGATTGCCCAGGTCCTATCAGGTGCCCTGCCTTAGGCAGCTCTGTTGTCCTGACGCTGCTTTCCTCATAGCCAGCAAACCAACAGGATACCAGTCAGGGAATGATGGTGTCACTGTAACTACCTGCATCTCTTCCCAGGTCCATCCAAATCATGAAGTGAGGTGAGAAAATCTTAGAGCCCCAGGGTTCTCATTTCTTAAACTTATTTTAAAATAATTTAAATGAACAGAGGAGTTGGAAAGATCATAGCGTGTTCCTGTGTACACTTCACTCAGCTTCCTCTAATGCTGGCATCTTACGTAACCCTGGTACATTCATCAAAACTAAGGAGTTAACATCGGCACAATGCTATTGACTAAACTACAGACTTCATCTGGATTTTTTTCACTCACGTCCGTTTCTGGTTCCAGAATTTAGGTTCCAGGCTCCTTTCACTTAGCCATCATGTTCTCTTGTTCTCTTCCAAACTGTGACAGTTTCTCAGCCTTTCCTTGTCTTTGATAACCTTGACACTTTGAAGAGTAATGATGAGGAATTTTGTAGCCTGTCCCTCACCTTGAGTTTCTCGGATGTTTTCTCAGGATTAGACTGAGGTTATGGGCTTTTGGGAAGAAAATCACAGAGGTGATGCACCCTTCTTGTCACGTCACTTTCCGGAACACTTGATATCAACATGGCTCATTCGTTACTGATGATGCGAACCTTGATACTTGGGTAAGATGGTGTCTGCCAGGTTCTTCCACTCTAAAGTTGCTGTTTTTTCCTTCCTATATTGTTTGTTAGGAAGAATTCTCATGTTTAGAATTGCCTTGATTACATAAAGCAGAGAGGCACAAAAGACTCAGCTCTTTCTCCTCCCTGCCTCCCTTGGTAAGCCAGACCCTGAGGTGTCCTAGGATGCTGCTCCTCAGCCTTGGCTACACTGCTGGGGATGCCTGGGTCTCTCCCTGACGGCAGCGATGCTCAAAGTACTCACCAGATCGGCAGCATCAGCATCTCCTCGGGGCGTGTTAGCTACACAAACTCTTGGGCACGGCTGCAGACCTATAGAAATAGAATGGGGGTGGGGTCAGCAATCCGAATTTTCACAAGCCCTCCAGAGGCTTCTGATGCACACTGAAGTTTGAGAACCATTTACTGTCTTAGGGGTTCTGATGTAATTGGTCTAGAGAGTGGCTGAGCGCTGAGATGGTTCTAGAAGCTTCCCAGGTGATGCTGAAGTGCAGCCAGGACTGGGAATCGCTGCAGTTGAGCTGCGTATAGTTTTCTTAGGGCCTGTGTCTCCAGCAGATCGGCCTCCTGCAGGCTGTGCTTCATCTGACTAATGGCTTTTTCTATTGTTTATGGCAGATTTTTCTTCATCTCTCTAATCTGTATTATAAAAGAGCAGAAATGTAATTTCCCAGTTAGCATTGTATTTTACATGAAAAATGGCTGGTTTGAATCAGACAAAAGGGAAGACATCTTTCAAAGGTAATGACCCCTGTTTAGTCAAATGGCAGGTTTCCAGTTTCATTGCAAGAGGCGGAACAATTCATTTCTCCTAAATTGGTTTTCTTCAGGGTATCTTGAAAAGATACCCTACAGAGGAACACTTTTAAGAAAACAGCCCAGCCTCGGGCAACAGACTCCCGACTCTCTGGACTTCAGATGGCTTGTTCACAGTGAGATGGAGCGCTGGCGCGCTTTTGCGAGGCTTTGCTCTGTAGATCTAGGGTTTGAGGTAGAAATTCTGGAAGGCAGAGGCTTCCAGAAATGAGCAAACCACAGGGAAGTGCAGCACCACTTTGCATGTGGCACTTTTAACGACTTAACTTGTGATCTTAGGCAGCGTTTCTCATCCTTGGCGCTATCGACATTGGTGCTGGACCATTCTTTTTGCAAGCGGCTGCCCTGGGCATTGTAGCGTGTCTAGCAGTGTCCCTGGCCTCAGTCCACTAGATGCCAGTAGGACCCCTCCCCCCAGATGTGACAACCACAAATGTCGCCATATCTTGACAGGTGTCTCCTGGGGGACAAAATTGCCCCCAGTTGAGAGCTACTGGTGTTATTTTAGAGGTCGCAGTTGTGCCAACTTCTAAGCTGCCCCATGGAGTGCTTGGGTCTTCAGGAGTCCAGACTGACCTGTGAGCCCAGGCCCTCTCTGCTCCTCCTCAGAGCGTCCCTGTGCCAACTCTTACCCTCATGGTGAGGCAGCTGTCCAGTTCTCACCTCACCTGACTGCCCTGCAGGGCCTTGGGGTGGCCTCTGACATCTTTCAGATCAAAGGAGGTAGATCTTCTGGAAAGATCCTCTATAACCAATACCATGCAGAGGTCAGGTGGCCCTGCCCAATAAGCTTTGCTGCTTCTCTGAGCCTTCTCCCTGTCTGGCCCCTCTGATGCTGCCCATGGCGTGATCCATTCTTACTCAAGACTTTGCCTTCCTGACTGTTTGATACCGGATATAGTCTTGGTGGCTCCCCATGCTTGGGATCCCTACTGGAGGCTCCTGGGCACTCTGCCTTGCTATGACCCTCTAGCCAGATCCCCTCTGACAATGAAGGACAGCAGACCACCTCAACATTCTGTGAGTGGGACTTCAATCCTCAGATTGAAACCCCACTCTTGGGACAGCAGTCAGGCTTGGGCATAGCTCACAAGGGCACTAGAGAAGCAGGGGGATAGGCCCCGAGGTGCTCGGCTGCTGATGCCATCTGTTTATTCTTGTTTTTGTAGCACTAAGTTAACTGAAACTGGCTGAGTACCTGGTGGTGCTTTTTCATGTCCAATTACCTTATCTTTACATGTGTTCATTGCCTGGTTCCTGAGGGACATATTTTCCCCCTTCCTATAAATATTTGTGTTCTGTCTTTTTGAAGAGGGATTCCTTTTATTAGACTCAGGAAGTTAAGGCTATAAGACTGAAATCAGGGTGTCGGCCATCTTGATTCCTTCTGAGGGCTCTGACGGAGAATCTGTTCCATGCCTCTCTCCCAGCCTCTGATGATGGCCAGTGATCCTTGGTGTTCTTTGGCTTGTAGACACAAGCCTCTGTCTTCACATGGCTGTCTTTGTGTCTCTTCTCCTCTTTTATAAGGATACCACTTGTATTCAATTAGGACTCACCCTATGCAGTGTAACTTCATGTTAACTGATAACATCTTCAAAGACCCTAATTCCAAACAAGGTCACATTCACAGTTACCGGGGGTTAGGACTTCAGCATATCTTTCTGAGTGATACAATTCAATCTATAATACCAGGCTACTCTGATTGTGTTGGAAACCCTGGTGACATAGTGGTTAAAAGCTACAGTTGGTAACCAAGAGTTTGGCAGTTTGAATCTACCAGGTGCTCCTTGGAAACCTTGTGGGACAGTTCTACTCTGTCCTATAGGGTCACTATGAGTTGGAATCGACTTGACTGCAACGGGTTTGTTTGTTTGTTTGTTTGTTTGTTTTCTGATTCTATTAGATCAGTGGCCACTGGTCTCTATCAGTAAATTCAGTATAGAGAGTTTATCTTCCAAAGGACAGCGTATGATATTTCATTGATGTTTATTAGAGGAGGGCTACATTTCCTCTTTTGGATATTTCACATCCAGAAGGAAAAACATGCTTTCCAATGGGGGACTCCCCACCCATTATATGATCCATGATGTCTCCAGTCCCTCATCTGTTATAGGAATGAGGTGGGTAAAACATCAGCTACTCTAAGGCTTTGCTTTGAACACCTCTGGTTTTATCCTGGAGGATAAACAAGAGCCCTCATTATTTATACCTGAAGCCATTGGTTGGATAACCATGTATCTGCAGGGTCAGGTGTCTGCAAAGGATAGGATTATGGCAGGAGCCCCCCAGTGTCTGACTGCACTGACTATTGATTGGGGTGACTAACGTCACATCCTGCACCTCTGTAGACAGTAGTCCCTCAACACCCAGGAATAAAGTGGGAAAGGGGAGAGGGGGCTTGGTGGGTTCCTCAAAATCTGTCTACATTCTCTCATTTCAGAAAGGTTGAATTAGGGCATGGCCAAGCTCCTTTTGCTCTTAGTAAGTCTTTCTAAGAGAAGGAGGACTTACCTTCTCATTTTATTTGAGTGTAGGTGAGAACCTAAGGCAAAGGCAGGTAAATTAACTGTTGAAACTATTTCCTACACCACAAGGGGGAAAACTAAGGTGAATAAGAGGCTTTCCCTGCCTTCACTATCCAGAATCAGAATGGCAACTAATAGACTTATTTCAGATGTGAATTCTGATCCACTGGCAGTGGCTGCCTGGGAGAGCAATTGAAGATTGTGAAGTTACACTCAGGGTCATTAGAACACATACCTTGATTTATCAGCAAGGCCTCAATGGGCCTTCAAAGAGAAGTGGTGGAATACAGCAGGTGTGACACACGCAGAAATGACCAAACAAAGCAAAGCAAAACAAAAAATGTTCTCAGAAGAGGAATGCAGAATACCACAGGCTCAAGGGAGAGAGAGTTTGCTTTGAGTTTGGGGAATCATGGAAGGTTTTATTTCAAGATAAGACCTTAATTTTTATCTCATGTTTTTGTAAGGGTGATCTGTGATGGGGTATTAGTACATCAACGTTGGCAATAATTTGCAATTCCCAAATAATTTACAAATAGGCAATTCTACAAGATGTCCATGTTTGAGGAGGCTGAGTAGAGAAGCCATAGAGTAAAGAAAGCACATGGCTTATTGGGTAGATCTATATGCAGTATCATTTGGAAAACTGGCCAATGATTCAGTTGGTTCACACCATGGGGTCTGTGTTGTATTGCATTGACCTGATTGCCCTATCAGTATACTTGCAAGGCCTTAATGCTCACCCCAGACCAAGGCCTGCCATTGGTCAGTTTTCATTTTTTTCCTAGAACCTCAGTTATGAGCCTGCGAAGTTCATCTGCTGCTGTACTTCTGGGCACACACCAAAGCTTCCTGGATCGATAAGAATGTATTTACATACAGCATGGCAGGAGAAACCACCCATCTGGCCAAGATAATCTGTTTTCTAGCAATGTTCTCAGGCCTGTGAAATGATTTAGAAACCACCTCCTAACATCCTGGCAGATATTAAACAGCCATCTTTAAAATGATTAGGAAGACTTGATATATAAGGGAAATTTTCTCTCTGAGTTATATCTTCTTTTGTTCTCCCTCAGGCTGGAAAAACAGGATTGATTAGAATAGCTCTTGGAGGACTGAACCCTGAGTCTGCTTCCCAACTGTGATGTGGGAACCTACCGAAGGGTCTTACTGGCAGCTGGCACGACCCATCATTCAGATGCCTGGATAGGACCAGCCACCCAGGTATGCTGATGGTTAAGCAAATTAACCAGATAGTCATAACATCAGGGCCTGAAGGCTGTGTTTGGCTTGATTAGACTTGAAATGTCAGCTGTGTTTCTACAACTATTGAACAAAAATTATTTCTGAATAATTCTCCATCGTGAATGGCTATAGAGATACATAACAAAGTTATGTATATAGTTCTTAAAAGTTGCAAACGTAGGTTTATAGAGTGTTTCATTTGATTCTTATGACTATTCTCTAAGGTGAATAAGGCAAATAGTGCCCCCACTTGACTGAAAGAGAAACAGAGGCTCCGATTGTTCACTTCCATACAGAAAATGACGGAGCTGGGCCAAGAACCCTAGGGTCCTGACTTCTGGTTGGTAGAGTGACTTCTGGTTGGTAGAATCACTTCTGACTTTGCAGACTATGCAGTCTGCCCAATCTGCATTTCCCAACTTGGTTGTGCTCCACATGACCAGGAAATCACCAGAGATCTGCAGAGGAAAGGGATCAATCACAATGAGAGTGAGAGGGGAGGGAAGAGAGGGTAGGGGGATGCATCCCTGAGCACTAGGCTCCCCAATGGCGAGGCTTCCTCCAGCTGCTGCTGAAGCTGCAGCCACTTTTTTAATCAGTTTCTGTTTCTGCCCCTGGAAAAAGTTCTCAGGGTGGGAGTCTTTAGTTTCCTGTGTTATTTACCATTACCCCTCCAGCTTTCATTTAGAATAAATGAAAAGGGTACTGCCAACTGCCCTCGTGACCTTGATCTAGTTGCTGAACTATTTTATGCTTGGGTTTCCTCTTGTATTCAATACAAGAGACCAGCTCCAAGGCTACTTTCAAAATTATAAAATTCAGTGAGTCTATGTATTCAAGATCATTGATTTTGGAAAAGAAGGCAAAGATGTAAGGAGGGAAGAGAACCCAATAACTGAGAGAATTGAAAGAAGGGGCTCAGCTCCCATTCTCATTATACTTTCTTGTCTACCCATCCATATCAGCTCACTGTGGGCTATCAATAAATATGACCCAATAAGCCTAGTGATGGCTGCAGTTGGCCCTTCTATGATGCGAGGTCAGGAGCCCCAGGAGTTTGAATGTCAGCAGGGAGGTTAGCTCTTATCCTGCGCTCAGCATTATAAAGGAGAGTTTGCTTCTAACACATTTACTGATGAAGGAAGTTCAAATAAAGATTACAAGGAGCCCTGGTGGTGCAGTGCTAACAGAAAAATTGGCTGTTTGAACCCACCAGCCACTCTGCAGAAACAAGATGTGGCAGTCTGTTTCCATAATGATTACAGCCTTGGAAACCTTGCGGGGCAGTTCTACTCTGCCCTAGAGGGTCGCTGTGAATTAGACTTGATTCAACGGCAGCGGATTTGGCTTTTTTAACCAGATTACAGAGAGGGCAGGAGGTAAATCAAGGTGGGAGCTTAACTTTGGTTACACAGAGTTTAACTCTGTGCCCTGGTGTCAGACTCTAGGGCACTGGCCTCAGTTAGTGTTAG
Source organism: Loxodonta africana (assembly GCF_030014295.1). Classification (NCBI taxonomy): domain Eukaryota; kingdom Metazoa; phylum Chordata; class Mammalia; order Proboscidea; family Elephantidae; genus Loxodonta; species Loxodonta africana. Next base: position 9,202,381 of record NC_087357.1, read on the forward strand.
GAGAGTTAGAAAGGAGAGCCGATCTCCATTTGCAGGCCTGTCCCTGAGTATATAGTTTCAGGAGCCCTGGTGGTACAGTGAGTAAATGCTCAGTTGTTAACCAAAAGACTGGCAGTTTGAACTGACCAGCCGCCCCTCGGGAGAGAGATGTGGTAGTCTGCTTCCATAAAGATTACCCAAAAACCCACGGCCATCGAGTCGATTCCAACTCATAGCAACCCTATAGAACAGAGTAGAACTGCCCCATAGAGTTTCTAAGAAGTGCCTGGAGGATTTGAACCGCTGACCTTTTGGTTAGCAGCCATAGCTCTTAACCACTATGCCACCACAGCCTTGGAAATCCCATGGCACAGTTCTGTTCTGTCCTATAGGGCCGCTGTGAGTCAGAATTGACTCAACGGCAGTGGGTTTGGTTTTTTGTGGGTGAGTATAATTTATATTTTGCTTTTCTCAGTTAGACATTTCAGTCAGTTCTTATTTTTTCCTATTATAATTAGCACTTTTTCATTAAGAAAATTTTTTTTTACTGTGGTGAAATACGTATAAAAATCATTTCCCATTTCCAACCATTTGTGTGTTTAAGTTCAGTGACGTTAATTCTGTCCGCCATGTTGCGCAAACATCGCCATTCTCCACCTCCAATTGTTTTCATCATCCTTCACGGAAACTCAGTTTCCTTTAAACAACAACTCCCCCTACCCCACACCACTGCCCTGGTGACCACGAATAAACTTTGTGCCTTTGCCTATTCTAGCTTTTTCTTAGAAGCAGAATAGCTCATACGATAGCTGTCCTTTTGTGACTGACTTATTTCACTCAGCATTCTGTTTTCAGGGTTCATCCCTGTTGTAGCACATATCAGAACTTCTTTTCTTTTTATGGATGAATGATATTCTGTTGTATGGATATAAAAAAAATACTGCACTTTATTTGTCCATAATTAGCACTTACGCCATTTTGAGAGATAAATCTTTTTCCTCATTTCGGTTCATTTTCTTCAGCTCTCTCCTCACCAGTGTTACTGGTGAAGCCCCTGCTGGTGCCTGTTTGCAGCCTCCTCTGTCTCCTTGTCTTACTTTGACTCTACCAATCGGCACCAGCCTGCCAGTTGATTTCAGACTGCTCACTCCAGAGAGTTTCCTGTCTCTCAGAACTATTCCAGATAAATTCTTCTTTTAAAAAATAATTATTATTTAAAAATTTTTACTGTTGTAAAAATATATGTAACGTAACATTTGCCAATTCATCATTTTTCAGGTATATGATTTAGTGATGTCAATTAACATAGATTTATTCTTGAATCTACACAAACTTTCTGATTCAGCTCCATAGGCTTTATAAGTACATTTCCATTTTTCTAGCTATAGATGTTCCTATTTAATATTTTACCTACATATGCGATTGCTGGAAGTTTAGGAGGTGTGGCTTCCTTTCTGATAATGGTTTTGTCAAGATAATTTCTGCAGCCATCCTGGGGGTGGAAGAAATTGTACTTGTATATATACCTCTCCGTTGGACCGACGGATATGTGGAAGATTCTCCCTGGTCACTCAAAAATTCCTTTCTTCTCTGCTTTTTTTTTTCTTTCCATTTTTCCCATTCCTCCATTATCCATTATACCCCACGTATTTGGTGTTTCGTACTTACTTCGGGACACGTGTAAGGTAAAAAAGGACAGCTTCTTGTTTTTTGAGCCCCTTCTACCTCGCATCATTAGAGGCACTTACCTGAGATAACTGAAATTTAACCTTTACCTCAGCACTCTGAGGTAGGCGTTATCAACGCGCTTTATTGATGAGTAAATAAACCTCATGGTGTAGGCAGAGAAAGCATCCAGATGGAGCTTCTGGTAGACCCTGATACCCACAAACCTTTGCCCTTCAGCAGGTTGATTCCTTAACTCAGCCTTTGATTCCTTGAGCCAGTGGGCTCCTCTCTTTGTCCAAGCTAGTGCAGGTCGGGCTTCTGTCATCTGCAGCACCAGGAATCCTAACGCATTGTAATGCTTAACCTTCCACTAGACTGTAAACATCTTGAGATTAGCTATGGGGTCATATTTATTCTCTGATCCCCAGTAGAAGGAAGATAACATTTTCTGAATAAAAAATAGGAATAGATTTGTTGAAAATTGAACAGAATATTTGAAATCAAGATTATCTTGTAAATTTGGGGCCATGTGGTTCTTTAATATAAAGATCCTTTCAACTTGAAAATTCTATTAGTTGTAACTAAGGCGTGGGTGAAGGAAGCCTTGGAAATTTCCATCATGAGGACCTGGGTTTCTTCTCAGAAGATAACGGGCAATGTGTCCCCGAAGCCCTCTTTAGGGACCATTCATGAGCAGCTGGTGAATTAGAAAGAAGCCAGAGCTAGTGAAGCTGACTACCCTCTGGTGCTGAGAAAGAGGCCTAGATGAGAGGCCACCGGGTACTCATGCCACACTGTAACACACAGCCAGGTACAGAAATCAGCTCATGTGAGTGCAAGTGATGTGGGATTTATTGTTAGGATACAAGTGTATTTCATGGATCCTAAACACAGAACCATTGCCCGTCTATCAGTTTTTTGTACATGGTGGTTTGCATTTTGCCATGATGCTGGAAGCTATGCCACCAGTATTTCAAATGCCAGCAGGATCACCCATGGTGGACACGTTTCAGTGGAGCTTCCAGACTAAGACAGACTAGACAGAATGGCCTGGTGATTACTTCTGAAAATTAGCCACTGAAACCCTATGAATCACAACAGAATCTTATCTGATATAGTGCCAAAAGATGAGCCCTCTAGGTTGGAAGGCATCTCACAATGGCTGCAACAAGGGACTCAAACATGCCAGTGATCATGAAGATGGTGCAAGGCTGGGCAACATTTCATTACATTGTACACAGACTCATCATGAGTAGGAGCTGACTCAACAGCAACAGCGACAAACAGAGCGTGTGACGTGCAGGCAGCCTGACTGGGATGCTCTGACAGCTTTCTCCCCTTCGTCCTTGCTGTCAGTCTGTTTTTTCTGCTCTCTCTGCAGCCCAGCTTCTCCCATCATCCACATACATGTGATTCTGTCATGGCTGGCCCAAAATGGCAGCTCTGTGGCTCCATCACCTTCTTGATTTGTCCCTCAAAGCTAACGGATTCAGTCCCTTTGTCCCTGACGACACAGCTTCCCGAGAGAATTTGGTTTGTGCTAACTGCCTGTGATTTGAGAAGATCTCCCACGCAGAGGCAGGTGACCGCCAGCTTGTTGTTGTCGTTAGCTGCTGTAGAGTTGGCGCTGACTCATGGTGACCCCCATGCACTATGGGATTGGACCACTGTCATCCATAGAATTTTCACTGGCTGATTTTCAGAAGTAGATAGCCAGGTCTTTATCCCTAAGCCATCTCAGTCTGGAAAGTTCACTGAAACCTGTTCAGCATCATAGCAACACACAAGCCTCCACTGACAGACAGGTGGTGCCTGTACATGAGGTATATTGGATGAGAACTTGAACGTGGGTCTCCCACATGGAAGGTGAGAATTCTACCTCCAAACCAACGCTGCCTCCTACCAGTCAGCTAAAACCTGCTTAACAAAGCATTGCAACAAATTAAACTTGGAGCTACCTTTGCAAGTGATTAATATTTCCAAAAGCACCCTTAACTGTAGAAAATAATTCACCAACCAATTTATTTAAAAAAAAAAAAATCCAGGTCCCTTTGTATATTTCAAGCATGATCCTAGCTACAGTGTTCTTGACTTGTACTGAGTTTTCCAGGCAGACATCTGCTGTGTGAGGCTAGGCAGCCTTGAACTTCACATTGAAGCCCAATCTTGTCTGCAATAGCTTACAAGGCTGTCAGGTGGCAGGATTTTATGAAAATGATAACTCCCTCTTATGATGTTATATTTTTCTAATTTAACACATGTGAATGTTCATGTAAATCTTGAAAGAAATAAGGTGAAAGAGCAAAAGCAAGATAAATGAAATCAGGATATGAGTTGGGGAAGAATAAGTGTCTGTTAGTTTGGTTACTTTCTACACAGTGACTTGATTGATAGAACAGAAGCAAGACAAGACAAGATAAAATAAGAATAGAGCTTAAGCCTATTCGTCAGATTAAAGATCACAGTGTAGGAAGGATCTGCTGCACACAATTGGCTAAGATATGAGAAAACATAAAAATGTCCCTGTACCCACTAATAGAGAGACAGGTGAGATATGAAGAAAATGAGGCAATGGAGGGAAATTGAGTGAGAGTAATAGAGATGCTTGAAATCACGGTGCTCAGTTCACCCCTTGGCCCCAAGTCAACACACAGAGTCTCCTCCCTCCCCTCCTATTGCTTGTTTCTGTGGCTGGGCTCAGGTCCAGGTGTAGAGAGAAGTGGTGTTGAAATCAGAGGATGGATAATTTCCAGAGTATAAGGGTCGAGCTCACTGGCTCCTGAGAGAAAGTAGAGAACAGAAACCAACACTCTATGCCCCACTGGATGTAATCTCGAGTCAAGTGAAGGAGAGCCTCCCAGTCTACCAAAGCCAGCAATAAAAGTAAGATAGAGCCCAATTCAAATGGCCAGTGTGTCAATTAGGGGATACTCTTGGGTACAATTAATAAAAACCTGAATTCAAACAGGGTTTTTAAAGTGTTTGGGATTTATTTGCATGTGGAGCTGTTAGGTCCAGTGGTAGGGTAGATCGCAAATGTGGCAGCTCCATGGCAGGAACTTGAGTGCATTCTGTGTGTCCTCTTCAGTTTCCCTGCTGTCAACTTTGACCCCTGTATGACGTACCTATAGAAGTTGCCGAGGTCACAGCCCCATTCTGTTCCACACACATGGGGCAAGTATCTCCCAGAATGCTCAGATTAGGGAAAGGAATCTTTCTCAGAAGCTGTCAGCAAACCTCTCCTGAGACTGTACTGGCTCACATGGGGTCCCATGTCCATGAACTGATCCTCGCAGCCAAGGAAAGGCCTATGTTGACTAGCCTGAAACAGATACTTCCACAGGGATGTGGGATAACCTCTGACTTAGAACTTTCAAGGCCCCTTCCCAGGTGTGGGGTGGGGTCAACTTCCCCAAAGCACATGACCCAAGTGTGGGGTGCTCTTATCATTCCATATGAAAACCTGGGTATGGTTAATGTATTAGTTTCTTAGGGCTGCCATAACAAAGTACCCCAAAGTGGGCAGCTTTAAACAACAATTTATCGTCTCGCAGTTCTGGAGGCTCGAAGTCCAAATTCAGAGTGTTGGCAGTGCCATGTTTTCTCCAAAGCTCTAGGGGAAGATCCTCTCTTGTCTCTGCCAGCATCTGGTACCCTCAGACTTCCCTTGGCTTGGAGATGCATCTTCACATGGTTGTCTTCCCTCTGTTGTCTTTTTTCCGAAGACATGTAAAAATGGCATGGTGGGGGCATCTGACCACCTCTAACTTCACAAGGGGGAAGAAGAATCAAGATCAACAGCCCAAGGCTGATTCCTATGAGGCGGAGGTCAGACATACCTCCTCTCTCCAAACTTTTTACCAATTCCTACACCAGCCATCCCTCCCATGGCACTCTCGGTTCCTCTGCTGGGTTTGATAACTCACTGCAATGGCCACACAGAACCCACAGACAATACTCATGACTATGGAGTTTATTAGGGAAGTACCAGGTTACAATTCAGGATTAGGGACAACTCAGGAGACAGTTCTTCGGTGAGGACAATTTCTTGGCCTTGGTCGCAGGCAGGCTTCTCTCTCAGCTCTCAAACCCCTCTGCCTGGCCACTACCCTGCTAGGGAAAGTGTTATAAAGCTCTTCAGCTCCTCCAGTAAGTGCCCAGAGGCATCTAACTCTACCAGGAAGCCTTCTGCCCAAAGGTACTCAGCTGTCTTGCTCTGTGGGTTGGCACATCCACAGTAACTGCCTTGCTCCATGGGCCAGGAAGCCCACCGCACCATCTCACACTGGTCTCCTGGATCTGCTGCTACCGTTTCTCTGCTGCTGCTTCTTACTATCTTGTGCAGTCCTCGGTATTTCAGCTCTCTCTCTATCTCCTGGTACTAGGAGGTTCTCAGCACAGGGACCCTGGGTCCAAATGACATGCTCCACTCCTGGCTTTTCTTTGTGGTAGTGTGGTTCCCTCTTTCCACCTCTGGGATGTCTCATTTTAAGCCTAGTGGGGATGGAAAAACTGACCAATTCCCTCATTAGGGTTCCATATGCCTCATTTGCATGGTTCCACCCCCACAAGAGCAAGGATGGTGAAATTTTGTCTCACATACTTTGGACATGTTGTCAGGAGGGACTAGTCTGGAGAAGGACATCATGCTTGCTAAAGTAGAGGGTCAGCGAAGAAGAAGAAGACCCTCAATGAGATGGATTTACACAGTGGCTGCAATGGTGAACTCAAACATAACAACAATTGTGAGGATGGTGCTGCACTGGGCAGTGTTTCATTCTGTTGTACATAGGGTCTCTATAAGTTGGAACCGACTGAATGGCACCTAACGACAACAACCCCCATAAAGGTACTATGCTGTTTATTTGCATTATTAGAAAGTTGTCCAATCCCCTTGGTGAGCCAGTACTAGTACCCTTAGGAGACAAGCATGTTCCTTGGTCTGAAGAATCTTCTGTTCCATTTGGAACTTTGAACATCTGCATCCATAAACGAAGTCCAGTCCAGAGCAAGCCATCACATTGCAGCAATCTACATCAACTCATAGTGTTAAACATCCCTCTCTCTTCGTTTAGTCAGGTTCTGGTCAATTTATCTCTAGCTCCTGTGGGTACCGGCCATATGCTCGAGGGTCCACATACCTCCCTGTACTTTTGACCAGCCAGCCCCTTTCCTCTCTCTCTCATCCCTAGCCCTCTTGGGATAGGTCAATGGGTGCCAATAGAACATGTCCAAACTCAGCCAATCTCTTCATTATTGCACCTCTCCCACTTCCACTCATCTTGTGGCCCTAGGTAATCACCTCAAGTGAGCATACCAGGCTGTCTATTCGCTGACTACCTTTAACTTCTAGTTCTGGAAGGGGGTTCTTCTGATAGGCACTGACTTTTCCTGCCTTGGAGGTCCTTCCTTCAAATGCAAATCTCCTCATCTCCCAGCAGTTTTGGGTGGGTCTGCATGTCTTTTCAAATGCAAACTTCCTGACTCTGAAGGTTCTGGTTGGGGGTCAGGTTTTCGACCTGCACCCCCAGTACTCTTTACGCAGGACTACTGTATTCAAAGGAACAGCCTGTGTTTCCTTTGGCAAATCCCTGTACCCTTTTAGCATATCCAATCAAGTATTGGCTGAAGGTGGAGTTACACACTCTCTGTTATCTATAACACCCAATATTTATTTCCATAATACATTTAGGTCTGTTTCACAACACTAGGTGGGAGAAACATTCAATATCCATAGTACGTTGAGATAACACACAACTCTTTTTCAAACATTTTGGTTTCATCTTCTCTTCTCTATACCTTGACTATCTTCCCATTTACATGCATATGGTCTTGGCCTCTAGCTGGTTGGAACCAGAAGACCCTGGCCCCCTGCCAATCATCTTGTTTAACCTGCCTGGCTTTTGCCCCAAGCCACTCCAGAGGCAGGTTTCCCATCGTCAGCTGCAGCCTGACATCTCTTACTTTCCCTTTAGCCATTACCAATAACAACAAAAGTAACCATCTAAGAATCAAAATTTCCCTTCCCACACCCCTTCGTTCTTTCTGCTACAAAATCCCATGCTTCCATGAATCTAGAGCCATTACAACAAATCCTGCTTCTGACACCAACTGTAAAAATGGTGTGGTAGGGGCATCTGACCTCCTCTGACTTCATAAGGAAGGAGAGGAATCAAGATCAACAACCTAGAGCTGATTCCTATGAGGTGGAGGTCAGACATAGCTCCTTTCCCAATCTTTTTGCCAATTCCTACACCAGCTGTCCTTCTTATGGCACTCTCTGCTCCTGTGCTTGGTTTGATAATTCGTTGTAATGGCCACACAGAACTCACAGACAATATTCATGATTATGGGGTTTATTAGGGAAGTACCAGGTTACCATTCAGGATACAGTTTTTTTGGTCAGGACAGCTTCTCGGCCATGCCCACAGGCAGGCCTCTTCCTGGCCTTTGTCATCTCAGACCTCAGCCCCTTGGCGCCGCAGGCCCTCAGGCCCTTGGCTCCTTGGCCCTCTTGGGTCTCTTGGGCCATCCTGGCCTCTGCCCTGCTTGGATAAGTGTTACAGAGATTTTTAGTTTCTTCAATAAGTGCCCAGAGGCAGCCCACTCCACCAATAAAGCTCAACCCAAAGGCATTTAGCTCTCTAGCTCTGTGGGTCAGCACATCCACTGTAACCACCTCACTCTGTGGGCCAGGAAGCCCACCGCACCATCTTGGTCCAGTCTGTTGGTTTTGTTGCTGCCGTTTCTCACCATCTCATTCTGTCTCTGGTGTTTCAGCTCTCCCTATCTCCTGGGTCTAGGAGGTTCTCCGTGCAGGAACCCTGGGTCCAAAGGGTGTGCTCTGCTGTCATCTCTTCCTGGTGGTAGTGAGGTCCCCTCTTTCTCCCTCTCTCATGGCTCATTTTAAGCCTTGTGTGATGGCAAACCTGACCAATCCCATTTTTTGGGTTCCATATACCTTATTCGCATAGTCTCACCCCACAAGGGTTTCATGCACCTTATTTGCATTATTAGCAAGCTGTCCAATCACCTTGGTGGGCCACAAGCACCTTTTTTGCATAGTCCCATCTAATCATTTAATGGGAGTTACAAGACCATGGCTAGACGGGCCATATAAAAGCTATCTGTTGTGCCACAGGATGCCACTCAAATTGGATTAGGACTCACCTTACTCTAGTATGACCGCCTATTTACTTAACTGATTTTCAAAGACCCTATTTCCAAACAAGGCCACATTCACAGGTACCAAGGGTTAGGATTTCTACATATCTTTCTGGGGAACATAATTTAGTCTATTACAGTTAGGAAGGGTTTAAGGGAGAAATTTCACTGTGGATCCACAAGTGTCTAGTACAGCCTGGAAGTGAGAACAGACACCAATGGTGAAGGATCAAGGTCAGACCAGACCAAGGAAGAGAGGCTGCCACACCTGATATGAAAATCCAAGGGCAGGCCCACTGATGAGCTACCACAGCCAGGTCAGGTCTCAGGCGTGAGCAGGTCAGAGGCACCTGACGAGAATCCAGGCTCAGGCCACTGATCTGAGCTGGATCTTTCTTGCTCCCATTAGGCACTGGGATCTTCTTCTGACCCTGTGTCATGGATTGAATTGTGTCTCCCTAAAATATGTGTCAACTTCATTAGGCCATGATTTCCAGTATTGTGTGGCTGTCCTCCATTTTGTGATTGTAATTTTATGTTAAAGAGGATTAGAGTGGGATTGTAACACACTTACTAAGATCACTTCCCTGATCCAAATGTAAAGGGAGTTTCCCTGGGACATGGCCTTCACCACCTTTTATCTTACAAGAGATAAAAGGAAAGGGAAGGGGGGGCGGGGGGGGACCTCATATCACCAAGAAAGAAGCATGGGGAGCAGAGCACATCCTTTGGACCCAGGGTTCCTGCACTGAGAAGTTCCTAGAACAAAGGGAAGATTGATGACAAGGACATTCCTCTAGAGCTGACAGAGAAAGACTTCCACTGGAGCTGATACCCTGAATTTGGACTTCTAGCCTACTAGACTGTGAGTGAATAAACTTCTGTTTGTTGAAGCCATCCACCTGTGGTATTTCTGTTATAGTAGCACTAGGTAACCAAGACACCCTGGGATTGGGGAACATGCTGGTGAAGGGGCAGTGACCACAGTGGCTCATCAGTCTGTATGGGTGGGTTCAAATCTTGCCTCCTCCCCTTGTAGCTATGCTTCCTTGAGCAAATTAATGACCATCCATATGCTTCCATTCCACAGCTGTGAAATATGGGAAATAATGGTACTAACATCACAGGGTGGTTGTGAGGAGTCTAGGGGATAATGAATGTCAAGTGCTCAGCAAAAGGCAGGGCTCATGGTCAGTGCTCACAGATTGAAGATGGTGATGATGAGGGGGTTCAATCACAAAGGTCAAGTGTAATGCCCAGTCTAGCAACCCTGAAAGGTCATATTTGAGTTGTCTGAGCTAAGTAAAAACTTGTCATCTGTATGAGTTTCCTATTGCTGCTGTAACAAATTACTACAGCTTAGTGGCTTAAAACAACACAAATTTATTGTCTCACAGTTCTGGGGGTCAGAAGTCTGAAATCAAGGTGTTGGTATGGCTGGTTCCTCATGGAGGCTTGTCTTAGTCATCTAGTGCTGCTATAACAGAAATACCACAAGTGGATGGCTTTAACAAAGAGAAATTTATTTTCTTACAGCCTAGTAAGCTACACGTCCAAATTCAGGGTGTTAGTTCCAGGGGAAGGTTTTCTGTCTCTGTTGGCTCTGGAGGAAGGTTCTTCTTTTTTAATCTTTCCCTGGACTAGGAGCTTCTCTCTGCAGGAACACAGGGACCAAAGGATACGCTCTGCTCCCGGTGCTTCTTTCTTGGTGGTATGATGTCCCCATGTCTCTCTCCTTGTTTCTCTCTTTTATGTCTCAAAAGAGGTTGGCTTAAAACCCTATCTAATCTTGTAGATCTCATCAATATAACTGCCACTAATCCATCTCATTACATCGTAGTAATAGGATTTACAACACATAGAGAAATCATATCAAATGACAAAATGATAGACAATCATACAGTATTGGGAATCATCACCTGGCCAAGTTGAGAGATATTTTTGGGGAGACACAATTCAATCCATGACAAGGCTCTAGGTAAGAATTGTTTTCTTGCCTTTTCCAGCTTCTAGAGGCCACCACATTCCTTGGCTCATGGTCCCTTCCTTGCATCACTCTAACCTTTTGCTTCCATAGTCACCTCTTTCTCTCTGACTCCGACTCTTTTGATTACACTGGGTCCACCCAGATAATCTAGGATAATCTCCTAATCTCAAAATCCTTCACAATAACTACAGATCTCCTTTTGCCATGCAAAGTAGCATATTCACAGGTCTGGGAATTAGGATGTGGATAATTTGGGGGGGCATTATTCAGCCTATTACATTGTCCCTCTGGGGAAAATGGTGACTGGTGTCAAAGGACTTTGAGACTAACACTTGAGACTGGAGACCAAGCCCATGTTAACTTTCTTAAGCAAAGCAGAAAAACATAGATATGTGTATTTGTGTGTGTGTGAGGGAGTGGAGGGTGGATGGTGTGTCAAGGTGGGACTGGAACTTACCCAAGACAGAAGATTGTTGGCGGCTGAGTCCTACCCCAAGACATGGGCTTGGGGCTACTGGAGAATGCTTTGAAGGCAACACTGGGCAGTGCCCCATGAGAGCCCTGACCCAGCCCTGGAGTGTGTGTCACAAACACCTTGAGGGTAGGGGTTGTAAGAAGATCAACCACAGAAGGACGTCCAGTGGCAGGGCTCTAACCTTGGTAGGGAGAGAGCCCACCCCCATCATGTTGCAGCATGAGAGCAAGTTGGCCCCAGTGGCCGAGGTGGCTATGCCAGCAGCCATGGCTCTGCCAGTGTCAGTGTCTACAGTTTGTTGAGGTGAAAAGCAGTCCTAAGAACAGCAGGAAAAGTCCCCAAAGGAGGACACATGATCTCCTGGACCCCCCTGAAGAAATAGGGGGCACTGGGCAGCTACTGGTTTGAGATCCCATTGGCCATTGTTTCTGGACCCTCAGTTGCCCTTCCCAATACATGTCTGGTGGCCTGGCAGACCAAGGGCCTTGTCCTTGCCCCCGACTCTAGTTGTTAGCAAAACTGAAGGTACTATAACGGATTGCCTACCACCCTTATCCTGCTTGGAGGAGGAGAAGATTCCTGTTCTGGGAAGTGTCCACTTGCCCTCTGGACAGCGGCCTCCAAGCTTCCTAATCCCTCATTCCTGCTAGGGAGGAACTTTTAGGGCATTCGGATACAGGTCCATTCATTTATTTAAAGTATGACCACAAGTTATTGTACTAACATATTCTATACGGAAACTAATAAGGATGAGATAAAAGTCAGCATAAATAAGAGTTGTGATATTTTCTTTCGTCACCCCCTGGACAGCAGAAGGCTGTGAGAGAGCACAGAGCAGCTTTGGAGATGGCCAGAGCCACCGGACTTTAAGAGCCTGAGACAGGGACCAGGCCCGGCCTCACATTGTACCTTAGTGCCTAGGGCTGTGCCTGGCTTCAGAAGTGGCCACTGAGTGAAGCCGAGAGTGAAGGGAAGCACAGCTTCACTGGAATTCAGGTGGGGCTGAGGGGAGCTAAATACCTTCCCAGGGTGAGGCTGGTGGGAGTGTGGACGTGCTGTCAACAAGAAGGCCCACCGAGGACTGCCCATGTGGCCAGGACACTGCTCTCTGAGTATTTCATTTTCCAGCCGAGACACCAAGAAAGTACCATACCTTTTTCCAGAGAACTTAAGCTCTAACTTTTAAAACTATTTTAGCTCTTGAATTGGCTAGCAGGATGGATTCTTCATTAAAAAAGAGTCCCAGCCAAGGATGTAAAAGACCGATACAAAGAAAACTACAAAGCTCTACTACAAGAAATTCAAAAGGACATACTTAAGTGGAAAAACATACCTTGCTCATGGATAGGAAGACTTAACATAGTAAAAATGTCTATTCTACCAAAAGCCATCTATACATTTAACGCACTTCCGATCCAAATTCCAATGTCATATTTTAAGGGGGTAGAGAAACAAATCACCAATTTCATATGGAAGGGAAAGAAGCCCCGGATAAGCAAAGCACTACTGAAAAAGAAGAAGAAAGTGGGAGGCCTCACTTTACCTGATTTCAGAACCTATTATACAGCCACAGTAGTCAAAACAGCCTGGTACTGGTACAACAACAGGCACATAGACCAATGGAACAGAATTGAGAACCCAGACATAGATCCATCCACATATGAGCAGCTGATATTTGACAAAGGACCAGTGTCAATTAATTGGGGAAAAGAAAGCCTTTTTAACAAATGGTGCTGGCATAACTGGATATTCATTTGCAAAAAAATGAAACAGGACCCATACCTTACACCATGCACAAAAACTAACTCCAAGTGGATCAAAGACCTAAACATAAAGACTAAAACGATAAAGATCTTGGAAGAAAAAATTGGGACAACCCTAGGAGCCCTAATACAAGGCATAAACAGAATACAAAACATTACCAAAAATGATGAAGAGAAACCCGATAACTGGGAGCTCCTAAAAATCAAACACCTATGCTCATCTAGAGACTTCTCCAAAAGAGTAAAAAGACCACCTACAGACTGGGAAAGAATTTTCAGCTATGACATCTCCGACCAGCGCCTGATCTCTAAAATCTACATGATTCTGTCAAAACTCAACCACAAAAAGACAAACAACCCAATCAAAAAGTGGGCAAAGGATATGAACACACATTTCACTAAAGAAGATATTCAGGCAGCCAACAGATACATGAGAAAATGCTCACGATCATTAGCCATTAGAGAAATGCAAATTAAAACTACGATGAGATTCCATCTCACACCAACAAGGCTGGCATTAATCCAAAAAACACAAAAGAATAAATGTTGGAGAGGCTGCGGAGAGATTGGAACTCTTATACACTGCTGGTGGGAATGTCAAATGGTACAACCACTTTGGAAATCTATCTGGCGTTATCTTAAACAGTTAGAAATAGAACTACCATACAACCCAGAAATCCCACTCCTGGGAATATACCCTAGAGATACAAGAGCCTTCATACAAACAGATATATGCACACCCATGTTTATTGCAGCTCTGTTTACAATAGCAAAAAGTTGGAAGCAACCAAGGTGTCCATCAATGGATGAATGGGTAAATAAATTGTGGTATATTCACACAATGGAATACTACGCATCGATAAAGACCAGTGACGAATCTGTGAAACATTTCATAACATGGAGGAACCTGGAAGGCATTATGCTGAGCGAAATTAGTCAGAGGCAAAAGGACAAATATTGTATAAGACCACTGTTATAAGATCTTGAGTAATAGTAAACCTGAGAAGAACACATACTTTTGTGGTTACGAGGGGGGGAGGGAGGGAGGGTGGGAGAGGGTTTTTTATTGATTAATCAGTAGATAAGAAATGCTTTAGGTGAAGGGAAAGACAACACTCAATACATGGAAGGTCAGCTCAATTGGACTGGACCAAAAGCAAAGAAGTTTCTGGGATAAAATAAATGCTTCAAAGGTCAGCGGAGCAAGGGCGGGGGTCTGGGGAACATGGTTTGCGGGGACTTCTAAGTCAATTGGCAAGATAATTCTATTATGAAATCATTCTGCATCCCACTTTGAAATGTGGCGTCTGGGGTCTTAAATGCTAACAAGCGGCCATCTAAGATGCATCAGTTGATCTCAACCCACCTGGAGCAAAGGAAAATGAAGAACACCAAGGTCACACGACAACCAAAAGCCCAAGAGACAGAAAGGGCCACATGAACCAGAGACCTACATCATCCTGAGACCAGAAGAACCAGTTGGTGCCCGGCCACAATCGATGACTGCCCTGACAGGGAGCACAGCAGAGGACCCCTGAGGGAGCAGATTAGTGGGATGCAGACCCCAAATTCTCATAAAAAGACCAAACTTAATGGTCTGACTGAGACCAGAGGAATCCCGGCAGCCATGGTCCCCAGACCTTCTGTTGGCACAGGACAGGAACCATCCCCGAAGACAACTCATCAGACATGAAAGGGACTGGTCAGCAGGTGGGAGAGAGACGCTGATGAAGAGTGAGCTAATTATATCAGGTGGACACTTGAGATTGTGTTGGCAACTCTTGTCTGGAGGGGGGATGGGAGGATAGAGAGAGAGAGAAGCCGGCAAAATTGTCACGAAAGGAGAGACTGAAAGGGCTGACTCAAGAAGGGAAGAGCAAGTGGGAGTAGGAAGTGAGATGTATGTAAACTTACATGTGACAGACTGATTGGATTTGTAAATGTTCACTTGAAGCTTAATAAAAGTTAATAAAAAAAAAAAAAGAGTCCCAGACTTTCTATTTCCGTCCTTTTTAAAAGGGCACTTGGCTACTGGTAGTGTGGTTTGATTCCTAGTTTTATTTCTGTTCCCAGTCAAAAGCTGTTTCCTTTGCTTAAAAATAGGGCTGTCGTCCCATTTGAATTTTAACTGCTGGGAGAGGAACACAGAGACACGCTTAGCAAAAGCAGAATCAAGGATCAGGAAATAGGAGCCCACTAAGAGAAAGCGTGCTGGAAACCTGAGGAGGGGGCGCTTTGTGATCACTGGGGCAGGGAAAGAAAGAAAGGGGATCCAGTGAGGCCCATTTTCCCTGTGCAGGGAACACGGCTGCCTGCTGCCAGAAGTCTGAGAAGCAGGACACAGGAGAGGGGAGAAGGTGGATTTGCATAGGGCAGTGGCCTTACCCAAGCCCGAGGTGCCCGGGCTCAGGAAGGGGGACAGGTGGCATGCCCGGCACAGGCACTGCCCAGGCTCATCAGCTGCCTGGCTGCATGGCGAGGGTCCTGGGATTCACTCGCCCACCTCGGTTTGGGGTGGCTTCCACAGACAACTGCTTGAGAGGGGTGGGAGGTTGGTTACTCAGGTGGTCTGGAGGAAACGCATGTCCCATGGTCACTCAGGCACTTTGTGGGTTTCCTCACCAGGCAGAAGGTCAAGTCAAATGCAGCACAGCAGTGGGATCCTGTCCTCAGGAGTGTGCACTTTGCTGAATTATATCTCCACCTGTTAAAATAACCATTGCCCAGTGCAGAGAGCGCCCAAGCATGGGTGGAGGTCCTTGGTTCAGCAAACATTACTGCATGTCTGCTGGGTGCCTGCCTTTGGGGTGGGCCCCGCAAAGGCTCAAGGCGCCCTGTGCTGCAAGCTGTGCAAGCAGCAGGAGAGAGGAGCCGACCTGAGGAAAACCTTTGTTTTGTTGCTGCCCAAACAGTGATGCCTGCAAGGGCAAACGCTCCGCCTACATTTATCTTTCAGCTTTTGAATAAGACAGAAGGTAGCCTTATATTCTTTTGACGTGTTTAAAAATACCATATAGGTGATTTTTCCTCAGGCTTACACCCCTTTGAAGACACTTTAGAATCAGAGGAAAACCTGTAGAATTGCCTGCAGCCTGTCTGTGACTGCCACAGGACCTGAGTATTTGACAGGCCTTCCTGAGGCTGGGTGGCTCTGGAGGAAGGGAGCTAACAGACGTCCCTGGGCCACAGAGTCAAACCCAGGTGCCTTGAACAATACTTAACTCAGTGTGGCATGCCAAGACTGACTCATGGCCTCTGGCGATATCCTTTACATAGCATTTGCTCCTTATTCATATACGTGGGTGCACCGCTATTATGCGGTAGCATTTAAGAAATGTTTATTGGAGTTCTGTAAAGAGCAAGGCACAGGAATGGGTGCTCAGGAAGGCCCGGTGAATGTTTTATTCTTCAGCCCAATAAGTGGCAAGCACAGCGCCGGGGTGATGGGATTGCAAGGCTAGCAGTGGGGCAGACCACTCAAGGGAACAGGTGATGCGGTGGAGACATAATGGGCCCATCCTGGGCACCCCCTGAGAGCAGAGCCTGAGAAAGCCCTTGCTGAAGGGGGTGTACCAGGAGCAGGTGAGGACCTGGGGGAAGGGAGGCCTATGTCAGGACAGCTATGGGGCTGACCACCCCTTCTAAGGAGCCTTAGAAAGTACATCTCAGGCCTGCCCCCTGGGGTGGCCAAGGTGGTCCCACTTGGTGGCCCCACAGGGAACTGGTGACTGCAGCAGGGGCTGGAACAAGGAATGGGTGAAGGGGTTTGGATGGCAGCACGAGGGACCTCCGACTCAGCACCTCTGCTCTGCATGTGGGCTCAGGGCCACACTCGAATGATGCAGCCCCTCATTTCCCAACATCTCTAAGAATGCCCAACCCCTGTAAGGCCTTCTTTCAGGATAACACCCCAGTGCTCACATTCATAGTACCTCAGGTGGCAGTTGTGTGAGCCTGTCGTTCTCGCATGTTTTAGGGACTGAGGATACAGCAGTGAAAAGAAGGGAGAGAAGCAAGCAGCACCACAGACGAATCCATGTCCCTTGCTCTGGTGAAGGCTATGCTCAAGTGGGGAAGGCAGAGAATGTGAAAAACCATAATGAATATACACATCAAGGGTAAGAAGTAACGTGAAGAAAAAATGAGCACAGTTAGGGGACCTGGGGTGTGGGAGAAGGGGGGGCATTTGGTCATGAAAGGCCCTGCAGGAAGATGGTATGTGGTTGGGATCTGAGCCCAGCAGACACAGAGAGAGAGAGAGCTAAGGTGTGAAATTGATTAGCAAGTCACAAGTGCAACAAAACATTCATATAATTCTCTGGGTAAATCCCCCCACCCCCAATTCTCTCAGAAAGTAGCATGAGGGCTGGGCCGTACTGTCTTGTTCTCTGCCTTAGCCCTGGTCTTAGCCAGGGTCCAGCTCTTAGCAATACTTGTTGAATGAATGAATAAATGAACTTCCCCATCCTGTGCAAGAATTGCAAAGGATGGGAATTCCAGAACACTTAATTGTGCTCATGCAGAACCTGTATATAGACCAAGGCAGTCGTTCGAACAGAACAAGGGGATACTTTGTGGTTTAAAATCAGGAAAGGTGTGCGTCAGGGTTGTATCCTTTCACCATACTTATTCAATCAGTATGCTGAGCAAATAATCAGAGAAGCTGAACTACACAAAGAAGAACGGGGCATCAGGACTGGAGTAAGACTCGTTAACAACCTTCAATATGCAGATGACACAACCTTACTTGCTGAAAGTTAAGAGGACTTGAAGCACTTACTGAGGAAGATTAAAGACTATAGCCTTCAGTATGGGTTACACCTCAACACAAAGAAAACAAAAATCCTCACAACTGGACCAATAAGCGACATCATGATGAATGGAGAAGATTGAAGTTGTCAAGAATTTCGTTTTACATGGATGCATAGTCAACGCCTATGGAAGCAGCAGTCAAGAAATCAAAAGACATATTGCATTGGGCTAATCTCCTGGAAAAGACCTCTTGAAGGTGTTAAAAGTCACAGATGTCACTTTGAAGACCAAGGCGTGGCTGACCCAGGACATGGTGTTCTCAGTCACCTCATATGCATGTGAAAGTTGGGCAATGAATAAGGAAGACTGAAGAAGAATTGGTGCCTTTGAATTTTGGTATTGGCGAAGAATATTGAATATACTGTGGCCTGCCAGAAGAATGAACAAATCTTTCTTGGAAGAAGCATAGCCAGAATGCTCTTTGGAAGCAAGGATGGCAAGACTTGGTGTCACGTGCTTTGGACATGTTATCAGGAGGGACCATTCCCTGGAGAAGGACTTCATGCTTGGTCAGTGGAAAAAGTGAAGACCCTCAACGAGACGGACTGACCCAGTGGCTACAACAATAGGCTCAAACATAGCGAGAATTGGGAGGATAGCCTAGACCAGGCAGGGTTTCATTCTGTTGTACATAGGGTCACTGTGAGTCAGAGCAGATTTGATGGCACCTAACAACAACCCTGTGCAAGGCTCAGCTACCTAGATAGATGTCCTTCAGCATAGGTATCACCTGGCACACCTAGCCAAAAGCACATGCATTCATTAGAATAAATGCCAAATGAGCTGACACTGAGATTCACTTTCCTATGTAAGTTGGGATTTCCTGAGGTCATGGATCTTGGAGGTCATGGAGAGTGGTCAGAGCCGATGGAAGAGGTTCTGCACTTGAGTTTGAGTCCTGGCTCCACCACTCACCAGAGTATTTTGGAAGAGCCTTGTTTCTTCTTTCTGAACTGAGAATAAAAATTGTGCCTTCACACACATGAAGCTGCTGTGAGAACGGAACATGCTTGGGGAAGAGCAAAGGCAACATGTTATTGATGCTGCTGGAAAGTGGACCAGTGTTTCCCAAACTCACCAGCTCCACCCTTTATCTGGAGATTCTGGTTCAGTGCCTGGGTGGAGCCTGGGAATATGTAGTTTTAGAAGCACCAATGACTCTGTTGCACAGGTAGGTTTGGTAAACCCTGGGCTGGTCCAAGCTGCCATGGCCAAAGCAAGATCTTCTCAAGTGTTGGTTACAGTAGAGAGTGTTCACTACCTTACTGGGTGGTCTTATTTCAGTGAGTGGTGAATGTTCTCTGTAAAAGGCCTGATAATAGGTATTTTAGGCTTGGTGGGCCATGCAGTGTCTGTTGCTGCTACACAACTCTGCCATCATAAAGTGGAGGCATCTTAGACAAAATGTGTACAAATAGTCATGGACATGTTCCAATAAAACTTTATTTACAAAAACATCCTGAGGGCCAGATTTGGCTCATAGGCCTTGGTTTGTGGAAATCCTGGTCTCATTCATTACTGTAAAGTTTTTATTTGTATTTATATGAAATTTGCTAAAAGGTAAATTGCACTGGGTTTATTTTACTTCCAAAAAACCACACATGGAATATTCATGATTCGTGTCTTCATTTTTGGATGTGTGCATATGTGTGCCTATCTATAGGTGTGTGTGTGCATGAGTATACACATACATATATTTTTTTTTTTCCATTAAGTTCCTTTCATCTCCCTTTCTGCCTTCCATCACAAGGACAATTAGGGACACAAAGTCCTTTACAGGGAACTTGTTTTTATAATGGCATTTGGGAAATCAGGAATCTGTCATATCAGTTCCTGGTCTTGGTATGTGAGGATGACCCGATTGGCCACCTGCATTCACCCCATAATGTGAGAGAGAATCTGGGGGATACCACCTTGGTAACAAGTAAGTGGATCCTGTGGGGACTCATGGAAACTCCCCACCTTTCTCCAGGACAGACCTGCGTTTTAAAAAGCACCCGTGGAAGGCCCGAGAGGGCTTTGGGCCTACCCCACTCACACCTGTGTTCGCATTCTGCACTGAGGGTGAGGCTAGTTGCTACCCAAGCAGCTGCCCCAGTTGCTGTCCCAACAGGAGGGAGGAATTGGGGCTGGGCAAGGTCGGCAGTGGCTATGTGATCTGCTGGTTCTGCGCCTGCAGTTTCCCTGGGGGCTTGGGTATTCTGGTGTTAAATACATTTCAGGAATCTATTCAGAACAATTCACTGAAAAATTAATTCACACACACAGCTAATATTGCTTAGAACAAGCAAGAAAACATGGCTGAGAGCGACGGTGAACATGTTTTGGGAATTAAATAGGAGAAATGGAGTGTCCACTGGGGGCTGCGGCACCAGGCCTCTCTCCTGCACTCCCCACAGGCTGGCCAGCAGCAGAGACCCTGTCCTTTGTGCACTGGCTGGGAAACGCTCCACCATTTCTCACGGGAGGGCAGCGACAGTGGTGTACACTACAGGAAAAGGGTAAAAGTGCCCCAAGATGTGAATGGCACATTGAACTTGATGTTTCCTTAAAACAACTTCAACCATAATGTTCATCTCCATCTACCGCTGGCCTTGAAATCATGCATAGTTTCTAACAAAGTCACTGGTTTTCCTTATTCAAAATCTATCCAAACATTAGAGAGAAAATACTGAACTTCCATTTATTGTCTTCAAAATGCTCCCTCCTCCCGATGACTCTGAAGGAGGACTGTGTAATTTCTCCCTCTGTGCAGGGTGCTTTTTCAGTGGGGTTAGACGTGGCTTTGAATGTTTAATCAGAGTAATTGGCACAGAGCCAAATGCCCAGTGGGTGCTAAATAAATGATTGTTGATTGTCAAAGGGGGAGGAAACCAGTACTGAGGAAAAATGAGGTGATACTGTTGGTGCCTGTGCAGCGCTTTTCTTCCCTGTTTTCCCACTCCCCTTGGAAAGTTGGGGGGAATCTCAAATTACCAGACTTCCCAAACATCACACAGGGAAGCAGTAAAAAAGTTTTCCATTTACAGAAGAGGATATGTATACGTATATAAAAGGATAGCTGATACCTTTTTATGCCATTCATTTGTTGGACAAATATCTATTAAACTCCTCCATCACAGAAGGACTGCCCTTCTCCCTCAGCTTCAATGCTACCCCCATCCAGCACAGCTGAATATAACTTGACAAGGGAAGGGAATTCATCGAGCAAACTTTTGTCCCTCTCCCAAAAGGATAGATAACCCTGGTTAAAAGGTGCAGGGTCCCGCAATGAGCCAAATTCTCCTCCTTTTGTTTTATTCTGAGAGCCCAGTGGGGAGGGACTAACAGGAGAGCAACTAGGTTGCAGCGGCCCTGCGTCAGGCAGCCCTGTGACTTGCACCCTCTGTTTAAAATGGGTGACTGTTCACATTCCTTCACAGCAAGCATCGTGCCTCTGAGCACAGAGAGGGACTTGGGCGCCTACCTGATGGGTGAAGCTCCCATAAATAACAATGTCATTTTCCCCAAAAGGGAAACCATATTATGAATTCAGAAATTCATCGTCATCTGTTTTTATTGTTGCCTAATGCTTTTTAGATCTGCGCAGGCCCTGAAGAAAATCAACTCTGAAACTGCGTAATTAGGACATCTTTCATAGTCGTAAATGCTAATCCCATTGGAGAGCAGATTAAGAATTCACAGGCAGGAATTTCTGGCATCAGATACCTGCAGCTCCTTTTCTTTTTGAATAATTCATTATTTAAATACTTCAGTGCCTATCATATACAGCCGTGCAAGTGGTATCAGGGGTGAAGGAGGAGTAAGAGATTAATTTCACGTATATTTCAACTCTAAACACATTTACGGCTCATTTCTGTTGGTTGGGTGTCATCAGTTTGCAATTGCTAACACTGTTAGTCACCCCGGGGCCAATCTAGGGAAATTAAATAGGATCTTCTTTAGGACATTAATAAAGTCAGAGATCTAACTTGTATAGTTGGCCAAGTTATTTGGTTTAAGGGAAAGAAAGAAAAAAAAAAAAGACAAAAGATTCAGGAGGTGGTTTTCCTTAAAGACTGATGATTATTTGCCACAAATATGGCTGAGGTTAGTGCTTCCCTGTCCTTGGCAGCGAAGGTTTTATGACAAAATAGACGAGCAGAAAGTGAAAAGTTAAGTCCCACGGTGGGTCATTGCCCACAGGATGCTCTTCATCGGCGGATGGAGCTGTACTGCAGCCACCCGTCCAGATGCAATGCTGGTCCGCTGGTCTGTGAAGCCTCTCTCAGGGTGGCCGTCACACCGCTGCAGAACTCTCTCACTAGAAGGAACTCCCTGTCACAGCATCTGTCCCACTGCTGGACAGTGGACTTGGCATATAAGCAGAGTGGCCTTCATCTGTATGTCTCTGGTGCCTTGTATGGCATCTGGCTCACAGAGGCACATCACATGTTTGCTTAAAAACATCCTCGAATTTTCAAGGATGAGCCTTAATTCTTGAGGTGCAGGTGACAGAAACCCAAGTCTAATAACTTAAGCCAAAAGGGGAACTCATTATAAAGACACTACAGTCTCATAGAACCCACAGGCGGAATGAGGCTGGCCAGGATCCAGGGCTCCAGCACCATCACATTCTCCCTTTTCTGTCCTTTGCTTCTCTCTGTGACAGCTTCGAGCTTTGGTGAAGAGAGCAGAGGCCCAGTAGTGCCTGAGTGTTCCACCTCACCTAGCCATCCACTCTTACTTGGTTCTGGGACCAATATTTCCTAGGACACACTCTGATTGGCCCATTTGGGCCAGGTGCCCACCACAGAGCCAATCAGCTGGGGTCTCCTTATTAAGGTTCTCCAGAACGGAGTCTGGGCCCATTTTGGTTGGTGCCCAACCCAGAGCCGAACAACTGAGAGCTCATATTAGGGTCCTTTGGGATGGATTCTAAGAAACCCTGGTGGCACAGTGGTTAAGCGGTCAGCTGCTAACCAAAAGGTTGGCAGTTTGAACCCACCAGCCACCCCAGCGGAGAAAGATGTGGCAGTCTGCTTCTGTAAGGACTTGGAAATGCCTTGGAAATGCCATGGGGGCAATTCTACTTTGTTCTGTAGGGTTGCTGTGAGTTGGAACGGAGTCTACAGCAACGGGTTTTGGGATGGATTCTGACTGGCCAATTTGGGCCAGGGACTCACCCCACAAGCACTCAACTGGAATCCTGTATTAAGGTCCTCTGAGAAGGATTCTGACTGGTCCATTTGGGCCAAGGACTCACCCCAGAAGCAATCAACTGGGATCCTGTATTAGGGTCCTCTGAGAAGGATTCTGAGTGGCCTATTTGGGCCAGGGACCCACCCGGAAGCAATCAACTGGGATACTGTATTAGGGTCCTCTGGGAAGGATGCCGACTGGCCTATTGGGGCTGGAGTCTCAGCCCAGGGCATCAGTGAGCTCAGGGACAAGGAGCTCTTGTAGAACAGGCCAGCTGTATGGAAACCATTTAGGTGGGTTTGGGGTGGTGGTGGTGGTGGTGGGGGTTTCCAGAAGAACAGAGCTCTGGGCAGACAAAATGTGCTCACTGTCCTTGGTCAATAAGGGTGAGTTCAATGTGCCACGTTGCCTGACGCCATCCCTGTGACTGTGAGCATGACTGACTTAGCTCAGCCCGTGCCTGCACCTGGCCCTTCCTCCTTCCACTCTTTGTTGGCACCTGGCATTAAAAAACTGCATTTGAATAATTACAAAAATGTGTATAGTTTATAAAGCAGTTTCACATGCACTAACTACCTGACACAATTCTCACAAGAGTCTCCTGAGGCGGACATTCTCCGTTTTGCGTTGTAGAAAGTCAAGGCTGGTAACCTCCCCCACAGTCTGCTAGTGGCACAGGGCATCCTGGTTTCAGGTCCTCTGATTTCCTGTTCAGTTCTTGTTTCTCCTTAGCAATCTGCCTTCTTTATTATTTAATAATGTGTCTGCTGACTTACTGTTTTTAAAGTCTTTGCTCTTTGGGAATGACAACAGTAGCACTTATGGAGCGTGTACTTGGTGTCAGCCTCTGTCCCAAACACTTGTACCAACTCTCTCAATCTTCCCAGCAGTCCAAAGAGGTAGGCATTACTGCTATCTAATTAAACAGATGGGGAAACTGAGGCAATGGTAGGTTTGCCACGTGCACGAGGTTGCACAGCCAACACTGTGGGTGCCAGAGCAAACCGAGGTAGGCTGACTTGGAGACCTGTGCTGCAGGGCCTGACACAACTGGACAGAGGTGATCGAGCACCCCTTAGTGGAGATCCGTGCCCCTGCTGTGAGTGAGGAGCTCTGGCTCCAAGGCTGGGTGGCAGGGTGTGGGCCCCAACCCAAACTTCCAGGACTGGAAAGGCTTTGTTTGGAATGCACAGGTTCCTGAGGAGGGCCCGCCCTGGGCAGGGCACAGGCAATGGAGCCAATATTCTCTTTCTTTGATGTATTTGTTTGATTTTTATTTCTTTATTGCCAAAATGTCTTCCCTGACTCTCTTTATCATGGGTCTTCCAAATCTAAGATAGAGGTTTGTGGTGGAGCTCACAGAGAGAGTATCCAAGTTTGCCTCTCAGGCGTACATCTCTGTTGTGTTGGCATTTCTGGGGAACCATGGTGGCCATCAGTTGGGTCTTGACATTATCATTGACATCCTTGGGAGAACCATGGGCAAAACTGGGCGGTGTTCTGTTTAAGGAACTTGAGCTCAAGACCTACCATGAACTCTAACCCATTGTGTGTTCTTGGGCAGGTATTTTATCTCTATGGGTCTGTTTTCTTAACACTCCAATGGGAACATTGGCCTAAGTTATCTTCCAAGCCTTTTCTAACTCCTGCTTTGTTTTAGTTCTCAGCTTCAACATTTCCGTTGCCTCCAAAAGTGGGAGTTTAGCATTCTACCCCTCAGTCCCTGCCCCTTTGCGTGTGATTGGTGAGGCCCCCCTGCAACAGGGAGGGGCAGATCTGGGCTGGGAATGAAGACTGTTTCCAGAAGAGACACTGGGAGTCACTTCTTCATTGTAGTCTCCCGGAGCGTCAATGTGGAGTGGGTGAATTATTCAAGGGGACATCTTTGCCAAAGGCCAAGAGAAGTCACTTGAGGAGACCAGCCTGTGTCGGGACTCAGAACATAGCCACTCCTTGTCATGTGCTTCCTGGCTTAAAAATGATACCAAAATTGGGGAGTGTATCATACATTTGCGTTTCTAAGTCGTTTGAAATTTAGAATCCATTGATTTTCAACATCATGTACCTCTCCAGCACTTCACAGACTGTGTGTACAGAGACAGCACTGTGCAAAATAATTTGGGCAGAACAGGTGCAACTACACTTTGAAAATGGTGCCTTACATGACTCTGCACCATGTTGCTATTCTGTCACTCTCTGGACCTCTTGATCCTCTCACTCACCCTGTGAAGTGGCAGGCAGGGTATCATCCTTCCAGTTCTTCTCATGGGGAAACTGAGGGTCAACATGGAGAGGCGAGTTGGCAGGGTTGAGCCGGGACTGGGGCCCCGCCCACGACAGTGCCCTGTTTCCCTGTGTGACACACAGGGCTTCCTAACAGAGCGCTGCTTTTCTAACGCTCACTTGCAGCCCGGGCTGCTTCTGTGTCGGGAGGTCTCGCTTTCACTTGAACGTGTCTTATCTTCTCCAGGACTGAGGGAGCTCTTTGTTTCGGTAGGCAGTTTGCACTTGTTCCTTTCCCTCCTGGCGAGAAGAAGCAGGAATTCTAAAAAACAGCAATTATCTCTCTTGGTTCCTTTGTGCAGAGTCTGGTAAATAATTTATTTGGATTTGAGAGGCTGGAGACTGAAACATACTGGACCTTGCTGTAATTGGGTGAATTCTGCATTCAGAACTTGAATGCAATGGGAAAGAGAAACATGTCTTTGAAATCAGAGGAGTCAGCCGTCCAGTTACCCGAGAACTCAGGGTGAGCACTGAAGATGGACAGACAGCAGCAGCAGTTTTTTTATGGCACCTAGGGGCCACCCATGAAGTTTCCACGTCCATATTCCTTACGTGTTGCAACTGAGTTTGGAACACCCAGCTTTGGAGTGGAAAACACTGGCAGAGGTCTGGGCTGGGGCAGCTCCCAGGTCCCTCCTGCCGCGCTCAATACCAAGGTTGAACAAAGAAAATTGTGTTTGCTGGGCTTGCGAGCTGAAGTCACAAGATTCCGAGTATCATGCGGCGCTCTGGAATTCCTGCTCAAACCCAGCAGAAGGGGTTTGCTGCCTGCCATGCGGATGCTGTGGCGCATCAGACTTTTCAGATAAAAACATTTAGTACAGAGTTGAAAAACCATGTGATGGTCATGGATTTTGTGAAGAGTAACTGGTTTCCCTCCCAGAGAAGAGCTAAAGTGTGTATGATCCGTATGTGCCAAGGTCTGAAGACAGAGAAGCAGACAGCCAGCAGATATGAGGTACAGCCAAAGGTGGGCGGGAAGCCCTGGGCGCACCTGATTCAGGGAGAAATGGAGGACTTGCTCGCCAGACCAGGCAGCTCAGCTGTTCTCTGGCCTGATAAATTCATCACGTCTGCTGATAGGTTTTCCCAAGGGATTTGGCTTTTTCACCTCAATTTATTTTAGTTTTTAAAATAGGTGGGCACATATTAACCCAAATCAAGCGGATTCTGACTCATAGCACCCCTATAGCATAGAGTAGAACTGCCTCACAGGGTTTCCAAGGTAATCTTTTTTTTTTTAATTGTGTTTAGGTGGAAGTTTATAGAGCAAATTAATTTCTCATTTGAACCGAGACTGTAATCTTTTTGGAAGCAGACTGCCACAGCCTTCTGCTGAAGAGTAGAAGGTGCATTTGAACCCCAACCTTCCGGTTAGCAGCTGAGCGCTTAACCATTTCGCCACCAGGGCTCCACGGGGGCATATTCGGTGAATGTTGTTCACACATGACATACACCTTCATTCACACGGACTCCTGGCTTGGATAATTTGTGTTCACATCCACAGACTGCATTACACTTCTGTGAGTTAACGTTCTTAGCGCTCTAAGTTTGCAGGCTTCTGTTTTCAAAAAACAAATTCCTGTTTGTTTCCTTTATGTGACCGTCCTTGATTGTGTTAAAACAGCGTGATTTAAATCAGGCCAATAAGAATGGTCTTTTGTTCATCTGAGGGTGAGCACTAGTTTCCAAGCAGAAGCTATTCTGTGAAAACAGGGAGAACTTTAAGGATTTAAAACGTCAAAGCGAGATAAACACATTATTCTGAGAAATATTTGTATTCTCCGACTAGTACCAGCCACACACGGTCATCTTTCAGAAAGCAAACACTCATGAAACCTGAGCACCCTTTACTGGGCGGAATGAACTACGAACAACATTGTCATAGACTCCCATACAGCTCGCCTACTGCTCTCTTTTAATACATGTAATACACAAATCGCTAATGCTTTATGAAATGGCAGCCTTTCTGAATGTTGATACTGTTATTCTGGAAGTCCTCCCATGACTGCTGGCAGATTCCACAACTTTTGTTCCCGCACTGGGTGTCAGGAACTCAGTAGGATGTGAAAGGACCAGGCTCTGCAGGGTTCAAGAGCCCTTCTCCCAGTTCCAGCCCTTGGATTTTGAATTTCCAGGTCAACACCAGAGACTTAAAGGCTGCAGAAATAAGGGTGTTAATTAAATTCAGTAATAGTTTTCGTTACTTCATTGCCAAATCAGCCAGAGCAAAAGGTGTGCAATTAGTATATAACTGAAAGAAACCAGAGATGTTATCCACAAGGAATTAATCAGATGGGGACAGAATTTTTTCACTGAGGTTATTTTTTAGTCCTCTTAGCGAGAGAAAAACTTGTTGAATTATATAATCTTGTATTTTACGAAAGTGATCCTGGCTCCATTTTAAACCCTGCATGGTGCACAGCGGCTCTTGTATTCCCAGGCTGGTTGGTTTGTTTTTTCCTGCATAAAGCTTCATTTATTCATATGGCCATACTGAAGATAACAAAGTGAAAAAAGTATGTTTGCAGGACATTATATAAAAAAAGTTCACATGTATCGTCAGTCACAACCACAACTTCTTTGGTGGGTGCCTGTGGCCCACCCCCCCACCCCCCGCCAGCATTTACAGCCAGCAACTGAGACTGTGCGTCTGCTGCTTGAACCTAACCTGAATTCTGAAGTCATGTTGAAATGAGTCCGAGTCTAAGCTTTAAGCTCTTCTGGAACCGGCTGCCTACCTTCCTGACCCCTGGGGAACAGGCCGCTGCCCTAATAATGGGGTGAGTCTGTGGGGCTCTTGCGACTTGCACAGTGGACCAGGCAGGGTTTGCCAACTATCAGATAGCTACACCTCCTGCACCTCTGAAGTCTGAGCTCCGCTCTTCCAGTAGCAAACATTTCGGAATTTAAAATATTCCACATCCATTGAACTGTTCTTCATATTATTCCCATGGGCACTTGTCGGCACGGTTTAGATTAGGAAACCTGGAAGAAGGAGACTTCCTTGCTCAATTTCCCAAGCTGAACTGGTGATCAAGCCCCCAGTTAACAGCTCCTGGGGCCTGCCAGTGGAGTTGGCCAGTGACCCCTCTCTGGTCGGCCCCGAGGCTGCCGTTCACTTGCCCTGGGCTTTCGCGATGAAGCACCTACCGGATGGGGCGCTGGATGAAGGCTGGTAGTTCCTCCAGAGTGTGTGCCTTCCCATGAGGAGGTGCACATCTGCTGGAGTTGAGTTTAAGGTCTACACCCTGTGATTTAGTTAAACTATGACCTTTTTCCTATGGCTGTTTAGTGTACGGAGAAGCTGCCTCTCACCTGGGATCAGCAGTGACCCAGGATAAGTCAAGCCCAGGGATGGCCCAGCCACACTCACTCCCTTACTTACTGCCTTTTAATGAGGAGCACGACACCAAACTGGTTCTGCTGACCAGTAGCCAGGGTCGGAAGCAGAGGGTGGCAAGGGTGGCTGGAAAGCCTCGTCTTTGTATTTGCAAAAAATCTTTGATTCCTGCTGACTCCAAAGTGCCCAAAACTATTAAAAACACAATGGGTAAAGGTACTCCCCCTCCCCCCAATACCTAGTTGATGGATTCCAGACATCAAAGTAGCCATAGCCAGGCAATGGCACGTGTCAGTAGTTGAGTTCTGCCCGCTGTCAACATTGCAGTCACGGGCGCTTTCTGAGACTCCCTGTGAAGACAGTCCTGATGTTTAGCCAGCATTAGGAAGGGAAACCTGTAGAATTCAGCTATGTGCTCACATCTCCCGCGTTCTGAATGTGAGTGGGCATCTCCTAATTGATCGTCGAGACCTTTCTGATGACATGCACAGGCTGGGCCAGCAAGGCAAGGCTGGCCCATCAGTCTTCCGTGTGTGACAGCTTCTAACGTGTTCAATCATTCCATGAGCCAGGAGAGTATTCAGTAATCATCATTTGGCCGTGCCTCTCAGTATTTTTCATCTCCCCTTCCTACTCATCCTTATTTATTAATTTACTTTTGGATTTGGCTAGCATGCTCAATTCTGGCTGAGTATAAGGATCATAAATAAAAACAAAACAACAGAGACACTTCCCGGGTGACTTTCTTTTCTGTCTTCTAGTTCTCTCCTCATCACCCTTGTGTCTTCCTGTTCCTTTGTGAACCTCTGGAACACATTTATGATGGCTGTTTTAAGGTCCTTGTGCTAATTTCATCACCATCTCTGTTGTTTCTGTACTGTTCCTACTAATTGACTTTTTTCCTGGCTGGGGGTGTATTTTCCAGCTTCTTTGCATATCTGGTAAATAACCCCAGTGGTGCAGTGGTTAAAGCTCTTGGCTACTAACCAAAAGTCGGCGGTTTGAACCCACCAGCCATTCCGCAGGAGAAAGAGGTGGGAGTCTGCTTCCATAAAGGTTACAGTTTTGGAAACCCTATGGGGCAGTTCTACTCTGTCCTGTAAAGTTGCTATAAGTTGGAATCGACTCGATGGCAGTGGGTTTTGCATTTTTTTTTTGGAGGGGGGTGTTTTGATTTCATTGTATTCCTTTAAAGATATTGGACTTAGTTCTGGCTTGAAGCTAAATCACTAGAAAACGGTTTGATCCTTTCAAGGCAAGCTTTAAAGATTTGTTAGGCATGTCCAAAGCAGACTGTTGTCTAGGGCAGTAGTTCTCAACTTGGGATGATTTGGCCCTCCCATTGGGCAATATCCAGAGACATTTTTGGTTGTAACAATTTGGGGAGAGATGTTAGTGGCATCTAGTGGGTAGAGGCCAGGGATGCCCCTAAGCATTCTACAACGTAAGTATAGCCTCCTCACAACAAAGAATTCTCCATCCCAAAATGTCAGTAGTGTGGAGGCTGAGAAATCCTGGCTTAAAGCTAATTTAGCCTCGCTCTAAAGACCTAATCCTTCTGAGGACTCTACCTGATGTCCCACAAGATCTTTCCACTCAGGCAAGGAACGTGAATTATTTCCAGGCTCATGTGAAGTCTGGGAATTATCAGGCCTCCTGCCTTCTGGTAGTTCTTTTCCTGGTTTTGGGTAGCTTCCTTTTAACCATGTGCAGATCAGCATTCAGCCAAAGAATTAAGGAGACCCTCTACAGATTGCCAGGGCTTTCTGTCTTTGCAGGTCCCTCCTCTTCAGCATTAGGCCCCACAAACTCTAGCTACCTTAGCCTTTCTGGATCCTGACCTCTGAATCTCCAATGCAGTGATCCCCTGGACTCTGTTGAGCTTTCCCTTCCTGAGCTGTAATCTGAAAACTGCCTTCAGGAAGGACAATTGTAGGCTCAGCCCACCTGTTGCACTCTCAGGGAATCACACTCCTGTGTCGCCTGTTGTCCAATATCTGGAAACCATTGTTTCCTACCTTTTGTCTGGTTTCCTAGTGGTTTAAGGCCAGCAGGTCAATCTGGTCTCTATTACTCCATCATGGCCGGAAGCAGAAGTCCCCGTGGGTGGTTTTGATGTTCCACCAGGGTTGACAATTGTTTCCAAGTGTTTGGGGTGAGTCCTTAGGTCTTGTGAAATAAAAGCGCTCAAGTTTTAAGTGCTTGGATTTCAAGATAACTTTATTCAGGGAATAAAGAGGTCACTGTGACCAAACAAGAGGAAAAACAAACATTTCTTTTAGTCTCACAGTTATCAAAAGTGCAGAACAATTTCTAACCCTTTCCAAACCAAGCTCAAGAGATTTTGTCAGATCAAAGTCTTCAGAGTCTCTTCTCCGTTTGAAGTACCAGCTTCCCAGCCATGTTTTTGCCTGGGTATGGTAACCCTGGCTGGAGTGAAGGCACTGAACCTTTTCCCCGCCCAGAGTGAGGAGGGTTGAGAAGAGGCTGGTTTACAGAGAACAATAAACATTTCAGTTAGCTTTGCCTCTCCATGAACAAGTTGGGAACTCCTGACTCATCTCGGGAAACTGCCTGCTCTCTGGGCATGTCCTTGATGTGTCTCTAGGAACCTTAGCCACAAAGCTTCCAGTGACAATGGCTGGTAGCCTCTGTCTAAGCACAGGAAGAGGGAAATCTAAGAAATGAAAGGGAAATGGAATCGCCACCTTTGCACCCCCTCACCATGTTCTTCCTGTCACTCTCCAGGCTGGGAATAGATTAGCTTCACCCTGTTCCTGCCAGTGGGAGGCTGCTGTCAGAGGGCAAGGTCCTGAAGAGTTGTGAGGGGTCAGAGATGGCTATCAGCTTCTGAAATTAGTTCAATTGCATCTGGAGGCAGGTGGAGAGATGAGTTCTTCAATGTACCTGCCGTGCAGTTTTTTGTTACAGGTGAGATGCCACCAGATCCAGGGCATTTGCAGCTAGGACTGATGAGATGTCGCTGACATCATTTTGGCCAACTGCCACCAGGGAATTGGGAATTGCACAACCAAGGAAAGGGAGATGCTAGACGAAGGGTGGTGGCGTGGTTAAGAGAGAGGGCGCTGGAGAGGAACCCTCAGGGCTCAAAGCCTTGACCTCGCTGACTCTCTTTTCATATCTGTGTCTACGAGCAAAATGATAATAACCTTTTCAGGGTTGCTAGGAGGAGTAAAGGAGATAGTCCATAAAAAGTGCTTAGTCTAGGGCCTGGCACGGAGGCAGCACTCCTTAAAAGTGAGTTGTCATCGTTCAACTCCCAATATGCCTTTTTCTGCCATTCCAACCCTGCTACAAGCCATTTCAGGGAGACGTGGCTCCTAGGCCCAGGCTAATTGTGACTAGTGCTTTACGGATGTTGCCATTATGCAAACAGCCCTGTTTAAATTGAGCCAAAAAGGTCACTTTCCCTACGTCCTTGCATTTGAAGTATCAGGTGACTTGGGCTATGATCTGTATCTTGGCTTGGGCTAACACCATATACCAGACAACTCTGGGGTTAGTCATCAATTGGCCATGAGTTGGGTGTACAGGTTTCCACTCAGAGCCCACTCCCTTCTGTGGTCAGGTGCAAATTCCATCTTTGACAAGAGGCTCTCGAGAATGTGAGTTGATACACATCTGATTCCTGAACGATAAAGCCAGGCTTAGGGCAGAAAGCATTAACAGGGCATTTCTCCTGGAAGATGGGCCCTCCTTTAGAACATCCACAAGGACCTAAATGGGCTTTCACCACCTTATAAAGGATTGAGTGGTTCTTAAACTTTAGTGTACATTAGAATCCTCAGGAGAACTTTCTAAGAATGTAGACTCTGGAAGGGACAGGGCCCAGAAATCTGTTTTTAAACATGAAAACCAGGTCATGATAATAACCCTTTCAAAGTTACTGGGAGGATTAAAGGAGATATTCCATATAAAGTGGAATGTGCAGGACCAAAATCCTGCTGTGGAAGTTCCAGGCCAATATTTTCCAGCCACATGGGCACAGGAGACAATGGCAAAGAAGCTAACATGAAATCCCCTTGTTAAGAATGCTGGTGATGAAGGGCACAGGGCCGGGGGAGGTATGAGCCAGAGAAGAGTGTGGCCAGGGCTGGACCACTGTGTGCTGGGAGGCAGAAAATGACAATGGAGACTGGTGTTGGTTGTTCCCTGAATCGTCTCATTGATGCTCCTCACAGCTGTGTGAGGCACATTGGCCCTATTTTTCCAAAGCGTAATTTCTGTGAGGCCCAGAGAGATGATGCAGGCTGCAGAGTGACACAGTTGTGAAAGGGGTCAAAAGAAGGATTCCATCCCTATTCTCAGGTGTGTGCTTCTTCTGTGGTATTGGGAAGGGGAGGGGGAGCAGCGTATCTTCTGACAGCAGCAGCTGGGAACCAGGAGGAAACCACAGAGACCTTGACTAAGCCAGAATCCAGTGTAAGAGGAGGTTATAGAGCCTCTCCGGCCCCTTTCTCTCTCTTCTGCTTTAGGCATCTTTCCTTCTCATGGCTTTTTCACTAAGTGCTTTCTTCACTTCTTGGGTCCCACGTGTGCCCTCACTAGCCTCTGGTTCTTACTGTCCCATGATCTCTTACTCCTCTAATGCAGCAGATGGATTAAAGAAGAAACTGCCTCTCCACTTGCGCTGGTTTGTTTATTAAAAAAAAAAAACATATATCAAGGACTTACTATGTGCCTGGAATTGTACTAGTTATAGGAACACAGAGGCCAGTAAGACAGGGTTCTTGCCCTCTGATCGTCATCTGGTAAAGTAGCTATTCCAGTGAGTGCCAAGCTGAGGTGTTGTAAAAATGGTGTTGGGGTGGTGTCTGACCTCCTCTAACTTTACCAGGGGTAAGGAGAATCAAGATTAATAGCCCAAGGCTGATTTCCATGAGTGGAGGTCAGACATGCCTTCTCTCCGCATCTTTATCAATTCTGACACCAACTGTTCCTCCCACAGTACTCTCTACTTCTCTGGTAGGTTCAAAAATTCATTGCAGTGGCCACACGGAACTCACAGATCATACTCACGATTATGGGGTTTATTAGGGAAGTAGCAGTTTACAATACCGGCTCAGGAACACTCAAGGATACAGTTCTTCCATCAGGACAGCCTCTCCCTGGCCCTCAACTTCTGCCCAAAGGCACTCAGCTTTCTCTATCCATGGGCCGGGAAACCCACTGTGCTGTCTCCTGCAGGTCTCTCCTGCTGGTCTTTCCTTCATTGGTGGTATGGTGTCTTCTCTCTCCTGTCTCTGGAATGCTCCCCTCAAGCCCAGTGGGATGGCAAAAATTGACCAATCCCTTTGGTGGGCCACAATTACCATATCTGCATAGTCCCGCCCAATCACCTGGGTGGGAGTTACAAGACCATGGCGAGAAAGACCACACAAAAGGGACCCATCACACTGTAGGTGTCTACACAGAGCAGTGGATCCAGGGAGCTTAGCAAGATTGCACAGAGAAGGAGACATTTGAATCTCTTCTTCATGGAAGATTGAGGGGCAGGCAGTGAGAATGTGGCGCAAAGAGCACTGTAGGGGAAGACCTTTTAGGCAGAAGGAAAGGCAGTTTCTGGATGTGGCACAGAAGGGAGAGTCTAAATAGAGCTAGAAGTTTCTCTGAGCTGAGGATACAGGGTTGGAGTCAGAGAAACCAAGGCAGCTAGAATTTTTAGGACACAGCTCCTAACAGAAGGGAGCTAGGCAATGAAAGAGCTCCAGGAATCTGCATAAGGTCCCTTTGAGTCTTGGCTGAAAACCAGTCTGCTCTGTGTAGAGTAAAACTCTGTGAGGCTAGACAAATAACAACTGCCAAGGAGAGAACAGTTACTGGGGAGCTGGAAGAAAAACAATTCTCAGAACTCACTCAGGGCCTTCGATCATCCAAATTCCCCACCAGCCAGAGTAGAGAGATCTCAGTGAAAATGGGCAGCACTCAGTAGAGACCCCAGAACTGTCACACCTTGGTAGTGTGGCTAAATTAACCCTGAAGTTAAAGGCTACTCTATATCCATCCTCTAACAAGCTTAAGAAGCCTTGGTGATACAGTGGTTAAGAGCTTGGCTGCTAACCAAAAGGTCAGCAGTTTGAATCCACCAGCCACTCCTGGGAAACCCTATGGGGCAGTTTTACTCAGTCACTAGAGGTGGAATCGACTTGATGGCAACAGATTTTTTTTGGTATAACAAGCTTAAAATAATTCTTGAAGTAATAAAGTTGCTCCGCAAGTAGCTCAACTGCCTGCCAGAATGAAGTTCAACAGTCTTTAACAGACTACAACAAAATATAGCAAGCAATAAATAGTATAAAATTCACAATGTCTGACATCCAGTAAAAAATTACTAGAGAAAACATTATGCTAAGTAAAAGAAGCCAGATACAAAAGGCCACATAATATATCACTGCATTTATATGAAATATTCAGAATACTTTAACCCATAGATATAGAATGTAGGTAAGTGGTTCCCAGAGGCTGGGGTTGGGGGGATAGGGAATGAATCCTAATGAGTATGAGGTTTGTTTTGGGGGTGATGAAAGTATTCAGGAGTTAGTGGTGATGGCTGTACAACCTTGTGAATATGCTAAAAACTATTAAATTTTATACTTTAAAATGGTGACTTTTGTAATATATGAATTTTATATCAATTAAAAAAATTACAAGACATACAAAGAAGCAGGAAAATGTGACTCATAACCAGGAGAAATACCAGTTAATAGAAACAGACCTAGAAATGACAGACACGATGGAATTAGCAAGCAAGGACTTTAAAGCAGATGTTACAAATACATTAATTTTCCTTTAAGTTCAAGGATGTAGAGGAAACCACCAACAAAACAAGGAGATATAAGAAGAAAACTACATGGAATATCTAGACCAGAAAAAATATATTTGAGATAAAAATTTTACTAAATGAGATTAACAGCAGATTGAATGCTGCAGAAGAAAAGATTAGTGAACTTGAACTTGAAGACATAGCAATAGAAACCATCCAAACTGAAGTCCTGAGAGGAAAAAAAGACTGAAAAAAAAAAAGAGGACAAAGCCTCTGTGACCTGTAGGACAATATCAAGAGGTTGAACACAGGTACAATTAGAGCCTCAGAAGGAGTGGTGTGATGGGGGTGAAAAAAAGATTTAAAGAAATCATGGCTGAAATGTAATGAAACATGAAAAACACTGCTTGTTTTTATATATAGAAGAGGCTGGATCATCAAGGTTGCCCAGTGCTATGTTAAATACTCTACATTTCAGTGTTTCCCAACATGGTGGCTCACAGATTTCAATGCGGGTTCTTGAATCCAAGTGAGAATGTTGGTTTCTTCATGATCACTGTATAAGTTCACTAAAGTAGTCAGTTAACTTTACTCGTGAATGGGGTTATTTCAGTTTTTTCTATTTGCCACACCGGTAAATAGAAAAAGGAAAAACAATTTGGTAGACACCATCTGTATTAGTATTTTATTGATGTGTAGCAAATTATCACAAATTTAGCAGCTTAAAACAGCACCTATTCATTATTTCACAGTTCTATAGATCAGAAGTCTGGGTGTGGGTTAGCTGGGTCCTCTGCTTAGGGTCTCTTCTGGCTGAATCAAGGTGTCAGGTGGGGCTGTGATCTCATCTGATGCTTGGTGTTCTCCTCCAAGCTTACTGGTTGTTGGCAGAACGTAGTTCCTTGTGATTGTAGAACTGAAGTCCCCATTTTTTTTTTGCTGACTGTCAGATAGGGCCCACTATCAGCCCTCAGAGGCTATTCTCAGACCCTTGTCACATGATTGTTTGATTCTTCACTGCTGCTTCGAATCTCTCTAACTCCTTTTAGGGCTTGTCTGATTAGGTCAGTGGCCCCCACCCAGGACGATCTACATTTTGAGTAAGTCAGAGTCAATTGGCCAGCAACACTGGGTTTTTTTATTTTTTTTTTTTAGAGTCAACTGGCCAGCAACATTAGTTACACCTGTAAAACCCTTTTGCCATAACATACTAGTAACATCATAGAAATGACAGCCTCTAATAGTCACATGTCCTGCTCACACTCAAAGGGGAGAGAATGTACAGAGCATGTACACTGGGGGCTGAGAATCTTGGGTCCACCTTAGTATTCTGCCTCCCACACTTTCTTTTAAAATTGGGATCTACCAGGAAAAATTAACGAATGGAGAAGTACCCTTGGAGATGAAGGCACATAAGTTGGAGCCTCTGTCTGGTAACTCCATGAGAAAAAGGAGCCCCTGAAATGCTCTTGCTCACAACTGTGCCCCAACGTATATCAGCTTTAATAAACATTTGTGGGATGCATGTATGAATGAATGAATGAAAGTGCATGAAGTGTGTTTTAGACTAACACTTTCATTCATTCATTCAAACACTCAGGATGGGTGGCGGTTGACCAGCTTCTTGCATGTAAGAGCTCTTCCTCTGATTCAACACTTACGTTAGACTCCATTACAGGTTCACTCATTTTTCAGTGACCAACAGACAGGCAGACAGAAAGATAGACATCAGCTCCAATTTGCCCAAGTGAAGCTCTAAAATGGAGGTCACTTGTTTGGCCATTCTTTTTGTTAATTAAATTCCAAATAGAGAAAAGTTTTTAATCTCCTCCCTAAGTCTAATTTATATCCCTTCTCCATCCGGAAAGGACTTTGAGGCAGTTCCAAAAATGTGTATATCAGAAAATACCCAAGATTCAGGAATAAAAATGCATCACAGACACAAATAAGGCTGAAAACAAAAGTGGGAAATGTTTTCTCACAGTAGACAGCAGATTGCTCACCATTTTGTATTGCAAACAGGAAGCAACTTCCAAGCAAAGCAGCCTCCAGCCAGCAGCAAGTGGATTCGCCCCCAAAGGACTCATCCGCATCAGGGCTCAGATGCCTCTGATCCAGCCCTCTATTTACAGAAAGTTCACGAAACCCATTAATTTAGCTACAAATGTGCACAACTCCTTACTAATGAGTTCTGGACACGGCTGGCTCCTCAGCACTTGGCTCAGCTGCCTCGTGCTGCTCTACGGTCTGTCTCCGTGGCAGCCTTTCAAATGGTGATGAGCTGGGTCACGTG
This sequence comes from Loxodonta africana, assembly GCF_030014295.1. Classification (NCBI taxonomy): domain Eukaryota; kingdom Metazoa; phylum Chordata; class Mammalia; order Proboscidea; family Elephantidae; genus Loxodonta; species Loxodonta africana. Next base: position 9,240,116 of record NC_087357.1, read on the forward strand.
CCGACAGGTCTGGGTCTCAGTTGATGGATACGCGCAGAGGGGCAGGAGTGTGTGGGAGGTGCCGTGTGTACAGGTGTGCGCGTTTGCTCCTCACTATTGATTTGATAGCCAGGAAGGAAGCCTTTGTTCAGCAACCAGTGCGTGTACGCAACTGTGTTGGCTCTCGGACATCCAGGGAACAAAAGCACGAAGACTCTCCGTGAAACTCTTCTACAACATATCACCGCTTACCAGGCATGGCCTGTGCAAAACAAAAATGTGGGTCCCCTTGTGAAAAAGGAAAACCTGGTGGCCCAGTGGTTGAGAGCTATGGCTGCTAACCAAAAGGTCGGCAGTTCAAATCCACCGGGTGCTTCATAGAAACTCTATGGGGCTGTTCTACTCTGTCCTATAGTGTCGCTGTGAGTTGGAATTGACTCCATGGCAATGGGTTTCCATCTTGTGAAAAAAAGCAGGGGGAAAGTGCGGCACTAAAGCATTGCCTTGGCCATCTAGTGCTGCTATGACAGAAATACCACAGGTGGATGGCTTTTGACAAAAAGAAGCTTATTCTCTCACAGTCTAGTAGGCTAGAAGTCCAAATTCCGGGTGCCGGTTCCAGGGGAAGGCTTTCTCTATCAGCTCTGGAGGAAGGTCCTTGTCATCAGTCTTCCCTTGGTCTGGGAACATCTCAGCGCAGGAACCTCAGGTCCAAAGGATGCACTGTGCTCTCAGCACTGCTTTCTTGGTGGTGTGACGTTCCCCACTCTCTGCTTGCTTCCCTTTAGTTTTATCTCTTGTAAGATAAAAGGTGGTGCAGGCCACACCCCAGGGAAACTCCCTTTACATTGGATCAGGGCTATGACCTTAGTAAGTGTGTTACAATCCCATCCTAATCCTCTTTAACATAAAATTACAATCACAAAATGGAGGACAACCACACAATACTGGGAATCATGGCCCAGCCAAATTGATACATACATTTTCGGGGGGGTGGGAGGCATATTTCAGTCCATGACAACCATGTTTCATTTTCCTTTCTTTCACGGTCTCTGTCTTGACTTGTCACAGTGTTTTTATTTTCTATTTAATGCCAGTCTAAGTAAAGAACAATTAAATTTTAAATTATTGCCATGAATCTTATTGTGCAGCCTTACATCATGCAGTGGTGGTTTTAAACACAAACATGAAAGATTTAACTTACACATGGCATCACTAAAAGCACACAATTTGTATTTTGCAGCTTGCCTGTGTGTACACGTATTTTGTTCTCACCAGAGCAATGAAAATGCAGCACAAAGTCAGCTCATCATTTGTATCCTGCCCTTTGATACATGCTTATTCTTCCAACACTCTCTGTGATAACGAGCAAGGAAGGGCTGAAAGAAAAAGGAACCACGGGTTGCCTTATCGTTCTGGTTCCTTCTGTGCCATCATTTTCAGCATAAGTGCTTGGCTAATACAAGAAAGCAACACTGTAAGAAAGGACATGATAAGAGTCCCTCGGTCATTAGTGCGTCTCAGAAATTCATTGTCTTCTCTCTTCACTGGAAGCAAGCCTGGTTTCAGGGGAAAGCGAGGCCTCCCAGCTGTCAGCAGCCCTCTCACTCAGCCGTGGATGGAACATGCTGACCTTGTACTCTCTTTGAGTCTCACTGAACCCCTTTGCGTCACCCATGCACCGCGATTCTGTGCTCACCGGCACTGCAAACTCTGAGTGAGTGGGGTGGTGTCTTAGTCATCTAGTGCTTCTATAACAGGAATACCACAAGTACAAGTCTTCAACAAAGAGGAATTTATTCTCTCACAGTCTAGCAGGCTAGAAGTCCAAATTCAGGGCATCAGCTCCAGGGAAGGTTTTCTCTCTGTGTCAGCTCTGGAGGAAGATCTTTGTCATCTATCGTCCCCTGGTCAAGGAGCTTCTCCACAAAGGAACCCTGGGTCCAAAGGACGTGTTCTGCTCCTGGTGCTGCTTTCTTGGTGGTTCGATCCCCCCTCTCCGCTCGCTTCCGTTTCCTTTTATCTCTTGTAAGATAAAAGGTGGTGCAGGCCACACTCCAGGGAAACTCCTTTACATTGATTGGATCAGGGCCATGAACTTCATAAGGGTGTTATAATCCCACTCTAATCCTCTTTAACATAAAATTACAATCACAAAATGGAGGACAACCACCCAATACTGGGAATCATGGCCTAACCAAGTTGACACATACTGTTGGGGGACACAGCTCAGTCCATGACAGGTGGCAAGGAAAAGCACAGAATGTGCACACTGCAGGTAGCTCCTCTGTGGACGCACCTGCTCCATTGTCCCATTGAGCTTCACTTGCAAAACACAAGTTCAAAGATAAAGCTAAAAATTTCAAGATAGTGACTGCAGAGCTTTAAACCAGGCAGATGACTCTTCTGAGTGGAGGGTACTGTCCCACTGCACAGGTGACACACTCATGAAGCCAGCCCTTCTGACTTGTGTTTACCTAACGTAGACTATGAACGCACAAACAAGGATTAGCTATAGATTCTTCCACCAGAGAGTGAGGTCCCTGAGGTCAGGGTCATGTCTAATTTTGTGCACAAACAGTGTGTTTCTCGAATTGAAACTCTGAGCTGAATTAGAGCTTATTCGTGATACTTTTCTAAAAAATCAAATTTATTAAGGTATAATTTACAGGCATGAATATTCATACATTTTATACGGGTACAGTTCATTTTGTTTTGACAAATGCACACAGCCACGTAACCAGCATCAAAATCATGATGTAGAACAGCTCCACCACCCCTTGTGCCATTTGTGCTCAGTGCCCTCCCTCACCCCAGCCCCTGGCAGCCACTGACCTGCTGTCTACCACTATTATCTTGCCTGTTCCGGAATGTCATGGAGCTGTACGTAGTCTTACATGACCATGATAAGTTTTGATTACAACTTCCAGTGCCTTCGTTAGATCGATGATGCTATATTGAGGCAGCAGAGGGGAGAAGCCTTGGGCTGTGAATCAGGCAAACTTGAGATCTTATACTGACTTTGCCATTTCTTAGCTGTGACTTTAAGCACATGCTTACCTTTTCCAAGTGACAATTGCCTTATATATAAAGTGATGTTAGTACCAGTACCTCCATCTAGCATTGTTGTGGGAATTCAATAGGATGATGTCTGAAAAGACTGTGGGCAGTGCTTGGCTCATAGGAAGAGTCCAATATGGTTAGTTGTTTATCTATTATTAGCAATAATATTGAAAATAATGTTCCCTTACCTTTAGAATGGGATTAACAGTAGTCCCTTTCTTAGAGACTGGCCATGGAGATCATAAATGCCTCCGAAGAATTTAAGGCGGTGCTTGGCATGTGCTGGGTGCTCCATAAAGTGTAGCTGTTATTATTATTCCTTTATAACGCCGACACAGACCCTATTCTGCTACACTTTGATAAGTAAATGTCATTACTCCCTGTAATTTTGAGAAGGTGTAAAAGTCAGCTCTAAAAACGGCTCCTTTTAGATTGCTTTCTTTCAGTCTGAGTGGGAAAAAAAAAATTGCAAAAGGCCAACCCCAGTGTAAGATAATAAGGCCTTTCCCTCACAGGCCCCGGGGAGGAGTTCCAGGCAATCACACAGGCAGAGCACAGGAATGCCTTCAGTGTAGTTTTTTTTTTTTTTGTCTCCATTTCTTTGAGAGAAGAACAACAATAGAGTTGAGTGAGAGACTGAATTCTCAGAACTTTCTGGAGTCCTCCAAAGTCAGCGTAATGTTAGTGTATCTGGTTTTGAAGTTTTTTAAGCAGTTCGTGACAACAATTGGGGGAAAATAGACAGAGACAGTAAATAATTACTGGGGGAGAAAGCTTCCCCATGGAACAAGAATTGGATTCATTTTCTAAAATCATCCTCTGGCATTTTAAAACCCATTGTTTCAGCCACTGTGTCAGTCCATCTCATTGAGGGTCTTCCTCTTTTTGCTGACCCTCTTCTTTACCAAGTATGATGTCCTTCTCCAGGGCCTGGTCCCTCCTGATAACATGTCCAAAGTACATGACACGAAGTCTCGCCATCCTTGTTTCTAAGGAACATTCTGGCTGTACTTCCCCCAAGGCAGATTTTTTCATTCTTCTGGCAGTCTGTGGTATATTCAATATTCTTTGCCAGCACCATAATTCAAAAGCATCAGGTCTTCCTTATTCATTGTCCAGCTTTCACATGCATATGAGGTTATTGAAAACACGGCTTGGGTCAGGTCCACCTTAGTCCTCAAAGTGTCATCTTTGCTTTTAACACTTTAAAGAGGTCTTCTACAGCAGATTTGCCCAAAGCGATGTGTTGTCTGATTTCTTGACTGCTGCTTCCGTGGGTGTTGATTGTGAATCCAAGTAAAATGAAATCCTTCACAACTTCAGTCTTTTCTCCATTTCGCAAATGAAAGGAAACAATAGAACATGCTGAAAGGAATACTTAAAAGGCCAGGGTAAATACACCTCTTTGATATACAAAATAGTTCAGCCAAGTTTGCCTTTGTACCTGGGTAATTAACACACCTATATTTTGGAGCTATTTTCCTCCCATGCCCAATGTTTGCATAGAAATCTCCAGCCGAGGGCTTCATCGTTACTGTTCTCATTCATACCTGCCAACAGAGTGGGGTTGAGTCTGGGTGTTACCTGGTGGGAAAATGAAGAGTGGGCTCTCTAGACCCCTTCTCATTAAACAACCAGGATCAATGACGGAAATAATATGTCCTCCTTACCTCCTGATGTGTCTCATTCTCCAGTCAGAACCCCATCAGACACCAGCTTTAAAAACAAAAGTGAAGGAGAAACAAGGAGAGATGGAAGGATTGAACTGAGGCATTTCCATTCAGATCCTAACAAGGGAACAATGCCCCCCCATTTGCAATCAGATAAGGGATATTATCTCGGTAATAAAAAGCAATTGAGAATCTAAATGAAAAATCTAGTGCTTTTCATGCTGATTTATTTTAGATTAGAAAAAGTTAAACCAGATGTAAACATGAAGAGATGAAGCGTGAAGAGGGAATCGCAGCAGAGTGATAAATCTCAGTTTTGAGTTATTGTAGGTGCAGGGTTGTGTTAAACAGAAAATACACTGTTGATCCATAAACTGTTCTGACATTAATTATTGTTGCAGAACAGAGTTCAGAAGATTGAATACAAACATGGCAGGTTGGCAAAGATCAATGGTGCATCTAGATTAGCCATGGAGGGTGTATATCAGCTCCAAGAGAGGTTGTGTTAACCATAGAGCAGTCCCACCTAGAACCATTCACCCCTCTCTGGCTACCCTCTAGGGGGTCCATCTACACTCCCCAGGAGAAGGCATTCAGGTGGTGAAAGGAGATGGCTTTCTTTACCTTCAGATCTCTACCCATGTGTGCCATCATCCTAAAGAGGACATCCAACCAAAAATCCGGCCCTTCATCTTTGGGTCCTTGGGATATAAATAGAAAGGGGGTGTCTTAGTTTTCTTGTGCTGCTGTAACAGAAATACCACAAGTGAATGGCTTTATCAAAGAAAAATTTATTCTTTCACAGCCTAGGAGGCTAGAAGTCTGAATTCAAGGCTCCAGTTCCAGGGGAAGGATTTTTCTCTCTGTCGGCTATGGGGGAGGGTCCTTGTCATCAATCTTCCCCTGGTCTAGGAGCTTCTCAGAGCAGGGGCCCTGAGTCCAAAGGACATGTTCCCTTCCTGGTTCTTCATTCTTGGTGTCTCCCTGCTCTCTTCTATTTCAAAAGAGTTGACTCAAGATGCGACCTGATCTTGTAGATTGAGTCTTGCCTCATTAACATAACTGCCTCTAATCCTGCCTCATTAACGTCATAGAGATAAGATTTACAACACATGGGAAAATCACATCAGATCACAAAGTGATGGACAGTCACACAATACTGGGAATCACGGCCTACCCAAGATGACATACGTTTTTTGGGGACCCAATTTAATCCATAATGTCTCTCCTACATTGTCTCTGAGAACCATGGAACTATGCAGGTGTCCAGACAAGAAAAAATGGATGCAAGGTTTTGTGCAGGCCTGGAAATTTCCAACCATTTTCTCCCTGTCTTCTTTCCTCAGGTGCATGAGTTTCACTCCCTGTTCTTCTTGCTCAGTGTTACGTAGCTCCAGGGCCAACACTACCTCCTCCCTACCCCTCTACACATGCATACAGCAGACAACACACATCTGTAGCCACCACACGCACACTACACATGACACGTAACATACACACAGCGCACTATACATGTCACATCAAAGCACACCACGCCAGACACACACCACACAACACACATGCACAGCACACTATGCACACCACGTTACACAGACACCACACTACATATGGTACACAACACACTATACATATTACACCATACCACAACACACACACCATACACACCCACACACACCAAACACAAACACTACACATAACACACAAGACACACGCACAAGATGCTGTACACACCACACCACAATATAACACACACACCATGCACATCGCACTACACATACCACACTGCACACCATACACGCACACCACACACACCACACACACACAACATGCACACATGTGCATACACATGCTAATATGGGGAGTGCTGAGAATGCCATATTCTGGTGGGAGGAAGGAAGGCCTGAGCACTGGGGTGCAGGGGTTCCAAACACAGAAGGGGCGGGGAGGCATTAGAATCAGGCTGGGTGGAATCCCAGCCCTTGGTACATAGTAGCTTTGTACCTAGAGCAAATTATTAGATCTTTCTATACCCCTGTGTCCCTATCTATAAAATACAGATAGGTGAGAACCCGTGTTTTATGAGGGTTGATATAAGGACAAGATGAGGAAGTCTATAGAAAACCCTTAACCCAGCGGCTTGTACGCACCAAGTGTTCATTAAAGGCATTTTTGGTACTGATCACAGCCCCCACCCGAAACCCCTGGGCCACATGTCAATCAACCATAGGTTTCTGAGTTTTAGAAACAGGATACTGTGTCACATTCCGAGCAGGGTCTGGTAGCGCCCTGTAATTAAGTACACTGATGTTTTTGCAATAAAACTGTGAATATTCACACGGAATGAAATAAATTAATATTACAAATAGCCTCAGGTTAGGTCAGGTAAGGTTTTGCTGTCAGATTAGTTTGCTACAAACTCAAGGAGAAAACATTCAGTTTTCGGAGCTTTGTGGATTTTAGAATTGCAAATGAGGGACCGTGGATTTATAGTGAATATTCAGGTATTTTGAGGGTAGAGCCAGAAAACAACAAAAGCAGTAATCGCGCTCTCTTTCTCTATTTGCTCATTAGAGTCCATTATGGCAAGACTTGGGAAGATCAAGTGAGAGATTATGAAAGTTGTTTTGTAAAGCATTTAGTCTTATATAAATGGAAGGTTCTAGAATGATTGTGCCTACACAGTTCAGTCAAAACTTACCAGAACACAGCCTCCAGCTTCTGCTGGAATTCAGAGATCAATTGGACTGACAACGTTATTGATGTCCCAGGAGGGGTCAGGCCTGACCCTGGAGTTTCTGTTAGTGGCGGTCCTGGTGGAGTTGGACTCTGAGGCAGCAGGTGGCATGGTGGGGTGAAGGAACATTGGACCAAGGTCAGGACAGTTAGTGTGTGTGCCAGAGCTACATTTTCTTGTTTCTTGTTCTTGTCCCTTACCCTTTCTAGGCCTTGGTTTCTTTATCTAAAAAACCCTTGTGTGTTCTGGCCACCTTTCAGGGACGTGGGGGAATCAAACTGAGGTAATATGTATAAAAGGGCTTTGCAAACTGGAACGTCCCATAAAATTGTGAGACAGTAAGATCCCTTGAATGTACGTGATTCTAACCACAGTCTTCTATTCCCAAGGAATGACTCTAATTCCTGGGTGCCAATCCAGGCTCCTTTATCTTCTCACTGGTTATTTAACCTCTCTGTGCCTTGATTTGGGAAACCCTGGTGGCATAGTGGTTAAGTGCTACAGCTGCTAACCAAGAGGTCGGCAGTTCAAATCCGCCAGGCGCTCCTTGGAAACTCTATGGGGCCATTCTACTCTGTCCTATAGGGTCGCTATGAGTCAGAATCGACTCGATGGCACTGCGTTTGGTTTGGTTTGGGTGCCTTGATTTCCACGTCTGTGAAATGGTAATAAGAGTAATCATACCTCCCTCACAGAGCTGTTGGGAGGAACAAATGAGGTAATTGCCTGGCATGTGTAGAACCCCCAGTAGTAGCTGTTTGGGTACCCCCTGCTTCAGCCAGGCTCAAGATCCATTGGGAACAGAGTTGGAAAAAAAAGGAGGTCTTAAATCTTTTCCCCATTGTGTGGCTTTGTAAATTACTGTTTCCATTCACTAAATAACACTCTAACGGCTTCAGTGACTTATGGAGGACACAGTCTTAAAAGGACTGAGTTAGAAATCATTTAATGATCACTCACGACATAGCTCAGGGCTGGCCAAGCTCTCCCTGTGAGTAGTTAATAGTAAGAACTGCAGCGACATCTTCCATTTACTGGGGAGAGCATTTCTACATGTAGAAAGATGCCTGCACAAATCCAGGACAGTGCAGGCCAGAGGTGTCAGCCTCTTAACGCCTGATGCTTGACCAAGGACCTTGCCCCCACCCTCTCTCTCCCCTTACTCCCGTTGTTCCCTGCTCCTTTCCTCCTTATTCTCCCATCTCCCTCTCCCCTTCCCTCCCTCCCTTATTTTCCCACCTGCTTCTTTCCTTCCTTCCTTCTATCCTCCCTCCCCTTTTTTCCCCCACCACCCCCTTCTACGAATATTGTCTGCAGGTCCTGTCAGTGCTCTTCTCTGTTCTAGACACCAAAGATGCCCCAAGGGAGCTCGCAGTCTAGTGGGGAGACAGACAGACCTGGTTGGGTGAGGAGGCCCAGGTTCCACAGGAGGAACCTGAGCAGGCAGACCTAGCGTGCCCTCCAGCATCCTGAGAAGGCTCACAGAAGAGACTTTTGTGTCTTGAAGATCAGGTTGGTGGTCCCCACCAGCAGAAAAGTAAAAATTACTCAGAGTCTCAGAAAACGAATGAATTATATTCATTTTTGTATGTGACTCTTTTTTATTGTTTATGTAAAAATTTTTTATTCTTTTTTACTTAGTGGTCATTGTAGTGGGTGTCCAGTGCCTGCTGCATTAGCAGTACATCTTGAACGTTTTTGCACTTGGTTTCACAGTTATTTCATTTATTCGGCATATATTTTTGAAGGCATGATATGGACCCAAGACTGTCCTAGGAGCTGGAATTGTAGCAATGGACAAAAAACCTAATTCACTTGCGTGCAGCTGTGTTCTAGTGGGAGTAAGTGGCAAACAGCCAACACGTACATGTCATGTGTTAGACTTGGTAAGAACATAGTCATAAAACATTAGGTCTTACAAAGGCAATAACCAGTTTGAGCTCATGAGAGAATACTCCAAAGGCAAGGCTCAAACCTGATGTGTAGACAGTAATAAGCTTTAACACGTAACTGAATATAAGGTGCTAAATACCCTTGTCGTCATTGCTTCCCTGTGGCCTAGGGAACAATACCCAAATTAGCACAGCATTCAAGTCTTTCTATGATATGTCATTAGAGCGTGTGGGTGAGGAGAATGTAGCAAAGACTGTGTACGTTGTTGCCATGTTAATGGATGTGTAAGCTGTCACTGTACACATGTGCTCTACCTACAAAGCCAATCTCTGCTGTTGGATATTGAAGATAATTCTGATGTGTTGCCATTATGGTCTACACTGCAAAAAAAATCTTCATGCCTATGACTTATACTTTATTTTGAATCAGTTAATAATCCAAAGATTTTAAACTAGGGAGGAACATAACCAGATTTGCTTTATGGAAATGTCTCTGGTAATGAGGTGGATGGAGGAAGCTTCTGGAAGAAGAGTTAGGCAGCTGTTGTGGTCTTGGCAAGAGGTATGAGGGGATCAATTAAGGCGGTGGGGAGAGGGACGTGAAAATGGAATGAAGTGGATAGGAAAGTAACCAATAGGAGTTGCTGACAGAGAATATCCATTGGAAATGGCAGTTAAGTGGCCAATGCTGAACATAGTAAGAACTTCATTGGCATCATAGTGGGTAAGTCCAGGGTGTGAAACACTGAGTATTAGGTGGGGTATGACGAGGTGGGGGCAGAGAGAAGGTGATGCACTGAGTATTAGGTGGGGTATGAGGAAGTGGGGATAGAGAGAATGAGGACATCTCCTTCAAGGTTTGCTGCTAGAGGGGGCAGGATGATAAGCGGTGTGTGTGGGAGGGAGGTGCCATTTTTCCATTAAAGTTAAGAAGGATTTGGACATGGTTAGAAATTTTTGAGGAAGGCAAGCCTGAAGGCTGAGGACACAGCAACGGTCCTTTGTGGTGCAAGATCTCCACGGAGAGTGGGCTCCAAAGACATAGTGCATGGTTCCCCCTGGATAGGGGGCTTTCTTCTCATTTCTTCATTCATTCATTCCTCCATTCCTTTTTTCAACAAAATAACATTGAGATCTTACTATGTGCCAGGCCCTGTACTAGGAGCTGGGAATCCATTGGCAAACAAGTTAAAAATGAAGTCATTCTCCTTAGAGCCTAAGGAGGAAGCAGACATCAATTGTAGATCCAAAGCAGACCCACTGCTGTTGAGTCAATTCTAACTCATAATAACCCTATAGGGCAGAGTAGAACTGCCCCCACAGGGTTTCCAAGGCTGTAATCTTTACAGAAGCTGACTGCCACATCTTTCTCCCGTGGAGCAGCTGGAGAATTTGAACCTCCGACCATTTGGTTAGCAGCTGAGCACTTAACCACTGTGACATCAGGGCTCCTTTACATTGCAGATCCACCCTAACTGACTATATTACACACCCAGGCACGTGATCTGAAGGCAAAGGAAGGCTTCTGTTGGAGCTTGTACCTTAGAAACCTGACCTAGTTTTGAGGGTGGTGTCAGGAAAAACACTCACGTGAGCAGGTCATGTGAGCCGGGGTGCAAGGAGGACCATGGAAACCAAGTGTTCTGCAAATGGACAGCACATGTAACGATCCTGTGGTGGGAGGGAGTAGGTGCACACAAGGGAATGGAGGAAGCTCGGACTGAAGATGTGGTGAGAGAAAAGTGCCCAGCAATGCCACAGAGATTAGCAGAGGCAGAGCACACAGGCCCTCTGGAAACCTTGACCTCTGAGTAATGAGAAGTGTGGCTCTTCTGCAGGAAGGAATTACATACAGCAGTCAGCAGGAAGTAGAGCCAAGACCAGCTTTTTCCAGGACCATCACTGTTGGATTGAGACCTGGGGTAGCTGATGAAAGGGGTTCCTGAATCACCCCATTACTGGGAATTCTTGGACCAGCAATGCCCAGAGCCTGTGGAAGAGGGTTCCGGGCTGGTGAGGGTAGAGGGCTTGGCAGAGGGCCAGGATGGGAGGGGGACCAGTCAGTTTGCCTCAAGCAAACCTGTGCCCCACAGAGTTTGTGGCCTCATGGTGAGGCTGATGGTACGTCAGGAGCTTCCGGGTGTCAGGCCTCGGGTTCAATAACTTGGCAGACTTGATAGAGTTACATTTAAAAAACGCACATAAAAATCTCTCTTAAAAACGTCACACAAACAACTCAGGACATAGGAAGCTTAAAACCTCCACGCTGCCAGATTCTGGCTGCACCCCTTTCTCTCCTGGACAGCTTCCAGACCCCCTGACTAGGCTGTTTGGGACAGCAGAGAGAGAACTTGTTGCCTTCGGCTGAATTTGGGCCTGTTTTCCAGCCCTATCTCCAATGTTGCTGCACTTGTACTTCCTTCCTGAGTCTTTTTTCACATATTATCCAGTATTGCCCATGACATGTTTATGCTGAGTTTGAGAAAAGGACATTTTATAGCCTAAATGTAGCCAGACATAGTCAAATGGCCAAATAATAATATGTACTACTACTAATACTATTTGAAGCACGCTGGCTAAAGGCTCCGGCTCTCAGGATCTGGCTGGCCTGCATTGAATCCCGGCTCAGTCGTGTGATGGCCAGGTGACTGTGGCTTTCGCACCTGCTGCAGCGGGGCTCAGAACATCACCATCTCAGCAGTGTAAGAGTTCAGCGAGATGATGTATGCACGACGTTTAGCACAACCGCCAGCACATTCAAAGTCTCAATAATCATTAGTGCTTATTATTACTATGAATCATATTACTAATATGCAGTGGCTGGGCTCAGTCCAGAGTAGGGAAGCCTGGGGTGGGGGGCGGGTGGCAGAAATCTGAGTGTCACTTTTTAATTCTCGGGACCATACCCCAGTCCCAGCCCCTCCCAGCCCCACCCCATTGCTTCTCTGGCCTTGGGGAGGCCCTGCTTCTGCTTTGGTTTGGCTCCAGCTTTCCCTCTGTTCCCCCACCTGGTGCCCAGGTGCTAGTGCTGAGAAGGGGCTAGAATGGGAACCGAACACCCAAAATCTTTAAACTCAACCCAGTCCTATCTCCAACGTTGCTGCACTGAGAAATTAACTAAGGTTCAAGATTAAAGGCAGAGCTTGAGCTCCATGTAGTCTCCGTTCAAATCATGCTGAGGTTATAACTGGACAGTCAGAAGAGTGATTTTTCAGCTTGGGGTAAGGTTGTGGCATTCTCAGAGGGGTCGATGGGGATGGGGCTGACCTAGCTAGGACTGAGATGCAGTGTCATTACAAATTCTTGCTCAGGTCTGGAAGTCTCACCTCGGTGGACTGCTTGCCGGCAAACTTATAAACCAATTCTTTACCTTTTGGTGGGGGAAATCAGCGTAGTAATCACAACTGTAGACAGCAGGGTATTTCTGTATGTATTCGTCTTATTTTCATTGGGCCTTGAAGGCTAATTCCTGGAATTTGCTTGCTCATGGTTAATCAATTTATCAATACTTACTGAATGTCCACTTTCAGCACTGTGGTGGGATAGGAAAGAAATAATAGATGTGGTTCTTTGGACTACTAGCAAAATCCATGGCAGAATAATGTTAGCTGATGACAGTTTTCCTCCTTCCCTCCCTTCCTCCTAGTATGTTTGGAAATCATCAAAAACCTACCTCTTACTCATCTGCAGAGTTAACACAGGAGAAAATGGAAATGAGAATTCATTACAATCTGTAGCTCTTGGGAGACTAGAAAGATTCTAGGGACGTTTCCTGATTTTTTTTTTTTAATCACATTGTACATTATTTAAGATTATATATCTGGCAAATAACAATGTAAGACTGCGTAAGGTTTCTGTTTATCTTACAGATCCACAGTCGGCTCTTTGCGGCCCCCAGAGGTCACCCTGCCTGGGAAAGAAATGAAAGGCTTTCAAACACAGGTAAAGAACTGCTCTGGCCTGGCACTGCTCCCTTTCCAGCCTTTATTTACTGTCTCTCTCGCCTTTCTTTTTATTAATAATGAAATGTACTTTGAAATCGAGCTCCCCCCAAACATGAGATGATAGCTCAGCGGCCCCGACCAGATTGGAAGCTGATTTGAACTTCTAAACATACAGGCTCCTAGCTTGGCGGTCCCCCAAAAAGCAAACAAAGCAAAAGAAATATCGGTTGCTCCAGGTATCACGTTTGGAGCCCGAGATGCCGCAGATTGCTCAGCGAGCACGGCTTTGGGGCCAGCCATGGTGCCGGCTGGCCGGGAATGAGCAATGGGATGAACGCGGGGTGCTCTCAGGATAGGATGGATGCGACTGAAATAGAGGCATGGGGTCTCTGCATTCCTAAGTCACCTTTAGGAAGCTTCGGTTCACAGCTACTGAGCTGTATGAACACCAGGTGCAACTGTTAGGGATTCATAACTTTTATTAAGTTTGTTGACATACATGGTGTGAAAACAAGCTTTCCCCCTTCAGTGGAGAAAGCCCATGGATTTAGGTCAGACTTTCTTAGGGTTTTTTTTTTGTTTTCTTAGGGTACTGTAATAAAACCACTGGATTAACAGAATACTTCAGCTCCAAGACTCTAGCAAAAATAAATTCTATAAGAATGTTTTATGTAGCAAAAATTTTATTTTTTAATTTTCATTTTCATATACATATGTGTGTGTGATATATGTGATGTGATGTGTGTGTGTATGTGTGTCTGTATATTGGCTTTACTAAGATTATAACCTGTCAGAAGAGTTACTTTTCAGATTTGGGATCACACACATACACACACACCCCTTCTCATTACCCCATATCACCTGCCTGTATCAAAGCTGTCAGGGACCTGAAGGCATTTCCATAACTGACATAGTTAACCCAAGACAAAAATACGAGAAACTTTCATATTTACTGCTTTCTGGAAGCCTCGAAGATGGCTTACAGTTTGTTCTTTAATAGTGGCAAGTGTTTAGTTTGGGCCCTTTGAAAACCTAGCCCAGACATTGCCTATGGTAACAGCGTGAACCCACTGACAGAAGCTTCTGGCAGCGTGAACGGCAAAGGCAGGCTCAGGGGATGTATTAGGCCGCTGGCATCACACAGAGCCTTTGGAGACGTTGAGTAGTATACTAAGTGTTCTCCAGAACACTCCGAGGTGGATGTCATGAGAACTCTCCCAGCCAGGTGACCTACATACGGACATGTCAGTGCCCTTTTTCCACAGGGCTTCCAATTGGTTCTTCCAGTTCAAACCCCTGCTGAGAATCTGCATTCCCAACAAGTTCCCAAGAAGTTATACATAAGAATCTGTATAAAGAGTCTGTTTAAATTGTAGATTAAAAAACCCAAACCCACTGCCATTGAGTCGATTCTGACTCATAATGACCCTATAGGACAGAGTAGAACTGCCTCATAGAGTTTCCAAGGAGCACCTGGTAGATTCCAACTGCCAAGATTTTGGTTAGCAGCCATAGCTCTTAACCACTACACCACCAGGGTTTTCACATCTGGAGTGGAAATGCAAATTCTCAGAATGGAACTTGTTAGAAATGTAGTTTCTCAGCAGGGGTTCGAACCGGAACAAACCGGTTTGAAGCCCAGTTTTCTCAGGACTGGGTTATGGAGAAATGGGCCTAATCAGCCACCTGCCCAGTGGAGGCTCCCTCGAGAGACACTTAGCAGTTTAATGATTTAGCAACCAAGCAGCAGGCTGGCCTGGAGGCCAGAGGTAATGACGCAAACTGGAGGAAATGTGCTGAAGCCACCCTGGGTGAGGAGGCGACATCTCCTGGGTTTCTTTTTCCTTTTGAAACCTATCTCTATGTTCAAAGAGCTAATTACAGAAGAACACTCAGGACAGTTGTAAACCTTGGGCCTTCTGGCAGAAGACAAGGAGTCATTATACACGTTGAGACCATGCTTCCCTGGCAGGTGTCCTCTCTGAGGGGCCCTTTCATGCTGTCTGCACCTTCCTGGAAAGTTGTTTTCATTTTTTTACAAAACACAGGTCTGTGTCTGAGCAGCCATCTGGGCCCTCTGGGCCCTCTGAGGTCAAGCCTGGTTCACGAGCTTGTCTCCCCTGTCCCCATGCTCATGAGAAGGGCCTGGCACAAGGCTGAGGTCTTCCTCAACCCTCTCAGTAGTATGGGGAAAGGGAGGGAGCAGACTTTTGTGTCAAAGTCTTTGGATTGCAAGGACCAGAAACCCACTATCATACACAAAAAGGAAACCATTGACGGGAAACCAGTGAGCTTCATGGAAGAAAGAGCCCCAGGTTGTGGAAAGCACAGGAACCAAGAGGACTCTGGGAGGCGGGGGGGGAGCATGGCAGTAAGAGTATGTGGACCACCTAGGGCCTGATAACAGGACTAGGTGCTAAACTTTCTTCCCATCTCTCAGCCTTTAAAAAATTTTTTTTAATTGTTGTAAAAATATAGGTAGTACAGCGTTTGCCAATTCAGCGTTTTTCACTTGTACAATTCAATCAAACCAGTTACATCAATCATGTTGTGCAACCATCATCAACATCCTTTGCCATATTTTCCAGCCAACCCCGTAAACAGAGACTCAGTGATCAAAGTTTCCCCTACTTCCCCTTCCCTCCTGGCCCGTAACCTCTGATAAACTCTGATCTCTATACCTTTGCCTATTCTAACTGTTTCCTATTAGTGAGATCATACAATATTTGTCTTTTGGGGATTGACTTATTTCACTCAGCATAATGTATTCAAGCTTCATCCTTTTCTGAGTGGCCTAACTGGTCAGGGTCCACCCTTGATGGCATCATTTCTGGTCAGGAGGCAAGGTCAGATGGCTTCTGAGGACCAGCCTTGTGGGTAGTTCTCTGAGGGACAGGAGCCCATGGGCTGGGCAGATGCTCCCAATGGCTTCTTGTCTACGTAGAACACCACGGAATGCCACAGGAGTGGTTTAGTCCAGCTTCTTTCTGATGTCTGATGTCTGAATCCTCCTCATGGTTCCCCTGCAGGAGTGGGGAAGCCTTCTCAGAGCAGGCCTACTACTCTGTAAGCTCTGAGGATAGGAGGCTCCCCAAATTATAAGGTAACTCATGACATGTTAATTTAGATGGGGTTGTTCAAAAGCTTTTAAATTATGTGGAACCAAAATAAATAAGCCTCCTTGTTTTTTACTTTTGATCTGTATTTATTGAGCAGGCAAAGAGGAAGCATTAAATCTTTTTAAGTTGCTAGAATTGTGATCCTATCCATGTTCTAGGAAGACAACTCTGCTGTGATATTCCAGGCAAAAGATGATGTGGGTTTAGGCTAGGGCCTAACCCTCGGGACACTAGGAATTGACAGAATCCTCTACAGGCTGTTGGGATAAGGGACAAGTTAAAGATGTTTCTGGGCAAATAGTGCTACCACTAATGGGCCAGGACATTTAGGGTCTGGGAGATTTATGGGAGCAAGGGGTGGCTCTGGTGGGCAGACCCTGATTGGATAGGGTATGGACACCCTGAGTTGGAGAGGCCCAGGTGACATCTGCCTGGGATCGCCTGGAAACAGTTGCTAGTTTGGTCCCGAGATCAGGAGACAGGCCAGGTTTATACATTTTGATATGATCATCATTTACATGTGGGTGGTACAAGAAACCAGGAGAACAGCTGAGATGAGTGCGGGAGGGAATGTTCTAGATGGGAAGAGGGTGGGGCTACAAATCCAAAAGAGCAAACAGACACATGCAGGGGTTGGAAAGAGGAACGTTGTCCTGGGAACCACAGACCTTGTTGCAGGGTTTTGACTTTTTAACCGAGGCACGTTGTGCCAGTGCCAAGTTTGCCACCAATTAGTTTTTTGTCTTTGGAAATGCCTTTGCACGTCCTCGGTCTCAGTTGCTTTAAGACAGTGGTGGTTTCGAACCCCCCATCTCTACAAAGCTGCCTAAGTCCAGTGATGTGGGTGGTGGCTGTTGTGGAAGCCGGAGCTGTGGGCCATTTGGTGCCACTGGGTTCAGAGTGCCCACGCAGGAAGCCCAAAGAGAATGTTGCCTTTAAATTTTCATTTTTGCTTCCTTCATTTGCCCAGTGCAACTATTCACTGGAAATTCCAGGACTGGGAAGGGTGAGGAGCTGGTTTCTAATTGTTAAATTGCCCTCTTAGCAAGACTTTGGGAATCTGTCCAGAATTTCAGTTTACTGTGATTAATTGGACCTGAACACTGAGGGGAAAATGCAGGAAGGATGGGTATTTCTGCCCAAACTCACATCTGTTTTCAAAATCAGAAGATAGAAAGTCCCTTTCAAACTTCCATTCTGCTGTGCTATAAAAAGATTCCGTTTATCATTTCCCCAGCACTTTTTTTTATGCTACTACCTCTCTGTAGGTGAGCCTGCTTGATTGAAGGATTTAGCAATGATTGGAGGAGTCAGGTTGCTTAGTTAAGCCATTTCTGGGGAAATCCTTTAGGGGAGTTGATGAAAGTCACTTGGAATTTTTAATCATTAATTCACTTGGCTTAGAAAATGAAGGTGGGGCGACATGAAACTTTCTCCTGATCAATTATGACTGACCTTTAAGACTGGCAGTTTATAAAGGGTGAATCTTTGATGGATGAGTGGGGTGAAGTCATTATATTTCACTTGAAACTTGAGGATTTGTTGTTGTTGTTGTTGTTGTGTGCCATCAAGTCAATCCCGACTCATAGAGACCCCATATGTAGAACTGCCCCGTAGGGTTTCCTTGGCTGTAATCTTTATGGGAGCAGATCACCAGGCCTTTCTCCTGCAGAACCGCTAGGTGTGTTCGAACCACCAACCTTCTGGTTAGCAGCTGATAGTTTAACCAATAGTTGTTACTTTATCCCAACTTTCCTGAGAGCAGTGGTATGCTGCCTTCATCTGATAGTTTTCTATCTCAGTAGTACTGAGTGGAAGAGCTAGTTGCTCCAGTGTAACATAGGCCCCCAGTCGTGGTTCTAGGCAGCATTGTTCTTTTGCCCCTTAAAAGCCACCCGAAGCTTGAGGTGAGGCACAGCTGAACTTCTTTTCTCTTCTGGAAGAAGATGTATATAATTGCATTTCTCTATGAACAAGGTGTAGAAGGCTCACCATATTTATCCAATCGCTTTCCCTGCAAGTACTGGTTTTTATTAAAGCTCTAATTGTTGGAGTTGAAATGTGTGGATTCTTTTTCTTACAGAAGCCGTTTTGATTATGCCAAACTCCATCTTCCTCATTCTCCTAAGTTCTTCCCTGCCCATGGGGAGAACTCATCTGTTGAACAATACATGAGTGTCTTTAATCAATAAAACATCTCTGATCAAAAATCCCACCAGTTCCTAGAGTGCAAAGTATAAACTCCCTGGCACAGCATTCAGTGCCCTTCCCCTCTCACCCTAGTTCATCCTTCTAGATTTTTCTCCAGTTACATTGCCTTGCCAGTTCCTACACTCTCACTTGCCTTCTCTCTGCCTTCCATAGAGGCTTTTCTGCCTAAAACCCTCTTCTCCATATTTCTGCTGTTAAAATCCTTCCTTTTGTAGGAAGCTTTTCTGGATTCCACATTCTACACCTTCAGTTTCCATCTTCCAATGGCAGTTTGTTCGTTGCTGAATCATAGTCCTTTCAGGTGTGCATATTTACCTTGTCAACTTGTCTTTCTTTCCTTCAAGGTGGGAACCTCTAGGGGCAGAGACCTATCTTACTCATCTCTATAGTCCCAAGTTCAGGGACTGGAACACAGTACTTAATAGATTAAATAGCATTATTTGTATGAATGAGCTACTTGGAGACATTTCTGCATTGGGGGATATCACTCCCCATTATGGAGTGTATGGTGTCTGCCAGAAAGATATGTTGAAGTCTTAACCCCTGGTACCTATTAACGTAACCTTGTTTGGAAATAGGGCCTTTGAAGATGTTATCAGTTAACATGATAATATCACACAAGTCATACAGAATCAGGGAGGGTCCTAACCTCGTCTGAATGGTGTCCTTACGAGAGAGACGAGAGACAAGGATGACGGCCATGTGAAGACAGTGTTACACTATGGCTATGAGCCAGGGAATGCTTGGGGCTACCAGAAGCCTGGAGAGAAAAGAAAGATCTTTTTCTAGAGCTGACGGGGAGAACGTGGCTCTGCTGACACCCTGAATTTGGACTACTGCCTCCAGGTCTGTGATGCAACACACTTCTGTTCATACAAGCCTCCCAGTTTGTGGTATTTTGTTGTAGCAGCTCCGGGACACTCATATACTCCCAGCCAAACCTGCAGAGCAGCCTGGGAATTGGATGATGTGACCACAGATGAGAGAGCCTGACAAGGAATAACCTGCCTGTGGATTTTTCAAAGAGGCTTTCTAGCACTTTGCGTAACAGACCCCTCTTGTTTCCTGCCTTCCTTGTTGAGAGGGACGAGACTTCCACCCAATTGGCTGTGAGAGGTCTGCTTGGGGATTCCATCAGCTTGGAGACTTGCTTTGTCCAGCATCTACCCCACTCTGCAAAAGGGAGCTGGGAAAGGCAGAGTGACTTTTGTGACTCACTGAGAATAAAAAAGTATCTAGGTATCCTGCTTTCTGCAGAAGACATAGCAAGACAATGTTTGGGTCTGTTGTGCCTACTTGTGTAGAATATTATTGGGAAAAAAATAGACTAAACCCTCTTTGTTACAGGGGCTATGTGACAGTCCCTGTTTGCTCTTTATAAATAACCACTAACCCCACATCCCCTCCTGCATTCTGCTTAGTAGCTGCCTGGGCCTTGTCCCTCAAGTTTGCTGCAATCGCTCATAAATAGTGCACTAAGCAGCTTTTTTTTCTTCTTCCCATATGAGTTTCTGGCTCTAACTTTATCTTTGCCCATCACCTGGTACGCAATCTAATTTTAAAAATAGTTGGTAAAATAATGTACTAAATTAAGAACTCAGCTGCAGATTTCCACGTCTGTGTAGCTTTGTGTCAGGAAAATATGTCCATCCAGATTTAGCTGCTTCCTCTCAGAGGCATGAAAGCCCAGTTAGTGCCTCTTGTGTCCTGAGGGACTTAGCTAAAGGAATCTGAGGAGATGGCACTGAGGGGATCAGAAGCTGGGCAGACATGAAGTAGACAGCCAAGAGGGCCACCGTGTCCACTGTTAGACATGTGGGATGAGGAGACCTCTGCCTTAGTATCCGAGAGAGGGCTGCTGTAACAAAATAGCAGACAGTGAAGAATGAGATGGTGCCCAGCTACTATCAATGACCACCCTGACAAAGGAGCTCAACAGAGAGTCCTGGACAGAACCGGAGAAAAATGCAGAACGGAATTCAAATTCATGTAAAAAAACCAGACTTAATGGTCTGACAGAGTCTGGGAAATCCCCACAACTATGGCCCCTGGACGCTCCACTAACTTCGAGAACTGAAACCATTCTCGAAGCCCACTTTTCAGACAAAGATTGGATGGGCCTATAAAACAAAAAATTAATACGCGTGAGGAATGTGCTTCTAGGTTTAGTCAAATATACGAGATGAAATGGGCAGCTCCTGTCCAAAGGCAGGGCAAGAAGGCAGAAAATGACAGGAACTGGACAAATGGGCACAGGGGTGGAAAGGGGGAGCATGCTGTCACATTGTGGGGGTTACAACCAATGTCACAAAAAAAAAATGTGTATAAATTTTTGAATGAGAAATTAACTTGAGCTGTAAACTCTTTCACTTAAAACACAAAGAAAAAAAAAAAAAAAGAGAGAGAGAGCCAGGCCAGCAACCCAATAGAAAAATGGGCGAAGGATATGGGAAAAAAAAAAAAACAAAACCAAGTGGCTTAAAACAACAGATATTTATTCATAATCTCACGTGTTTCCGCGGGGGGTCATAAAAGCCCTTCATTCAAGGTGCAAGCAGGCATGTTCTCTCTGTCACCTCTAGGGAAGATCCTTCCTCGTCTCTCTTGGCTCCTGGCAGCCCCAGGCATTCCTTGGCTTGTAGCTGCAGGATGACTGTGTCACCACATGGCCATTGTCCTCTGTGCTCTTTTCTGTGTCTCTTCCGTTTTATAAGGACAGCATTCAGATGGGAGAAGGACCTATCCTACTTCCATATGACCTGCATGTTAACTGGCAGCATCTTCAAAGACCTCACTTCCAAACAAGGTCACAGTCACAGTTATAGACTGTGGACTGCAACATATCTTTTGGGGGGACATAATTCAATGTAGGGAGCTCTGGTGACACAGTGGTTAAGTGTTCAGCTGCTAATGAAAAGGTCGGCAGTTCGAAGCCACGAGGTGCTCCTTGAAAACTCTATGGGGCAGTTCTGCTCTGTCCTATAAGGTCACTATGAGTTGGAATAGATTCAGTGGTGATGGGTTTTTTAATTCAATATATGTCGCTAAATTATACCTACCATAATTTAAATTTGTTCCCCCCAAAGCATATAAGCCGTTCTACCCTGCCATGGGTACCAGGCCAGACATCTTTGGGCATTGGTATCATCAGGAAAGACCAATCACTAGAAAAGGACATCACGTTTGGTAAAGCTGAGGGTCAGCAAAAATGAGGGAAACTCTCAGTGAGATGGATTGACACAGGAGTCACAACAATAGACTCAAGTACACCAAGGATCATGAAGATGGCACAGGACTGGAAGGTCACCATGAGTTGGAACTAACTCAACAGCAGCTAACAACAATCTTGGTGGGCAGGGAAGACTAATGACACCCTGGCCTGGAGCCTCTGGTCCTCTCTGAGCTCAGATTGTTTTTCTATCTCAGGAGTGGTACACCATTGAACTGGTCGGCCAAGCCAGAAACATAGGTGTCTTTCTGAACAAAGAGATCAGGCCTGAAAGACGGCATCCAGCATTGTGTTTTGTTGTTGCTGGAAAGGAGCAGCCCTTAGGGAAACACTGTGGAGAAGCCTATGTAAGATGGCTGAGCAGCAACACCATGGTATCCAGCTCAGAGGCAAAGGTTTTGTGAGTCACAGAGAAGAGAAAACAGCTTTGCTTCTGTGGTTATTCTCAACTGAACTGTTCAAGGAGACTAAAATATGAGTAATCTCCAAGTCCCACCCAGACCTGCAACATCAGTCTCCAGATGGGAGCTGTCTTAGTTATCTAGTGCTGCTATAACAGAAATACTAAGTGGAGGGCTTTAACAAAGAGAAATTTATTCTCTCACAGTCTAGAAGCCTGGAAGTCCAAATTTAAGGCATCAGATCCAGAGGAAGGTTTTCTCTCTCTTTCAGCTCTGGGAAAAGGTCCTTGTCATCAATCTTATGCTAGTCTAGGACCTTCTCCTCACAGGGACCCTGGGTCCAAAGGACTTGCTGTGCTCCCAACGCTACTTTCTTGGTGGTTTGAGGTCCCCATGTCTCTCTGCTCACTTTTCTCTTTTATATCTCAAAAGAGATTGACTTCAGACACAACTTAATCTTGTAGATTTAGTCTTGCCTCTTTAACATAACTGATGCTAGTCTCACCTCATTAACATCATAGAGGTAGGATTCCCAACACATAGGAAAATCACATCAGATGACAAAATGGTGTACAGTCACACAATATTGGGAATCATGGCCTACCCAAGTTGACACACAGTTTTGGGGGATATAATTCAGTCTGTGACAGGAGCTCAAGAGCTGTGGGAGCTTCCCTGGTTAAAGCTACCACTTGGAGTCTCAGAATTGACTCCATCTTTAAGAAATAAAGTTGTAATATTTGTTGGTCAGGGGAGTGCCATTCCCTCACCTCCAAGGACCATTCAATGGAAAGTTCTCCCAAAGCGTCCGGCTTGGAGAGGGTGGAGATGTGGAGGATTGGGCAGACGGAGAGGTGCTGGGGTCTCGGGTCATTCACCTGCTGGGGCAGGGAAGACAGAGGAAGAGCTTGGACCTGGCTCCAGGGATGTGGTAAGAGCCAGGTGTGGGCCCCAGGTAGGAGGTCAGTGTCAGGGATGGGTAGCACAAGGACAAGGTGTCCCCAGATGGAGACACATCTTAGCGCCTGGGTACCTAGGACAACATGGGGGAGGACCTATGTGTGGGACCCACACAGGACCTGGGCTTGCAGTGAGCTCCACCCAGAGCCCCTGAGGTCCAGCTCAGATACAGGAGGTCCGGCTCAGATCCAGCTCAGGTATGAGGACTGGGTGTGAGTCAGGAGCTCACTTCCCAGAGCCAGGCAGAAACCTGAGTTCCAAACTGGCCCAAAGTGGGCAGGGAGGACGATTGACACCCTGGCCTAGCGTCTCTGGTCCTCTCTGAGCTCAGAATGCTTTCCCATCTCAGGAAAGGTGCCCCATCCAACTGGTTGACCAAGCCAGGTGTCTGACACAGTGTCTTTCTGCCTCTTCCATGCTCCTGCGTCCAAGGCCTCCTGGTTTACCTCCTAGACGTCTCTGGGACCCAACCTCTTACTTCGTTTGCTTCAGTGTTGGCCTGACTCTACCTCCCTCAGCCTGGTCTTCATCTATAGCCAGAATGAGCTGTTCAGACCACGCTATACCCTGTTAAAACACTTCCATGCCTGCTTTGGAACAAGACACTTCTTCCTGTGGTCTAAAAGGCCCTGTAGGTCCTGGGCCTGAGCACCATCTGCCTCCCTCTCTAACTCTCTCTGCTCCAGCCCCTCTCACCAGGTGTCTCCTGCACAGGGTCCCTGTACAACCTCTTCCCTTGCTTGAGCTGAGGAGCTCTGACCCACCTACAGATTGCCTCATAGGCACAGGGAGATCACCTTTCTCTCCTCTGCTACACTCATTACAACCACAATTTTTGTATACCTGTGCAGGTGTTTGATGCCTGTCTGCTCCCCATCCAGCCTGTAAGTTCCACAAGAGCAGGGCCTCTGTCTGATTTTGCTTGCCAGCCCCAGTCAAGCACAGCTCCTCTTTAGACATCTGTAGCAGGAATGAGTGGGCAGGTTGGTCTGCAGCCATGTCACCCGTGGGGCCTGGAGACCCATGGGGACAGGAAACCAGGACATCACTGTGATTGGCATCAAAATGACTTTGAGGTGACGCTTGGAGACACTGGTCTGTTTCCCTTCTCTGCTTCCTTTCTCTCCCACCACTCTGAAATGACCCAGTCCTTCCTCCCAACCTCGCTGCTCACAAAATCCTTTCTCGGGCTCCATCATCCCTCTCCCCCGACATTGCCTGGTCCCAGGGCCAAGAAGCCCCGCCTGGGCAGGAGCCTGAGCTGGGGTTACACTGCAGTACTGGTGTGATTTGGGCTGCTTCAAGTAAAGTGGTTTATTTGTTCCTACTTCCTTATTAATTGTTCGTTGTAGATCAAGAGCCCCCCCAAGAGAAAAATAACACTTAGAAATAATCTCTGGAAGGTCCACACTCCTTCCAAGGGACGTACATCACTGGGAAAGGCAGCAAATAGAAGGCATGTTCCCAAGCTCTGGTGGGCCCTGCTGTGTTACATGCTGCTGGGTTTTGGTGAAATATTGTTAATAATGCGTGGATAGAGTAGACCCGGTTGTGAGCTAAAGTGTTGTTTTTTTTTTTAAGTTGTTTTTGCCCAGCTGGCCATCGAAGGGGCAATTTTTGAAAAGAAAAAGCGTGTAAACAAAATGCAGCATAAACTGAAAGCGGCGCACAGAGTTAAATGTCTCTCTGAAGTTTATCGTGTTATTTAATATAATGATTGTGTTAGTGTCCCGCTTCCCAGCGTGAAAGGAATATTTACCTGGCAGCTGTAATGTGACTGAGCCAGAGGGGACGAGGGCCATCCAGCCCCTCACCACGTGCCTCTGACTTTTCATCACTTGGTAGAAATACCAGCATATTGGTCATAAGATCTTTCTTCTGAAAACTCTTCTTTTGAACAAATTGTCTCCTGTCCTGCTTCTCTCTCCCTTGCTCTTCAGGAGTGGACCTTTCTCTCTCTCTCTCTCTCTCTCTGTGGTTATGTGCTCCTAACTTGCCCTCAGCTCTAAGTGGTAACTTCAATAAGCAGGGAGGTCCATGCCTGGCTGAGAGAGAGCGTGTAATGAGCGCAAGAGGTCACGATTGCCAGAAGAAGACAGTCAGGGCCAGCAACCTCTTTCCAGATTCCAAGGTGGCACAAGGACACCGTCATGTGTCCCAGCAAACCTGTGTTTCTGTGTTCCAGCAGGAGACAGGTAAGGCCTGGCTTCCCATTCAAAGGTGCCATTGTTCTGGAAGGGGCCTTTGCTTCATGTCACATGCTTCCCTTGAGCACGTGAGGAGACTGCATGACTGCAGAACCCTCCGGAACATTCTCCCCTTAGGCTGGTATTAGCAGAGTTGCCTGACCTCTGGGCTGAGGGGAGGTTCGGTGGTGCAGTTTCCATCTCCCACAAACTACCTTGGCCATTTGGGGTGAGTAGAGAGCAGAGGGCGGTTTTCTGAAAGCTGTTTGTGCCATTTTAAATGGAACTCTTTCCTAAAAGGGACTCCTACAGGAAGCCAGTCTGTAAAGGAGATAAATGCAGAGGGGCTCTGGCTGAAGTGGGGGTGGGGGGCAAGTTCAGACTCCTGCCCAGGTGCCGCACACCCCAGGCACTCACAGAACTCCTGTAGTGGGTCAGAGGGCAGTTTGAAGGCCATTACCCAGGGCCTGCAAGGAGATTACAGATCATTTGAATAAGACTGTTTCCTCTTTGCACGTTGAGATTTCCCGTAGTTAACCTGGAGCCCATAGCATGAGTGGGTTTTCATGGTGGGCAGTCCGTTTTAAGCTGGAGACATCCCCTTGCTCCTCTTTGATCTGCATTGAATGGCGCTCCTAAATCCTGGGCCCACCTGATTTCAAGGCTGTCTTGAATGTGATTAACTTGGTGCCTTCGGGCCAAGGTTGCTATTGGAGGCTCTTCAAGGGGGTAAGGGGGTAGCGCTGGTTCCCGTGCCTTACCCCCACCCGTACCCTCCATGAACAGAGAAGAGGTAGGAATGTGATGTGGGTTTTAACTGGGAGATGGGTTAAGTGTTAGCCTGTAATAGGACTGTGCTTTTAAAATTCTCTTCCTTTTCCGGTATTAAATAGCTTGCCTTTAATGACCCTCAGCTTATAGTTTCTTTTAGATCCTTCATACCAGCCCTGGCAGGAGTCCAACTGCCTACTCAACTCAGAATGTGGCTTTCTGTAATGCCTTGCGTGTGCTTAAGTTTGATTAATTCTTTTTATGGGATTTAGCGGACAATCCATGAGGGTGATCAAACATCAAGACAGGCAGCCTGGGGAGGTTGGCCAGGCCGTGTTCCTGGACCAGCTGATGAGGCTGGGGCACAAGGATTCTAAGCTGGGGTGCCCTGAGCACGGACTACAATTTGGATCAAAGGATCAAGTCCCTGCCCTTGGACACAAGATTGGGAGTCGCATTCTGGAGTGAAAGCAGGAGGCTTTGGACTATCCCAGCTCTTCCCTTGTCCCTTCTGTGACCTTGGACAACCTCTGTGAGACTCAGTTTCATAATTTGTCCATTGGGAATAATAATAACCACTTTCACTGTTGTTTATGAGTAGTTATGATAGACATAAAATGCTAATCCTAATCACTGATAGTTGTTTTGTAATTAGCATTGCATAACCTAAATCCCTCCTGGGACCCGCAAAAAAGAAAACAACATACAGATGCTTATAAGTGTTTACTCGCTGTTGCTGTCTTTTCTGATGCTTTCTGTTCGAGCTGTAGGGTGAGAGGAGGGAGAAGGTGAGGCTGGCAGAGGAAAGAGGGTGAGGGTTGAGGTGGGGTGTGCAGAGGGGAGGGCAGCCTGGCAGATGACCTGTGGGCCCACTCCGGAGCTGTCATATCAGGAAGCCAGGAGCCCTCCATCAGGAGCTGTGCTCAGTGGGTGCCCATGCCTTCCTCTCTGTCTCTGCAGCCTTGTCCCAGGCAGATGACTGCTCTGCTCTCCAGCTTACCACAGAGTCTCCTGGCCCACACTTCCCTGGCATGAGCCCTGAAATAACTAAAAGTGTCCCCTCCCTGGCCACATTGGCCAGGCCAGGCCACCCCACAGGAGGCATTAGACCTACGCCCTGCCTGTGCCTTCAGCAGGGGTCTGGAGACCCCACTCCCTGCTCTGTGTACCTCCCATTGCAGGTAGACACTGCTGTGCTTTCCCTGAGGACTCGCAGGGCCCTGGAATGGCCTGCACCTGTTCCACCCAAGTCCTTGCCCATCAGAACCCCTGCCTCGTGGTCTTCGGGTGCTTGGTGGCTGAATGGTGGTAGAGAAAAGGCCTGCAGAGCCCAGCTACCCCACCTCCCAGGCAAGGTTTTATCATATGCGTAGAGTGGGAGGAACATCTGGCTCCTCGAAGATACAGAAATACCACTTTGTCTGTACCTCCTATGAGTGCGCTGCAATGGGACTCAGGTATCCATCGCCACAATAATGTCGAAACACCAGCTGTTCCCAGCACTCAGTGGCTTATAAAACAATTGGCATTTCTTCAGCTCTCAGGCTGTAGGTTGGCGACTCACACAGGCAGTTCTTCTGCTCTCAGCTGGGCCTGCACATTTGTTGGGGGTTGGCAGGTGACAGCTGGGGTGATGGCACCACTCAAGCAGATTCGCCTGGAATGCTCTGAAGATGAAGGCAGAGGGACGGGAGCATAAACAGATATGCAGAAGTGTGTGTCCAAACCTGGGCAAGTCAAACAGTGGAACTCAGAATCCAGGGCTGGAGAAATAGACCCACTGCTTGATGGGAGCAGCTGCAAAGTCCAGTGAAAGATCTGGGTCGTAGGTAGGGATGGCCAGTCGGGGCTCTTGACGCAATCCACCTGCTACACAGCAATTATTTTCCTGTGTCAGGTTCCACTGTGCAACTGGCCCTGAGTGAGGCATTGACAAGTGTTTGCCTGATTTTTCACAACAACCCTGCCTTAATTACCTGATGCTCCTATAAACAAATACCACAGGTGGGTGGTTTTAAAGAACAAATATTTATTTTCTCACAGTTCTGGAGACTAAAAGTCCAAATGAGTCTCAGCTGTGTCTATTCCTTCCTTCAGCAGCCCCAGGCGTTTCTCAGTTTCTTGGCCTTCCTTGGACAGTAGATGATTCTAACATGGCATCTGTCTTCCCCCTGTGTCTATCTCTGTGTCCATACCAGTCTTTTTACAACTTGGAAGTGACTAGGTTTAGACCCTACCCTATATTGTTATGACCTCATTAACATAACAAAACAGGTACCCCGTTTATAAACAGGATTACATCCACAGGTACAAGGGCCAGGAATTCAGCGCGTGTTTGAGGGGTGCACAATTCAATCCATAAGAAACTCCACGTTGTTGTTGTTCTTAGGTGATGTCAGGTTGGTTCCAACTCTTAGTGACTCTGTGTACAACAGAAGAAAACACTGCCCAGTCCTGCCCCGTCCTTATGACCATTGTTATGCCTGAGCCCATTGTTGCAGCTACTGTATCAGTCCAGCCCATTGAGGGTCTTCCTCTTTTTCACTGACCCTCCACTTTACCAAGAATGATGTACTTCTCCAGGGACTGATCCCTCTTGATAACATGTTCAAAGTATGTGAGATGAAGTCTTGCCATCCTTGCTTCTAAGAATCCTGGCTAGACTTCTTCCAAGAGAGATTTGTTTGTTCTTCTGGCAGTCCATGGTATATTCAATATTCTTCACCAGTATGATAATTCAAAGGCATAGGTTCCTCTTTGGTCTTCCTTATTCATTGTCCAGCTTTCACGTGCATATGAGGCGATTGAAAACATCGCGGCTTGGGTCATGTGCACCTTAGCCCTTAAAGTGTCATCTTTGCTTTTTAACACTTAAAGAGGTCTTTTGGAGCAGATTTACCCAATGCACTATGTAGTTTCGTTTCTTAACTGCTGCTTCCATGGGTGTTGATTGTGGATCCAAGTAAAATGAAATCCTTGACAACTTCAATCTTTTCTCTATTTACCATGATGTTGCTTATTGGTCCAGTTGTGAGGATTTTTGGTTTCTTTATGTTGAGGTGGTCTTTGATCTTCATCAGTAAGTGCTTCAAGTCCTCTTCGTTTTCAGCAAGCAAGATTGTGTCATCTGAATAATGCAGGTTGTTAATGAGTATTCCTCTAATCCTGATGTCCCATTCTTCTTCATATAGTCTAGCTTCTTGGATTATTTGCTCAGCATACAGATTGAATATGTATGGTGAATGGATTCAACCCTGACCCACACTTTTCCTGACTTTAAGCCACTCAGTATCCCCTTGTTCTGTTTGGACTGCCTCTTGGTCTATGTACAGTTTCCTCAAGAGCACAATTAAGTGTTCTGGAATTCCCATTCCTCGTAGTGTTATCCATAATTTGTTATGATCCATGCAGTCAAATGCCTTTGCATAATCAATAAAACACAGGTAAACATCTTTCTGGTATTCTCTGCTTTCAGCCAGTTTTTATCTGACATTAGCAATGATATTCCTTGTTGCACTTCCTCTTCTGAATCTGGCTTAAAATTCTGGCAGTTCCCTGTTTATGTACTGCTGTTACTGATTTTAAATGATCTTCAGCAAAATTTTACTTGTGTGTGATATTAATGATATTGTTCAATAATTTCTGCATTCTGTTGGATCACCTTTCTTGGGAATGGGCACAAATATGGGTCTGTTCCAGTTGGTTGCCCAGGTAGCTATCATCCACATTTCTTGGCATAGATGAGTGAGCACTTCCAGCACTGTATCCATTTGTTGAAACTCCATGCAGAGGGTGCAGATATTCCCATTTCATGGACAAGAGTATTCAGAATACTGAGATTCAAAGACGTTCAATAAATAACTTATGGAGTTACTGAATTTCTCATCCACAGATGGAGGACATAGTCTTTTACCCTGAGGTTCGCTATGGGGATTAAATGGGCTGGGACATGGTAAGTGCTTATCTCATCAGGACCTGACACATGAATGCTCAGTCGGTGCTGGCAGTTCACTGGCCTGGTAACCTGAGGCCTAGGGACCACATGTGCTGTGCTCCTCACTGCAGCCCAGGGCCCAGCACAGCATCCAGGAGTCAATAAGTAGCTGTTAACTGAGTTTTTTTTAACTGAGTTTTAGCATACTGTGTTCATGCTGTGAAAAGGCAATGCCCCAAGGTCAGAGAGATAAGCCATTTATTAGCTGTGTGGCCTCTGATTTTGGGTCTGGGAGACATGATGTCTCTTTAAGGTCACTCTTGACAATCCCCAATTTCCTCTTAGGCATATTAATTTTGCCCGTTTATATGTCCAGGGATTATGGGGCTATTCCCTGAGCCCATTGTGTTCCAGCTCTACTAAGGCATCTACAGTTACACAAACATGGACAGTGTCTGCCTCCCACTGTCAATGATCCCATCTCTTCTCACCATTTCTATGGTGGCTTGCCCTTGGCCCACAGAGAGAGTTAAACCTTGTGGCTCTTTCATGGACCAATCCAGCTTTTCTATGCTGCTGTTTATACATATGCTTCTTGGGTACTGGCATCTATTCACCATTAATTCAAGTCCATGCCTTCAAGGAAGTTCAGAGTTCTCAAGTGCTTGGAAGGTGGGGGTTGGCTAAATCAAAACAGTGGCTTACCATTTTGGGAGACTTACTATGTGGAAAGAGATGCTGGAGAAGTTCAATATCACTAGTCAGAACAAGACCAGGGGCGACTGCAGAAGAAACCATCAATTGCTCATATGCAAGGTCAAGTTGAAGATGAAGAAAATTGAAACAAGTCCACTAGAGCCAAAGTATGACCTTGAGTATATCCTAGCTGAATTTAGAGACCACCTGAAGAATAGATTTGACACATTGGATACTAATGACTGAAGACCAGATGAGTTGTGGGATGACATCAAGGATATCACACATGAAGAAAGCAAAAGGTCATTAAAAAGACAGGAAAGAAAGAAAAGTCCAAAATTGATGTCAGAAAAGACTCTGAAACTTGCTTTTGAATGTAGAGTAGATAAGATGAATGGAAGAAATGATGAAATAAAAGAGCTGACAGAAGATTTCAAAGAGCAGTACAGAAAGACAAAGTAAAGGATTATAATGAAATGTGCAAAGAACTGGAGTTATAAAACCAAAGGGAAGAACACATTTGGCACTTCTCAAGCAAAACAACTGAAGAAAAAATTCAAGCCTCGAGTTTCAATATTGAAGAATTCTATGGAGAAAATATTGAATGACTCAGGAAGCATCAAAACAAGATAGAAGGAATACACAGAGCCACTGTACCAAAAATTTGTCGATGTTCAAACATTTCTGGAGATAGCATATGATCAAGAACCAATGATATTAAGGAAGAAGTCCAAGCAGCACTGAAGGCATTGGCAAAAAACAAAGCTCCAGGAATTGATGGAATACCATTTGAGACGTTTCAACAAGTGCAACAGATGTAATTTGGAAGCACTCACTCATCTATGCCAAGAAATTTGGAAGAGAGCTACCTGGCCAACTGACTAGAAGAGATTCATTCCAAAGTAAGGTGATCCAATAGAATGTGGAAATTATCGAACTATATCATCAATACCACAAATAAGTAAAATTCTGCTGACGATAATTCAAAAGCGGTTGTAGCAGTACATTGACAGGGAACTGCCAGAAGTTCAAGCTGGATTCAGAAGAGGACATGGAACTCTGATGTCAGATAGATCTTGGCTGAAAGCAGAGAATACCAGAAAGATGTTTAAAAAAAATAATAAATTTTTTTTTTTTTACCCGTGTTTTACTGACTATGCAAAGGTATTTGGCTGTGAGGATCATAACGGATTATGAATAACATTGCAAAGAATGGGAATTTCAGAACACTTAATTGTGCTCATGCGGAACCTATATGTAGGCCTAGAGGCAATTGTTCGAACAGAACAAGGGGATACTGCATGGTTTAAAATCAGGAAAGGTATGCGTCAGGGTTGTATCATTTCACCATACCTGTTCAGTCTGTTGCTGAGAAAATAATCTGAGAAGCTTGACTATATGAACAAGAACATGGCATCAGTATTGGAGGAAGACTCTTTAATAACCTGCGATATGTAGATGACACAATCTTGCTTGCTGAAAGCAAAGAGGACTTGAAGTGCTTACTGATGAAGATCAAAGACTGTAGCCTTCATTATGGATTACACCTAAACATAAATAAAACAAAATACTGGACTAATAAGCTACATCATGGTAAATAGAGAAAAGATTGAAGGATTTCATTTTACTTGGCTCCAGAGTCAATGCCCATGGAAGCAGTAGTCAAGAAATCAAACGACATGTTGCATTGAGCATATTTGCTGCAAAAGGCCTCTTTAAAGTGTTGAAAGCAAAGATGTCACTAAGGACTAAGGTGCGTCTGACCCAAGCCATGGTGTTTTCAGTCACCTCATATGCATGTGAAAGCTGGACAATGAATAAGGAAAACAGGAGAATTGATGCCTTTGAATTATGGTGTTGGCAAAGAATATTGAATATACCACAGACTGCCAGAAGAACGAACAATTCTATCTTGGAAGAAGTATAGCCAGAATGCTTCTTAGAAGCAAAGATGTCGAGACTACGTCTCTCATACTTTGGACATGTTATCAGGATGGACCAGACCCTGGAGAATGGCATCATGCTTGGCAAAGTAGAGATCAGGAAAAATGAGGAAGACTCTCAATGAGATGGATTGACACAGTGGCTGCAACAACGGGCTCAAACATAGCAAGGATTGTGAGGATGGCGCAGGATGGGGCAATGTTTCTTTCTGTTGTACATGGGGTCACTGTGAGTTGGAACTGCCTGGACTGCTACTAATAACAACAACAACACTGTGTAACAGGAAGCATGCTGGGCTATGGGTCAACAGTGTTGAATATGACAAGAAGGGGACCTGCCCTCCTGAAATGTGTATTCTAGTGGCCCAGGACAGACAAAAATAAAGTAAAAAGAGAATAAGCAAAACGATAGCAACATGAGATGAAAGAGTGAAAAACAAAGGGGGTACCCACTTCAGGACAAGAAGGTTGAAGAGGAGTTTGTAATACAAGGAGTGGTGGGGTTGGGGACTTTTGGGCACAGGAAGCTGAAGTCCTGTGGAAGGGAATAGCCTGGCACATGAGTAGCTAAAAGGAAACCCAGTGTGGCTTGGTCATAGTGGTGGGAAAGAGACTGGAGGGGTAGGCGGGGATGGACTAGGCAGGGGAGAAGCAACCAGAGGACTTTAAAGGAGGTGGCAGTGGGGTTCATGTGGCTCTGTAGGAAGACCATTACCCATGCCCGGGCACATTCAGGGTTTGTGAGGGTCAAAGCCTGTACAATGTGGCTGACATTCTTTAAGAACTAGAGTATAAAACAACAAGGAGAAAACTGCGGGGCCCTCCTAGAGCCTTGGAAGGGTGTCCATGTGGTGTGGGCCAGAGTATCGGCTCCCTGCCAGCCATCGTGAGTCCCTGTGATGCTGTGAATTAAGGGCCAGGAGTAAACATGAGGAGACATGTTAAATGCCTGTTGCAGCTAACCAGAGAAGAGAGGAGGGTGACACACACTTGATGGGGCCCACAAGGAACTGGCCACAGTCATAGGTGTTGCAAATACAGTTCCAAGGTTTTGCTCAAGGATTTGGTGTGGATGGTGAGGGAATGGAGAAATGAGGAGGATGTCATATTTCCTTCCGTCCCCGTGATAAGTCTATCAAGCACTAATTATTACCTAAAATCCAGAAGTAAAGAAACTGAACTCAGAGGAGTCACAGGACTAGCTAGTGTCAGGGCATGGTTTTGAATCCTGGGACCACCATGACAACTGTGCCCTTTTCATTCCCCCCCCTTCAGGACTCAGCCTGGGGTGGAGCCCAGTAAAGGTCTGTTGAACAAAGGTCTTCAAAATAAAGGTGGAGAAGAAAGGAGGGTGAAGTGCAAGGGCTCCAAGGACTGCAGCTCTCGAGTCTTCTTGTCATTAAGACGGGGACAGTGATGGTTCCTGTGTCACAAGGTCATTGACAGGATTGAATGAGGTGCACTGGCACAGTCCCTAGCATAGCACTTGCTCCAGCAGTTGCTATTTTTAGTATCTATATTTTTGGAGGAAAGAAATATGAACACTGCCGTATAGTTAATATAGGATAAAACTCCAAGCTGTATTTGCAAGTTAAAAGAGAAGATAGAGAATTTAAAAGGATGGCTGTCTGCTAGTGAAGTTCATAGACAATCTTTGGGGTCTGGAGACTCCCCTCCCCACTCACCTTTCCTTGGGCTCCACTTTACCTGGCACTGTCCCTGGACAAAGCTCCTCAGGGCTGGCGGTCCCTATCCTTACTGAACACAAATATGTGGGCTTACTAATCGGGGGGAGGGGGGGAATGCCACATCCACACGGAATATAAAGCATTCAGGTTATTTACGAGTCCATTTTTCTACAAATGGCTTCTCATCCCTTGTGAGGATCAGTTTTTCTGATAAGTTTAGTGAAAATTTTAAGTATGTGGAATTTAAAATTACTTTGAAAACTTTTCCCCTTTCAAGTCATCGCAGAAAGAATAGATACCTTCAGATGTCTGCATCTGTCAGGCAGCTGGAAGCTCCGTCTCCTGCTCTTGCTTTTAACACCTACCGTTTATTTGTCTCCGTGAAGGCTCTTCTCGATAATTGAGATGTGTTGTGGCCGGGTCTTTCTCGAGGGTGCTGCAGCATTGGTCCCCAGCCAGATGTCTCCCCTTCAATAGAATGTGTCCATCCATTAGTCACTGCTCATCAGGAGTCTTTGCTGGAGGGAGTCTGCCTCCATCGCCGTTGCCGGGGAGAGAGGATAAGCTAGGCTTCTTGTTCCATTGCTAAGCAGACAGGATTAGCATTAAAGAGGCTGTCGTCATAGAAGTTTTCACCCTTCACAATTAATGCAGGAAGAGGGCCGTGATGTAAATTAATGCAGCAGAAATCAGCCCTCATCATTCCTGAGCACTCAGGGCCCGCCATGCCACAATGCTGCCTCTGCTTCAAACCCCGATGAAGATGTCATTGTACGGGGCACTGGCTTGTGTTTGGAATCTTAATTTCAGCATTGGCCATGTTGCATGGAGTCCTATGTAGACCCCAGCTTCTTACAGCAGGGCCTTTCGGAGATCTCCTCTGCAGCCAGTGTGTGCCTTGGCTAGAGCAAATGGCAAACAGCAGGGCCTGCTACCTGAGGAGTGGTGGGGGACCCATGGAAGCGGCTTGGTGTTTGCAAGGCACAAAGCAGTCACAGCCCAGAGCCCAGCAGCCTTTATGATGAACTGGGTTCACCAGTTGTGCTCCTGCCAGTGAAGAAAGTGGAGAAAGAGTGGCAAATAGGTCTTCCTGTTCCTAGAAAAGCTGCAGGGACTGGATAACGTTACATGACCAAGAGGGCGCCCAGGTCAGAGTGGTGACTGCCAAGTGTTCAGAATTGTCCGCTCGGCAAAACCAGGCCCAAATTACTTATCAAGCTTTTGTTCTCATTGCTGAGAGGCAGAAGTCAACGAACCCATCAAGGTCAGCACCCCTCCTCTGGACAGCACTCAATGCTCCCAAGGGTGGCCGAAACTCAGAAGGCACACTTGAGTTCTGGAATTCTCCAGAAATAAGGAGCCCATGAACTAGTGACAAGCATAGCATCCTTTCATCCAGCTATCCACCAATTCCATCCATCCACCCATCCATCCATCCGTCCGTCCGTCCGTCCGTCCGTCCGTCCGTCCGTCCACCCACCCACCCACCCATCCACCCATCCAACAAATAAGGTGTGCCAACTTTTGGACAGGGCCTGAAGAGACATTGGCACTTTGAATTTACTAAATGGACAATTGGAGAGACCAACAATGCTAAGACGAAAGAGATCTTTAGAGATCACCTTGTCCTATTTGAACAATAAGAAAACTGAGTCACAGAACAGATGAGTGACCCAGTCGGGTTGAGCTGGAATCCAGGCCTCATAGCTACCAGTTAAAGGAATTTTCATGGAGCCAAACCGAGGGACTCATCTCCATGATAAGAATGCGCATGTGTGCTGTAGATTGTGTAGAATTCCACACATTTCTCCAAGAGACACTCGGTATTTTTTATAAAGAGAACAACCAGGCCTCATATTCAAAGAAAAGCAGCCCAGGATGTTGAGAAATAAACCAGATATAGTCACCTTGGCATGAAAACACACTGCCAAGCAGCTGAGGTCTGGGTTTTCTCTTTGCTGAGGCTTCCAGGAGAATTGAAAGTGCATAGCTTCAGCCTATCAGACCTCTTTCTTTAACTGCCAAAAGGCAGAAAGGAGCTACCATATAACTGATTTTTCTCTAGTAAAGAATCTCCCCCTACCCCATGTCGCACTTTTTTTTTTTTTTAACTTGGAACATCCAAACCTTCAAAGCTCCACCCAGAGACAAGCAAGAGGTTTGCTTATTTGCAAGTTTTCCATTTAGCATCACTCCCAGCCAATCAGACAGCATCACACTGCTGTTTCATGCCCGTGGACCACAGTGAGGTTAATCATCCACGATGCACATGAAGACAGAACTGTTCCTTAGAAATTAAAATAACCAGTGTATCTCTATTACTGGGGAGAAAATTGCTGCTCTTATATGGCCAACCCTGGTGGCATAGTGGTTAAGAGCTATGGCTGCTAACCAAAAGGTCAGCAGTTTGAATCTACCAGGTGCTTCTTGGAAATCCTATGAGGCAGTTCTACCCTGTCCTACAGGGTCACTATGCGTCAGAATCGACTCAATGGCAATGGTTTTTTTTGGTATATGGCCAACCTGGAGTCCTGGTGGCAAAGTAGTTAAGAGCTATGGCTGCTAGCCAGAAAGGTCGGCAGTTTGAAGCCACTAGCTTGCTCCTTGGAAACTCTATGGGGCAGTTCTACTCTGTCCTATAGGGTTGCTATGAGTCGACGGCAATGGGTTTGGTTTTATATGGCCAGCTTGGTTTCACTGAGCCTTATTTAATAAATTAGAAAGATGGCCTTTGTCATGGCCACCGATTGTGCAGCTAGTTGTCCTTGCAGACAGTCAGAGAAGAGTTTGCAAGTTCTGACAGCCCCAAGGACATTTACACTTTCACTTAGAAATCAAGGTTACATGTTCCTGGTGAAGCAGTTTTAAAGTTAACCCAGTTCTTTAATTGCCACCACCAGCCTACCCTGGAAGCCTGAAGCGATCTTACCAATATAGCTCAGTTTATTGATCCCTATGATTCAGTGTTGCTGCTCAAGACATATTTTAGCACTTTTAACAGATCAGCACAATAGTTCAAGGATCAATCATTCGTTCTCCCTACTGATGTATTTTAATTGTGATATCAAAGATGCAGTAATCCTTCCTTCAGTTGGGAGAACATATCTAACGCTGGGGTAGAACTTTATTACCATAGCAATGAGTCTTTCACAAGCAGATGTAAGGTGGGAGGAGGCTCATCACTCCTGAACTGACCCCGAGCATCAGACACCCCTGAGCGTAACTGCTGCAGTCAGCAGCCAAGCAGGTGGCCTCTTTCCAGGTTGAGGTAGGTCCTGAGAGGTCTCTGTAGGACATTAGAGATGCAAGTCAAAATGAAGGAGCCACATCCCTCCAGGAAGGAGCCCTGGTGGTGCAGTGGTTAAGTGCTTGGCTGCTAACCGAAAGGTCAGCTATTCCAACTCACCAGATACCCCATGGGAGAAAGATGTGATGGTCTACTTCTGTAAAGATTTACAACCTTGGAAACCCTATGGCAGTAGGTTTGGTTTGGTTTGGTCCCTCCAGGATTCACCTGGGCTGAGCAGGATGGACAGGGCATTTGGGATAATGGGCCACCTTCCATGACAAACCACCTTCAGCTCTGAGGAAAGCACACTATTGACCAGGAAAAGAAGGTGTTTGAGGCCTTCCCACATCTTGTAAAGGAATTCAGCATTCCATAAAAGGTCTCCAATCTCAAAATCATCCACATAGGAACTAAAAATTGAAGCAAAAGTTTTGGTAAACAATGTAAAGGCAGGAAACGATTGAATTTGAATTCTCGAGTTCCCCACTATCTACTTCATTTTGAGACTTTAATACCTTCAGAGAAAACAAGAAATTGCCCAGACAAGGTTAAAAACCAAAAGCCAAATCCATTGCCGTCAAGTCGATTCTGACTCATAACGGCCCTATAGGACAGGGTAGAGCTGCCCCATGCGGTTTCCAAGGCTATAGTCTTTACAGAAGCGGACTGCCACATCTTTCTCCTGAGAAGTGGCTGGTGGGTTTCAACCGCCAACCTTTTGGTTAACAGCCAGTCGCTTTAATCACTGCGCAACCAGGGCTCCTTCAAACAAGATTAACCAATGGAAAAAGAATGTGCACTGGATCTGTCCAACACTGCTCCCCCCATGCACCTGCCCTCTGAGTTTCTTTCTCAGAACACATTGGGACTAATCAGAGTGTGAGAAGGGTAGCAGAGGGAACATACCCTAAAATGACACTCTCCTCTGGGTCCAGTTTCCCAAAAGATGTTCCACTGGACACTACTTAAGCAGGATGCTAGACACTTGTTATATTTTATAAAAGTGCCCCTCGGTCCAATTTGTTCTCAAACTCTGGATTACTGGAGTGGACTGTTTTCTTTACTCAGAGACCTCTTAGGCTCCTCAGCATGCTAATGATCATGTTTGTGTCATAAGGAAAACAAAAAAAGGACCAGGTTTTATTATCTTGTAATACTCCTCCAGTGTCTAGCACTTGGGAAACACCCACATACTTGACGAGTTGACCTGCCAAGTTTCTCATGTCTTATATTATGGGGAAAACCAAAAAGTGCAGTGATGGAGTCATTCATTCAACAAATAGTTATTAAATGGACACTATGTTTTAGAAGTTGTTCTAGGAGTTGGGACTCTAGCCACGTACAAACACCCTGTCCTCATAAAGCTCCTATTCTACTTGGGGGGGTAGACAAAGACATAAGATGTCAGGTGGTGGTCAGCTCTGTAAAGTGAAGGGCTAGAGAGGGATGGCAGTACCTTACCTTATATGGTGGTTGGAGGAGGCCTTTGGGATAAAGGGGACATTTGAGAGCCCTGTTTGTTTTTAAAGATATCATCCTGGCTGCCACTGGAGTATGGTTGGGAGGAAGGCAAAGGCAGATGTCAGGGAACCTTGTGGCCCAGTGGTTAAGAGCTCAGCTGCTAACCAAAAGGTCAGCAGTTCAAATACACCAGCCGCTCCTTGGAAACTCTATGGGGCAGCTCTGCTCTGTCCTATAGGGTCACTGTGAGTTGGAATCAACTCAGCACCAATGGGCTTGGGTTTGGTTTTGGTTTTGAGAGCCCTGAATATAGGGAGAAGGTAAGGTAGGTGGAAAATTTGGGAACAAGACAACATCCTGAGGCCAGGACATGGGTAGAGTAAGAACAGTGGGGAGGCGAGTGTGACTGCAGCCAATGAGCATGGGGGGAGGTGGAAGGTTATGAGGCCAGAGCTGGGGGCTGCGTGGCCATAGTAAGGATTTTTTCTTTTACTCAAGGTTAAGTCAGGAGCCCAGGGATGGTTTTGAGAGAGGAGGAAGATGCTCTGACTTACGTTTTAACATTACTCTAAGGTTTGCAGTAGTCCAGCTGTGAGCCCCTACGATGGTTCTCAGAACTGCTAGTTGGGCAGGGACGGGGCCTGAGGCCTCGGGCTGTGTCTTTCCTCTGACTCTGTGTCTCCTGTGGAGGACAATTGCAGAGTGCATTTTGAAATCAAATTATATAGTTAATGTTTCATGTGAAGCTTTCCAATATTGCTACTTAATTTGTGGCAATGAGGAGTGTGCATGAAAATATGTGCTTGCACATGTAAATCAAATAATTTATGTCAAGTAGCTATCTGAAGGGTTGTTGAGATTCTTTGCATAATAGAAGTGCATGCACCTTTCTGCCTGGAGCAGGGCGTCTCTGGCAGAGCCAGGGACTGCAGCAGAGAGCTGGGCTGCGTCAAGGACTCTTTGGCCACCCCTGTGAAAAGCCTTACTGCGACTCAGGTTTCTGGGGCAACGGAGAAGGCTGAGCAGTGAGGGGGCAGGGAAGGCTGCAGCATTTGGGAAGGATGTCACAGAGCAGGTTTTCTCAGCCTCGGCACTGTGGACACGTTGGGCCTGGTCAGTCTGTGTTGTGGGCCTGTCCTTTGTATTGTAGGATATGGAGCAGCATCCCTGGCCTCTACCCACTAGATACCAGTACCACTCCCTCCCTCCAGCTATGACAACAAAAAATGTCTCCAGATGTTGGCAGATATCGCCTAAAAAAAAAAAAAACCTACTGCCGCCGAGTCAATTCCGACTCATAGCGACCCTATACAACAGAGTAGAACTGCTCCATAGAGTTTCCAAGGAAAGCCTGGTAGATTTGAACTGCCAACTTCTTGGTTAGCAGCCATAGCACTTAACCACTATGCCACCAGGGTTTCCAGATATCTCCTGGAGGGCAAAATTTTCTCTAATAGACAAGTACTGTCCTAGAGTATCCACACTTAGAAACAGTATCAACAGAAGAGGAATTTAGATTTTGTCCTAGGTTACAGGGGAGAAGAAAACAGGGTCCACCAATGGACATGGGTGGTAAAGAGCAGAAAATTGGGTCTGGGTTTCTCTTCTAAGCTTAATAAAATTGTCCATCCGTAGACCTAGAGAGGTAGGTGGATGTTGAGTTTATTGCATTTATTTTCAGTCATTCAACAATAAATCTTCTGTTGCTGCTAGGTCCCAGAGACTACAATAGATACAAAGGTTAGGGATGGGAGTGAGCAAAACAATGAACCAGACACAATCCTGCCAGACAATTCTAATGCATACTGTGAAGTACTATGATAGGGGAAAGTTCTGGGTGCTAGCACAAAATAGGGGAGGAAGGCCCCAATCAGTCCACATAGGCGTGGTTCAGGAGGAAGTTTGCTAAACTAGGGATCTGCAGGAACTAGGTGTAAGCCAGCTATGGGGTGGGGATGCCATAGGGACTGTAGAGAACAGCATGCTCAAAGGCCAAGAGGCAAGAGAGAGTGCAGTGCTGCCTTCAGGGGACTGTGGGTCGTTCGGCATTGCTGAAATGCAAAATTATTACAGAGCATGAATAACTTGTATTGATGAGTTAACACTAAATCAGGGGATTTCTCAGTAAAGTTTCCATATTTATACTACATTAATCTTATAGAGGAATTTTTATTAATATGAAGAATGAGTGAAATGGCCTCAGAAAAAACAATCCATAAGGTTGTCAGACTGAAATAACCGAATTAGGGACTCTTATTCACGACAGATGCCACTAAAACTAAGTATACCATATGTCATCATTATGATTACAAACAATCAACATTTATTAATTCCTTCCATGCACAAGGCACAGATGGCAACGATAGATGGAGAAGGATACTTGAAACAAACATGACTTCATTCACTCAACAAATATTGATAGAGCATGCACTGTGTGCCAGTTCGTTGTGCCAAACTCTGAAGATGCAGAGATAAATGAAACATCATCCTTGACCTAAAGGGGCACAAGGTTTAATAAAAGACAGATGACTAGGATTGTCATCTAAAGAAGTGTTGTGCAAGCTGATAAGAAAAATATCAAGACCTTGCCGTATCGATGCACAAAGGACAAAAGAAAAAAAAACAAAAAAGAAGATGTGACTAGGAAACACATAGAAAAATATTAAATTTCACTAAAATGCAAATTAA
The DNA here is from genome assembly GCF_030014295.1 of Loxodonta africana. Taxonomy (NCBI): domain Eukaryota; kingdom Metazoa; phylum Chordata; class Mammalia; order Proboscidea; family Elephantidae; genus Loxodonta; species Loxodonta africana. Next base: position 9,281,974 of record NC_087357.1, read on the forward strand.
TTCATAAAGAGTATATTGAAACTGAACATTGCTGGTGGTCACGTGAACTAGTAAAACCCACAGCGAGGAAAGAATCAACAGAAGGGAAACAACTATACACCTGAAGGTGTTCATTGCAGTGTGGTCTAGTTTGAGAAAAAGATTGGAAGGAATTTAAACGTTTGATAGTAGGAAAAAGCTTATGTAAATTTTGGTAATACACTCAATAAATTATTATATATTCATTTAAAATGGAAGTTATGAAGATGTTGCAATAATGCAAAACATGCTGATAATGCTGTGTCGAATTGAAAAATAATGGCCAATTATACATGTGAAATAAAGACTCTCAGGTCCATACATACGTCAAATATAAATACATTAAATTCATAATTGTTGAGTTGGTTGGAAATATAGATAAGTCCCCCTTCTATTTACTGAAATTTATGAAATGTTTATATGCCTTATATAAGGTTAAAAAACAAAGATTAACAAAGAGTTTTTCTATCCTTTTTCTCCTCCCTGATTAGTGAAGAGGACCCTGGACTGGCTGACTTTTTCTCCCCTCCCCCCCAGTCCTCCAAGGAGGATCATCTATTGTTTCTGGCTTTTGAGATGGAGAGCAGAAGAGTGGATGGACCAAGGGGGATAGACTATGCTCTTTTGGCCAAGCCAATGTCCTGGGGGTGAATCACATGGGTGACAATATGACAATGTAAAATTTTTAAATATGGCTTAATTTCTTGTTAATTAAAGCTAAAAACTAATCCAGACACTGTGGAACTGGTGTAAGAATAGACAAATAGACCACTGGAGTAGGCAGACTAGAGAGCCCAGGTAGAGACACATGTAGATACAGTCACCTAATGTGTGACAAAGGGGCCACAACAGTGCAGTGGAGACACATGTAGATACAGTCACCTAATGTGTGACAGGGGGGCCACAACAGTGCAGTGGGGGAAAAATGGTCCTGAGTCAGTTGGAAATTTACACAAAAAATCAATTTCAGGTGATAGACCCAAATGTAAAAAGTAAATCAGGAAGCTTTTAGAAGATAATACAGGAAACATTTCTCAGGGGTAGGGAAGACATAAGGCATTAACCATGAAGGAAAGCCTTGTTCAACTGGATTATTTTAAAATTGGGAACTCGTACTCATCACAAGACACCAAGGCTTTACTGACGAGAATAAAAAGGCAAGCTTCAGAGTGGCAAAAGATAATTGCAATAATATATCTAACAAAGAATTTGTATTTACTGTCCAGAATATATAAAGAATTCCTACAAATCAATAAGAAAAAACAACCCAATTTTTAGAATGGCCGAAGACTGGAACAAGTCTTCACAAAAGAGGATATTCAAAGGCTAACAAACACATGAAAGAGGGTTCAACATCATTAATCATCAGGAAAATACAGATTAAAACTGCAATGAGGCATCGCTCACCAGAATGGCTAAAATGAAGCAGACCTTATCAAGTGTTGATAAGGATTTGGAGCAGTTGGAATGCTTAGACATTGTTGTGGGAATGTGAACTGGTATAGCTACTTTAGAAAACTGTCGAGCAGTAAGTACGAAAGCTAAACATATGCCTGGTCTATGACTGACTGACTCAATCTTTACGTATATTCCCAACAGGAATGTGTACCTATGTGTCCTGGAAGACAAGTATAAAAATGTCTATGGCAGTGTTATTCTTAGTAGGCATTAATAATGAGAAACAACCCAAATGCCCATCAGGAGTGAAATGGATATATTGTGGCTGTGTAAAACCACAGCTACTGCCACGCAATATAGCATAGCATGTGTGTTGTTGTTGTTGTTGGGTGCTGTGGAGTTAATTTTTGCCTCATGGTGACCCCCACGTGACAGAGTAGAACTGCCCCATAGGATTTCCTGGGTTGTGATCTTTTTGTTTATGTTTTTTATTGTGACAAATATATACGTAACAAAGCATTGCCATTTCAACATTTTTCACGTCTATAACTCAGTGACATTACTTGTTTATCATGTTGTTCAGCTATCATCATTATCTGTTTCCAAATTTTTCTGTCACCCTTGAGCATTGAGTCCTCCTTTTCCACTCCCTCCTACCCTTCCCTGTTGTTGTTGTTGGATGTAGAGAGTCAGTTTCAACTCATAGCGACCCCATGTGACAGAATAGAACTTCTGCACAGTGTTTCCTAGGCTTTGATCTTTTTTTTTTTAAAACAATAGTTTATTGTATTTTTGGTGAAAGCTTACACAGCAAGTTAGGTTCCCGTTTGACAATTTCCCCACAAATTGTTCAGTGATGTTAGTTACATTTTTCACTATGTGCCAACATTCTCTTTGTGTTCTGATTGTTCCGTATAGGCTATAATCTTTACAGGAGCAGATCACCAGGTCTTTTTTTCCTCAGCACCAGTGGGTGGGTTCGAACTGCCAACCTTTCAGTTAGCAGATGAGTGTTTAACCATTACAGCACCAAAGGCTCCTTATAGTAAGCGTGATCCTCAGCAAAATAAACCAGATGCAAAGGAATATAGACTGTATACTTCCACTTACATAAAGTTCAGAACGGACAGTGAAGGGCTGATGACTGAAGTCACGATGGTGAGCTTAACCTGCTGCCATCAGCTGGCAGGGGGAGGGGGTTGCCCAGACATGTTCACCTTGTAAAAATTACCAAGTCTACACTCGTGATTTGTTTCTTTTTTTGTATATGTGTATAATACTTCAATGAAAAGGAATTGAGGTTGTTTGACTTACAGGAGAAAAGACTGGGAGGGCTTGATTATTATCTTTAAGCAAACACAGGATTTAATTTAAAACAAGGGAAGAGAACTCTAGCTTACATCCAGGTAAGTGGAAGATCAAACAAGTACAAATGAAAGCAATAGAGAATTTGGATGGGCAGAAAGAATGACTTCTTGAGGAATAAGGGTGATTCAAATATAACAAGGGCTGGTAGGGAGGTGGGAGGGCTCTGTCTTAGAAGCTTCAGGAAGGAAAAGTAAGTGTCCCAGCTTAGTGTTTCCATGCCAAGGTCAGGGGCAAAACAAACCAAAACAAAACCAGCCTCATTGTCGTGGAGTCGATTCCAACTCATAGTGATCCTACAGGGTTTCCAGGGCTGTAGCCTTTGCGGAGGCAGACCTGCCACACCTTTCTCCCGCGGAGTGGCTGGGGGGTTCAGACCACCAATCCTTCAGTTAGAGCTGAATGCTTAACCACTGTGCAACCGAAAAACCAAACCCACTGCTGTCAAGTTAATTCCAACTCATAGCGACCCTATAGCACAGAGTAGAACTGCCCCAGAGAGTTTCCAAGGAGCGCCTGGTGGATTCAAACTGCCGACCTCTTGGTTAGCAGCTGTAGCACTTACCCACTATGCCACCAGGGTTTCCTTAATTTCAGGGCAGAACCAGATAAGATAACATTTTTCACTGATTCTAAGGTGTTCACTTTGTCATATTTTAACTCTCTGAACTCGAGATGCATCATACAGTCCACAGCACTTTACAGTTAACAGTGGTGTCTCCCTTTTTTAGGTCCAGAAAATAATGGTGCACCAATTTAAGATTGAAAGGCACCTTCAAGTTGATGAAACATGGTAATAAAACCCCACCTAGCTTGGAGAGTCCACCTGAGCCTCACAGTGAGAGCGGCTTATTCCCTTAGTAAAGCATTTTCTGTTCCTCCTGAGGGTTGTTCCACAAGAGGGTCAGAAGGGCCCTCGTCCATTATGAACACTCAATAAATATTAAGCATCAGCCGTGGCCCACGGCCAACTCTGAATAAAAAGTGGCAAACGTTCACATGTATTGCCCGTGGATTTCGTGACTAATGATCTCTCTCCCTCTGACTGTATAATTCACACAAACACCAAGGCAGGACAGAGGGAGAGCCCATGGTAGGTGTTTTTTGGGAAGGAAATAGAGTTTACCTTGACCTTTGCTGTAAGCAATGAGATGCGAGAGCAGGGTAGCTTGGCAGACAGAGAGGAGCTCAGGGCCTTGCTATCAGAGCTCCTGGCTCTAGCCAAAATCTTAAAAGCCATTCTAGCAAATGAGGTGCAGCCTGGGGACGGCTCCTCCCACAGAGAGTAAACCCAAGGGCTCTGTGTGTCACCTGTGTGCATATCCAAAGACTGAATAGCCATCCAGGATATATGTGTCTGCTAAGAAGACTGGCTCTGGACTGGAGGACCCCAAGAGCCCAAGACATGATGGCTGAACCCAATGGTTTAACAGAATCCAAACTAGTCATTATGTGTGGAAAGGCACACTGCCTCAGTATAGGAGTTTAGGTTGGTGGTGGTGTCTTGCTGTGGGACACAGGACATGGTGGAGTGCTCACCCTCAATCTTGCCAGTCTTCCAGCAGAGCATTCTCTTCACTGCACCCTGGGGACAGGACTAGAAAGCGTGACATTATGACCGTCTCTGGTTGTAGATCAAATTGGACCAAACACCCTGAATTTTCTCATTGGGGGTGGTGGTTAAGAGCTGTGGCTGCTAACCAAAAGTTCAGCAGTTCAAATTCACCAGCCACTTCTTGGAAACCCTATGGGGACTGTTCTACTCTGTCCTGTAGGGTCACTATGAGTCAGAATTGACTCGACAGCGGTGGGTTTGTTTTTTTGTTTTTGTTTTCTTTTTTTTTTGGTTGGAAGCTGATGGGGAGGCAGGGTGTGTAGAAAAGTTTGCAGTGTATTACAGGATATACATCAATTTAGCAATTTCTTCATGTAAAATCCAGTGATATTGATTGCATTCTTTGAGTTGTGCACCATTCTCACCCTCCTTTTTCTGAGTTGTATGCACAATATGTTTTTGACTTTACTACTATTCGGGTTATAAGTAACAGGAAGAAGTTTCTCTGGGTAGGAATTAAGTCAGTTTGGTTTCCTAACAGCAAACAGCATCCAACAGATTTTAGTAGAAACATGCATGAGGGATTTAAGTCTCCTGTTGTCTTTCAAGTTAGATTAAATAGCTCTGGTTAGAAAGGAGAGGTGTGGGGAGCCAGAAGCTGAGTTGCATGTCAACTTTGGAGGCCCTGCTTTGCTGGTTCACTGAAGGTCACTGGATCATGGAAGGAAGACTTGCTGTTATTTGTCTTTCTGCCTGAGATTCAGTTAGGAGGAGACAAGCTAAGGGCAAGGATCAAAAGGTTTTGCTCTTCAAGTGGCAGGAGTTGCCATAAGCTTACTTGGATTGTGAATGGCCATTAATTAAGGAGATGGATTGTGTAGACCAAAGAGATGAGGCTCAAATACCCAAAAGCCCTGCCTCTGGCCTCCAGAGTCAAGCTAGTGGACAAAGATCCACCACACTGGTGACCAAGAGAGTGCTGGAAGCTGCCAGATGGTTCACTCTGCATGACCTACCTTTGTGCCTTTGCCTACATCTGGAATGCCTTTCTGCCTCTTAAAATCCTCCCAAGGCTCAACTCACATTTCACCTGCTACCCAAACAAATGCCAATCCTTGCTCTTTGCTTGTCTCCTCCTAACTGAATGCAAGGCTGTATGGGAGATTCAGTAGGGTGAGTGCAATCATATTTTGCATGATTAATTGATGTCCTTTTTTCCTACTTCCCACCCCCGTGCACCTCAAATTCCTTCTGGTGAAATCTGAAAACCTCTTCCCTAGAATAATTAGACATGGGTAACCTACTACTTGTTGGAAAAGGCTCACTAAGGAAATTGAAGCAGAGATGGTGGCAAATACATAATTATTAAGTATTGGCCATTGGTTTAAGTGTGAGGCACACAGAGTTAGAAGCACATTTGCAGAGCTAGTTTATTCCCAAATACATAAAGGACCCACAGGTTTGGAAGCAGGGTCCGCCCCGGCAAAAACAGCAGAGAATGGAGGAACTATTGACTTTGGGCAGACCACAAGCACCAGCAGTGGGAGGCCAACATGTCAGTGGTCACTTGTTCAGCAGAAATTATGCTCACTTGTGCCGTAGGACATTGCTCAGACCCACATTCTGCCATCACAGAGGGCAACCACCTGTTCAATGACCCCAGACACTCAGAAGTCCCCGTTCACCGATGTCGAGATCTTGGACACCAATAAAGGTGGTAATGATCTAATGGGAAGGTTCCAGCACATGGCTAGGTTGGAACTAGATGGAAACTGCTTGGGAATCCATGAAGCCACAATGGTGAGGTATTCATGGGATATACACAGAGCCTGATTTTGACCCCATTTGGACTTTTCTCTGTCTCTGTACTCTCCTAAAGCCTTCCCCCTATAGTATACGTTACCATGATCTGGGTAGAGATTTATCTTTCCCAGTAGTGTAGAGAACATATCTTACTCATCTTTGGGTCTGTGCAATGGCTTATACAAAATGTATACTGGAAAAAAAATATATTAGCTGAATAACTGAAAGAAAGCTTATGAGGGCAAAACATGACAATTTTATTAGAGAATAAAATACATTGAAATTAAAAGTATGATTTGAATCAGATTATTGTATTTAGATTTTATATCTTTATAGCTTGCTTCAAATGGATCTTCTTTCACAGACAATAGTTACTGAAGTCAGGTTATAAAATATTACTATTAAGTATGATAATTTGGCTTAAGATACTGTTATGGATTGAATTGTGTCTTCCAAAAATGTGTGTCAACTTGGCTAGGCCATGATTTCCAGTACTATGTGATTGTCCACCGTTTTGTGATCTGATGTGACTTTCCTATGTGTTGTAAATTCTACCTCTATGACGTTAATGAGGCAGGATTAGAGGCAGTTATGTTAATAAGGCAGGACTCAAGCTATAAGATTAGGTTGTGTCTTGAGTCAATTTCTTTTGAGATATAAAAGAGAAGTGAGCAGAGAGACATGGGGACCTCCTATCACCAAGAAAGTAGTGCCAGGAGCAGAGTGCATCCTCTGGACCCAGGATCCCTGCGCTGAGCAGCATCTTGACCAAAGGAAGATTGATGACAAGGACCTTCCTCCAGAGCAGACAGAGGGAGAAGGCACTCCCTTGGAGCTGGTGCCCTGAATTCAGACTTCTAGCCTACCAGACTATGAGAGAATAGACTTCCGTTTGTTAAAGCCATCCATTGGTGGTATTCCTGTTATGGCAGCACTAAATAACTAAGACAGATACTATTTCAGGGTTCTCTGAACTCCATTCCATAGAAGAGATGTATTTTGCTGCTTTGTGGTACCTGGGACCTCACATTTGGGCAACTTGTGTGCATCCTTTCAGTTGTGGCCCCAATGAATCATGCCTCTCTGTACCCATGCCCTTGGATAGCCCCTCCCACACTGACTGTGAGCTGGGCCATGTGAGTTGCTTTGGCAAATGAGATATTGGCAAATGTGATGCAAGCAGAAACTTGAAAAGCCCTTGTGAGGTGGGGCTTGTCCTCTCTTGTTTCTGGGAGACCTTCTGCCTCCATGTGAAAGAGCTCAGGCTAGCTTCCTGGAGGATGAGAGCCCAGAGGGAGAGAGACCCCAGCAGCCAAGCTGAGGACCCAGACAGGTCAGTGAGGTCATCCTAGACTATGCAGCCCCAGCTAAGCCAGCCAGAGAAGAAGCAGCATCCATCTAACACAGACGATCATGTGGAATAATAAATATGTTGTTTGAAGGCTCTGAGTTTTGGTGTCATTTGTAATGCTGCAGATGCCAACTGTTACATAACTGAGCCCAATAGTTGGAAGAGATGAGAAGTATTTCTGCTGCCATATTTCATAGGTAATCTCAGATATTACCAAAGTTTTTAAATATAAACTGAAGCAAGTAACACCCTTTTTCATTCCATGTCACCCCTCTTTCTGTGTCATGCCTTTTAGAGGGATGATGCCTTTTGGGGTCATTGAGCAATGCTCCCTATTGCCTGCTAGTCCTTAAGTTGGATGAGCTTTCCCTGGTATTCATTTTAACTACATTTCTGATGAGTCAAAATGCTGAATAGAGGATAGAAAACCATGGAGGAAGCATTGTCTTGAACTAGGAAACACCCTAAGGATGGGATAACCAGTCTCCTCATCTACATCCCACTGCCACCTCCACCCCTAGATGGCAACCTCAATCCACAGACGTGGGAAGAGCAGGGGTAATCTGGATTTGATTGCTTAGCTTCAGGATTGAGCAGAAGGTGCTGCAAGACTCATGGGCTTCATATACCTTTCTTAACCCTGAGCACACTGGGAAAAAGCAAGCTGTGTCTATCCTTGACCTTGGAGCATACTATGGAGATGCTTATCATATTTTATGAATGTTTTTTGTTAACTTTTTGGTGACAGGACACCTTGATCCTGTTCTGTCCTGATGACCTTGAGGGAGTCATTTAACTTCTCTGTAAAACGGGATGATAAGACTTTAGCTCTTCAAAAGTGGGCAGGTAGAGTGGCAGGAGCTCAACGCAATGACCTCTAAGGTCTCACTTAGCTTTTACTCTGTCTCTGAAAGCCTTCACCTTGCACCCACTCTTTAACCAGCTTCACAACTACATTGAATTTTTCTGATACCTGGTCATACGTTTGGGACCCATAACACAAGGAGATTAAGTGTGTGATGGGAGCATTATCCGCCCATATTATGAGGAATAGAATATATGCATTTAAGGAAGGAGAGTGCCACTGGTTTCTGTGGGCTTACGGTCTTCCATCTGCTGGGAGGGTGCACAGAGGTAGGCTGTCTGTCTCCATATACCACACAAGTGGTGGGTGTCAGGCCGTCATAATTAGCCACTATTCACCAGTTATAGCGTGTTCTGTTCAGATGTAAATCACTGAGAACCTCAGTTCATGGATAAACTGGAGGCTCGAATCTAGAGGAAAGTGTTCTCCAGCTGTTATTCAATCTTTGTTTGGAGGTCACACACTTGTGAATTTGATATTTCCTGATTGAAAAGTTTCTGGCTGCCTCTTTAAAATGAGACCTGGCAAGAGCTAGTTTATCTATAGTGATTTAAAGGGAGGACAAAAGCTCAGTGGAGAACTTGGCTTTTAACTTGCTTGATACAGGTTTTCAGATTTGAATTGGTAATTTCAGACTTTTGTATAAGTGGATTGCAATGCTCATCTGTAGCTTTGGCCCTTGGAAGGCATTTAACTCATGGCAAAGTACAGTATTTTAACTTTAGATAAGATTAATGCCCACTGAAGTCTTATATGGAGCCCTGGCGGCGCAGTGGTTGGATGTTTACCTAACTTTCAAGGTATAAATGAATATATCCTTTGAATATTAACACCAATAATCAAAGATGTATGGAATTCAACATTTAGTAGGCCTCACCAGATACCAGCCTCCCAGAATTCAAGACCACTTCTGCTTTAGCAGCTAACACACTTTTGCTTCTGCAACAGCAGCTTTCCTTATCATATAAACTAGCTGGTTAGCATTTCTGACATGCTGGGTGTGGTAATTGACTGGTCATTATTAATAGCACATATATAGCAAATTCTTTTTTTTTAGAAATGGATGAATGTTGGCAATCCTTCTCAGAAGGGTTTCCAAATAGATCATTTTAGATGTTTAATATTTCTCATCCCAGTCATAGAGGTTTGGGTAGTTGGACTGAGAAGTGGAAAGAATAGCTTATGTTTAGTTCAACTGATTGGAAGACACACTGGCCCATCGGTGAGGCCTTGAGGTCTAACTCCCTGCATATCTGCCTCCAAACATGCAGGCTTCTCCCTCTTCTCTGGTACCTCAAGGATCCTGAGCCTCTTTGGATGGTTGGTAAAATGAACCATGAAAGGCAAGGGTGTGATGGGATCAGTAAGTGGAGTGGTCTGGAGTCAGGCATTCTGATTAAGGTCTCGTACTGGCTGGGGATTTGTGTTTCCTTTTCTATTAAAATGTCTTGCCTGTGCCTTTCCTCTTCAGCTCTACCCAGTAGAACTTTCTACAGTGGTGGAAATGTGCTAAATCTGTGCTGTTCAACGTGGTAGCCACTAACCACCTGTGGCTATTGAGCCCTTGAAATGGGGCTAGTGTGACTGAGAAGTGGAATTTCATTTTAATTAATTTAAGTTTTGATAGCCATATCATTTCCATATATGGTTAGTAGTCACTGTATTAGACAGGATATCTCTGGAGCAGGTAGAATACAGGCCATTTTGGAATTTGTTTGAACTCTCAATTTACTACTTGGGGACACCTTTGCTGAAAGCCCTTGGATTCCAGATAGTGCTCCCAAGATGGTGAAGTAGATGGCAAGCAATTCTGGTTAGCCCCTTAAACATGTGTTCACTTAAGTGGGGGGTCCAGATGGTTGACTAAAGCCCCCTTCCACAAAATCATTTTTTCTGGGGGTGTTTAAGAATGAGCATCCAAATCTGTTGCAGTCTTACTCTGTCCTATAGGGTTGCTGTGAATTGAGATACCAACTCATAGTGACCCTATAGGACAGAGTAGAACTGCTCCATAGGGTTTCCAAGGAGTGGCTGGTGGATTCAAACCACCAACCTTTGGGTTAGCAGCTGAGCTCTTAACCATTGTGCCACCAGGGCTCCAAGAATGAGCATAGAGCTATAATTAAAAAAAGACAATAACAAGTGTTGCCAAGGATGTGGAGAAATTGAAACCCTCATACAACCCCGGTGGAAATGTAAAATGGTTCAGCCACTTTGCATCATGGTCTGGCAGTTCCTCAAAAGGTTAAACCTAGAGTTACCATGTGACACAGCAATTCCACCTCAAAGCCTAGACCCAAGAAAAATGAAAACATATTCACACAAAAACCTGTAAACGAGTGTTCAGAGCAGCATTATCCCTAATAGCCCCAAAGTAGAAACAACCCAGATGTCCATCAGGTGAGGAATGAACAAACAAAATGGGGTGTGTCCATACAATGGAATATTATTTGGCAATAAATAAAAAAGAATGAAGTACTGATACACATTACATCATGGATGAATCCTGAAAACGTGCTGACCGACAATGGGTCATGCATTGTGTAATTTCATTGAGCAAAAATGTCCAAAACAGGCAATCTAGAGAGACAGAAAGTAAATGAGCAGCCACCAGCGGCTGGGGGGGCGAGGTGTGAAAAATATTCTAAAATTGGTTTTGGTGATGGGTGCACAGCTCTGTGGGTACTACAAACAGTTGAACTATACACTTTAAATGGATGAATTAGATCTCAGTCAAGTTGCTGTATTAAAAAATACCGTAAATAAAAGGACAAATGTGAAAAACAAAACAAATAAAAAAGAAAGAAAAAGGATGCAGATAGCCTACAGCTGTCTTGTTCTGTCTGCGTGAAGACTTGCTTAGGCCCCATAGGAGGGTAGCCTCAGGGCCCTTTTGAAGATGTTAGGATGAGAGAAATTTTGAAAGTGGCAGGACTTAAAAAGCATGAAAGGGTAACATCTTCCCTCCCACCCCCAACCCCACCCCCAGTCTCGAGAAATAGTAGGTGGGGAGGGAGGAGCCCACGGTAAGATCTTCAGACATGGGTTCATTGAGCCCTCCTCTCGGCAAACTTCTCCTGTGTCTGTTTTTCATTTGTTAACGGTGGGTGGGTGGAGGTTTGATTATAGTTGTGGATTAAAATAATGGCTAGGAGAGGAAATTAATTCCTATTCTAAAGTGTTTTGAAGCATTCGATTTAGTATGTTGGCAGAGTTAAAATGGAAACCTACGTATCATTCACTCAGCCAGCATATATTGAATAAGTGCCTATAGTATGTGTCTGGAGCTCTTCTCGACCCTGGCAACTAGCAGTGGCCAGGACAGTTGCGGCCCTCACCCTTCCCGTGGCTTTGGGTGGACCTGTGTGGGTCCCTCAGTCAGGGGCTTGGCAGGAGACAGAGGACACACTCACTTTGGGTCATTCAATTTAGGAGCATTTCTGAAACAGGCCATTTATAATATGTGAGCAGGGATGGTGTCAGCGGCTGCTGGGGCACCAGCCGGGGCTGGGTAGGGGGAGGCTGGTTAAAGACTCTGGAGGCTGGGAAGCTGGGAGGAGAGAGAGGTTCTCCTGCAGGAAGTGGGCTTAGCCAACCCACAGAGAGCCCACCAACAGAGCCAGGGGAGTAGGCACCCCAACTGCCCTCCCTCTGTATTCTACCTGTGACCCAGCTGGAAGCCAGAGGCAAGGGAGCCCTGTCCCTGGGGTCCTGCAGCCTGGAAGGCAGGCACAGGTGGAAGAGGTTGGAGTGGATCTGGAGAGGAGCGGGGGACAGGACGCTAAGCAGCACGCACTTGTAATGCAGACACTCGGGATTTTTAGGGCGTGGAGAAGCAGCACAGGCCCAGGAGTTCTGGCTGGAGGCCCCTAAGAAGGCCCTGGAATGTCCCCGTGAGGGAATTTGAGAGGTTTTCCCAGCAAAGAGGCCAATTTTAGGGTGGTGCATATAACACTGTGATCTTGTTAAATAGGGGCCAGGTTGTATTGCACCTTTGCTCAAAATCCCCATGGTTCCCGCCTCCCCCAGAGTCCTGGCAGTGCCCCATAATGCCTGGTGGAGTCGGGCCCAGCCCCTCCCTCTCAGGTCTTGTCTCTTGCTCTGGTCCCCATGACCACACGCAGCCACACGGGCTTTCTGCATGGCCCTCAGCTTGACCTATCACCTCCCGTGGTCCTGACTCAAAGTGACCTCAACAAGGCCATCCCTGACGAACCTGTTCCAAACTGCAGCTCTCCACGACACTCCCTGCCCCCTCCCTGGGGAGCACAGATCCCCACCACACAGCCTCCAAGCTTTACTTATGTGTCTGGCTCTCCGTCTGCATTCATTCCCTTGGCAGAGTGTGAGCGGGAGGCCCGGGGTTTGCCTGGTTTGTTTACTCTTGTGTCCAGGCACGGGTAACTGAGCCGGCACTTAGATGCTCTGTCAATAGTTATAGGGTGAACATTAGATGGTAACACCCACTGAGGGCTATGGGCAAGACCCCCCGCTAAGTGATTCCCATACATTATTTCATTATTATCCCCATTTTGCCAATAAGGAAACTGAGGCAGAGAGGATGAAGTATCTTGCTCAAGGCTACACAGCTTGTAAGCGGCAGAGCCAGAATTTTTGAGGTCAGCGGTTCTGTGATTCTTTGGTCAGGACTCCTATACTTCAGAATTAGGCAGGACTCCAATTTGCTTAGGTGGGCTACATCTGTCTGTATTTACTAACTTAGAAATTAAGACTGATACAAATTTAAAATGCTTATTGATGGATTCATTTGAGAGAATAATCAACCCATTACATGTTAACACAAATAACACATTTTTGTAAAAAATGACTATATTTTTCAAAACCAAAAATTATGAAGTGCCTGACATTGTTTTCCATTCCGCATGTCTATTAGTCACGTCCAGATTAATAGAAAGCAGCCAGATTCTCATATCTGCTTCTGCATGCAGTCTGCTGCAATATGGTGTTCGGATTAAAGTATATAAAGAAAGTCTGATATCGTACAAGTATGTACTGGGAAAGGAGGACTTTTTTAATAAAATTTTATTTTATTGTGCTTTAGGTGAAAGCTTACAGGGCAAGTTATTTTCTCATTCAAAAATTTATGCACAAATTGTTTCGTGACATTAGTTGCAGTCCCTACAATGTGTCAACCCTCTCTCCCTTTTCACCGCAGATTCCCCGTGTCCATTTGTCCAATTTTCCTGTCCTTTCCTGCCTTCTCATCTTTGCTTTTGGATAGGTGTTGCCCGTTCAGTTTTGTATACTTACTTGACTGAACTAAGAAGCACATTCCTCATATGTGTTGTTCATTTTGTGGGCCTGTCTAACCTTAAATGAAAGGTGGACTTCGGAAGTGACTTCGGTTCTGAGTTAGCCAGGTGTCTGGTGGCCATAGTCTCAGGGGTTCCTCCATTCTGTGTCAGACTGTTAAGTCTGGTCTTTTTTTGTGAATTTGAATTTTGATCTACACTTTTCTCCCGCTCTGTACGGGATCCTCTATTGTGATCCCTGTCAGAGCAGTCGGTGGTAGTAGCCAGGCACCCTCTAGTTCTTCTGGGGTCAGGCTGGTGGAGGCTGTGGTTCGTGTGGTCCTTTAGTCTTTTGGACTGATATTTTCCTTGTGTCTTCAGGGTTTTTTTTTTTTTTTCCTTCATTATCCTTTGCTCCAGATGGAATGAGATCAATAGGTGTATCTTAGATGGCTGCTTGCAAGCTTTTAAGGCCCCAGACGCTACTCACCAAAGTCGGATGTAGAACATTTTCTTTATGAACTAGGTAATGCCAACTGGCTTAGATGTCCCCAGGGACTATGGTCCCCAGCCCTCAGCCCCAGTAACTGCATCTCTCAAGGTCTAGGAAGCTTTTATGACTTTGCCTTGGTCAAGTTGTGCTGACTTCCCCTATATTGTGTGTTGTCTTTCCTTTCAAAGTTAACATTTGTTTACTATCTGGTTAGTGATTTCCTCTCCCCACCCCACCCCCCGCCCATAACCATCAAAGATTGTTGTTTTTCTGCGTGTAAACCTTTTCTTTAGTTTTTATAATTGTGGCTCATACAATATTTGTCGTTTTGTGATTGACTTGTTTCACTCAACATAATGCCCTCCAGATTCATCCATGTTGTAAGATGTTTCTTGGATTCATCATTGTTCTTTATCGTTGTGTGGTGTTCCATTGTGTGTATGTACCATAACTTGTTCATCCATTCATATTGATGGGCACTTAAATTGTTTCCACCTTTTTGCTGTTGTGAGTAATGCTGCAGTGAGCATGGATGTGCATACGTTTATTCATGTGATAGCTCTTATTTCTCTAGGGTATATTTCTAGAAGTGGGATTGTTGGATCGTATAATATTTCTATTTCTACCTTTTTAAGGAGACGCCGTATCATTTTTCATAGCAGTTGTACCATTTTGCCTTCCTTCTGGCAGTGTATAAAGAGTTCCAATCTCTCCAAATGTCTCCAACATTTGTTATTTTCTGTTTTCATGATTAGTGCCAATAATGTCGGGGTGAGATGGTATCTCATTGTAGTTTTGATTTGCACTTCTCTAAAGAAAAAAATAAAGGCTAGTAATCTCTAGTATTTCCACATGTGTCTGTTAGCTGCCTGAATTCTTCTTTGAATAAGTGTCTGTTCATATCCTTTGCCAAATTTTTCAATTGGATTGTCTTTTTGTTGTTGAAGTCTTGAAGTATTTTATAGATTTTAGAGATTAGACGTTTGTTGGATATGTCAGAGTCAAAATTTTTATCCTGGTCAGTATGGTCTCTTTTTACTCTTTTGGTGAAGTCTTTTGATGAGTGTTTAATTTTTAGGAGCTCCCAGTTATCTAGTTACCTTCTGGTGTTTGTGCATTGTTAGTTAGGGAGGAGGACTATTTTAATACCCTTTTCAGATAATTGTGGATATTCTTCTTTGATACTACACCAAAACTTCACAAGTGGTAGCTTCTTACAGGTTAGTTGCAATATGGAATATAAAACCATATCAGCGAATTTTTCTTACTTTCTTACATTAAAATCCATTGGTTGGTCTTACGTGAAGAATGAACCTCCTGCCCTTGTATGATTCAGTGTCATCGTGCATTGCTAATTTGGAACATACTGATTCACTAAGTTATGTAGCTCTTCCAAATATTGGCATTTTATCATACAATATACAAGAGTCGCATTTGTCAATATCACCACTGTTTCATCAGAAAAGTCTTTAATTATTAAGAAGCTATCAAGCTCATGGAGACATAAGCAAATTTTCAAAATTCTAATTTCACTTGAAGGCTCAAACCTTATCATTGACATTGACAACTTAGACAACCAACTGTTGTCCTTAAAATGACAGACTCACTCTGTTCATTTTGAGAAAATATCTGCCAAATACTCAAATCTGAGAAATCCATAGTTTGTGGGTCAATAGTTCTTTTAAGTTAAACTGGTATTTCATGGAAAAATAAAATGACCAGTTCAGTTTGCAACTGAAACGATTGCACAAGTGTCCTTCCTCAAGACCCCAAGATGTTGCAGCTTCTGTGAACTTCCCAGTTTGTCAACAGGTCTTAAATAGATGAGCACTCAAGAGCAGAGATATGATAAAATTAATCATTTTTCCTGCTTTATCAAGAACTTTCTTAACTAAAGCTGCCTCTTTTTCCTTCTTTGGTTCCTCCATCCCTCTCTCCCTTCCTTCCTTCTTCCTTCCATTTCTTTCTTTTTTTTTTTTTTTTTTACTATGAGTGGTACGAATACAATGGTGGTGAAGAATCCAGTGACTATGAGTATAGTTTGGTTCCACTGCCTTGATTCATGCAAAGACCAAAAAACAAAAAAACCCCAAACCCGTTACCGTTGAGTTGATTCTGACTCATAGCTACCCTATAGGACAGAGTAGAGCTGCCCCATAGGGTTTCCAAGGAGCGCCTTGTGGATTCACACTGCTGACCTTTTGGTTAGCAGCCGTAGCTCTTAACCACTATGCCACCAGGGTTTCCTGTTGTTAAAGAGCCAGTTGTTTTCCCCACCATTGCTTTTGCACCATCAGTGCAAATGTCAACTCTGAAAAAGGCAAAGAACACTTGGTAATACTATAGAAATAATTTTGGTCATGCGGACCATCTAAAAAGAATCATGAGGACCCTCTTGCTTTGAGAATCACAATTTTAAGAGATGCCCTCTTTTAAAAGATTCCTCTTTAAGCCTTATAGGTCATTGCCTTGACTAATCTGATGCCTATTAGGGACTGTCTTAAGCATCACCTGTTGCTTCTAATGACTAGTCCTTGGCTATGTCCTTCACCATATAATTGAATGTGAAGTTTAGAAAATGAAGTCCAGGAGCTACAGTGCTTCTCCCAGGTCCAGCAAATTCATCTTGGAAATGCAAGTATTTGTTCAAATAGTCCAAAATAAATACCTCAACAACTATGCTCACTGAAATTATTCAACCTGATTAACTCAAGAGTCAAATTATTCTGAGTTCTGCTTCCATCCATGCCTCCCACTCCCAGATTACAAAAGGATATTAATGCTGTTAACCCACATGCTCACAACAAATCATTAGAGCTCCTCAAAGTTCCTGAAAGTGGGACTACAGCAGGTGCAACGAATGCCTGTACCTTTTTTGTTTCTCTGGCAATAAGCTCTCCGATTTTACTTACCAAGGAAGTCAATGTTGGATGGTCCACTCCAGAATAACCTTCAGAAATGCCATGAGTGTCCTGTAGCATTTTCATTTTTATTCAAAGAGAAAGAGAGACCAGATATTCAGAGGCCACAGCCAGCATGAGATGGTCCAAAGAGCCACTACTAAGAATTGGAGCTGACCATTGGTGCCATAGGGATGGGCCATGGTTGCTCTCTCCCCAAGTGTTGTTTTTTTTTTTTTAACATTTTATTGTGGTTTGGGTGAAAGTTTAGACAGCAAATAGTTCCCCCAAGTATTTTAAAACCAAAATCATTTGTTACACTGATTATAACTTACAAAAAAAACTAAATTTTAGTTTTTTTTTTTTAAAGGGTAACATTATTCATCTTTTTAATCATTTCACATCTCAAAGGACACAATCATCTTTTAATCACGGCACCAATACAATCTTGATGGGGACTCTCCTGCCTTGAGTGTTGCTTCCCCTACTTTGGGCGGAGCTCTCCAGGTGGTGGGACAGTGTTCCTTTCCTGTAACCAGAAATGGCACTGCCAGAATTTTGACTCTGTGGCTTGAGCTGTCCATCTGTGGAATTCCCAGGCTGCTGATATGGGTGCCTTCAGTGGTTATCATGTCCTTTGGTTAGTGTGTAGAATTGTTGTAGTCAAAGATCACATTTTAGTGATTTTTCTTTGTTTTTTTTAATGCTGCAATTTCCTTAAATTTTTTTCAAAAACACTTTTCTTTTGTACCCTCTAGTAGCTCTGTTTCAGGTGGAACCACCTTTTCTGGCTGTCTGACTGTTCCTTCATTCTGGGGCTGTTTGGCCCCTAATCCTGGCTTTAGTCATTTTTGGGGTCTGGGTCTGATTCCTGAGGCAGTGATCTCATGCCTGGGGGAGGCTCAGGCCCCTGTACCCCTATGGGCAGGTATTGTCAGGGCACCAGAAGGAACCCAGGACACCTCGGCATCCCTTTCTCCTTGGCACCAAAGGTTCCTTTAGCTGCTCTCCAGGGCTGAGGGAGGGGGGACTCCACCCACCTTCTCCCCTCTTCTGCATGTCTCGCAGGACCTCTCACACAGGTTGTTCCCCCCTCCCCGGGACCTGGGGTCTGTCACAGGCTGTCCCCCTACCAGGGACCCGGGCACCTCTCACAAGCTGTCCCCCTACCAGGGAGCTGGGGGTCCCTCACAGGCTGTCCTCACCCAGGGGCTTAGGAGTTTCATGTACAAGCTGCCCCTACCTAGGGATCTGGGGGTCTCTCACAGGCTGTCCCCACCTAGGGGCCTGGGGGTCTCTCACAGACTGTACCCACCCAGGGGCCTGGGGGTTTCCAAGGGGCAGTTATTTGCTAGGAATGGTGGGACCTCTCCAGCACCCTCTAAAGCCTGTCCCCTGAGGGGAACAAAGTAGCATTTGACACCTGCAGCACTCTGGCCCTGCCCATCCCCTGCAGGCCCCCGCAGCCTGTGGACACCAGGATAGAAAGGACAACTGTGCTTCCCAGAAGAGGGGCTTGGGGTTGCATCAGGGTCAGGAGAGGAGTGTGTCCAACGGCTTCCCAACCACACCTGCCTCTGGTTCGGCATGCTGGAAGTGAATGCTCTTTTGTGGGTGTTTACAAACATCCATATTCATGGCTTCTTGACCTGAATCCTGGCTCTTCTTAGAATAAGTATGAGGCCATTTTTTCAGAATGAAGTGTCCCCACCCCATCTTAGTCATAAGGTTAAAAATGGCCATGAAGTGATTAGCATGACTGAAGACACCAGCCACATTCATCTGAAATCCAGTCCTTTTTAATGTGTGCAATCCATTTCATTATAAAATATCTATTTCAGCTAGTTTGCCTCTTTTCTGAGCTCTCCTGGTATGGCACCAGATCAAAAGGGTACACTGGAGAGCAATGTCTACATTTTATGCAGGGGCTACGTGGCCAAATCCCAAGATCCATTAATGGAAAAATATGCATACCTCTTGTGCCCTAGTATGAAAATGGGCCTTATTTTACCTGATTAAACTGTCAGCTCTTATTAAAATGGATCCATGTAGCTAAGGAAATTGAAGCTCTGTAGCGCTTGCAGAGAAGTGTAGATAAGTTGTTACCTCAGTAAAACCCGTGTCTGTTATCACAACTTCTGCCTGTTTGACCCTTAGGATGTTGAGAGACCTCACGCTATGGTTTCTGAGGGAAAAAAGCCCCAAATTAACTTTGCTGATAGTCTGGGAGAGGGGAAGTTACCGTACCTGCCTTTGCATTTCTGTGTTTTATAGTTTCTCCTGTCTTGAAGAGCAGAGCCGAGGCTCTCCCTGAAGGCTAAGGGCTCTTTACTTAGTAATTTGACATCTTTTTAAAAAAGGTATCTATCTATCTATCTGTCTATCATCTACCTACCTACCTACTTACCTATCTCTCTCTCTCTGTCTATCTCTCTCTCTATATATATATATGTCTTTTTTTTCTTCACTAAAGACCAAGTCTGGAAAAGGAAATGAGGAATTGAGATAGTCACACAACTCAGGCCAAAAATATGAGATACGTTTCCTGAAGGATTTTCTTTGCTTTGTGAAAATATGGCTTCAAAGAGGGCTGCCGAGTGACACAGAAGGTTTGATGTGTCTCTCCGCTCAGTTTTACTCAGGACTGAGGGACAGTGAGACATCAGGCTTGGTCTAGGCTGCCAGCAGACAGCACAGAAGGCGATGGCTTCTCAGGGTCTGTGTTTCCGGAGGAGGAGCTGGTGGGCAGGGCGGCAAGAAGGTGTGGGACGGAGCTGACACCAGGAAGAGGCATGGATGGGTCAGTTAAAAGCACAAGCCTCTTCTCGTTTCACGCTTATCCAACCTGACTTCATCTCAGAGTCTCTACGTTCACCTCCCTTGACTAACCTGAGTGTGTCCTTCCAACTCAGAATCCCAGAGGGAGGGCAGCCATGGGGCCATCTCTAACGTCAGTATTTCTTTGAGGGCCTTTTTTCCTTCCCTCATCTTCTCTGTAATTCAGCCAAATCTTTCCCCCAAACCCTAATGTTTTTTGATGATTAAACCACACCCTGAGACTGCCGCTGAGCCTGGAAGCTGTGTAGGCAGCCCATAGCAGATCCAGCGGTTTCATTCCATCTCACAGTAACCCAGAGCTCATGGTGTTCCAGGGGTGTTGTTGGCGCTCTGCAGGTATTGACACATTTAACCTTTACATTAACCTTGGAGAGAGGGACAACCACTAGCCCCTTTCATAGATGAGGAAACCGAGGCATGGAGGAGTCCAGCAGCTCACCTAAGGCCACGCCATTGGCAAGTGGTGAAGCCAGGAGTCAAACCCAGGACACCAGTGACGACCAGACCTTCACCTCCAGGCTGGCGCTCTCCCCTGCTTTCTCAAATGCACCTGGTCCAAATATATTGCCCCCCTTCCCCCCAGCTTGCTTGTCCTCTGTTTTCTCCTCTCTCTCCCTCCCTCTCTCTGCCATCCCTCTCCCTTTGTTGCTACTCTGTAAGCGAGGCCTCACCCCTATTACCAGTTGTTTGTTATTTTGAATTTTGAAAACTGTGTGTTTGAAAGTGCCACTTCAACAATGGGGTAAATAGGTATTACCATATTTCATCTAATCTAAGATGCACCGATTGTATAAGTCACCATCGTTTTATCGGCAGCTAGGCAAGACAAAAAACAAAGCAAGCAGACAAAAAACCCAGACTGCCAGTTAGACTATGGCAGAGCACCAATGTACCGCACGTCCCGAGGGTAAAGAGGCAGGGCAAATCCGCTTACAATTCATATTGCAAGTGCTGCCTTGATGTGGACTCAGATCAATCCAGGAAACCAGTGATCAGTGAGTGCAAGGGGCAGGTCACTCCTGGGACCCAGCCGCCTGGGCACAGCGGGAAGCCTGTAGGAGCAGGGTCTGCAGGGGGACTGCTGGCTTGTGGTCCTGGCTGCACTCCTTCCCAGCTGGGTGACTTTGGAGTCTCTCACCCATGCTTCTCTCTGCCAGGGCCTCCCTCCCCGTGCGGGTATGAGATAAAATATTCTGGAAGCAGAGCACACACTCACTGACCGTTAGCTTTCAGGGCCTCATCCTCATTATACTTCCAGCTGTTCATTCCTCACTGTGGGCGCTCAGGGGTTAAAGGAAGAATTTATCGCAGGCCTGCAGAGGAGAAGGTGATTAGAGTTACAAGGCAACACCTCTGTTTAGAGATGTTATTCATCAAGAGGGCTTGTCCTGAAATATGAACAGGCATTAAGGGGCCATTTTCCCTGGAGCTGGATCCCTGGGCTCATTCTGCAAAGGGACACATCTGCTCTGGCGTTTGAGGAGCCTGCCATAACATGAAAAATGACTGTTTCGATCCCGAGCCCCGCCCCCACCTGCCCATGTGAGGTACTTGCTTGGTGTTCACTCATCCTATAGGATACTTTGTAGCATTTAGCACCTGGGACAAGAGCATAAGAAAGTCTTAGCTGCTTTCTTGCTTCCTCAAGGCACAAGGTCCAGCATCAGGCAGACAAGGCGAGAGGAGACACGCCTGTGTCCTTCCTCAGGAGGGCGGCTTGCTGGTTACCTGGGTCCAGGAAAGAGCATCCTTGGGGTAGGAGTCTTAGAGCCTGAAAGTTTAGCCATCCTCTGCATTCTAAGATGTAACTAGAAAAATCACCTGATTCTATTATTAAAATTTTAGAAGTAGCCATTTTAATCAAATGAGATCATTGGTACTTACGTGCTTTTTTGATGGCCAGGGGCTGTGGACATCTGGTGGTTTGATGCCAGGCAGCATATAAGATGCTGCAGGAGAAATAAAGACAGATGAAACACAGGCAGCCTCTGGTGAATTAAAACATTGTGTTTACACACACACACACACACACACACACACACGAAGTGCATACCCATTCAGTCTTTTATTTCAGAGCTGGGTCTGCAGAGCACCTTGTCAATCTTCTGGCTTTAGCAGAAAGGAAGAGTAACCTGTCTTTTGTTTGGGTTTAGACTCAGAGCATTAGCGAGATGGGTTTTCCCAAGATGAGATGAGAGCGTATTTCTCATCCTTCCTCTGTGCCTCCCGAGTCTTTCCCTCCCCGTACTTGCCTTATATTTGCTTGCTTTGCTTTGGTTGCTGTGTGGACTGCCTCCGTCTTTCGTTTCATGAGTGTCTCCCACTGCCCTCAGCGCAGGTTTCTGCACCTCACCAGTGCATAGGGTGACTGGCCACCAGAGGAGATGACAGTATTCCTCTGGAGACTCTCTACTGGAGTCTTTCAGAGGCAGCTGAAGCCCACACAGCTCAGAAAGGCTGTATTGAGTGTGCCCATCATGGTGAGCTGGCCACCCTGCTGGTCTTCTTGGCCACAGGAAAGCCACCCACCTGCACACCTCACCCGATGGAAGCCCTGGCCACATTACCTGAGTCCCTTGGCTTTAATCTGAAAATTTGACTACAGTGGTTGTCAAGAAAATCCTTGGGGGAAATGATAGACCTCAATTCAAGTCCTAAAAAATGTCTGAGATAAAATGTGGGATGTGAATGATACTGTCTTCCTCCTCCTTGGGTTTCACCTACATCACCAAGTTTCTGTTCTAAGAATTAAAGCAAATACACAGTGCTTTCCTGGATGGAATCATCGAGCCAAATACTATCCGAGCGAAGGGTCTTCTCTCTTTCCTTCCTTTTTAAAGAAGTAGTTAGCATTTGTTGCATAATGAAGGAAGAAAGCACTTGAACTAACATTAACATTTGGAAGGGGATTAGCTCCCAAATCCCCTATTACCAGTTTCTCTAATCCACCTCTAATTGTGTACGCGGGCAGCTATCAGTGAGGCACTTAAAACCCTACAAAGCATAAGGGGCAACGAGAGGGTGGTGGCCTGCCCCCATGTCGTCTCAGCTCTGTCTTCTGGTCTTTCCCAATCATCTGCCTTCTGTCCATTGAACAGCACCACTGGCCCATTCCAGCCCTGCCTTTTTAAGAGCAGAACCCTAACCTGGCCCAGCATCCTTATCTAGAAGCACACAGAGAACCCTGCTTCCTGTACAGGGAGGTCTTGCCAGAAAGAGCCGAAAGCAAGGAAACATGAGACAGGCTTAAGCCCAAGTCCACTCTCTGCAGCTGAAACATCGTCCTCAAATTTCTAATTCATTTTCAATAAAACAGCAACTAGAAGTTTGCCAGCATGTATGATGTGAAGGTTTGTTTGGAAGACAGAGCAAAGTGAATTATAGACAATCATAAACCAGCAAATCCTTAATCATTTAATTGGAAAAGTCAAGACAGATAGGAAGAAAGAAAGGAGGGGGGGAGGGAAGGAAGGAAGGAGGAAAAGGGAACACCCAGTAGGCCTGACTCCTGCCAGTTTTCATCTTTCCCTTCCCCTCTCCCCTCACATCCCAGTGCCGAACGAAGGTGGGCATGCTCCCGAGTAAACAAATTCCACTTGGTTTTGACAGCCTGCTTAAATCAGCTCAGAAATGCCTCCACTGAATGAGCCTATCCATGAGTTGATGATTGCTTCCCTCCCAAAGACCAGCTCCTGTGCCAACTGCAGGCGACACAGTGTGATGAAGAGCAGCTTAATTACAGGTCTGCGAGAGGAAGACACAGAAATGTGTAAGAGCCGTGGAGACCGCAGTCGAGGGGCGTGAAGACATACAGGTGTGATGGATGTTTAAATCATAACCTGTTTGGTGGCACAGCTGGGGACAGAGCAGGTTTTGTTCTAAATATCTACTTCCTGTGGGTTTGGTGTGAGAAGATATTAGTTCTCATGTGGTCAGATTATAGGATGTTCAAAAAAAGAGACGTCAAGGGGATACTTGGTGTTTTGTTCTCTCCCCTGAGAAAAGCACACCAGATGCAATTATTTGCCTCAGTCACAGCTCTCAGCTCAGGAGGCTGCAGCCTCGGTCTGTCATGTCAGCCTAGAGCTGCCGGAGAAAGGGGAGCAAAGGTTGTTCATCACCCTGTGTCTGGGAGCAGCTCTGCCACCGGTTGCTGACAATGGGCCATGACCACAAGCAAGTCCTTGGAGATCTCTAGGGGGCCAGAACCATTTTCAAAGAGTCAGTCATGTAAACAACTTTTCTCCTTTTCTGATATGCTTACCAGGGCAGCAGTTCAGAGCATGCCATGAAAATCGGCTCTGTGAGTGTCCTTGAGCATTTGGCCAGGCCTCTCACGATACCCCTGAGGGGAGAGTGAAGAGGCGTGGCCCGAGAGCATTCACAGTTGACAGAGCCAAGAGTGCTGCTCCAAGTCCACCGGGAGAGAGGTCCCTCATGCCATGAGGCACCTCATCTTTTTTTTCTTTCCTTTAATTGTGGCAAAATATAAAATACGCCACCAAGTCAACTCCAACTCATGACAACCTTATGTACAACAGAACAAAACGTCGCCTTGTCTGCATCATCCTCGCAAGTCCATCCTTGTGCCTATGGTGCCAATCCATCTCACCAAGGGCCTCCTTCACCCTCGCTGGTCCTCTGCTTCACCAAACAAGATGTCTTCCTCCAGTGATTGGTCCCTCCTAATGACAAAGCAAGCAAGTTGAACAATATTCTGTTGTGATACATAAGATTTTCACTGGCTAATTTTTGGAACTAGATGGCCAGGTCTTTCCTGCCATTCTGCCTTAGTTTGGAAGCTCTGCTGAAACTTGTCCGCCGTGGGTGACCCTGCTGGTATTTGAAATACCGGCAGCATAGCTTCCAACATCATAGCAGCATGCAAGCCACCACAGTAGAACAAACTGACAGGTGGGTGGTAGGTGGCAAAATATATGTAACATAAAATGTGCCATTTCAACCATTTTAAACTGCACAATTCAACAGCGTTAATTATATTCACAATGTTGTGCAAACACAACCACTATTGACTTCCAAAATTTTTCATCACCCCAAACAGAAGCCCTATACCCACTAAGCAATAAATACTGGAAATAGTTATTACCTCTATTCTCCCTTCTCCCCAGTCCCAGGCAACCACCAACCTACTTCCTGTCTCTATGCATTTACCTATTCTAGATGTTTCTTATAAGTGTGATCAATCAGTGTTTGTCCTTTTGTGTCTGACTTTTTTCGCTCAGCATCACGTTTTCAAGGTTCACCCGTATTGTAGCAGAACTTCATTTCTCTTTATGGCAGAGTAAATATTCTGTTGTTATCTATGTACCTCATTTTGTTTATCCAGTCATCTATTGATGGACACTTGGGTTGTTTCCACCGTTTGGTCATTGTGAATAGTACTGCAATGAACACTGGTGCACAAGCATCTGTTTGAGTCCCTCTTTTCAAGTCTTTTGGGTCTATACCTAAGAATTGCTGGGTCATGTGGTAATTCTGTATTTAACTTTTTTAAAAGGCACCTCATCTTGATTTGACATTTGTAACAGTGACTCAGATTACGTAGATGGACGCTGATCGGATTTGTGAGGCATTGCTTATATGCCAAATGACAGCACCCAAAATGGAGGATGGAAACAAAGAAGATACAGTTTAGTGGGAATCTGTAGAATAATTGCCCCAGTCCACTCACTCATCCAGTTCTATTGGTGAAATCTCTTAAAGCTCTCTCAGATGCGCCACTTCCCTCCGTATCCATTGCTACCACGCTAACCCGCCCTTGTCGGCTCTTGTCTGGCTCACTGCAAGTGGTGTCTCAGCCTCCACTCTTAACCTTTACCAGTTTGTTCTGTACCCAGCAGCAATGATCTTTTAAAAATGCAAATCTGATCAAGTTGATCCCCTGCATAAAATCTTGAATCACTTTTCCTTGTCCTTGCAATAAATACAGCCTAATTAGCATGTGCAGTCTCTGGGTGATGCAAACGGTGAAGTGCTCACCTGCTAACTGAAAGGTTGGAGGTTTGCGTCCACTTAGAAGAAAGGCCTGGTGACCTGCTTCTGCAAAACAAGCCATCGATAGTCCTGTGGAGCACAATTCTACTCTCCCACATGGGGTCGCCGTGAGTTGGGATCAGCTTGGTGGCAACCGGTCTTTTGGTTCAACTAGCATCTTCACAGGGTTTTCCAGAATCTGCTCCTAGCCTCCTCCCCAGCCTCCAAGCTCCTCTCCAGGCTCTGTGCCACAACCGTGCCGTTCCTTAAACACATCTCCTGTGTTCTCTTGCCTCCAGGCTCTTCTACATGCTGGTCCCTCTGTCTAGAACACCCATTCATTCCTTTTTAATGCTAAGTCTTGTGTGGACATATGTTTTCAGTTTTGGGGGGTGGGATAAGTCCCTACGAGTGAAATTGCTGGGCTGTACAGTAAGGATATGTTTACCTTTAGAAGAAACTGCCAAGCTGTTTTTCAAAGTGTACTGTACCACTTAACATTCCCACAGCAATGTATGAGGTCAGGTTGCTCCACACCCTCATCAACACTCGCTATTGCCAGTATTTTTTATTTCAGCTATTCTAATAGGCGTCTAGTAGTATCTCACTGTGGTTTTAATTTGCGTTTCCCAGATGACTAAACATGCTGCCCATCTTCTAATGTGCTCATTATTCATTTGTAAATCTTCCTTTATGAAGTCTCTGTTTGAAACTTGCTTATTTGTTAAAATTGGGTTGTCTTCTTATTGAGTTATAAGAATTCTCTATATAATATCTTTTGCCAGATATATGTAATGCGAATATTTTCTTCCAGTCTGTGGCTTGCCTTTTGATTTTCTTAACGGCATCCTTCAAAGAGCAGAAGATTTTAATTTTGGTGAAGTCCAATTATCAATTTTTTCTTTTATGGTTAGTGTTTTCTGGTGTTCTGACTAAGAAACCTTTGCCTATCCCAGGACACAAAGATTTTCTCCTGTGTTTTATTCAATGAGTAATAAAGTTTTAGCTTTTATGTTCAGGTCTATGATCCATTTAAAATTAATCTGTGCATCGCATGAGTTGAGATTCATTTTTTTCTAAGGGGATATAGTCCAGTAGCTCACTCTAGCACAGTGAGCTTCATTAAGGGTTCTCAAGCTCCTAAGATTAGGAATCACGCTGGGGTATGTGTGTTGGGGGTACTGAGCTAGCACTAGGGGGCCCTGGGTCCTTTTCCACCTCCAACCAGCACACTCCACCTTTTACTCTGCCTTTACTGGTCTTCTGCATAGGATGTTGTTGGAACAAAGGGCTCCACATCTCACACTGAAAAAACTCTGTCCACAGAGTTATAAGGTAGGGTGCTGTGGGTGCCCAGGTGAGTCAGCGCAGACAGGAGGCAGCCTCCTCCACCAGTACCGAGCCTTCCTGTCCTCATGTTGCCTCCGGCCGAGGGATCCTGCAGAGTCCACAAAACCTCTTATTTGCAGTTTGCCTTTTCAGCATCTTAAACATTGAAAACGGGCAACTCGTAAAGCTAAATAATTTAGAGACTCTTTGTCTGACCCTGTCAGTTACAGGGGAGCTAAAAGACGGGTCTGTCAGAAGGGGTGGCAGTCGTCCAAAGGCTACGCAAACTCCTTCTGAATCTCGGTGGAAGGTTCCAATCTATCAGTGTGGAGCAGAGGGCTCCGTGGGTATCAATTAGAATTTTTCTCCACTTTCTGAAATGCAGCCTGACATTCTAATGATCCACCTGGGTTTCCAGAGACCCTGAATTCTTGCAGCCTCACTAATCCTGTAAGTACAGGTGGAAGCACAGGAAGGCTGAACTTGCTGGCTGGGCAAGGCCAGAGGATTCCGGGAATCCTTAATGATGGCTTCTAAGAGGCAGACTATTACGGTGCCCCTGTTGCCTGCAGGTCATTTTGTTCTTTTGAAAAATTCAAATTTTGTTTAAAAACTTTTAAAGTGCACAAATAGAACATGAATATATTCTCATCCACCCGCTGCAATCCAGATTCGTCCCCCTCCCCCACTGCCAAGGTCACTGTGCTGATCGTGTTGCTGGACTTCCCTGAGCTGTGCTCACCCTCCCAGGACTGAGACAGAGTTACCGCCTTCTTCCTGAACCACTTTCTGCTCTGGTCGTTGTGGCTGCACCGGCACTGGCTGCCACTTTTCTTTCTGTCTTCCCTGATGGCTCCTCTTCCTGCCCTAGATCCTAAATGCTGGTGAGCCCCAGAGCTCCATCCTCTTATCTACCTGCTTCATCCCTCTAGGTAACATCATCTTGCCCCATCTACGTCAAACACCACCTATGTGCTGCCCATCAGCTCTCTCATTCTTAGCTTCAGTCTGAACCTCCCTCTACATCCCACAAGTGTGTATATAACTGCCTACTTGTATTTATTCTTGGATGGCTAAAGTGGGCAACTGGAACTGATGCCACTATTGAATTTCCCTGCAAACCTTGCCCATGCTCCCCACTCCTCCCAACATGTCTGACCCATTCCAACTATGGAACCACTTCCCACAAAGTTGTTCAGCCCCTAATCCAAGGGTTATAGTTGGTCCTTCTCTTTTGCCACATCCCACATCTGATTTATTAATTTATTTCTGTTGTTGTTAGTGCCACCGAGTCACTTCCAACTCATAGCGACCCTATGTACAACAGAACAAAATATTGCCCAGGCCTCTACCATCCTCACAATCATGGTTATGCTTGAGCCCACTGTTGCAGCCACTGTGTCAATCCATCTCGTGGAAGGGCTTCCTCTTTTTCAGTGAGTCTTTACTTTACCAAGCATGATGTCCTTCTCCAGGGACTGATCCCTCCTGACAACGTGTCCGAAGTCCCTGAGACATAGTCTTGTCATCCTTGCTTCTAAGGAGCATTCTGGCTGTACTTCTTCTAAGACAGATTTGTTCATTCTTCTGGCAGTCTATGATATATTCAATATGCTCCACCAACACCACAATTCTAAAGCATTAATTCTTCTCCAGTCTTCGTTTTTCATTGTCCAGCTTTCACATGCATACGAAGTGATCGAAAACACCACTGCTTGGGTCAGGCACACCCTAGTCTTTAAGGTGACATCTTTGCTCTTCAACACTTTAAAGTGGTCTTTTCAGACAGATTTGCCCATGCAATGTGTCTTTTGATTTCCTGACTGCTGCTTCCGTGGGTGTTGATTGTGAATCCAAGTAAAAGAAATCCTTAAGAACGTCAATCTTTTCTTTGTTTATCATGATGTTGCTTATTGGTCTGGTTGTGAGGATTTTTGTTTTCTTTATGTTGAGGTATATTCCATACTGAAGTCTGTGGTCTTTGATCTTCATCAGTGCTTCAAGTCCTCTTCACTTTCAGCAAGCAAGGTTGTGTCATCTGCATAATGCAGGTCGTTAATGAGTCCTCCTCCAATCCCGATGCCACATTCTTCTTCATATAGTCCACTTTCTTGGGTTATTTGCTCAGCATACAGATTGAATAAGTACAGTGAAAGGTGAAAGGATACAACCCTGACACACACTTTTCCTGCCTTTAAACCACGCAGTATCCCCTTGTTCCGCTCCATTGACTGCCTCTCTGTCTATTACAAGTTCCTCACAATTAAGGGTTTTGGAATTCCCATTCTTCTCAATGTTATCCACAATTTGTTATGATCCACACAGTCGAATGCCTTTGCATAGTCAGTAAAACACAGGTAAACATCCTTCTGGTATGCTCTGCTTTCAGCCAGGATCCACCTGACATCAGCGATGATATCCCTGGTTTCACACTGTCTTCTGAATCCGGCCTCAATTTCTGGCAGTTCCCTGTTGATATACTGCTGCAGCTGCTTTTGAATGATCTTCAGCAAAATTTTACTTGTGTGTGATATTAATGAAATTGTGCAATAATTTCTGCATTTGGTTGGATCACCTTTCTTGGGAATAGGCATAAATACAGATGTCTTTCAGTCTGGTGGCCAGGTAGTTGTCTTCTGAATTTCTTGGCATAGACGAGTGAGCACTTCCAGCGCTGCCTCTGCTTGTTGAGACATCCCACCTGGTATTCCATCAATTCGTGGAGCCTAGTTTTTTGCTAGTGCCTTCAGTGCAGCTTGGACTTCTTCCTTCGGTACATTCATTCCTGATAATATGTTAACCTCCTGAAATGTTAGAATCCTTCAATATTGCAACTTGAGGCTTGAGTTTTTCCTTCAGTCCTTTCAGCTTGAGAAATGCTGATTGTGTTCTTCCCTTTTGGTTTTCTATCTCCTCTTTGCACATGCATTATAATCCTTCACTTTGTCTTCTCGAGCCGCCCTTTGAAATCTTTTGTTCAGCTCTTTTACTTTATCATTTCTTCCTCTTGCTTTAGCTACTTGACGTTCAAGAGCAAGTTTCAGAGTCTCTTCTGACATCCATTTCGGTCTTTTCTTTCTTTCTTGCCTTTGTAATGACCTTTTGCTTTCTTCATGTATGATATCCTTGATGTCATTCCACAACTCATCTGGTCTTCAGTCATTAGTATTCAACACATCAAATCCGTTCTTGAGATGGTCTCTAAGTTCAGGTGGGATATATTCAAGGTTGTACTTTGGCTCTCGTTGACTTGTTTTAATTTTCTTCAGCTTCAACTTGAACTTGCATATAATTGATGGCCTGATCTGCAGTCGGCCCCTGGCCTTGTTCCGACTGATGATATTGAGCTTTTGCATTGCCTCTTTCCACAGGTATAGTTGATTTGATTCCTCTGTATTCCATCTGGTGAGGTCCATGTGTGTAGCTGTCTTTTATGTTGGTGAAAAAAGGTATTTGCAAGTCGTTGGTCTTGCAAAATTCTGTCATGTGATCTCTGGCATCGTTTCTGTCACCAAGGCCATATTTTCCAACTACCAATTTTTCTTCTTCGTTTCCAACTTTTGCATACCAGTCACAAATAATTATCACTGCACCCTGATTGCATATTTGATCAATTTCAGACTGCAGAAGTTGGTAAGAATCTTCAATTTCTTCTTCTTTGGCTTTAGTGGTTGGTGTGTAAATTTGAATAATAGTCATATTAACTGGTCTTCCTTGTAGGCGTTTGGACATTATCCTATCACTAACAGCGTTGTACTTCAGGATAGATCTTGAAACGTTCTTTTTGACGTTGAATGCAACACCATTCCTCTTCAAGTTGTCATTCATGGCATAGTAGACCATATGATTGTCTGATTCAAAACGACCAATACCAGTCCATTTCAGCTCACTAATGCCCAGGATATTGATGTTTATACGTTCCATTTCATTTTTGATGATCTCCAGTTTTCCTAGATTCATACTTTGTACATACCATGTTCAGATTATTAATGGATGTTTGCAGCTGTTTCTTCTCATTTTAAGTTGCGCCACATCAGCAAATGAAGGTTCCGAAATCTTGACTCCTTTCACATCAGTAAGATTGAGTCTACTTTGAGGAGGCAGCTCTTCCCCAGTCATCTTTTGAGTGCTTTCCAACCTGAGGGGCTCATCTCCCGGCACTATATCAGACAGTGTTCTGCTGCTCTTCATAAGGTTTTCACCGGCTAATTCTTTTCAGAAGAAGATCACCAGGTCCTTCTTCCTAGTCTGTCTTAGTCTGGGAGCTCAGCTGAAACCTGTCCGCTATGAGTGACCCTGCTGTTATTTGAACACCGGTGGCATAGCATCCAGCATCACAACAACACGGAAGACCACACAGTACAACAAAACGACAGATGCGTGGGGGGAAATTTATCTCTAAGTCCTGCCAAATCTCCCTTCAGCATATATCCTGGAAATGAGCAATGCCTACTATTTCTCTTGTTAATTCCCTTGTCCAAACATGTCAGTACCTCCTGCCCGGATTACTGGAATATCCTCCTCATGGGCTCCCCTGCCTCCATAGCAGCCAGAGGGATCTTTCTCAGCATAAACCTGGTCATGTCTCTTCTCCCCCATCTTAAAACCCTTTGGGATCTTCTCATTTCTCTTAGAATAAAATTCAGACCTCCTACTAAAAAAAAAAAAAAAAACTAGTTTTTTTTTTTTTTTTTTTTTTTTACTGTGCCTGTAGGGCTCCTGCCTACCTCCTGGAATGCTTCTTTTCCTACCTCCTCTCTGGACATACTGGCCTCCTTTCTGCCCCTTGGGCACGTCAAGCTCCTCTTGTCTCAGGACCTTTGCTCTGCCTGATCCTCTTGCGTGGAATGCTCTCACCCTGAAGCTGTCACGGCTGCCCCTTTACCACCCTTCAGCTGCTCAGGGAGGATTCCTCCAGGCCCAGCCCTGTCATTCTCTGTCATGTTACTCTCTTTAATTCTCTTCGTAGCTTTGATGTGTACCTGAATTTATATGTGTATGTATTAATTCTTTTATTCTATCCTCCCACCAAATGTACTCACTGGAACAGCACTGCTCTCCTTCTGGTTCACCCACACACTTAGCACAGATAAGGTGTTAAGCAAAGATTTGCTGACAGTTGTAAAAGTGTCGAGCAACTCAGGAGTGTATGCACTCTCAACCCCCATTTTCCCCACCCAAACTCCCTCCCTAGAGGTGACCATTGTTAACACTTTGGTGTATTCCTTCCAGTCTTTTTTTCTGGGCATCTATATACCTACATGTGTACATAATCTGGACCCCTGGTGGCACAGTGGTTAAGAGTTCGGCTGCTAAGCAAAAGATCGGCAGT
The DNA here is from genome assembly GCF_030014295.1 of Loxodonta africana. Taxonomy (NCBI): domain Eukaryota; kingdom Metazoa; phylum Chordata; class Mammalia; order Proboscidea; family Elephantidae; genus Loxodonta; species Loxodonta africana. The sequence continues at coordinate 9,314,467 of NC_087357.1, forward strand.
TTGAATTCACTAGCCACTCTTTAGAAACCCTATGGGGAAGTTCTACTCTGTCCTATAGGGTCACTATGAATCAGAATCGACTAGAAGGCAACGGGTTTTGTGTGTTTTTTTTTTTTTTTTTATATATATGTGTACTTATGGAGTCCGTGGGTGACTCAAGTGGCTAAGCGCTCAGCTACTAATGAAAAGGTTGCTGTTTCAAATCCACCCAGAGGCATCTTAGAAGAAAGGCCTGGTGATCACTGCTATTGAAAACCCTCTGGAGCACAGTTCTACTCCGACACTCATGGGGTTGCCATAAGTTGGAACTGACTCAACAACAAGTGGATTGGTTTTTGGGTATGTACTTATACTGGACACATATATAATGTATCTCTTTTGTAGCTTCTTTTTGTTTTCTACATAAATGAGATCATTCTATACATACGGTTAAAACAAAAATCATGCTAAGCCAATAATATAAATTGATTGAAGTTTTTTGAATATACAATTTGCGAATCAGGGTAACATTTCAACTAGAGTGTCAGAAATGTTCCGAAGATGAGAAGAACTTCCAAAACTCTTACACCAAATCTTATCTGGTGGGAACAGAACTGATAAATTTGTGGTCAGGAAGGACTTTCATACAGTATTGTGTTGAAAAACAATTAAAATAATTACTGATTTACCCTAAACATAGCTTTTCAAAAGAGTTCTTCAAAAGAGCGAAACACCCAAGGCAAAAAAGTCTTACTAGTTTATCTGGATCATTGTTTGGCTCAAAAATGGTTTTTAGGAGCCAGTTTTTTCAAGGTTCAAGGTTCAAAAGGACACCTAAGGGCAATGGCTTGTGTGGGTTACCCCAACTTCCATGAAAGCCAGAAATCTGGATTCCAGGAGAATTAAAACTCTTTTGTCAGTACGATCCTGTAACTTGCTCTTACTGCTTAGGAGTATGCCCTGAGGGTCTCTTTCCCTGCAGCACCTGGAGGTTCGTCTCATTCTTTGTAATGTCTGCCCGGCCTTCCACGATTAGGTAGCCATCCAGCCAGGAGTGGACATTTGGGTTATTCCCTTTCTTGTGCTTCCAGAACTTCACCAGCAGTTCCCTCCCGGGTGGATCCTGCTCTACAAAGCTCTGTTTTCTCTCTCCCTTTGCAAGCTCCTTCCCGTTGTGAACCTCCTGGTGGTCTTTCCTGCCCTCCCGTGCAAACTTAGAGGACAGCACATCTCACCCACAATGCCTAGGAGGCTATTCCCGGGGCAGATATTAATCATTGTTACTTGTCGTTAAGTCAGCTCTGACCCATGGTGGCCCCAGGGGAAAAAAAATTGCCATTGAGTTGATTCTAACTCGCAGAGACCCTACAGGACAGAGTAAAACTGCCCCATAGGGTTTCCAAAGACCGGCTGGTGGATCTGAACTGCTGACCATTTGGTTAGCAGCTGAGCTCTTAACCACTGCACTAGCAGGGCTCCAAAAGCACCGCATTCACGATAATTTCAAGAACCTTCACCCTGTGCCTCCCCAAACAGCCCGGCCAGCTTTGAGAACAGCAATCACACAGCTCTCTCTTACTGCCTCTTGCTCCTCCCTGGAAACCCTCTGTAGTGGCCCCCGTTTCTTTGCATGGATTAAGGAATGGGATGTGTAATCCATGCTGACAATGGCAATCCAACAAGGGCCTTTTTCTATTAGGTTCTGTAAGCATAGTGCCTTGGCCTGCTCACTTGTCCAAGATCTTTGAAATGCTCAGGTCCTAAAAAAATACAAAAAGGAAAAATGTAAAACAAAAGTGCATAAATGCCTAATTAAATGCCTACAAAATATCACATTATCTCAACTGATCAACCACATCTCAACTCTTTAAGTTATATCGAGGCATTTTAGTAGGTTTACTAAGACGTGGCGTACAAAGATCTTAAATGTCCCGAATCCAACTATGCTTTAAAACATTTGTTATCCAATAAAATATAAAATGGCCAGGTACAATGAAGCCTCCCTGATGGCACTGCTATGACATCATCAGGCTGCAGCAACACTGGTGGTCCCAGGTGGGTGGCTTGCATTATCAGCAGGCAGGAAATGTCATCGCTCACCTTCCTTTGGTTATTACAATGGCGTGATTATAACAGTGGAAGAGCATAAGTCTAGTAGGTTCTAGTGTTTCCACGCTGCTCTGGCCCCCTTGCCCCCTGTCTTGGTAGATAAGGGACCGTGTAGAGTCCTTTCCAGTGCCGGCCCCCCAAGAACATTTTTGTTGTGGACTTTTGTACACTGAGCGGAGGTTGTTTTGTTTTGTTTTGTTTTGTTGCGGGGGCGAGAAGTGAAAATCACTGGGAGAAGGGCCTGCGATGGGTAGGATAAAGCACATATTGTGAAACTTAAGAGCCTTCTCATTAAACCAATGTTCTCACCTCCCTCTGCCTGTGCACCCCCTCCTCCTTTCATCCAGGACCTTAGAAAGTCTCCAGGGTCCCTCACCTTCCGAGTGTCACTTCTTTCTCTTAACTTTTGGGGGCTAGGGAACCCAACTAGGAAATTGTTCCACAGGCAACTTCTGAGCAGCTATGGGAAATTTAAGACCTTTTGGAAAGAAAAAGATGTAAACAACCGCTTTGAAGGTTCTGGACAGCAATTACCGGCCTGGTTTTTAATCTATTATTTTGTAAACAAAACAAGAGGTAGAAAGGCACATCCCAGCAGCTGCACAAACCCTTCAGTTTACTCATGAAGGGGTGTTACATTTGCCTGGGACGCCTTCAGATTTCCTTTTGCCTGACCTGCAGTGTCAGCCACTTGGGCCCCCTCAGTCCTGGCTGGCTTTTGCTTAACTAAGGCAAAGGTTTTTCAGGCTGCAGCTCTGGGTAGCACCAGTTTGAGGGACAGCTTCCTCACATCTTTTTCTCCTTGAACAGATTTCCTGCGGCTCTGATTCCTCACACCTGGATATCGGTTTCAGCAGGTTGGTCTGCATTATAAATATTATAGTAGCACAATTGCTTCTGGAATAATTAAGGCTAAATATCAGAATATGTCACTGAAGGCAAAGGTATTATATTAGGATGGAAAACCACTTAAACTGTGAATTTACCATTCATATTTTGAGAGGCTGGGGGAAAAAATAAGTATCTCCGTGTTTGTGCCACATGTTGCTAGGATATATCAAATCCCGCTTCTCTGACACCAAACTCTGCTGATCAGTTCAAATCAATTTATTATCAATTCTCTTTCCCTCTGTTCTGACACCAGCTACACACGCAGCACTGCTTCCTCTGATCGGAACCAACCAGAGCAAGGTCAGGTGTCACCAGTTCAAGGGCATAGTCCTACAGAAGGCAAGGCTGCCCAAGAACTCAGACACCAGCCAGTCTTGGAGTTCCTATGGCACTCTCACTTCTGACCTGCTCCCACTACTCCTGTGGGCTCCACAATTCACTAAAATGACTCTCAGAACTCAGGAAAGCACTGTTCATAACAATTATCATTTTATTATAGCAAAAAGCTTACAAATGAAGAGACGTGTAGGGCGAAGTCTGGGAGGGTTCCCAACACAGAGCTTCCACGTTCCAAAAAGGGATGCCCTACTCTCCTGTGTAAAAGTAAAATTTTGCTGAAGATCATTCAAAAGCAGCTGCAGCAGTGTATCGACAGGGAACTGCCAGAAATTCAAGCCAGATTGAGAAGAGGATGTGAAGCCAGAGATATCATTGCTGATGTCGGATGGATCCTGGCTGAAAGCAGAGAATACCAGAAAGATGTTTACCTGTGTTTTATTGATTATGCAAAGGTATTTGACTGTGTGGACCATAAGAATTTATGGATAATATTTCAAAGAATGGGAATTCCAGGACCCTGAATTGTGCTCATGAGAAACCTGTACATAGATCAGATCAAGAGGCAGCCATTGGAACAGAATGAGGGGATACTCCATGGTTTAAAGTCAGGAAAAGTGTGTGTCAGGGTTTTATCTTTTCACCACACTTCTTCAGTCTGTGTGCCGAGCAAATAATCTAAGAAGTTGGATGATATGAAGAAGAAGGGGGCATCAGGGTCTCAGGATCAGAGGAAGACTCATTAACAACCTGTGTTATGCAGATGACACAATCTTGCTTGCTGAAAGTGAAGAGGACTTGAAGCACTTACTGATGAAGATCAAAGACCACAGCCTTCAGTATGGATTACAACTCAACATAAAGAAAACAAAAATCCTTACAACTGGACCAATAAGCAACATCATGATAAATGAAGAAAATATTGAAGTTGTCAAGGATTTCAGTTTACTTGAATCTATAATCAACACCTGTGGAAGCAGCAGTCAAAGGAATCAATGCATTGCATTGGGCAAATCTGCTGCAAAAGACCTCTTTCATGTGTTAAAAAACAAAGATGTCACTTTAAGGACTAAGATATGCCTGATCCAAGCCCTGGTGTTTTCAAGCGCCTCATTTGCATGTGACAGCAGAACAGTGAATAAGGAAGACCAAAGAAGAATTAACACCTTTGAATTATATGGTGTTGGTAAAGAATATTGAATATACCATGGACTGCCAGAAGAAGGAACAAATCTGTCTTGGAAGAAGTGCAGCCAGCATGCTCCTCAGAAGTAAGGATGGTGTCTTAGTCATCTAGTGCTGCTACAACAGAAATATCACAAGTGGATGGCTTTAACAAAGAGAAATTTATTCGCTCACTATCTAGTAGGCTTCAAGTCCAAATTCAGGGCGTCAGCTCCAGGGGAAGGCTTCTCTCTCTGTTGGCTCTGAAGGAAGGTCCATATCATCAGGCTTCCCTTGGTCTGGGAGCATCTCAACACAGGAACCTCAGGTCCAAAGGACGCGCTCTGCTCCCGGTGCTGCTTTCTTGGTGGTATGAGGTCCTCTCCTCTGCTAGCTTCCCTTTCCTTTTATCTCTTGAGAGATAAAAGGTGGTGTAGGCCACATCCTAGGGAAACCCCCTTTACATTGGATCAGGGATATGACCTGGTAAGGGTGTAACAATCCCACCCAAATGCTCTTAACATAAAATTACAATCACAGAATGGAGGACAACCACAGAATACTGGGAATCATGGCCTGACCAAGTTGATACACACGTTTTTTGGGGAGACAGAATTCAATCCATGACAGATAGTGAGACTACATCTCACACACTTTGGACATGTTATCAGGAGGGACCAGTCCCTGGAGAAGGACATCACGCTTGGTAGAGGTCATCAAAAAAGAGGAAGTCCCTCAATGAGATGAATTGACACAGTGGCTGCAACAATGGGCTCAAGCATAACAACAGTTGTGAGGACGGTGCGGGACCTGGCAGTATTTTGTTCTGTTGTACATAGGGTTGCTATGAGTCGGAGCCTACTCGATGGTGCCTAGAAACAACAACATTCTCCTGTATGCACTGATGTCATCCATCAACCAGGAAGTCCATGTAACTTCCAGTGCCAGAACTTTTATTAAGGTCTCATTACGTGGGCATGATTGATAGTATCAGCCCACCTACCCTGATATCACATGGTGGGTCTTTCTGCCCTGACCAGCCTCCACCTGACTTACCTCATCAATGTAACCTTGGATTAAAAGATTGGCTAAAAAAACATACACCCCCAGGTATGCAAAACCTAAATCACTCAATTGCTGCAACTGCTGAGAGAGCTGAGTGAGGGCATTGGCCATGTTATGTGGGTTTAGATGCAGAGCCAGCTTTGATGGGCTGGTCCCTGGACACCATGGCTTGGACAGGGCACAGTTCCTTCTGTGTGATAAGAGCAACCGTCTGCCACACCAGTCTGGAAGTGACACAGAAAAATGCCGAGGAATGATTATTTAAAAGAAGGGAACTGATAATGCTCACTCTTATAAATATGAAACAGAATGGATTTAAGAATATAAATTCAGAGCTTTTAAGCCTTGAAATATAAAGTTGGGAAGGAGATCTTTTAGAAAACATAGGATCTCTTCTCAACATAAAATCCCAAATAGAGGAAGATGACTTTTGAGGATGAGAGTTTTTGAGCTCTTTGTATTAGAATTCATGATGGTTTTCCTCTCCAAATGCTTCAGAGAGAAAAGAAAATTACTTTGAGATTTAATGTAAAATTCTCATCTTTTTGACCTAAAAACATTTCTTAAGCTAAAATACTCATGTGCATGTATGCATGTGTGTGTGTGTGTGTGGGCACACACACAGACACACACACACAGTGTTGCCTGCATGTTGGTTTGTCAAAGCGGTCCATTGTGATTACCTCTGGAGCAGTATTTCTCAACTGGGGACAATTTTCTCCCCTAGGGGACATGTGGCGATGTCTGGAAACATTTTTGGTTTTGTCACTGCTGGGGTTAGGAGTCTTGCTGGCATCTAGCAGGTAGAGGCCAGGGATGCTGCTACAGAACAGCATTCCTACAGTTCAGAGGACAGCCCCCCACAGCCAAGAATTAGCTGGCCCCAAAGGTCAGTAGTACCCGTGAAGGTAGAGAGGCCCATCTGTAATAGGATTTTGAACCATCTGAGGGAGCTGTGATTTTATGACGCCATACATCTCTTCCTCGTAGTGGGGAATGGTACATTTTTCAAGTTTTAAATAGTACTATACACCTTTTTATGTCAAGGTTTTGGGCTCATTCTTTGAGATTATTGGAGCTAATTGGGATATTGCTTGCATCTCCAGATTATGTAATATTTATGGTGTCAGCTGCCGTTCAATTTCGACGCTGGTGATAGGTTTTGTGTGTGGGAAAGGAATGGCTCGCTTGTGAAAAGACAGAAGCCAGAGGTCTGCTCCCAGAGAAGAAACAAGAGAAGACACGTGAGCAACATGCTGAAGGTGTACCTGCAGATGCCCAGCATTTCAGGGACACAAGGCAAAATGAAGGCGCTATGCACACCTCGGAGTTCAGTACCACTGAGTGAATACTTGGGTGGCGCAAATGGCTAAGTACTCAGATACTAACCGAAACGTTGCTGGTTCCAACTCACCCAGAATCACCTGAGAAGGAAGGCATGGTGATCTCCTCCTGAAAGGTCCCAGCCTTGAAAACTCTGCTATGTATGGGGTCGCCATGAGTCAGAATTGACTTGTCGGCAACTGGTAACTGGTTTTGGGCATCTCTGTAACAGCCATCTCCTGTCTATCCCACTCAAGGATGGGCACCCAGGAAAATGAACAGAGGATCTGCCTGTCTGCTGGCCTCTGGCGCACCCCTTTTAGTCCGACTGGGCTGGAATTCTCACGACAGTCTGGCATTCTCCTTCCAATTTCTTTGAGTTCTTCAGAACAGAAGGACCAGCTCGAATAGCCCTGTTAGCCCCATTTGCCAAAGCGGCTAAATGAAGCAGAGGAGTGAAAAGTTGACCTACTTAAAGTCATCTGGGGGTGTAAACAGCAGGAGACACAGGAGTATTTCCACTCTGCAACCCAGCCAGTCTAAGTGAGTTGTTTCTCAGTCAAGTCGTCAGTGACTTCTCTGGTTGGACACCTTAGTTTTGCTTTCTAAAGATAAATCAATGCATCCTGTTGCAACTGTAAATACCAGTCACGCCTGTTGGAAAAACAGGGCTAAAAAAAAAAAAAGAAAATGGAAAAAATAGAGAAAACTGAAAATCTGGGTAACCCCTTGTGGGTGGGGCAGAGGGAGGGTGGAAATCTGTCCAGAAACACAGAAACACGTGTGTGCTGGTGCACACATGTGCACGCACACACACATGCATGCACGCACACACATATGCACACACACACTTGTCTGTGCTCACACGCATGCACACAGACACACACACACATGCATACACACACTTCCTGTCTATGGCATGGAGAAGTAGAACACAAACATCATCTTGTCTAAGTGGTCCTTTTACTTTTTATTCCAGTGAAGGAAACTCGAATTACATTTTGGAAAAAAAAGATTTATTGGAAAAGCTATAGCTCCCATAGGATCCAAAGAAGAGCTGAATGCCCAAGTCTCAGAAAGAGACAGGGTGGGCATCCCAGGACCACAGCATAAGAATCACACACTTCTTTCCCGTCTGTCCTTTCCCACAACTCTCATTTGGCAGCTTTTAGGTCAGCTTTGTATGCTGGGCAGCAAATGGATCAGTTCCCACTGGTCAGGTGTCTACCCCTAGAAAATCCACCGTGGCCATTGAGGGGCAAGTCCACGTTGCCCCAAGGCCTACAGGGCTCACCCTTGTGAGTGAACATCATTCCCTGGTAAAATTCCAAGTGCAAGAACCAGGCAGCTTGGTTTGTGTTTCATGAATTTTACTTAGGAATTGTATGATTTTGGACAAACAGTAACCACTCAGCTTCCCTGTCTGCAAAATGGGAACGATGGTAGTCCCCACATGGCGCCGTACAGTGTGCTCCTGTATGCGTCTGAGAATGAACACGGGCTAATACCCAAAACTCAGCAGCCTGGCATCTCCATGCTCCAGGCCTGAGAACCAGCTCTTTGCCTCGTTTCTTCACCAGCATATATCGCACGTGAGATATTTTGCAATAAAATGATAACTTGTAACTGAGATCACTCCTGAAATACTTTTGTTGCTTTTTGTCTTATCTCTAGCTGTGAGAGATACACATGGAAACTTTTCACAGTTTCAAATGGTCTTTGATTTGAACAGAGTTCAATGAAATTGGCCTGGTGCAAAATTGCATCAGGAAATGCAGATTTGTGAGCATCTTTTAGAATGGAATCTCACTGAAATGCCTAAGCCTGGCTGGGCGGCCGCTGCTTACTTACAGGAAAGGATGTGGGTGCTGTTGCTACCTGGCAACCAGCACTGCTCGACTTCCATTTTTCTTTCAGTTGAAGTGTACTATCTACACAGGAAAATGCAAATATATAAGTGTGCAGCTCCGCGTATCTTCCCAAATGAACCTGACCTATGTAACCAGCATCCAGACCAAGAACTAGAACCTGAGCGGCCTTCCCCACCCCACCCCGCCCCGAACTCCTCTGCGCCTCCTCCTCTGAGCCCTCCCTCTCTCCTGGGATCCGTATTCCGACTGGACTGTGGCCTGTTTTATCTTTTGTGTCAGTGGAATCATGCAATACGCATTTTCGGTGTCTGACCTCTTTCATGAACATTCTTTATGTTTGTGAGATTCATCTGCATTATTGGATGTTGTTGTGGTTCATTTATTCTCATCGGTGCGTAGAATTCCTTCATGCAGATGTACGATTTATTTATCCATTCTGTCGTTATAGTTATTCGTTATTATGGACAGGGCTGCTAGGAACGTTCTCATACGTGCCTCTTGGTGACCAGTCACCAACACTTCTGTCAAGCATATACCCAGGGGTGAGGCAACGCCCATGGAAGCCGCGTCAAGAAATCAAACAATGGATGGCATTGGGTAAATCTGCTGCAAGAGCTCAAAGTGTTAGAAAGCAAAGATGTCACTTTATGGACTAAAATGCGCCGGGCTGAAGCCATGGTCTTTTCAATCCCTTAATATGTATGTGAAAACTGGACAATGAATAAAGAAGATCAAAGAAGAATTGATGCCTCTGAATTATGGTGTTGGCAAGGAATATTGAATACACCACGGACTGCTAGAAGAACAAACAAACCTGTCTTGGAAGAAGTACAACCAGAGTGCTCCTTAGGAGCAAGGATGGCGAGACTACTGCTCACGTACTTCAGACATGTTATCAGAGGGGACCAGTCCCTGGAGGAGGACATCATGCTTGGCAAAGTAGAAGGACAGTGCAAAAGAGGAAGACCCTCAACGAGATGAATTGACACGGTGGCTGCAACAGTGGGCTCAAGCGTAATAACAATTGTGAGGATGGCGCAGGACTGGGCAGTGTTTTGTTCCATTGCACATAGAGTCTCTATGAGTCGGAACTGTCACCTGTCAACAAGAACAATCCTGCTCTTACACCCAGAGACCTTCCTTGCCATTTTTATTTATTAATTCTAAAATTTTCTAATTTTTTTTGGATATTGTATACATAGTCATGTTATCTTCAGTAATGAGAGTTTCATTTCTTCCTTTCTAGTGCTTCTGCCTCTCACTTCTTTTTCTTGCCTGGGTTGGACCTCCAGGACCGTGTTGTGTAAAAGTGGTTGTAGCACGCGTCTTTGCCTCACTCCTGGTCCTCAGAGGAAAGCGCTCAATATTATACCATCGAGAGTAAAATTTGCTGTGGAATTTTTAAACTTACCACATGAAGGAACTTCCTTCTATCTTTAGCTTGCCGGGAGTTTTATTTTTTTTAAATCATCAATGGGTGCCGAAGCTTGGCAAATGTTTTTCTACATCTTTTCAAATTTTATCAAATGTTTTTCTACATCCTTCATGCTTGTGTTAGTTTCCTCTTTTTCCTGTGAATGTGGTGTGTTACGCTGGTTCATTTACTGAATGTTAACTTGAATGTCAAACTGCCTTTTCATTTCTTCTATAGCCCGTAACCGATCTCTGTGGAGTCGATTCTGACTCAGCGACACTGCCCCGCGGGGCTTGAACTCCTGTAATCGTGATGTGTCATTCTATGTATCACTGGCCTTTATTCGCCAATAGCTTTTCAGGATTTTTGAATTTATGTTCATGGGAGAAATCAGTCTCTAATTTTCTTTTCTAGTGAGGTCCTTTTCAGATCAGTATAATTTGCATTCATTTCATTATTTTCATATGTTTAAGAGTCATTTTTTTTCCAGTGAACTACCCATTTATGCACTTTGTCTTTTTTTTTTTTTCCTTTTGTGTTTTTCCTTTTCTTATTGATTTATGGGGGCTCTTTATCCATTGAGAAAATTCATCTTTTGAGTAACATATGAGTATTCAATCTATTTCTGCCTGTTTGTCATTCATCTTTTGGGTTTTTTTATGCACATTTTTGTCACCATGCAGAACATTCTAATTTTTTATGTAGTCAGAGCTTTCAGTTTCTCATGACTTCCAAATTTGGGATCTTGCTTTGAAAGGTGTTCTCATTGAGATTATAAAAAATCCCCCTTTTCATACTTTTCTGGCGTTATTTCTTAATGTTTAAGTCTTTACTATTAGAATTGGTTTTGGAGCAAGGAACATAATATATTTGTGCTAAACCAAAGTGAGCTACTGTAGACTTCTACCAGCAAATCTGAAAAGCAAGTTCCCCAGAACAGGCCCTGCCGGTTTTCCTCATCGCCCTGTCCTTGTGTGCTCTGCCACGTGAGGTAGAATTTGAACAAACCATTCAAAATAGTAAGCGTTCATTTATTAAGGTTTTAAAGGGCAAAGTTTGGATATATATCTTCTGCTTATGAAATTCTTTCTAAGTGCCGCCTTGCGCCAGGCATGGCTTTGGGTGCCGGGGAGCAGACGGGGAAAGAGCAGAGACCGCCGAGGCCAGGCTGTGGGTTCCGTGGGGGGTGGGGAGGGGCAAGCTCTACAAGAAGATCACTGGAGGCAGCACACAGCCTGTGAGAGGTGCAGGGCTATGGAAGGCCCCTGGTGCGTTCAGGGAACAACGAGAATGTACGAATCTAATGGTCGTGGGGTTATTTCTGCAGCTGAGGCTTGGAGAAGAGAGGTCTCAGCAGGGCTCCTCTGGGAAGACCAGCTGGAGGTTTGCCTGTTGCCACCATCCACAGCACAGTGAAGAGCACAGCTGCTAACCAAAAGGCCGGCAGTTCAAATCCACCAGCCACTCCTTCCTTGGAAACCCTATGGGGCAGTTCTACTCTGTCCTATAGGGTGGTTAAGAGTTGAAATCGACTCGACAGCAACGAGTTTAAGGGCTTACCATGCACAGCAGGGCCTTCCTCTGAAGGACCACCAGGTTCTAGACGTGGGTTCTCTGTGCTAGGAAGCCATGGCGACTGAGTACCTGTGCTGAGTGGTTGGTGCCCCTTTGGGTTTGGTAGCCAGAGGTCTAAGATTTTGGGGTTATTAATGCCTGGGGTCCTAGGTCGCCATAGCGAGGTTCATTTCAAGTCATGTTGCATAGTAGGTTACAGGGACAACCCCACAGGTGCCTGGGCCTTGCCATCCCAGATCCCCATCTCTCCAAGTCCCCCCTGACTCTTCCCGAAGGCACCTCTCCTTTTAAGCCCTGAAGGGAAGGAAGGGAAAAGGATGCCTCCTTTGCTGATTTGAATGGAATGCTGAGATGGGAGGTGAGAATGCATTCATTATTCATATGCCACCCCTTCCTCCTCCTCCTCCTCCTCTTGCTCCTCCTCCTCCTCACAGAGCCGCAGGAGGGCCAGAGGCTTCCAGGTGGCCCAACCACAGGTGACTGGATTCCCTGCAGCAGGAGCAGCCCAGGCTTCCCAGCTGCCTGGGTTCCCTAACGCACCGATCCCGGTGACTCGGGTCACTGGCTCCCAGCCAGCCTCCCAACGAAAGGGCATCACCCTGGTGAGTCTCAACCGCCCCTTGACTTGAGATGAAGTCGTGGGAGCCCCCCGTAGGGGCGAGAAATGAGTTTCCTGCCTTGAGAAAGTGATCGCATCCCGCTTAATTCTAAAAGAAGTCTCAATGTCCCCAGAAGGACGTTGCAGGTCAGTAGCCATTTGGGCCAGTTGTGCTCACCGACTGACTACATCTTCTAATTGCCTTCAGGTCTCCCATCCAACCTCTTTAAAAGGGACCGGCGCCAAACCCAGCATTTATTTCCCTGGGCAGTCTCCTGCAGCAGGTGCATCTATTTTAATGGAAGTAGATAAAGTCTGGACCAAGAGATGGTTTTGTGCCAAGGAAAGGTTCGTGACACTGAGGTTGCTGTCTGTGGAGATGCTGCGGGGGAGCATTGGAGTCTAGATAAATGTCCTATTGTGACTGGAATTGATTTGCTGCTGCTTTTATTTATTTATTTATTTTTAATTGTGCTTTAGGTGAAAGTTTACAGCTCAAGTTAATTTCTCGTACAAAAATTTATACACGTATTGTTGTGTGACCCTAATTGCAACCCCTATAATGTGATAGCACACTCCCCCCTTTCCACCCCGGGTTTCCCGTGTCCATTCAGCCAGCTCCTGTCCCTTTCTGCCTTCTCATCTCACCTCCGGACAGGAGCTGCCCATTTAGTCTCATGTATCTGCTTGAACTAAGAAGCACACTCTTCATGAGTATCATTTTATGTTTTACAGTCCAGTCTACTCTTTGTTTGAAGAGTGGGCTTCGGGGCTTGTTTTAGTTCTGGGTTAACAGAGAGTCCGAAGGCCATGTCTTCTGGGATTCCTCTAGTCTCAGTCAGGCTGTTAAGTCTGGTCTTTTTATGTGAATTTGAGTTCTGTGCAACACTTTTCCATCAGGGACTCTACGTTGTGTTTCCTGTCAGGGCAGTCATTGGTGGTAGCCGGGCACCATCTAGTTCTTCTGGTCTCAGGCTGATGGAGTCTCTGGTTCATGTGGCCCTTTTGTCCCGTGGACTAATATTTTCCTTGTGTCTTTGGTATCCTTCATTCTTCTTTGCTCCAGGTGGATTGGGACCAATTGATGCATCTTAGATGACCGCTCACTAGCTTTTAAGACCCCAGACAGGACACACCAAAGTGGGATGCAGAACGTTTTCTTAATACATTTTGTTATGCCAATTGACCTAGATGACTCCCGTAACCATGGTCTCCATACCCCTGCCCCTGTTACTCTGTCACTCGAAGTGTTTGGTTGTGTTCAGGAAACCTTAGCTTTTGGTTTAGTTCAGTGGTGCTGACTGCTTCTTCTTTTAAATGAGATCACATTACTTTTAAAGACTGAGAGAGAAGGGACAGGTGACCAGAGCACACTGCTGTCCAGCGTACTGAAACGTGAAGGATACCTGGGGCCTCCCCAAAGAACACGGATGCAGGACAGTAATCCAGGAGCCGATCCATTTCTCCTAGGAACCGTGGCATTCTTGCTTGAGTTTCTATTCCTTTTCAGTAAAATATCTTCAGTGAAACTATAGGAAATAGTGCCCTTGAGAATGATTTTACAATTATTAAAAACACCAACACACCCTTTCTAGGATTTCCATTAGATGACTGTCAGAAATATCATCGCGTTGTTACAAAGTTTTCCAAAATTCCTAAGAACCCCATATAGCCTCTGAATTTTCCTAATTAAGTTTTAAAGTAACTCCTTTTATTGCTTAAAAATCATTGAGCATTACATTATAGTCCTATGAAATAAGACTGTGCTAACTGGGTAATAATATATTAACTTCTAGGGGTCCATTTAAATGCACTTGACTCCTGCAACGTAAAGCACAGGCTTGCATCCTGTGAGGTTAAAGGCAGGATGTCAGGATGTGTGTGAAGTTTATTGTGTGTGCTGCTACTGAAAACGCACTTAGCTCTCCCCTGATTGACACAAACCTTAATGAAGTCCCTGCCCCAAGAAGTTTCTAAATCTGTAGGCATAAAGTATGCCATGCGGGGGAATTGAAAGAAGAGAGAGACTGCAGCATTAAACCAGGTCCGCAATAAAATTGGGGAACCTGATTAGTGCGGAGCTTGGCCTAGACGGTGATACCAGGGCTCGAGGAGGCTGTTTTTTTTTGCTCTATTTTATTTTTAAAGAGGTATTTCTGTTAGATGCATGCTGTAGCCTCTGGTTCACAAGGATTACAATAAATCATTTAGTATAGCTACCATGTGAGGCATGGGGTGGGCAGCAAAAAAGAAACACCGCTTTCCTTTTTTTTTTATTATTTTTTAAAGCTTGAAGGTGACACATATCCGCTTTGGCTGTTGTTCAGAAATGCTTCAGGATTTTTGAGGCCCCTTCATAGCAGCTAACCAAAAGGTCGGCAGTTCGAATCCACCAGCCACTCCTTGGAAACCCTGTGGGGTAATTCTGCTTTGTCCTGTAGGGTCGCTATGAGTTGGAATCCACTCGATGGGTGACGAGTTTTTTGGTTTTTTTGTTTTTTCTCCTAAGCTTGGTTTTCTCATCCCAAGGGGTACAATCACAAGATGGCGTTTGGGTTGGCGATGTGTTTGTAACACTCAGGGCCATTAGCATAGGCCATAGATATCCAACAAGTTGTGCTTTGAGATAAGGCTCCATGTCTCCAATAAACTCTGTTCTCCTGTCATTTTCCCAGGAGACACCTCATCTCTGCTCTCCCTGCCCTCTGCTTCTAAGTTTTTTCACATCTCTACCCAAAACCACATTGCCAAGGTAAACACTGGGTTTATACTCCCTTTGTAGCCTGTGTTTGGGTCTGCTGTGGATGATGCTTGTCTACATTAGGCTGTAGAATCTTTAGGGGCAGGACCATATCTCTCAGGCCTCCCTGCACTTAGCACAAAGCTTGACACAGGGTTGGAGTGAGTTGCGCTTTACAGGTTGTAAGGGACAGAGACCCACTCAAGCTCCCTCACTTGAATGTGGAAAGAACCTGTAAATATTATTGGTTGTCATTCATGTGATTAGGTTACTCATCAGCTGACTTTGAGCTACTCAAAAGGGAGTTTACTCTGGGTGGGCCTGACCTAATCAGTCCAGCCCTTAAGAGTCTTCATGCTGGCTTTGAGGATGGAGGGGACCACACAGTGAGGACCTAAGAGTTGCCTCTAGGAGCTGAGAGCAACACCTGACCAACAGCCAGTAAGAAAACTGGGACCTCAGTCCTACAGCCAAGAGGAACTGGATTTAGCCAATGGCCTGCATGAACTTGGGAGATGATCCCAGGCTCCAGAGTAGAGCATGCCCCCCACCAACACCTTGATTTTGTCCTCATGAGACCCCGAGCAGACAGCCCAGTTGAGCCCCACCCAAGCTCTTGACCTCCAAAACTATGAGATAATAAATCTGTGGTGTGTTCAGAGGGTAAGTTTGTTGTAATTTGCTACACAGCAGTAAAAACTGACCCATCCCTTCTATGGCAACGGAGGGCCGCCCATCCTCCGGTCTGTGGCCTCCCCCTCCACTGTGCAGCTGTCCTTGCCTTTCCCTCCTTCAGGTACTCTTCCTCTCTCCTGCAGTACCACTCGCTTCTCCTCTCCTGGACTATTTCCCTCAGCATACAAGCCTATCCCACCTTAAAAATATCCATCCCTGACCAGTCACCCCTCTTAAGGTGCCTCTCCACTTCTCTGCTTCCCTCTTGGGCAAACTGCTCCAAAGTGTGGACCATACCTCCACCTACCTGTCTTCCGGACCTGCCTCAATCTGGCTTTGCTTTTGGCAAAGTCAACAATGATACCCCACCCTGTCCTGATCTTTCTTTGTCTTCTAGTGGATCAAACACAGTCATTCAAGACTTCCTCTTCTTTTGGCTCAAGGCTACCACTTTCTCCTGGTTTTCTTAATGTCACCAGTCACACCTATTCAGTCCATTTTGCTGGTCAGCCACCTTTTCCCAATCCAGCCCTGGCCTCTGCTCTTCTGTCTGCTCTCTCCCAAGGGGATCACATACATTCCCATGGATGTAAACATCCATGTGCCAAAGACACCCAGGTTCTCCTCTAAGCGCCACATTTATCACCCAGTTACCCACTTGATGCCCCCTTTGGATGGGTAATGCAAATCTATCTGAACATGTTTAAGTGAAACTTTCCATCTCTTCCCATGTCCACCCCAAGTCTTCTTGCCTCAGTAGGAAAGCCGGAAATCTACCTAGAGTTCCTTTCTTCTTCCCACTGTGCTCCATCTCCAAGTGCTGCACATCCTGCCTCTACTCCTGCCCCTGGGGCCCACGCTCTCCTTAAATCATCAGTGCCTCCAGGGTCATCTTGGCCACAGCCCTTCTCACCAGCTCCAGTGTCGCCCTCCTCTTTTAAATCCGAAATCTTTCCAGGGGTCTTCCCACTTTAAGGCGTATTCCCGGGTGATTGCCTCCCGCCAGACCACACTTCACCTGGCTTTGGGGCTGCTTCCTTCTCGCCTTTGTGAGAGAGGCCGGCCCTGTCCCCTCATACAACAGAGCTGTCCTGTCTCCTTTACTCCAGCCCCTGTGTTTCCATTACAAGGATATGCTACCAAAACAGGAAGTTATTTCTATACATTTATTTATTTTGGCCTTTTTGTTTGTTTCTGAAGGACCGTATTTTTCATGAGGGCGAAAACTCAGCCCACCTTGTTCACTGTTGTATCTCCATTGCTTAGCTCAAGGCCTGGTGGTACATGGTGGGGGTAGATCCTCAATTAATAGTAGTTAAATGAAAAGAAAAAAAAAAAGAACAACATCTATTATTGGCTTGCTATTTTTCAAGCACAGAGATTCCATTTGGTCCATTCAATAGCCCCGTCAGGTAGGTATTATGATCACAAATGTTTCAGAGATGAAGAAATCCAGTCAGATTGAAGTTAAATAATCCATCCAAAGCCATACTTGTACAATGCCAGAGTCGGGGTTTGAACCCAGGAGGTCTGTCTCCGGAGCCTGGATCTCAGTCCTGCAACAGGCTGGGTTCACTCATAGGGGGAGCATTGAAAGAAAATTAGTAATTGACAACTGTGAAGTAATTCGAGAATACAAAGAGCCACGTGAAGGGAAACGGCCTTGGCTGTGGATACTGAAACGGTAGGGCCCTGCAGAGGAGCAGCTGTTGCTTTAATGATCGCCTTCGAGCCGAAACCAGTTGCCATTGAGTCAGTCCCAGCTCACGGCAACCCATGCCTGTAGAACTGTGCTCCACAGGGTTTTCAGTGGCTGATTTTTCAAAGTAGATTGCCAGGCCTTTCTTCCCAGGAGCCTGTGGGTGGACTCGAACCTCCAGTCTTTCGG
This sequence comes from Loxodonta africana, assembly GCF_030014295.1. NCBI lineage: Eukaryota > Metazoa > Chordata > Mammalia > Proboscidea > Elephantidae > Loxodonta > Loxodonta africana. Next base: position 9,332,095 of record NC_087357.1, read on the forward strand.
TTAACAGCCAAGTGTGTTAACTACTTGCACTACCCGGACACTCCGTCATCTCCTTCGTACTAGGCGTGCTTCCTTCCACGGTGCGGCACAGTGTCTGAAAGGCAGGATTTGCTAAGTTTCAAAACAACTGGAGCAGGGTGCTGGGACAAGCATCCGGAGCTTTTGAAGAGGAACGTGATGGGGCACCATCACAGGCTGGTGGGGCCATACTGCCTGCCCTGGGTGGAGAGCGTTCACTTGCACGGGGATGGCTTCATTCTCACCCCTTTGTTTTCTGTTTCCAATTTGTTCAAACAATGAAAAGCTTTGAAGTGCTTGCAACTACCCATTGCAGGGCCCAGGACTGCTGAGTGGTGAGAGGTTCTCATTCTGAGGGAGAACATACCAATTTTCTAGATGCTAATAAAGAAGGGGGTTTTAAAAGCCAAGCTTGGGGTTCCTACAAGTGCCTTGTTTTTAGGGACAGAGACAGCAAATAGTTTGATATACACGTTTGAAAGTTATATGTGTGTGTGTGTGTTTTAAACCTCAGGTCTACATTCTTATTCCTAAACTTACAATTGGGTCAGCACAAAGACATCTTCCTTTTAGAACTTAATTGGATGGCTTGGGGGCGGGGGTGAGTGAGGAGCATGCAGCAGCCTTGCCACATGAAAGAGGGGGGCAGAGGGAAGGGAGAATAAAGCAAATCAAATCTGCGGGCAGGAGTAGGCGTGGAACAGGCTGGCCCCTCCTGCGTGAGATGGAGGGGGTTGCTATGGTTTCAACCAGGAACTTCTCCAAACTGGGAAAGGCAGGCCCTTCCTTTCCTGAGGTGTGAATACAAGTGCTCAGACTGAAAGGATTGGGTAAGAGGGTCTTGGTAGTATGCACTAAGATGTAGGGGCTGCTAGGGTTGAATCGTGTCCCCCCAAAGATAGGCTGAATTCCTAACCCCCATACCTGTGAACCTGACCTTATTTGGAAATTAGTCTTTGCAGATGTGATCAATTTAGATGAGGTCATTCTAGACTAGGAAGGGCCCTAAATCCAATGACCGGCATTCGTATAAGAAGGCAATGTGAAGGCACAATGAGACACAGAGAAAACGCCATGTGACAAGGAGCACCAAGGATGCCGGGAGCCATCAGAAGATGGGAGAGAAGCAGAGGACACATTTTCCCTCAGAGCCTCCAGAAAGAACCAACCTTGCCGCCACCTTGATTTTGGACTTCTGGCCTCCACATCATGAGAGAATAAATTTCTGTCGTTTCAAGTCCCCCAGTTTGTGGCCCTTTGTTACGGTAGTCCTGAGAAAGGAGTGCAGTGGCTTTTTGGACAAGGGGTCCTTCTGCCATCCAGCCTACCAGCCAATCACCTTTTTCCTCAGTGGGAGCCATGCACCTGGGGGTCAGGAGTGTGTGCTTTGAGTCTGATTTGCAGCTCTGTCACTTACTGGCTGTGGGACAGTGGCAAAGTCATATCCCCCGAATAATGGGGGATAAGCCCATACCCATGTCGTAGAGCAGTGTAAAGATGAGAGACAGTACCTTGGAGAGTGGTGGTCACTGGGTATCATCATCACTGTCTCCCTCCTGTTCCAGTTTGTTACCCACATTTTCTCAGACCTCAAGACAGGCACTGCTAAGTCTACGGTGTCCTTGTCTGCTAAGCAAGCAGGATTCACTCAGCGAACACAGCTGGTGCACTGACAGTGAGGGGCGCTGGGTGGGGCCAGGATACAAAGTCAGGTGGGACTCTGTCTCCACAGACCTTCCCTGCTTGGAGAAGCCTGCGGCCCTCCGAGAGCCAGGCTGTTAAGGTGATCAGGACTGACAGCCCTGGTGGCACAGTGGTTAAAGCAATTGACTGCTGAGCAAAAGGTCGGCAGTTTGAAACCACCAGCAACTGTGTGGGAAAAAGATGTGGCAGTCTGCTTCCGTAGAGATTTATAGCCTCAGACACCTATGGGGTCTCTAGGAGTTAGAGATTTATAGCCTCAGACACCTATGGGGTCTCTAGGAGTTGGAATCTACTCAATGGCAGTGGGTTTCTTTCTTTTTTTTTGGTTTTAGGACTGAGAGTTGGATTGTTTGTCCTGGAAGGCGAACGGGGTTCCCTGCTGCTGCTGCCGTTGTATGGGCCACCTGCTGCTCCTTAGAGTTTGACCTTCAGGACCAAGGTGTGGATCACTGCCTCCAGAAACTCTCCCTAGCCTCACCCCAGTCTAGCGGGGTTTTCCTTAAACACCAAACAACACCAACATGCTCAGTTTGGAAAGGCGAGCTGCCACCAGTACTTTGGTGCGGTCATTTTCAGACACCAGTACTTTCGTGTGTGCGTTTTCAGAATCTCCTGAACACGCAGATCTGCACAGCCTGATGAATGAGGCCTTCTGCCCTTACGACGCCTCAGCAGACAGCTATCCGACTAGGCATGGTTCACCCCTGGCAATTTTGTCCCCCAGGGAACAGCGTCTAGAGACATTTTTGGTTGTCACAATTGGAGGGAGAGGCATGCCACTGGCAGCTAGTGGGTAGAGCTCAGGGCTGCTGCTAAGGGTCCCGCACTGCACAGGTCAGCTCTCACAACAGAGAATAGTCTATCCCAAGATGTCAGTAGCACAGGGGTTGAGAAAGCCTGTCCTGAGTCTTCTGCTCCCTCCCTGTTCTCATCTGGCGTGCACTGGACTGTGAGCTACTTGAAGGCAAGGCTGTGTCTGGTCCCTCCTCAGTGTTGGTTGAGTGGATGGATGGTGAGTTTGCACCTTAACGCATAAACTTCTACAGCCAAATACAGTAAAACCTGTGAAAGCCAGAGCCCGTGTTAGGCGAAAACCTGTCAGAGAAGGAAAACGCAGATATTTTCCATGAAAACGAGTGATGGAAAAGTGGTAAGACTGCACCCTGGTTAAGGTGGATAGCTTGCAAGACCCAGAAAAACCAGGCAGTCCCGTCGTGCTCCGGCTCTGGCAGCTCTCACCAGAGTATCATTGGGGCAAGTGAGCAAGGACTTGGTGCCAGATACCCTGGGCTGTGCTCCTGCTTACTGCTCAGAGTCCGCAGGTGTGAGCCATGTGAGATGGTGGACTCGCTTCATCACAGCCGTCGGCAGTGCCAGGTGCTGGTCTGCAGACTTATGTTAGTTGTCGCATTTAATCCTCCCAGCATAGCCTCTAAGAAGAGGCTGTAATTATCCCCCATTATAGGTGGAGAAGAAGCCACTGGGTGGCACAGTCAACACACTTGGCTGCTAACCGAAAGGTTAGAAGCTCAACTTGACCCAGAGCCAACCCAGAGGACCTGGCAATCTAGTTCCAAAAAATTCAGCCATCAGAAACCCCAGGGAGCTGCAGTTCTACCCCGACACACGTGGGGTCGCCATTAGTTGGAATCAGCTTGACAGCAATGGTTTTACAGAGCACCGACCACAATAGTCACAGTGGGTAAGGCAGGCATTTTGGGGCACATATTCTCATCCTAGGTGGCAGGACAAAAGCTGTGTTCTTCCTGGGCTGTGCAAGTGGTGATAGCTGGAGAAATGGGCTCACAAGGGAGGCTAGGGCCCTTCTTGTCCACATTTGCACAGCCAGTGAGCGTGGGAGCATCGTACTTGGCCATTTCCAGCCCCTGTTTTTTTGTTTAAACCTTGGTAAAGCCAGCAAGGCAGAGCTCCTCCTAGGCCACCCAGGATCTGTTTCATGGTGTCCTTGGGGTGACAGTGGCCTCAGGGCTGCTCTGTCGTGTGTTAGATGTGGTGGGCATGCCGTGGACCAGGGTCCCTGAGTTTGGTCACATTCTGCTGTGTGTCTGGATGCTCTCTCTCCACTGAACCCACAGCAGTGCCTGGCCACCCAGCAGTGTGCTGGCCAATCGTTAACAACGACAGGCTTTCTGGGGGCAAGAGCCCTGAGTGGTAGCATCTGCTGCTTTCTGTGGTGTAAATTCTCCCACCAGGGCGGATCTCAAGTGATGAACATGATGCCACTGAACATGCACAGGGTCGTCTCTTGCCAGCCTGCGCGAGCTGACTGTAGACACCCCCGGCGGCAGAGGTGGGAGCCATCTGAAGCAGACACCCCTCTCCTGGGAACCTCACAGTTTCATCAAAGTGTTAACATGCAGCTTCATGTTTGCAGTGGGCTGATGTGCGGTTGGTAAATTGTAAAAGGAGATGCACTCCTGATAGTTTTACTGCCTATTGGAAAGCCCAGGCAGGCTTTGTTCCCTGGATGCTGATGATCCTCAGGAGGGTTATAGGGTCCCTAGCAGCAGGCCACTGGAGCCTTGTCTATAACCATGCAATTGATGCCCATTAAAACCAGTGGGGACTTCGGAATCTGAAGTGGTCCCTGTTCCCAGGGAAGGGGAAGAACCACCACTAACTGAGCCTCTGCAGATTGCTTTGGCCCTGTTTGGCACATGGGGCAATCTGCATATTAGCAGTTACTTGGGCTTGGGCTACCCGGGGTGGCACAGGTAGCAATTAACGGAGCCAGGACTTCCATCTGGTGTGTCTGGGACTGTTCTATTGTGTGCCGCACACAGAAAGACCGAAGGGTTCTATTTAGAAGGATGTGTCTCATCGTCTGTGTGGTTGGTAAGGATGCTTCTTGCCTAGGCCAACACTTCTGTCTTGGTGGAGGAAGAACGTTCCATGGGCAATTGTGGATGTCAGTCCCCAGCAGCACTGGCCTTTGGGGAGGCAAGTCCATTAGTATCTAGGACGTGGGCAGTTGCCAGCGTGAGTATACAGACCGTAAGAAGAAGGTTCCCCTTCCCCTGTTCCATCCAGGCTTCTCTGGGGTGTGCTAACAGAGGCCCAGGGTCTGCCAACTCTGGCAGGAGGCTGCTGGGCCTGTTACTAACCTGGGCAGCCAGCCTAGCTGGGGGGAGGAGTGAGGAGCCAGTCAGCACCACTGGCTCTTCCTCAATACTTGTCTGGGTCCCATTGCTGTTTTCGAAGCATGGGGACCTTCTTGGTCACAGCTTTCACTTTCCTAATTCAGCTCTCAGTGGGGATTCTTTCTCACTTAACTTCTACATTTACACTCCTCCTCTCTCCCTGCACTCCTGCAGAGGTGTTGATGGGTGCTTAGCAGGCCTCCGGGGCAGGAGCCTGGGTGAGGGGGCTGGCTCCCCTCCCTACCAGGCTGCTCCCTGGACCTGTCCCTGTGCTGGGCTCTCCCAGAACACAGACATCTCTTCTTGGAGACAGCCCCGTGTTGAATTTGCAGCTGCAGCTCTGGAGGTGACATTTCTTAGGCTCATGCTGGTCACACTGCACTGCAGACTTCCTGTGGCTCCACACGGCGACAAGAGGGAACATTTGCTCTTATTTTTTTTTCATCAGGACCACCGAAATTCCACAGTCCTGCAGCCCGATTCGGAGAGCCGGTTTTAATGAATCCAGCAGAAGCTGGTGTCGCCGTGGTGGTAAAACGTAACTGCCTGCAGTTTGACACCCACGCTGGCCTCTGGGAGCGGCCGCTGGTTCCGCCAGCTTGCCGCTTTGCCGTTTCATCACCATGGAGTCACGCACTCCTGAGGAATTCAGTCCTCCCGGATGCTTGGATGAAATGTGTGCTGAATTTTCATCAGGATACTCTGCGCACAAGTAGGCAGCACTGCCATTAAGATTAATTAGAGGGCCAGGGCCTGCACCTCGGAACCGGCGGCAGGCTGTGAATTATGGTCTCCGTGCACTTTTCAAAGATAGTCTCTTCCTGAACACCTCCCAGTTTTTCCTGGCCGTTCTGATACCATTGACTGCACATGTTGACTCAATTTTTTGTCTATTCTGAAACCTCTCTGAGAGCAGCCGGAAGTGGAGAGCATCCCTCATGCTGGTGTCTTCAGTTACCTGAGAGTTTTAATTGCTAAACAGCTTTGAGGGATGCACTTCAAAGGGTCTTTTGGACCAGCAGATAAGGTCCGAATCATACTGCCTGTTTCTGTAGGTCCCTGAGCTGGGAATGTGTTTTTTTCTTTTTACATTTGTAAATGGTTGGAAAAGAAAGAATAACGTTTTGTGACATGTGAAAGTTATATGAAATTCAAATTTCAATATCCTTAAAGTTTTATTGACACAGGTCAGGCCCGTTCATTTGCATATTGCCATGGCTACTATGGCGCAGTGGTTAAGAGCTCAGCTGCTGACCAAAAGGTCGGCAGTTGGAATCCACCAGCTAGCTGCTCCTTGGAAACCCTATAGGGCAGTTTTACTTTGTCCTATAGGGTTGCTATGACTCAGAATTGACAGCAATGGGTTTGGTTTTTTTGTTTATGGCTGCTTCCACACTAGCAGCTAGACAAGGGCCTAGCTCAGTAGTTATGATGGAGACTGTACGGCCTGCAAAGCCTAAAATATTTACTTTGGCCCTTTGCAGAAAACATCTGCCAACCCCTTGCGTAGAAGAAATGAGTGCCTAGGTGGGGATGGTTTCGATCCCTCAGTCTTTGCCAAAGAACTGCTGTCCTGGCCTCCACTACTCAGTGGGTTGAGTTTTGGGTGGTGCCCACAAGGTCATTCTGGTTTGATGCCTACAGCCCCCAGTGGTACTGAAGGACATGATGAGTCCAGACATGGTGGCGAGGTTTCATCGGAGAGGAAAGGGCCACATGACCATCTCTATCAAGGCGAAGTCGAGGGGCCTCCAACCGTGCAAGAAGTGCCCTGGAGGTTTATTATTTGCCATTTATCACTGTGCCTTGAGAGTTCAGCAAAGTGAAAAATAGTTTGCCAATGAAGCAAAGTGGAAAATTAATTTCAGTTTTCCTCGTGTTGCAAGTAAATCCAGAAATTAAAAATGAAGACGCCAATCAGCATATTGCATTTTAGTCTTAGATTGGTTTCCTCCACTTAAAAATGTGACAGCTGTGTGGAAATCAGATCCTCTCACTTTTCTGATACCAAATGTGTTGATCAATCCAAATCAATTTACTATCAATTCTGTTCCCTTCTGTCCTGACACCAGCTGTACATGCAGCACTTTTCCCTCTGACCTGACCCACGGGAGCTAGGTCAGACCTTACAAGTTAATGTCCACAGTCCTCCAGACTCTCAAGTCAGCCCAAGACCTCAGGTGCCAGTTGTAACCTTGAGAGTCCCCATGACACCCTCACTTCTAACCTGCTGGCTACAAATCCAGGGTTTTCCCACTATCCCTTCAGGATGCCAGGCATAAGATCACGGGTACCCAGGGCCCCCCATTTCTGACCTAATGGCTCCTATTCCTCCCTTGGGTTTGACAATTCACTAGAGAGGTTCACAGAACTCAGGAAAGCACTACACTTATAATTGCCATCTTATTATACAAATGAAGAGAGATGCACAGGGAAAGGCTGGAAGTGCTCCCAACATGGCGCTTCCACGCCCCAAAAAGGGACGTGCTACCCTCCCATGCACGTTGATGTCTCTCACCAGCCATGAAGCCCATGGAGTTTCTGTGTCCAGATCCTTCACTGGAGCATAGGCACAATTCATTGACACAGCCACCTCCCTGAGGCTGGGTTGATATCAAGTGGTGGGTCTTTCTGGCCTGGCCAGTTCCCACCTGAGAGGCATGTAATTAGCATAAGCCCTCAGGTGTAGTCTGAAGGCCTTACCAAAAGTACATCAACCCTTGGGGAGAGATTCTCTCTCAGGCACCACAGACAAAGACCCAATTCTTTGGGTCAGGTTAAATTCTTTACCTACAGGGGCTCATACTTATTTTGTTCTGAAGGTAATTCCTGCTGGCCAAGAACTGTCTAGCAAGGAGAGGAAAATTCTCTCCTATGTGTGGCTTTGCTCGCAGAACAAGCTTAGGACTATTGGAGGGGAGTGGTTGTATAGAAATATGATGTTTATTGTTAAGAGCAAACACGATAAGTGGACGGTGTGCAACATTCAGCCAGCCTAAATACAGCCTCTATGACCGGCTGATGGTAGGAGAACTAACACAGGCCTACAGCTTTAAAAATCCAAATACGGTGCCGTTCTCCAAGGAGTCTAATTTCACATTGTTTATAAATTGTAAATATTTTGTACTGCATTTTCTCTGAAGCTTTGGGGGGTCTAATTTCAGTAGAATTCCTGCCAAGTATTTACAACATGACCAGGAGCTGTTAGTAAACTCTAGGAAAAATATCCCTGACTTGCTTACCCAAGAAAAATAACTCTGGATTAAGTCGCTGCAGAAAATATCCTGACTTTGCTCATTGGCATTATGTAAGAACAAGATTGCAGGACTCTTGGTTCGTTTGTTTGGCTAAGCCATTGTACTGGATACAGCAGAGATGATCTGACTTTTCTAGTCCCCATTTTCAGATCAATTCCGCTGGCACTGACCCAGTAGAGACAATCACAAGGTACTCTGAGGAGCTCTGGGCAGAGGTGGTAGGAGAGGAGGAAGGAGGTGGGGACAGTATAAACGAACCTGCAGCTGTGCTAAGCATGGCCTATGGGGCCTGTCCATTAGGGCAAATACTCTTGGGGGTGTCACCATTTGAGAATGGATGCTGCTAACTAGGAAAAACTGGAAGCATCTTTGTGGCTTACTTTAAAAATTCAAGAAAGCACAGAATCAAGGCGATATTGAAAATATTTAACACCTATAGGGAAACCCTGGTGGCCTAGTGGTTAAGTGCCACGGCTGCTAACAAAAGGGTCGGCAGTTTGATTCTACCAGGCGCTCCTTGGAAACTCTATGGGGCAGTTCTACTCTGTCCTATAGGGTTGCTATGATTCGGAATTGACTCGATGGCAGCGGATTATACGGCACAGACACCGATCTGAGAGAATGAAGCAAGCAGTCCAGGCATACCAGAGAATATTGGCCAATATCAAGTGGCAGATAATATTTTTTAGAAAAGCTTCTATATAAATTATTAGATAAAAGTATTTCTGGCTCATATGGATGGATTTCAGTTGTGTGGGAAACCCACATATTCAGAATATCCCGTTTCCCAATAATTCCAGCAATGAGGTGATAGCACTTACAGGGCCCCCAAAGGCACCTGGCCACCTCTGACCCCCAGGGGGCCTGCTGTTGTTCACCCAGCATTCACCCAGCACCTGCTGTTTGAGCACTGGGCCCACTTCTGTGTGGGGAAGAAGAGGGCTGAGCAGGTGGTGCCAATCAGCACGAGAGTGTCGTGGGAGCCGCAAGCACAGGGCTGGGAGGATTATGGAGCAGGGGGCACAATTCAGATGGGGTGAGAGGCCCTGGAGGGGTCTTGAAGGACTGGTAGCCAGAGCTGGCCAGGCAGGGAAAGAAGGAGAGAGAGTGCAGGCAAAGGACACCACATGTGTAGAAGGATGAAGGTGAGAGATCAGGCAGCAAGTCTGGGGAATCTCGACAGGTCTTTATGCCATGGCGTCTCAGCCCGTGAAGCTGGCCAGGTGGGCTGGGATCAGATCACAAGGAGCCTTGCTGTGCGTCATACTTCAGAGTTTAAATTTCATCCTGTAGAGAATGAAAAGTCATTGAAGGATTTGAAGGTGGAGAGGAGGTTTGATACGGCTCCAGTTTCTGTTTTAGAAAGATCACTCTGGCAATGGACCAGAGGCAAGAGAAGGGTAATGAAGCTACTGGAGCAATCCAGGCAGGACGTGATGGTAACCTGGCCAGGCTTTTAGCAGCTGGGATGTATAAAGTGGACTTGATCTGGGGTGGGAGTGAGAAGAGGGCTGGGCAAAGCCATCACTATAAACCAGGCAAGAAAAGGTGGTCTCCTGATGGAAGGCCGTGACAGTGAAGGGGCATGATGTGGGATGTGTTTGAGGGATGTCAGGAAGGGCGACCAGCAGGACTGGGTCATTGACTGGGGCAAGTGGAGGGTGATCCCAGGTTTCTGGCTCAATGATGTCAGTCCCTGAGAGAGGACTAGGAAGAAGGAGGGATGAGGAAGAGTTTTGTGAAGGATGCCCACCTCCCCAAGTTTTAGTCTTTTCTGATGACTGTAAAAGTAATGCCTGTTAAAGGAAGAAAATTTGGTAAGTATGAAAAAAAAAAAATTTAGGAGGCAGAAAGAGGTTACCTATTCATATTATACAATGGTAAGAAGGAATTCCTCAGAGCTGCATGTGTTAACATGAATGAATCTCAAATGAAAATGTTGAGCAGAAAAGCAAGTTGTAGCAGGATGTAAACAGTATAATACCATCTATAAACATTTAAAAATGTATGAAACAATACCGTGTACCACTTAAGGGATCATAAAACCAAAATAGCCAAACCGGTAGCTATCAGTTTGACTCTGACTCATGGCAACTCCACGTGTGTCAGAGCAGAGCTGTGCTCCCTAGGGTTTTCCGTGGCTTAAATTTCAGTAGTGGATTGCCAGGCCTTTCTTCCAAGGCATCTTTGGGTGGACTTCCAACCTTCTGGTTCATAGCCGAGCATGTTAACCATTTGCACCACCCAGGAACTACTAAGGAATCATAAATAAATAATCCAAATCTGTTGCCATCGAGTTGATTCGAACTCATAGTGACCCTGTAGGACAGAGTAGAACTTTCCCATAGAGTTTCCAAGGAGTGCCTGGTGGATTTGAACTGCCTACCTTTTGGTTAGCAGCCATACCACTTACCCACTAGGCTGCCAGGGTTTCCAAGGAATCATACATACATATAAATTAGATCACAGGAAGGAGAAACACTGAATTCAGGCAGTGTTTACCCGAAGTGGGGGTGTAACTGGGGAGAGATACGGGAGACTTCAACTATTTTGGTAATACTTATTTCATAAGCCGATTGGTGAGTGCACCATTGTCTGACTTGTTATTCATTACACCTCTATTTGTCTTAAATAATTCATGAATTTGTAAGTCATTAAAAACCTGTCACCTAAGTCAGCAATGAGATAATACTGCACACCTATCAGAATGGCTAAAATCCAAAGCACTGACAACACCAAATGCTGGCAAGGATGTGGAGCAACAGGAGCCCTTGCTGGCTGCTGGTGGGAATCCAGAATGCTGCCGCCTGGCAATTTCTCGCAAAGCTCAGCATAGGCTGACCATAGACAGGATCAAGCAATCGCGCCCAGGTACCTACCCAAATGTACTGAAAAGTATGTTCACGCAAAAACCTGCACACAAATGTTTTATTCATCATTGCCAAAAATTGGAAGCAAGCAAGATGTCCTTGAATAGGTGAATGGATAATAAACTGTGGTACTTCCGTATGATGGTGTAATACTCAGCAATAAATTCTGTAGCTATCAAGCTACAGAAAGACCTGGAGAAACTTTACATGCATAGTGCTAAGTGAAAAAAAAAAAAAAAAAACAGTCTGAAAAAGCTGCCTACTGTATGATTCCGTATAGATGACATTCTGGAAACGGCCAAACTATAGAGACAATGAAAACGTCCGTGGTGGCCAGGGGTTCAGGGGAGGCGGGGAAGGAGTAACCAGGTGGACAGCGGGCCATCTTTAGGGCGGTGACACTGTTCTGCATGACCCTCTAATGGTGGGTATGTAACATTTTGCATTTATCAAAACCCGCAGGACTGCACAAAGCTCATTGTGAGCCCCAGTATAAACTACAATTTAGTTAATGTAATGTATCAACATTGGCTCCTCAGTTGTAACAACGTACCACACTAACACAACATGTTCAAAATAGGAGAAAGGGCTTGCAGGGGAAGGCTGGCTGTATGGGAATGCTGTGCACATTCTGAACAATTTTTTTCTGTAAGCCTAAAACTGCTCTAAAAATAAAGCATATTTTTAAAAAGTGATTTAAAAAAATTACCTGAGACCATGATGATCTTAACATGTTTTCTAGGCACAACTCATTTCTCTTTTGCCCAGAGCCTTCACAGAAATACCACGGATCCTATAGCACTGCCTGCCACCCTCAGGGCCAGGGTTTCCAGCTCACGCACAGGCCATTTGTCTGGTGGCAGAGCTGGGGTGCACTGATGCGTTTGACCCCTGTGGCTTCTGCAGCTCCCCTCTTCTGCCCTTCTTCTCAGAGATTCCAAATTTGATCAAGAAATAGGGTTCCTGGGTTGCGACTATTGGTTGAGAATCCAAAATCCATGACTCAGTCCCCTGGGAATAAATTTGAAGACCACCTTCCCCCAAGGGCTTCTTGGTTTCACCCCAGGAGAGGAAAACCACCTCCTGGGGACCTGGCCCTGCAGGAACAATGTGCCGTTGTATGTTGTGCTCAGCGGGAGTTCCACCAACTGGTTCATAAACTGAATTTCATTTTTGGAACCAGAATGAAATGAAGAAATAACTTCACATACTGTACATTTATTGAAATTATATCAAAATAAGCAATGAAGGAGAATTTCTATTGGCGATATAATTTCAAGGATCATTTCATGAGTTTGCAACTAGGAAAGCCTCTGAAGATGTCTGGGCCTGACAACCACAGGGCGGCTGGCTCGGTGCTCTATTTCCAGCACGAGAGAGGGTGGTGGTAGCCTTGGGCTGCCTTTGCTGCATCCACACCCAAAGGCCCTCCTTTCAGGCCTTGCTTCTTACAGTTGAAGACCTCTCTAGTACTCGCTGCCGATATTTTGCAGTCACTCATATCACAAATTAAATGCCATATCTTTATCATGATAGAGGACTTGGAACATTATTACGGAATACAGCACTCAGCCAACAGTCATTCTGGTCCCTGCATTGGCGGCACTTGGCTGAGTCCCAGGCAGCCAGCTGGTTTCGCTGATACCAGAGAGTGGAGATTCATTTATGATCTGATGCTGGCTGAGCCTGACATTTTTCACCAATTTTGGTTAAAGTGAGGATGACTCAGTGCACAAATTCATAGGCGTCACCAAAATCGTATAAGTTCATAGAAGTTTTATGGCACGTTAAAATGCAAAATTGACTCGGGCAAATATAATCATTTCTGTCTGTTTCTAAGAAGGAGTGATTTCCGAGGTGAGCTGACTATTGATGCAGACAGGGACTTGGGCGTCTCTGTGTGCTGCCGAGTTGGAGTGTGTTGTCCCACACGTGCATTTGAACGGTTTGATTAGCTTATTTTAAACAGTGTGTGTGACGAGGCACGTAAACTAACGTGTCAGCCTCTTCCTGGTCCCTCTCTGGGTGGGAGCTGGTCCCTGGATAGTGCTGTATCTGATGTTTTACTTACTACACCCTCCATTCCAGAAGCCCAATCCATTTATCCTGTAAACATTCAAAAAATCAAGGTTAACCCAAAGTCAAGCTGTGAATTAGTAAGAAATGAAAGGCTGATGAGTCAGATGGGACCAAGCGTATCCCAGCCCAACCTTCCTTATTTAATTTCCTGGTTCGAAGATGGAGCCCCACTGATAACATACAGACGGCTCATCTCCAGGGAAGTTGCTCCTTTTGTGGGAGATGGCAATCAGATTGTCTTCCCTGAAAAAAAAAAAAAAAAGGGACATTCAGGGGAGATGTCAGTGTTTTAAGATTCCTGACGAAGGCGAGAGCTCGGGGCATGAAGGCGTGCAGTCTTCTGGTCTGCAGTCTCCAGGTTATTAGATGCTTTTGGTAATCAGCTGTCCTTTCTGAGCTTGTTTCCACGCCTGTTTTGACGCTGCACGTCTTGCTGAATATTTCACCTGGGGATAATCAGCAGGGGTAGTCATTTGAAATAAAGGTGTCTTTTACTTTCATATACATTTTCTGAGACAAAAGAAAAACAGAAGTAGGCTTTAGCTTTAAAAGTATTCTTGCTCCTGGAGTGTTTCTAGAGAAAACTGGCAGCAGAGGATGGGGTTGGGGAAGAATCCATCATTGTCATGGTAATTTTAACAATGATGACACATCATTAGCTTTTTGGTGCAATGCTTACAGCTCAGCTGCTAACCAAAAGGCCAGCAATTTGGATCTACCAGCCGCTGCTTGGAAACTCTGTGGGGCAGTTCTTTTCTGTCCTGTAGGGTCACTGTAAGAATTGACTCATGTCAACGGGTTTGGCTTTTTTTTGGGGGGGGGGGGTGGTGCATCTTGCTCTGTGCTTATTGGATTATTATTATCATTTTTATTGGGATATGTAGTGGGTAGCACTTGGTCATATAAACATTGGCAGTTTGAACTCACCCACCAGCTCCACAGGAGGAAGACCTGGTAATCTGCCTCTGTGAAGATTATAGCCTAGAAAATCCAGTGGGGCAGTTCTGCTCATGGGGTAGCCATGAGTGGAAAATCAACTTGACAGCACCTGACAGCAACAATATACTCCTATAACCACCACCCAAATCAAGACAGAAATTTCCAGTAATTCAGAACCTCCTTCATATCCTCTCCTCATCCACAACTATCAACTCCAGCCTCCTCACCAAGGAAACCACTATTCTGACTTCTATTGCAATAGATTACTTTTGCCCACTGAACTTGATGTAAATGAAATCATATAATATGCACACTGATTTCTTATGCTTGACATTATATCTGAGAGTCAACTACGTCCTGGTATGGTTCAATAGTTCTTTTTCATTGCTGCATAATATTCCCAGCATGACCATACTACTATATAACTATCTGTCCTACTGTTGGTGGATGGTCTATTTTCAATTTCGTTGGTTTCTGAGCTGGTGTTTACTATTTGCACCCTGACCAGTACCTTATGGGGAATATTTCCCATACTCAACTTTGCCTCATGTCCCTTAGGTTCCCAGGAGAGACTTGGTTCCGGGCGAGAGGGGTAAGAGGAGAGCTGGGTGTGTGCAAAGTGATGGGCTCCACACAGATGAACAAGGGCATTAGGAGTTCAGGCCTGTCCTTGAGCAAGTTGGCGTGGGGGCCAGGTGTGTCAGGATGAGCTCAGGATGACATGCACCACATCTTTCAAATAATGGAGTAGCATTTATCTCTTCCAAAAACTACTGCAGTTTTTTTAAAAATCATTTTGCCCACACCAGGGATGGGAGACTCTAGCCCAGGAACTGGTTTCCACATCAGTCGCCCTGCCAGCGCCGATCAAGAAGGAGGGAAAGATATTAAAAATCACCAGGTGATCAGAGGTCTCCAGCCTTTGGCCATGTGCATGCAGAATCGGTAAGACAAGGCAGGTGCATTACGCCATAGCCAGAAGAAGAGTTTTCAGAGTAACTCTTCCCAAATTATGCGATTCATCACTCACCTCAATTAGGAAAAATCAGTTCTGCTCTAGCATTGCCAGGTGGTGCTGTAGTTTCTTTCCTCCTCATTTCATCATTCTTCTTTATATTCATCTCAGATGATCTTCCTAGAAGCTCCACTGACAAGGCTGAGACACCGAATGTCACACAATCTGTTGATTCTTTACATGAAAATCAAAACTCACGTGTGTTGCCTCGGTGGAGAATGTGTCTTATGATTTATTTTTGTCAAATGAGGTCTGAGGAGAGCACTAGGAACAGCTACAGGTGTGTTTCAATGATGGTCCTCCAGCGGGGGGCGTGGTCATGAGCTCACCCCCAAGGACTTGCGGGATCCCAAGAATGAAGCAGACTGTTTTCCAACGTCATCCCCACCCTGGTTTGTGAGTGCTTCAGACGCACAGTTTCAGACCTACAAGGGCAAGTGTGTGTGACAGATGTCCCAAGCTGGTGCCCTTGGGCCAAGCTCATCTCCCAGAAGTACCATTTTGGGCCCAGAGAGTGTTGCTATTTTAGTTGTTCACTTTGCATTAATTGACCATATTAAAAAATCAGAAGATTTCATATAAAAATGCCTCATATAGTGTCTCATAAAAATCAGAAGGTCCAGAATAAGCAAATGCATAGAAGGTAGATTAGAGGTTACCAGGGGCTGGGGGGAAGGGAAATGGGGAGTAACTGCCTAAGGATTACAGAGTTCCCGTTTGGGGTGATGAAAAAGTTTCGGAAGCAGATATGGCGATGGTTGCACAATGTAATGAATTTATTATGAATGTAACTGTGAATGTAATTGATGCCACTGAATGTTCACTTAAAAATGGTTGAAATGTCAAATTACATATGTTGTTGTTGTTGGTTCCGACTAAAAACAACTTCATCTACAACAGAACAAAACACTGCCCAGTCCCGTGCTGTGCTCACAATCGTTGTTATGCTTGAGCCCATTGTTGCAGCCATTATGCCCATCCACCTCGTTGAGGGTCTTCCTCTTTTCCACTGACACTGTACTTTACCAAGCACAATGTCCTTCTCCAAGGACTGATCCCTCGGACAACATTTACAAAGTATGTCTCACCATCCTCGCTTCTAAGGAGCATTCTGGTTGTACTTCTTCCAAGACAGATTTGTTCGTTCTTTTGGCAGTATATGGCATAGTCAATATTCTTCGCCAACGCCACAATTCAAAGGGCTCAATTCTTCTTTGGTCTTCCTTATTCATTGTCCAGCTTTCACGTGCATATGACGAGATTGAAAACACCAAGGTTTGGGTCAGGCACATTTTAGTTCTCAAGGTGACATCTTTGCTTTTCAACACTTTAAACACTTAGTCCTCAAGGTGACATCTTTACTTTTCAACACTTTAAAGGTCTTTTGCAGTAGATTTGCCCAATGCAATGCATCTTTTGATTTCTTGACTGCTGCTTCCATGTCTGTTGATTGTGGATCCAAGTAAAATGAAATCCTTGATGACCTCAGTCTTTTCTCCATTTATCGTGTTGCTTATTGGTCCAGTTGTGATGATTTTTGTTTTCTTTATGCTGATGTGTAATCCATATTGAAGGCTGTGGTGTTTGATCTTCATCAGTAAGTGCTTCAAGTCCTCTTCGCTTTCAGCAAGCAAGGTTGTGTCATCTGCATAATGCAAGATGTTAATAAGTCTTCCTCCAATGCTGATGCCCCGTTCTTCTTCATGTAGTCCAGCTTCTCAGATTATTTGCTCAGCATACAGATTGAATAAGTATGGTGAAAGGATACAACCCCAATGCACACCTTTCCTGACCTTAAACCACGCAGTATCCCCTTATTCTGTCTGAACAACTGCCTCTTGATATATGTACATGTTCTTCGTGAACACAATTAAGTGCTTTGGAATTTCCATTCTTCACAATGTTACTCATTATGGATAGATAGATAGACAGACAGACAGAGAGAGTGAGAGAGAGAGAGAGAGATGATAGATGTTAGATAGATAGATCGATAGATCGATCGATCAAAAAAACCAAACCAAACCCAGTGCGGTTGAGTCGATCCCGACTCATAGCGACCCTATAGCACAGAGTAGAACTCCCCCATAGAGTTTTCAAGGAGCTCCTGGCAGATTAAAACTGCTGACCCTTTGGTTAGCAGCCGTAGCACTTAACCACTAGACCACCAGGGTTTCCAGATAGATAGAGATATATAGATATTTATAATGGAGCCCTGGTGGCATAGCAGTTAAGTGTTTTGCTGCTAAACAAAAGGTTGGCAGTTCGAATCCACCAGCTGCTCCTTGTAAACTCTATGGGGCAGTTTTACTCTGTCCTATAGGGTTGCTATGAGTCAGAATCGACCCAGTGTCAATGAGTTTGGTTTGGTTTGGTATATATAGTGGTTAAGTGCTTGGCTGCTAACCAAAAGATTGGCAGTTCCAACCCACCAGCCACTCTGCGGGAGGAAAATGCGGCAGTCTTCTTCCATAAAGATTTACAGCTTTGGAAACCCTATGGGCTAATTCTACTCTGTCCTGTGGGGTTGCTATGAGTTGGAATCAACTTGATGGCAGTGGGTTTGGTTTTTGGTTTCAGCAAAATTTTGCTTATATGTGTTATTAATGATATTGTTCTGTAATTTCCACAATTTCCAAAGTAAGGATCATCTTGCTTTGGAGTGGGCACGAATATGGCTCTTTTCCAGTCAGCTGGTCAGGTAGCTGTCTTCCAGATTTCTTGGCATAGACAAGTGAGTGCTTCTAGCATTGCATCCATTTGTTGAAGCATGTCATTTGGTCTTTTCAATCACCTCATATACATGCGAAAGTTGGACAATGAAAAAGGAGGACACATTTGAATTATGATGTTGGTGAAGAATATTGAATTTACCACGGACACGCAAAAGAACTAACGAGTCTGTACTGGCAGAAGTACAGCCAGAATACTCCTTAGAATCAAGGATGGTGAGACTCTGTCTCACTTATTTGAGCATGTTGAACAGTAGGATCAATCCTTGGAGGACATCACGCTTGGTAAAGTAGAAGGTCAGCAAAAAAGAGGAAGACCCTCAATGAGATGGATTGACACACTGGCCACTACCATGGGCTCAAACACACCTACTATTGTGAGGATGGCACAGGACTGGGCAGCGTTTCATTCTGTTACACTCAGGGGGGCTGTGATTCAGCAGCGCCCAACAGTGACAGCAGCACCCCGGTTGCTGCTGAGTTGACTCTGACTCGCGGCAACCCCATGTGTGTATCTCTGTGTATATTTATATATTTTTTAACCACAAATGATTTTGTTTTTTAAATTACAAGGTTAAGGTCTGGCAATACCAGACCTGTACCTCCATCAGTTGTACTGAGGGGCACCCACCCCGAGAGGGACACTGGCTCTCCAGTTTGCCCCAGCCCCTCCCAGCCAGCTTCCGTCTTTTACAGCACCTGGCCGGCTTCTGTCTGCACATCATGTTGTGAGCCTGGTAAATAGCTGAGCTAAGATGACAGCCTTGAGGTTGAAGTCAGGAGCACACTCCGTCATTTAGAGAAGGTCAAACTGATACCAGCCTTTGGAGTGTCCTTTGCCACTTTTATTTGAAAAAGGATTTTCTTGAAAGTAATGGCCCTGCTAATGAAAATTGATTTTTGTTTCCAACAGTTTATTTTCCAGAGAACAAACACAGGGAACTCTTAAACATATGTGCTAATGGACGACAGCTCAGGCATGGAGAAATGAAATCAGGACCACTGGGGGAGAAGCATATTAGCCATTGGTCACAGCCATGTGCCTTTCACAGGGTCTCAGGGGATCTGTTGATCAGCAGCTTCCGTGTGGACTGAGCAGTGTGGGGAAGGGCACATCTCTGTGGTCTGTCTGGTCGCGCACCCCTTCCCTGACCCCAAGGCACCCTGCACCTGCAGCCTGGCCACGCACCCCTTCCCTGTACCCCATGGCACGCTGAGCCTGCAGCCTGGCCACGCACCCCTTCCCTGTACCCCATGGCACGCTGAGCCTGCAGCCTGGCCACGCACCCCTTCCCTGTACCCCACGGCACTCAGCGCCTGCAGCTGCCGTCGCCCTTATCACCTGGGCTTATACAAAAATTGTCTGTGAATTATCCACCTCCCCTTCCAGAACATGCCTCCCTTGAGGGCCGTATAAAACATCTACTGCAGGCTTACAATGTGCCAGGCGGAGTGCTAAGCACTTTCTGGGAATTAACTCACCGCATACTCTCAGGAAGCCTTTGAGGCGGCTATATTTCCCGTCCCCATTTTACAGATGAGAGAACTGAAGTGCAGAGACATTTAGATCTTTGTCATTTATAAATTTGTTGAAGTATGTCTAAGCAGTGTAGCACTTGAGTGACTTAATTTTTATTACAACCACTTTATGGAACAATATACATTAGAGTGTAAATTACATATGTATACATTTTCACTGCTGTGCATGTCTGTTTACACAAATCACCTATGTGTACTCTATGGGTGATTTAAGGAATGTTCAAGGGCAATTAGAGACCAATTGGTTCTTTAATTTCTTCTTTGAGGCTATCAACAAAACTAACAACACCCATTTGCCAGATCCTTATTTTTTATTTTATTTCACTTTTTAAAAAATAAATAAAGCACCAAACCTGAAAACAAAACCTAATGCCGTTGAGTCAATTCCGACTCATAGTGACCCTGTAGGATAGAGTAGAATTGCCCCATAATGTTTCCAAGGCTGCGGTCTTTAGAGAAGCAGCCTGTGACATCTTTCTCCCACAGAGCAGCTGGTGAGTTCCAACCACAGACCTTTCAGTTAGCAGCTGAGTGCTTTAACCACTGTGCTACCAAAAAAGTACAAAACCGTTGCCGTCGAGTCGATTCCGACTGATAGTGACCCTATGGGATAGAGTAGAACTGCCCCATAGGGTTTCCAAGGAGCGGCTGGAATGCAAACTGCCGACCTCTTGGTTAGCAGCCGAGCCCTTAACTCCTGGGCAGCCAGGGCTCCAGTGTGCCACCAAGGCTCCTTAAATAAAGCACTAGTGAACACATTTATCTATCTTGAAGCACGCATGGAATTGAAATTCTAAGTGAAATTGGTGGGTGCCATGGATTAAATTATGTCCTCCCCCCAAAATCTGTGTATCAGTTTGGCTGGGCCATGATTCCTGGTATTGTGTGATTTTCCTGTATGTTGTAAAATCCTGCCTCTATGATGTTAATGAGGGGGGATGGGCAGCAGGACTTAGTCTACAAGATTGGATTGTGTCTTGAGGCAATCTCTTTTGAGACGTAAAAAAGAGAAGCAGGCAGAGAGTGAGGGACCTTACGCCGCCAAGAAAGCAGTGTCAGGAGCAGTGTGTCCTTTGGACCCGGAAACCCTGTGCGAAGAAGCTCCTAGTCTGGGGGAACATTGATGAGAAGGCCGATGGAAAGAGAATGCCTTTCCCTGGAGCTGATGCCCTGAATTTGGACTTTCAGCCTATTAGACTGTGAGAAAATAAATTTCTCTTTCTTAAAGGCTTCCACATGTGATATTTCTGTTAGAGCAGCAATAGAAACCTAAGGCAGTGGGTCCCAAGGTCTATGCATGTAACAATTTAACAGATACATCCAATTTTCTCTCCCCAGATGCTCTACCAGTTTACATTTGAGTGGAGAGAGCCCACTTCCCCACATCCTAATCCCTGATTTTTCAGATGCGTGTGTGTGTGTTTGCCAAACTAGAGGAAAAAAAGGTATCTTGTTGTTTTTATTGAGATGACATTCACGTAACATAAAACTATTTTAAAGTTAACAATTTAGTGACAGGACATCCACAGTGTTTGCAACCGTCACTTCTACCTAGTTCAAAAACGTGTTCATCACCCCAAAAGAAAACGTAAACCCATTAAGCAGCCACTCCCTATCCCCAGTCTCCACAGCCCCTGGCAACCGGTAATCTGATTTCTGTCTCTATGGATTTGTATCTTCTGGATGTTTCATATGAATGGAGTCGTATGCGAATTTTTGTGTCTGGCTCCTTAGCATTATGTTTTTGAGGTTCCTACGTGTTGTAGCATGTACCAACCAGTACTTCATTCTGTTCTATGACTGACGAGTATTCTGTTGTGTGAATATACTGTATATTCTGTTTATCCACTTGTCCACTGATGGATTGTTTCCACCTTTTGGCTATTGTGAACGGTGCTGCTATGAACATTTGTGTACAAGTATTTGTCTGAATACCTGTTTTCAATTCTTTTTGGGTACGTGTCTAAGAGCGGAATTGCTGGATCGCACTGTAATCCTACGTTTAACTTTGTGGGGAACTGCCAAATTGTTTTCCGCAGTGGTTGAACCATTTTACATTTCTACCAGCAATATATGAGGATTCCAATTTTCCCACATCCTTGCCAACACTTATTATTTTCCATTTTTTTGATCCCAGTTATCCCAGTAGTCATGAAGTGGTACCTGATTGTGATTTTAATCTGCATTTCTCTATTGACTAATGATGTTGAAAATCTCTTCATGTGCTTTTTGGCTATTTGTATATATTCTCTGGAGAAACATCTCTTCAAGATTTTTGTCCATTATTTAATTGAGTTGCTTGTCTTTTGGTTGTTAAATTATAGTAGTTCTTTGTGTATCCTGGATATTAGACTCTTATCAGATATATGATTTACAATTTTTTTTTCCCATTCTGTAAAGAAAAAAAAAAGTGTTTTTTTTTTTTTTAGGTTGTCTTTTTCTTGATAAAGTCCCTTGATTTACAAGGTTTCTTCATTGTGACTCTCAAGGTATCTACTTTCCATTTTTATACTTTTAACCCATTTAAAATTTAGTGTTTACATGGTTTTAAATATGGACCTGAACATTATTTTATCCCCAAATATCTGCTAGTTTTATGTGCTATCCTAATCCCTTTGGTTTGAAATGACTGTCTCATAAACTAAATTCCCAAATGTGCATGGGTGTCTTAAAAAAAAAAAAAGCCAAACCCAGTGCCATCAAGTCGATTCCGACTCATAGCAACCCTATAGGACAGAGTAGAACTGCCCCATAGAGTTTCCAAGGAGCTCCTGGTGGATTTGAACTGCTGACCTCTTGGTTAGCAGCTGTAGCACTTAACCACTATGCAACCAGGGTTTCCATGGGTGTCTTACTCTCTGTTTTATTCCATTGATCTGTCCTTCTCTTCCTGTGCTGAAACCACACTGTTTTAATTAATAGAACTTTAGAATAAATTTTGATATCTAGTATGGGAATACTCTTCTCTCATTATTTGTTAACAACATTGTCTTGGTTATTCTTATGCATTTCTTCTCCCATTTAAATTTATGAGTCAGATTGTCAAGTTTTGGGGTTGAATATGAAATTCATAAACCAATTCGGAAAGAATTGACTTCTTTACGAATTTGAGTCTTTTTGTCCATAAACACATCATGCCTCCCATTCAATCAGTGTATTTTCTCCAGTATAACTTTATGATTTTCTTGATGTAGATCTTGCATTTTTTTGTGTTATTTGTGTTCCTGGGTATTTTATAATTTTGCTGCTATTGTTATATATTTTTTAATTTATTTCCTAATTGATAATTGCTGGTCTTTATGAAAATATTGATTCTGGATGGTCATTTTTTATTCTGGTTAAGTCACAGAACACTCTTAGTGGTGGTAATTGTTTTCAGTTTAATTTCTTGGATTTACAGGTAGACAGTCATATCGTGTGCACATAGTGAGAACTTTGTCTTTTCCATTCCAACTTCACGCCTCTTCTTTATCTAACTGTGTTGGCAGCACCCCTAGAGACTTTAGAAATGCTTGCTTTGTTCCTAGCATCTGAAGTCTCATCGTTCAGCATTTTGTGTTTTGTTACAGTAAGTCTCAATATTTATACAAAACTATAAAAAATTCATAAGTGGTATAACATGTGTTTTGGGTATAACATGTTTAAGGAACCCTGGTGGCATGATGATTAAGTGCTTGGCTGCTAACTGAAAGGTTGGTGGTTTGAACCAGGGTCAGATTACCCAATAAGCAAGGTACACACGGGTACTTGTGCTAATCTACTAATCTGTAATGCATAATTTCACCTGTTTCTTGTACTTACTTACTAATCTGGGGTGCATAATTTCACCTGCTTTTCAGAAACAGAAGAAATTGTGCACCCCAGATTAGTAAGTAAAGACAGGTAAACCTGTGCATACCTTGCTTAATGTAAGCCCGTGGCACCTTGCTATCTGGTTAATCCACTCTGGTTCAAACCCCCCAGTGGCTCTATGGGACAAAGACCTGGTGATCTGCTCCTAAAAAGATCACAGCCTGAGAAACCCTATGGGGCAGTTCTACTCCGTCCCACAGGGTCACTATGAGTGGGAATCGACTCGATGGCACCCAATAATAACATAACATGTTTAACAACTACGTTTTAGAAAAGTTTAATTTCCCGACTTTTAAAGATATGTTGTTCTTAGACATTTTATAAAAATCACAAAGTAAGCATTATATTTCTTTTGCTTTACTTTTAAAATTTTTCAGATTTTAGTATTTGATAATTAGGCTGAAGGTCTGTGTGAATAGAACAATCACTAAAGTGCATTTATATAGGCTCACCTTTTAAATAGTGGACCACATAGAGGTGGCCTCATGATATGAAATATTACTGCAGAGGCCCCTATTAACAATGAAGAGTCTGTTCACACTCCCTTGTGTCTACGCCCGGTGACCTTGTTTGTGGTATAGACTCACCTTCACCTGCCTGCAGTGACTTTAGCCCCCTCTGCTGTGGAAGAGCCTTAGCGTGCATTTCCGACTCTACTCCCAGCAGTTCTGCTCTTCTTGCTAAATGCACAGTGATGATCCAAGCAGCAGTAGGGGTGCTGAGTATCCCAACTGTGAAAAATTCTCCCGAAATGCCCCATTCTGCCATTTGGGTGGAAAAGCCTCTCCACGCTGCTGCCTTGCTCATCTCAGGGACTGTAGGAAGCGCCCCCAGGCTCTTCTTCCTCTTGGCCCCAGCGCCAGGGAGGTTTAATAAACTTCAAAGCTAATTTTGCTCCAGGCTCAGCTTTCTGCTGCAGACGTCTCTTGCCCATCAGCCAAGGACCAGTTCCTGGCTTCAGCTCAGCTGGCAACAAGCCTCCTATCGGCTTGTTAAGTATGTCATAGTTCCTTGCCTTGTCGGATTTCTCTGGCCTGTTTAGCTGTTGCCTTTGCTGCCAGGTATTTTTGGAGGAAACCCCTCACTGTGGGGTGAGGGGCAGCCACATCCTCGAACAAGCGGAGGCAGAAGAGGACTGGGGTTCCAAGCATGGGATTTCGAGGCATTCGGACTTGGGCTGGAATTCCA
Source organism: Loxodonta africana (assembly GCF_030014295.1). NCBI lineage: Eukaryota > Metazoa > Chordata > Mammalia > Proboscidea > Elephantidae > Loxodonta > Loxodonta africana. Next base: position 9,356,446 of record NC_087357.1, read on the forward strand.
GCTCCTTCACTTAGAAGCTGTGGAATATTGGACAGGTCACTTAGCTTCTCTAAGCCACAGCTTCCTTATCTGTTAACTACAGTTAATCAGGCCTGCATATGCCGTGAGAAGTGAAGGAGACAGGGCCCACGATGCCCCCGTAACAGTGCCTGGCACTTCCATAACAGTGCCTGGCACTTCCATAAACATTACGATTTCACAGTTTTCAGTAATAAATTGAAACCTGGGGAACCACCCCCAATGAAAGAGACAGCAGTTCCTCTGCTGGGCCATAGGGTTTTTGAGCATCCAGAGAACTCTAGCCACAAAAGAGTGTCTGTGCTGCGGATTTGCAGGGGAACTTGCAAAGTGGTGAGGTGCTCAAGGATCTTACTCTCAGAGGAAAACAACCTGAGAAGCTTGGATGTGAGGCTTTTGCACTCACAAAATGTCACTGCTGAATGGCCCCTGGGCAGGAGAAAGGGGTGCGCCCCTACGGGCGAGCATCGCTTTGGCAGCTGCATGTGAGGCCTTGTCTATTGTAAAGATGCTCCTCTTCAGGAGAGCCAGGTGACCGGCAAGAGTTGGGGGGGCTGGGTTGCTAGGCAACAGCTTTCTCATTTCCTGCAAAGGCCAAGAACAGCCTCACTCTCCTTACCCACATGCCTCTTCTCAGGCAAAGGCTACCTTTAGAGCATCCATGACAATTTAGTACTTCTTTCTGGGGGGGAGGGGGGACGACGTGAGGGAGATACGTGATCAGCCAGAAAGTGGAAACATCAAGCCCTATTGTTGGAAATGACATGGTTGGCATTTCCTTGCTTGCTTCTTGGGTATTTTTCTTACTGGTTTGCGTGAGGGTATGGGGTGATTTGCCTATTGGTCCCTAGCAGAACTGCGGGTGAAAGACCTGGGGGGCTGCAAAGTTTAGGTGTGATATCAAGGCTTGCTTCTTCTTTACTTTCAAATTTCAAGTGCTAGTGATAAAAAAGCAATTACTTGTTATCTTTTGTCGGGAAAGAAGATAAGCACCCAATCCACTTACGCTCCTCTTTGTTTTTACTGTCCTGTGTTTGTATAGTCTTAGAGGCTCCTGTGCCAGTGTCCAAGGAGTTGGTTGACTTGCTCAGTCCATCCCTCAGAAGCCTTCTGTTTTATGCTGGACACAAAGACCATATGGCCAAGCGACCCTGAGCCTCCCAGCCTGGCCAGCCCACTGGTGGAATTTTCAGAGCCACCTTCAAATGGTAGACGTTTTTATCAGACTCTGGCAGGGCTACAAAAGAATTCAAGGGCAATTTTGTCTATAAAAACACAACAGAGCTTTTTCGCTGCTCGGCAGTAAATGATCTTAGGGTTTAGAGCTCAGAGCTGAAACCTTTACTTCCTTAAGCAGAATAGTGTAGCTGGGTGGACAGCCTTGGTTTTGGAGTGAGGCATGTTTAGTGTGAATTCCTGCTTCTTTGGGTGAGTTGCTTAACTGCTCTTAGCTGTGCTTTCTCGTCTGTATAATGCGGATAATTATAGCAATAATTGGGTGATTGTGAGGGCAAACTGAGATGGTACATTTCAGATCCCAATGCAGGGAGTAGGCATTCAGGAAACCAGGAGTCAGCTTCCATTTTCTGAAGTCCTGGGTAGAATCGAGACTGTGGCCTGGCTACTGAGAGTGGCAGTGGGGAGAATCTTAGACAATTTTGCTAAGACTGGGAGCTCTGCCTCCTGACCCTGCACTGCCTCCTGCCATCACTACCCTCAGTGGCCTCCGCCAAGTTCAAATTTGTACTAAGCATCTATGTATCAGTTTCTCTTGGCTGCTATAACAAATGACCACAAACTTAAAACTTTTTTTAAGTGGCTTAAAACTACATAAATGTATTCTCTCACAGTTCTGGAAGCCGGCGGCTCCAAATCAAGGTGCCAAGCTCTAGGGCTGTAAAGGAGAATCAGTTCCATACCTTCCTCCTAGCTTCTGCTGTTGCTAGCAATCCTTGGCGTTCCTTGGCTTGTAGACAGCTCACTCCAATCTCTGCTTCCATTGTTGTCATGTGGATTCTCCCTGCATGTCTCTCTATGTCTCTTCTCTTCTTATAAGGACAACAGTCATATAGCATTAGGACCCACTACTCCAGTGTGACCTCATGTGAACTGATCACATCTTTAAAGACCTTATTTCCAAACAAGGTCTTGATCACAGGTACAGGGGTTAGACTTGAACATATCCTTTTGGGGGATGGAGCTCTGGTAGCACAGTGATTAAGAGCTATGGTGAGCTATAGCTGCTAACCAAAAGATCGGGAGTTTGAATCCACCAGCCACTCCTCAGAAACCCTATGGGGTAGTTCTACTCTGTCCTATAGGGTAGCTATAAGTTGAAATCAACTCGACAGCAACACGTTTGGTTTTTTGGTTTGGGGGATACAATTCAACTTACAGCAACCCACATCCTCAGTGTCCAACAGTGGAACTCACTGTCATAGGCCAAGAACATGGTTCTTGATACCAGACTAAGGAGTCCCAGCGCAGTGCACCACAGAGAGGAGCCTTCCAGAAACCCACAACTTGCAGATGGGAAGGGGCATGCCTTCTTTCTCAGCTAAGTCCTTGTTTTAACCCCGTGGCCTTCAAAGGGCTGGGCCTTTGTTACATACCAGTAGGGAAAACTTAGGCACCAATCAAGTCTCTTTCCACCTGTCATGTCAAGATGGATACTCTCGAGTGGTGACTCAGATTTTTCTCGGAAAAGAGAAACAACTGGCAGGAATTTGGGGATCACACCTAATGTGAGCCTTAGCGGCCAGGCACAGGAAACTCAAGGACAGCTATGCCTCCTACGGGATCTCATGGATCGTTGTTCCTGATGAGGAGGTTCTGAAGGAAAAAGCTCAAGTGAGGGGAGAGGGCTTCTCTGTTCCCACCAGAGTAGCTGTAGTTCTTTCACGTTCCTTCTCTGTGCAAAGATCCAAGACAAAGAAAATTGAAAAAGAATTTTTTTACAATTATGTATGCTGTTGTTAGGTGCCATCAAGTCAGTTCTGACTCATTGCAACCCTATGTACAACAGAACTAAATGCTGCCTGGTCCTGCACCATCCCCACAGCCATTGTTATGCTTGAGCCCATTGCGGCAGCCATTGTGTCAATCGGTCTCCTTGAGGGTCTTCCTCTTTTTCAGTGACCCTGCACTTTACCAAGCATGATGTCCTTCTCCAGGGACTGGTCCCTCCTGATACATGTCCCAATCATGATAAATGGAGAAAATATTGAAGTTGTCAAGGATTTCATTTTACTTGGATTCACAATCAGTGCCCACGGAAGCAGCAGTCAAGAAATCAAACAACAGATTGCACTGGGCAAATCTGCTGCAAAAGACCTCTTTCAAGTGTTAAAAGGCAAAGATGTCACTTTGAGGACTAAGGTGTGCCTGAACCAAGCCATGGTATTTGCAGTTGCCTCATATGCATTCAAAAGCTACACGGTGAATAAGACCAAAGAAGAATTGATGCCTTTGAATTATGGTGTTGGTGAAGAATATTGAATATCTTTTTTTAAAATAAGTATCACTGCTCTTGTGTATTTACATTGCTGAAAACTCCCTCACTATTTTCTTTGCTTCTGGGACTTTCAGACACTGTAGTTGACTTTTGGAGGTCTGACCACACCTTCCTTCATGAAATCAGGGAAGGATACAGTGACAGTACACTTCAGAATTGAAAATTTTCTGGACCAAAATGAAACAGTGTGGCCCTTCTGATGAGTGTGGTGTCAGACACTGAGCAGGCAGCCTGATCCTAAGTTCCTTCCCTGGAGGTGGGAGCCATCTGTCTCTGCTCCCTGGAGGGAGGGAGGTACCGATGGTGGTGACTGTGACTCAGCCACGACTGACCTGATAGGGGCGTGGAAAGGCAGTGCCATCTTCCCGCCACAGGGATGCAAGATGTACAGGAGTTACCGAGCCTTCAGACCCTCCAGCTGCTCCCACTTCTGCCAACTTGCTGAGAAGGGGTTGGTGGGGAGAGGCAAGATTAAAAAAAAAGCCAAACCTGGAATTCATTTCTCATAAATTGATATTTTTGGTAGGAAAAAATGATCATATGGACCAATGGCGTGATCATCTTTTCTTCCATTGGAAGAAAAGGGAAGATGTAGAAAAGCTGTCTCCATGGACATCATGAGAGAGCTGGACTTGCTTCCTGGACTCGGTTTATGGCACCAGTGAGGCATTCTATGAAAGGAGGGACCGTGTTCCCCAAGCACTGTAAAAGCCTGTGTTTGGGAGCATGTGCTCCAGCCAGATCCAGAGGATTTAGAAAATTGGAGAGAAAAATGCCCTGCCCCAGCTGTGAGAGCGTTACAGGGCAAGGGTTCCCAGCTCGGGACTAAGCCCTGCCTAGGTCTTACCTTCTTCTGACCAAGAATGGCCAGGAGAGGCTCAGAGGTTCCACACGAGCAAAGGTTTATTAGGGACAGAAAGAAAGTAAAAAGGCTCGCGAGGGAGAGATGGAGTGGGGTTTTCACCTCCGCTAGCCTCCAGTCTCTCCGTGAACGGAGGATTTCTTAGGGCTTATAAAAAGGCATTATCTTTATTCATTAGATGGGTGGAAATTTCCAGGAGAAGGGGAGGGATTATGAAAATCAAATGCGCGTGCAGTTGGAATCCAAGATGGATTTCCTCACAGATGTTGCTGGAACTAAGGTGGAGTCTGTCACAAAGGGCTGGGATGTCGAACAGGACTTATTCCGGGATGTTGCACGTGCATGTTGTCTCTGGATCTTGGTTCAGGTTCTGGCAAGGGATCTTTGTTCATGATTATCTCGTGTGGAAGGTCATTCATAGGTTACCTTGATTTTTACTTTGCATGCACTGCACCTGATAGGGGACTTGAAAAACAACTCAGGAGGGTTATCAGTAATTTATAGCTGGTCAAGCATATAGGGATAGGAAATATGGCCCCTTATCTTGTCTAAGCACACCTGTTTGAGTGCCAGCAGTAAAAGTTATATGGTGGTCTGCACTTAGGTTTAGATTCCAAGAATACTGAGTCAAAGGCCTTTTAATTATAGCCAGCCTGATCTCTTGCCTGTCTCAAGAGGGCACTGTGGAGAACGGCAGATGTGACACTAAGAGGATGGAATAGCCGAGAAGAGAGGCCCAGAAATTCTCACACGACAAAAACAGAGAAGTGATTTGGGCACAAAACGTAGGCGTTCTGAGGCCAACATGGGAAGCACAGTGGGCAACACAACCAACCTGAGTTCAGCACAAGCAGGTAGGCACCCCAGCCTCAAGGTCCAGGCAGGGCCTGGGTGGGATGGGACCTGCCCTTTGGATGTCTGAGGTAGACATCTTCTCGATGGAAACTGATCTAATTGGGGAAAGAAGGAAATTATTCGGCCGGGGGGTGTACATGAGCCTGGTAGCTCTGGGTGAGGGTAAAGGAAAGAGAGCCAGCAGACATCTCCCTCTCAGAATGGGCTGTTTTCTTTCCTCCTCCCTTTTCTTTCTATATCGATGTGTCTTGGGAACCGTGGTAGGATCTGGCCCAAGCCCTTACAGGAGCCCTGGACTCACCATCTGAACACCCCAGGTTGGGTTCACCTCTGGAGACCCAGCACTTGTAATACACTCCAGTTGAGCCAGCACTCGATTAGCTTTTATACCTATGGGCAGCTTCAATTTCTTAGCTTCCGCTGTGTGCCAGGCTCTTGTGCTAAGAGCTTTCTGCGCAGTCAACAATTCCATAAGGGGAGTGTGACGATCATTCCCACATTACTGATGGGAGACAGGCTTGAGAGGTTAATGTATCAGAAGTCAAAGTTGGGTTCAGGTCCACAGCCCTCTAAGGTCCAAGTTCAGGCCTCATTGCCTCGTCTCCCCAGCCCTCAGACTAGATAGTGGGCATACAGAGGGTACAGACCTCTGCCCCACAGCAGGTGACAACCTGGCCAGGGTAACAACCACCCCCAATCATTGTAATACAATGTGGACAGGAGCTATTCCAGGCTGTGGGAAAGTTTTCTTAGAAGGACTTGAGAGTTTACCCTGCCAGGTGAGGTAGAAAATGCTGAACCCACTTTGCAGATGAGGAAACCAAGAGAAGGTAAATGGCTTGTTCAGCTTCACACAGCTAGTCCATGGTGGAAGGTCCCTGGGTAGCGCAAATGATTTGCACTCAACTTCTAACCCAAAGGTTGGTAGTTCGAACACACCCAGCAGCACCGCAGAAGAGAGGCCTGGTGATCTGCTTCTGTAAATGTTACAGCCAAAACGCCTCAATGGGGCAGTTCTGCTCTGTCACGTGGGGTTGCCATGAGTTGGAATCGACTCAGTGACAAGGGGTTTGGTGTTTTGGTTTAGTCCCTGATGGGGCTGGCCTTGAGCACAGGTCACTTTGGTATGTTTCCATGGCAACATTGCTGACCTCCAATCAGAAAGCATTTCCCATGATTTCCCATGATCCTGCACTTCTTTTGCTCAGATGGGTTTGCTGCCATTCCTCAGAAGAGCTCTTTAGGCTAGCATTTTACTCTTCATTCAAGTTCATGTTCAGCCCCACCCAGCCCTGCTGCACTTGTTTTTCAAGCAGTAAGAGCTGCCCTTCTCTGCGCTCTTCCCAAGCAGCCTTATTTAATTCTTTATTTTGTGTCTCAAAATTGTATGTTCTTAGGCTCCTAAACCTCCCCACAGTGCTAAGAGTGTATTCTCCCTCTCGTCGTCTGGGCATCTGGAGGTGCTAAATCTCCGTGCTTGCTCCTTTTCCCACATTCTTGAGACCTGGTGGGCCCACCGTTGGTGGCTTCTCAGGCACAGCTCCTTCCCTGCCGCTTTACAAGTGAAAAAGAAGGAAGCCCAACGCTGGGGAGCTGGCAGGAAAACTGTAATTACTGAAGCTAATGCTTCGTTTCTCTCTAAAGTTCAAGTTCATTAGTGAAACTTCCTTTATCTTGTCATTCTAGTTTCTGGTTTTTGATGAGCTGGTACTTATTTTGCAATCAACAGTAAAAATGTTGAATTATGATAATAACTAGCATCATTAACTTTTGCTAGAATGTTAAGCTGCATATAAGATATACTAGGGCAGGGATTTCTCTATTTTGCTCATTGCTGTGACCCCAGGGCCTAAACCAGTGCCTGGCCCATGGTGGTTGCTATATAAGTACCATATTTTTTCACAGATAAGGCACCCACACAATTCATATGCCAACACATATAATGCACAGCATAGCTCGCTTACAAAAATAGCGCAGGGGGTTGTTTCATTGGCAAAAAAAGTGTAATGTGCATGCTATTTGTATAAAGTACAGGTACATAAAGAAATGCATTTTATTGGCTATTTCTTATATGCCAGGCAATGTGCTAAGGGTTTTCCATGAGTCTTCTTTTAGTTCTCATAACAATCCAATGAAATAGATATCGTGATCCCTGTTTTGCAGATGGGGAAACTGAGGCACAGACTTGTCAAGCTAGATTTAAGCCCATGTCTGTGGGACTCCAAAGAACATTCTTGTCAACTCCATGGTATAGTGCTTCCATCGCTGAAGGTCTGTAGGTATGAGTCTAAGAATCACCACTGTTCCTTTCACTCATGGAGAGAGACGGGAAGTATTATTGAGCATCTTTTTCCTAGAGCTGCTATAAAAATACAAATAACCCAATTTAAAAATGAGCAAAAGATCTGAATAGACATTTCTCCAAAGAAGATATGCAAATGGTCAGTAAGCACATGAAAACATACTCAACATCATTTGTCACTGAGGAAGTCAAAACCACAATGAGCTGTCACTTGAGACCCACAAAAGTACCTGTAATAGAAAAGACGGACAATAACAAGTGTTGGTGAGTGTCATGGATTGAACTGTGTCCCCCAGAAATATGTGTATCAACTTGGTTAGGACATGATTCCCTGTATTGTGTGACTGTTCACCATTTTGTCATCTGGTGTGATTTTCCTGTGTGTTATAAATCCTGCCTCCATGATGTTGATGAGATGGGATATAGTGGCAGTTATATTAATGAGGCAGGACTCAAACTACAAGATTGGATTGTGTCTTGAGTCAATCTCTGTTGAGATACAAAAGAGAGAACTGAGCAGAGAAACATGGGGACCTCATACCACCAAGAAGCAAAGCTGGGAGAATAGCATGTCCTTTGTACCGGGGGTCCCTGTGCTGAGAAGCTCCTAGTCCAGGGGAAGATTGATGACAAGGACCTTCCTCCAGAGTCTACAGAGAGAAAAAACCTTCCCCTGGAGTTGAAGCCCTGAATATGGACTTCTAGCCTACTAGACTGTGAGGGAATAAACTTCTGTTCGTGAAAACCATCTACTTGTGGTATTTCTGTTATAGCAGCACTAGGTAACTAAGACAGTGAGGATGTGGAAAAATTCAAACCTTCATACAATGCCGGTAGGTAGGATTTTAAACTGGTGCAGTCACTTTGGAAAACGGTTTGCAGTTCCACAAAAATTAAACATAGAGTCACCACATGACCTGGTAATTCCACTCCTAGGTAAATACCCAGGAAAAATGAAAACGCATGTCCGTGCAAAAACTTGTACACAAACGTTCACAGCAGCATTCTTCTGAACAGCCTACAAATGGGAACCACCCGAATGTCCACGAACTGATGAGTACACACAGAGAGCGGTGTGGCCATATGATGGAGTAATATTTGGCAATATAAAGGAACAGATACAGGGATCTGATGCATGGATGAACCTTGAAAATATGCTAAGTGAAAGAAGGCCTGTGCAGAAAGAAGGCCACATGTTGTATGATTCCATTTATATGAAAAGTCCAGAATAGGCAAATTCACAGAGACAGAAAGTAGATTAGTGGGTGCAGGGTCTGGGAGTCCAAGGGGTACTGGGAGTGACTGCTAATGGGTACAGGGTTTCTTTGGGGGATGGTGAAAACGTTCTAGAATTAGATAGGGGTGGTAGATGCATAACTTTGTGAGTATACTGAAAACCATTGCACTGTAAACTTTCAGTGGGTAAATTATAAGGCCTGTGTGTTGTATCTCAATAAAGCCGCTATGTTAAACCACTGTATAGAGAACAGCTCTGCCAGACAGAGGAGGCGCGGTGAGAAGAGAATGGGGCTGAGAAGGCCGAGATCTGGGGTCTTTGTTTACCTTGACTGTGCAAACCTGCCTCGGGCCCCATCCTAGCTGGGGGCTTCTGTGGCAAGCCCCGGTCCTCTGAGCCCGTTTCTGTTTTTTGTTTAGTGGTAGGTGTGGACAAGCTGATGTCTAAAGCGGCCTTTGATTTGTATGCTCTGATAGCTTTGAGGGGACTCAATTCTCCTGGCTCTTGGCTTTTGGCTCTTGCCTAAGTTTCCCAGTTAATGTCGAGTTGATCCTGACTCATGGTGACCCCATGTATATCAGAGCATAGCTGTGCTCCACAGGGTTTCCCGTGGCTGAATTTTCAGAAGTAGATCACCAGGCCTTTCTTCGAAGTTGTCTCTGGGTGGACTGGAACCTCCAAACTTTCAGTTAGCAGCTGAGCGCGTTAACCCTTTGCACCATCAAGCGGTTTTCTTTGCCTAAATTTAGAGTCTGCCATTTGCTCCACAGGAAAAAGGTGTGGCCGTCTGCTTCGGTCAAGATTTCCAATTTGGAAACCCTTTTTTTTTATGGGGCAGTTCTGCTCTGTCCCACAGGGTCGCTGTGAGTATACAGGGTGTAGAGCAGGAAGGACTAGTAGAGGACAAGGTTTGCTGGGATGTTTGAGCCATTAAGCATCAATAATGAAACAGAAACAAAAAAGCCCAAAGCAAAACGGAAAACACAAGAGGGGAGAATAGCCACCTTCTTCTCATTGTCCTGCCTGGCTGATGAGCCGTGTTCAGTTCTGGAAAGAGGCCACTTTTGTGCTCTAAGTAGGGATGGAGGATAATGGCAGTCGTGTGTGTGAGCATCTCTGAGCTGAGGTTTTCCTTTGATGCTGGATTCTCAGATCCGGTCTGGTGACAACGGCTCTCCCAGACCCCCAATGTGCAGTGTGTGGCTAATGGCTCTTATCATGAGGGATTTATGACTCGGCTTTCAGCTGCTGTACCCGACTCGTTTGTCCATCCACAGCAGAGACTGTCATCTCTGCAGGCTCCTGCTCCAGGCCCAGACACGCCGCTCCAGCCAACCCAGCTGCGCGAGAAACGAGAAGCCACACAAACGCAAGACACGAGCTATACCGCTCCGTGTGGAAGAGACAAATGCCATCCTGACATCTTATGAAAACACTTCTGTGTTGTGTTTATGTGATGCGCCCTGAGCTGACAGCAGGAGTAGCTTCTCACTCCCCCCGAAGCAGGGCTCCGAGGCTGGCTGGAGGCAGCTCAAGGCTCCCCTTGGCAGAAGGCTTCTAAGAAGGCTCAGTCCTCTTCCTTATGAGTGCTTGTTACCCAGCCCTGAACTCAAAGCCGGCAATGAGTCCTTGCTCACCCTCACCCCAGCTAATGAGTCTGCTCGTTGGATCCTGCTGCGGCTGCTGATGTTAGGGTCCTGGTATTCTGCCCCCACCTGTGAAGGCAGAAATGGTCACCTCTTAAATCAAGGCCACCGTAACTTTGAATACAATGTCATCATGACTCTTGTACAATGAGCTTGGAGATCATTGTTGTTGTTATGTGTCCTTGAGCTGGCCCCCAACTCATGGCGACCCCGTGCACAACAAATTGAAACTTGCCGGGTCCTGTGCCATCCCCATGATCGGCTGTGGATTGGACTGTTGTGATCCGTAGGGTTTTCACTGGCTGATTTTCAGAAGTAGATCACCAGGCCTTTCTTCCTAATCTGTCTTAGTCTGGAAGCTCCACTGAAACCTGTTCTGCTTTGTAGCCACATGCAGGTCTCTGCTGGAAGACGTGTGGTGGCTGTGCCTGTGGTGCATTGGCTAGGAGTCAAACCCAGGCCTCCAGCATGGAAGGGGAGACTTCTACCCCTGAACCACCACTGCCCTGCCTCCTTGAAGAAGAGGAGGACACACTGGTGCACTTCTCCACCCCAGGGAAGCAGAAGCTCCAGTGGGAATGTGCACTATCTCACACACATACCCCTCACATGCCACCAAGGCCTCGGAGACGTGCCAGCAAGGACAAGTCCCCTGGGCCCAGCTAGAGGTGGCTGCCACGCTGCCCCTGCACACTCCTCATTTCTCTGACAGGGAAGCTGAGGCCCAGAGGAGGGGCTGCCCTGCTCTTGGTCACAGCACAGTTTGTGGCTGGGTTGGGTCTGGGACCCAGAGTCCTGCATGCCTGTCTGGAGTCTCCCCCTCACATCACCGGTGTCTCTTTTAAGGCAGAAGCCTCATCGTACAACTCTCCTCAAGCTGCCCCTTGCTCCCACTCCCCTGTCCTGCTGCCCATGCTGGGCCCCGGCTCAGGCCAGGCTGTAAGTCTCTGCTCTGGCCTGAAGCCCTGGGAATCCCAGCTGAACTTTCCACTCGCGCAGCCCCTGGTCTTCTCACTTGGGCTTCTTCCCAGCTCTGCCAGTGGGGGCACAGCACTCTCTTCCTCTCTCAGGAAACCTCGGTGAAGGTGCTTGGGCTTCATGACAGGGATGGCCTCTGCCTAGTCTGTCAAGGATGTAAAATAAGCTATTCCCATCCCTGGGCACGTGGACACGCAGGAAGGAAGGGGTTGTTTTTAACGATGGAGTTACCATTACTACTGAATGTCGCCTACCCATGGGTCTATCTCTTTGCCCTGCCTAGCTCTCAAAAAAACAGTAGTGCTTGCTAAGTATTAGAAAATCTTAAAACACCTAAACACTCTAGTGCTTGCTAGGAAAATATTGTATGATAAGACCAGGACAGGACAGTGGAATGAAAGGCGAAAGACACCCCTAAAAGGGAACATCGAATCCCCATTGCACTGGAAAGGGTACCTTCACGTGTGTCACTTGTCTGTAGACTATGAACTCTTCACAGGTGGGGACTCTGCTCTATTCACCTTTGTTACCCCACGCCTAGCTCAGGACCTCAAGAGGTCAGGTTCTCTGGAATCATTGGCTGAATGGAACACGATCACGTGAATGCCATGCACGCGGCATGGTGGTTTGCCAAGTGCTTCCGCACACATCGTCTGCTTGGTCATCACCACAGTCCTGGAGGCCAGTCCTCCAGAGGAGCCTATGGGGCAGGGGGCCACAGGACAGGCGGAGCTGGGATGCCATGCCCCAGAGACAGAGGGCCAGAAGGCTAACACTCAGGGTTCAGGAGTCTCAGAATACATCTAGAGCCCAAGTGCTGCACTGTTCAGTGAACAGGCTTTTTAAACATCTTTATCACGCACTGTTATCTCTCTGAGAGAGATGGAAATTATACATAAAACTGTGGGTAATAACGATTCCATTTTTTGAGGGTCTGTTAGGTGCCAGGCACAGCACTGAGCCGTGAAAATCTTCATCCCAGCCCGATGGTGCACGTCAGGTTCCTCTTCTCTAGAGGAACAAACCGAGGCTGAAGGACTTGTGACTTGTCCGACGCCAGAGCGTTAGAATGTGGCAGAGCCAAGCATCACGGAAGTCTGACGCCAGCAGCCAGGCTGCTTGGTCAGCTGACTCTACGGAGCTTCAGAGGGGATGTCTTCAGGGCCTTTAGATATTGTCCCTCTTCTACGTTACCTTTACCTTTTCTATACGTTCAGTGGTCATTAGTATCGAAGATTCTCAGCTTTACGGCTTGTGGATGCATGTCCCTTGGTAAATTACTTAAACGAGGCTCAGCTTCCTCATCTGTAAAATGGGGGTAATAATAGTTTCCATCAAAAAATGCAGGTTGAGCGGTAAATGATGTAACACTTGTGTGGCTCTTACCCGATGTCTGTCATGCTGTGAACATGCAATATATTTTAGCCACCATGACGTGATAGCCTCACTGACCAGACTCAAAGAACCTGGGTGTTATTCAGTTACATTTACACTTGGTCCAGTGTTTCTAAAACGGCTTACAAGGGCACTGTCCTTTGCATTGTTTTACCTGTTGCTGTCAAATCCCACTCACAGTGACTCTATTGCATTGTGTAAGACCCCTTATATAGAATAGCCCACGCTGCTGTAAGTGTCTTATCACAGGGCATAAAACTTCTCTCCTTATTAAACGGTGTATTTCATTTTAAAGGCACCCAGTTATACAATTGATCAGGTCTCCCATCGGTGCTAGCTGTCGGAAACCAGCCGTAAGTTAGATCCATCTGTACCAGCGCCACCTTTACAACAGGTGTTTTGGTTCACACATTTCTCCCCTTCATTATTTGCCTCTTTTATCATGGTTTGACTGGTTATTATCCGAGTGGTTAATTATAACCTATCTCAAACTTGTTTGGGCATAAACTATGAAACAGTGCTCATTATAATTTAGTGTCAAAGGTGTTTTATTAAGTTGTATGAAAAGCCATTGTTCGTGTAATAGCTTGTGTGGTAAACAGACAATCATATTGCCCAATTTTCTGGATAAAACTGGTTTGCAAAAATAGGCTGGTAATGCATATTATAAGTAGGTTAGAGAAATCAACATTGCGACGTTATCGGAACAGATTTTAGTGCTAAGGAAACTTTAAACACACTAAAATCTTTTTTGGCAAGGGACCCAGTAGCATCCAAACAGGGTAAAAAAATAAAGTACTGAGATATTGGGGAGAAAGAGGAGAACTTTGTATTTGACTGTAGACTGTGGATAAAATAGATCTTTGTCTCATATCTCTCTCACAGTGCTCCGCAAAAAATCGTTTAGACAGTGCTCATGAAAACATTTGCTAGTTGTCAAAACAGCCTCAGATATGAAAGTCAAGGTGCTGATGGCAATTACCGCTAACGAGAAATGGTGCCAGGATGGCCTCTCCACCACCGGGCCCAGTGGTCGCCGTGCAAACATTCCGGTGACTTCCTCACACTGTAGAACTTCTTGATGTTCTTCAGCCAGGGACAGAAGGTTGGGAGCCTGGCTCGTTCTGAGAGCAGTTACAGCTGTCAGCTGTGGCTATTTTTTCTCTCGTTTAGTCAGACACATCCTTGTCGTTAAAGACCTTTGAAATGGAGTGAAATGTCTTTGAAACATCAGTGGAATGTGATCAAACTGTCTGAGGAAGGTATGTTCTGATTTTTTCCCACAGGTGTAACTCTTACCAAAATATGAAATATTATGTTCATTGGGTCCACATTCAGCGAGTGTCTTCCGGTGGCTAGCCACCACGCTAGGCACTGGGGCGGAGCGGGGATGAACAAAACGTTTCTAAAGACCCCGGTCAAGTTGAGGAGACAGAATCGTGGGCAGGTAATCACGGAGCCATGTAGTAGGGGCGCACGGTCCTGAGGGCCTGGCTCCATCACAGCGTGAGTTGAGTGCGGGTGAGGGGTGAAATCCAGAAGCACTTCCAAGAGGAGGTGATCTGGAGCTGTCTCAAGGGCAAGGAGTTAGGAGTTAGCCCAAAGGGCAAGGTAGGAAAAGCCGCACTAGAGGACAGAGACAGAGATATTTGAATGGGGCACACCTGGGAAGCAGGGTACCCTTTACTGTCGAGTTGATTTCCGATCGTGGTCACCCCACGTGTGACGGAGTAGGGCTGCTCCACAGGGTTTCAGTGGCCGTGATATTTATGGAAGCAGGTCTCCAGGCCTTTCCTCTGTGGTGACACTGGGTTGGTTAGAACCACAAGCCTTTCAGTTAGCAGTATCTCAAGGATTCTTTCCTGGATTCCTTGGACCCGGAGAGCCCCAGGATGGCCCCAGGCAGCTCAGTAGCCTCCGTATACATGTGCAGAGTTTCACAGGCCCTGTTCTGGGGCAGAAAATATCCCTTTCATTAGATTTTTCAAAGGAGCATTTTTTTTTTTTTTTTTATGTGACACCCACGAGGTCACAAACTGGTAGATGTAAAAAGTATTTTTGGGAACCGACAGGAGAGGAGGCAAGAGGGTCACCAGCTTGATTGTGGCCTTGCTGAGACCAGGCAGTAGCTGGAAGACCAGCCAGAGAGGAAGGAGTAGAGCCTTTTTTAGAAGAGAAAACAGGCCTGGCTGTCAGCTGGAGGCCAGGGAAAGGGAGACGGTGGAGGTGACTCCTCAGCCTCTATGGTGGGTGATGGGGGGTGGTGACTTCTCACCAAGATAATGAGCGTGGGGGAGCAGGGGAGCTTGGCAGGAGTCAGTCGGTTCCCATGCAAAACAGCTGAGTTTGAGGCGCCTTGGAGGCAGCTGGCTCTAAGGGCTCGTGCTCCCTGAGGAGATGGGATATGGATTATTTCCTGCCTTGCAGTGGTCTGTGGAGGGAGCCGAGGCCAGGGTGTGTCTGAAATTAGATGAGAGGGTGGAGAGAGAGAGCAGAGGGGTCAGGGAGGAAGCCCACAAAAGAGACTGAGATGCATAGCTAAGAGGTGGGAAGACAGTGGGGAGGCCACGTTGTTCCAGAAGGCGAAGAGATAAGATTCTTCAGAGGAACTGGGCAGTCACCAGGGACAAATCTCAGAGATGAGAGTGCTAATTCAAATCTAAACAGTGATTCTCTATGAGAACCATCTATTTCAAGATACTAAAAGGGGGTATCCTTAAAGATCTGCTGAAAATCACACACTCTAAGACTGCAAGGAGCCCTGGTAGTGTACTGGTTAGAGGCTCGGCTGCTAACGAAAAGGTTGGCAGTTTGAACCTACACAGCCACTCTGCAGGAGAAAGATCCGGTGATCTGCTTCCGTAAAGATGACAGCCTAGACAATCCTGTGGAGCAGTTCTCCTCTGTCACGCGGGGTCACCACGAGTCAAAAAACAACTTGACCGCACTTTTAAGGGAAGGCTCTGTCTCTGCCCTGTTGAGAACCACAGAACTGCCCCATAGGGTTTCCAAGGAGCTCCTGGTGGATTCAAACTGCCAAGCTTTTGGTTAGCAGCCTTAGCTCTTAACCATTACGCCACCAGGGTTTCCATGAAAATAAGTAAACTTACTAAATTAACTGAAGGCTTGAGTTTTGGTCATTTACATTTTATGTGGTGAATTATTTATTAGGCAATACACAGTGCTGCTCATCTGCTATTATTGCCCAGACAATTCAAGCCAGTACTGGATGCTGTGTGGGAGTGTATATAATTCCTTACTCAAATCCCCTGCTTCCCGTAATATGTGATTTGCTCTTCTCTAAATGTGCTGGGTTTTTCTGCTTTTATACTTGTAGTAACTGAATGGTGCCTCCCAAAAATGTATGTCTACATCCTAATCCCCGGAACCTGTGACAATTAGTTTATATAGCAATAGGGTGAACATTACCTTACATGGTGAAAATGTGATTAAGTTTAGGATTTTGAAAGGAGGAGTTTACGCTGGATTATTCTGGGCCCTGGCTCCAATGGCAAGTGGCCTTATAGCAGTAAGGCAGAGACAGGAGATGAGGGGGCCATGTGACCAAGGAGGCAGAGATTGGAGTGAGGAAGGCCCAGGTTCCCCTGTACCCCCAAAGCTGGAAGAGGCAAAGAAGGATGCTCCCCTAGAGCCTCCAGAGGGAGCAAGGCCCTGCCGACACCTCGGTTTTGGACTTCTGGCCTCCAGACTGTGAGAGAATCCATTTCCGTTGTTTTAAGCCACCTAGCCTGTGGTAGGAGCCCTGGTGGCACAGTGTTTAAGAACTTGGCTGATAACCAAAGCGTCGGTGGTTCAAATCCACCAGCTCCAATTCATGGGGGTTTTCCAATGGCGGGCAGGCCTTGGGTGATTTGGAAGGCCTTGGAGGGGGGCTGAGGAGGCTCTCCGAGGGGCAGCAGGAAGGGACAATGGACCCCGGGCAGACGTCCTGTGTGAGAGCTGGTTGGTGCAGCTGCCAAGGCCGCCCCATGGAGGGACCATGGGGACGGTCCAGCCGCCTCCTGTCCTTGCACCAGGAGCCCTTCTAGAAACCACAGCCAGCGCTGTCTTATGCAGTTTTCTCTATCAGAGACACCAAGTGTCCTCCCAGGAAACTGCTCCATCTGGGCTGCTGGAAAAGCCAAAACACCAGTCAGTCTTGCTCTTGCCAGCCTCACCTTGCTCCAGATGCCAGTGAGAGCATCCTCCAGTGAGAGCATCCTCCAGTGAGAGCATTCTCCAGTGAGAGTATCCTCCAGTGAGAGCAGACTCTAGTGAGAGCAGCCTCCAGTGAAAGCATCCTCCAGTGAGAGTATCCTGCAGTGAGAGCAGCCTCTAGTGAGAGCAGCCTCCAGTGAGAGCATCCTCCAGTGAAAGCAGCCTCCAGTGAGACCCAGTGAGAGCAGCCTCCAGTGAGAGTATCCTCCAGTGAGGGCATCCTCCAGTGAGAGTAGCCTCCAGTGAGAGCAGCCTCCAGTGAAAGCAGCCTCCAGTGAGAGCAGCCTCCAGTGAGAGCAGCCTCCACCAAAGGCAGAGGCCTCCATCATGGGAGGGACGGTTACATCGGGCGAGAACAGGGTACCTGCCAGATACTCTGCTAAGTCCTTGAGAGTCATCATCTCACTGTTCCTTGTAACCACTCTAGGAGACAGGTCTTATGTTCCCTCTGACACGTGGGAGAATGAGGCTCTGGCAAGTTAAGTAACTTGCTCAAAGAATTTAAGTTGTGAGCCCAAGTGGTTAGTGGCAGAGAAGGATTTGAGCCGGGGTCTTTGTTTCCCTGTAGTCTAGGCTTTTAATCCCTCTGGTAACTCAATTCCTGATGTCTTTTGGGATCATTATTGTATAAACCCGTTGCTGTCAAGTTGACTCCAACTCATAGTGATGCTATAGGACAGAATAGAACTGGCCCATGGGGTTTGTAAGCAGCAGCTGGTGGATTTGAAGTGCCTTCTTTTTGGTTAGCAGTCTGAGCTCTTAACCACTTCACCACCAGGGCTCCGTTATTGTATAAGCCATCCTCATATGTGGCTTAGAGTCGTAACCCAATTTCTTTCAAAAATAGGCTTGATGTTGCAACTTTACTGTTTCATGGATTCCTGTGTACTTTTTAAAAAATGTTGAGATCACGTAGTTCACAGATTTGGATTCTTCTCTTCTGGTAAATGTTGCGCTGCAGACGCTTTCCTATGACGCAGTGTCGTCCTCATGCTCTTCTCTTTAAAGGCCCTGACATTCCACCCAGTACATCGACCTCAGTCTCCCCAAATGGTCTATGGCAAGGAGGATACTAGCCACCCCACAAAGGTGTCCACATCCCATTCCCAGGACCTGTGACTATGACACCTGACATGGAGAAAGGGGCTTTGCAGATGTGACTAAATTAAGAACTTTTGGATGGGGAGATTATGTGGGATTATCTGGGTGGGCCTAATGTGATCACAAGGGTCCTTATCAGAGGGAGGCAGGAGAGTCAGAGAGAAGGGGATGTGACCGGGGAAGCAGAGGCCGGACTGGTGCGTTTGCTGGCTGGGAGCCATAGCTGTAGAACACAGGCGGCCTCGAAAAGATGGACGAGGCAAGGAAATGGATCTCCACTGCTCTTCCAGAAGGAACACAGTCATGCTAACACCTTTGCTTTACTGTAGTGAAACCCACTTTGGACTTCTGACCCCCAGAGTTGTGAAATAATACATTTCTGTTGTTTTAGCCACTAAGTTTACGGTAATTTTGTTGCGGAAGCAGTAGGGAATGAGTACACAGGCCCCGTTTGTCTGATCACAGCAGTTCTCCCTTCTCTATGCTAGAGATGATGGCACTTCCCAATAGCTAGTGTTTATTGTATGTTGTTATGTTCCGGGCTGGACCAAGGGATGCTGAGTAAGTTGCCCAAAGCCACATATGTGGCTAGAGCTGGGATTCAGGCCCTGGGACTCTGGGTCTGGTTCCAGTGGCTTCTTGACCACTGGTACTATGGCACTAGTGACCACCTTAGCCTTGAGGAGGGCTGTCTTGGTCACACTTATTAATAGTCTTAACTGGTGCCATTTATCTAGCATGAACCCCACATCCCAGCCCTGGTGCAAGTACACCGGCTGCAAGGTTACACAGGAGGTATTTTTGTGTGCATGTTACGGATGAAGAAACTCGGAAAGGTTAAGCAGCTCGCCCACTGCAGGTCAGCCTGGGGCCAGATCCGTCTGACCCCAAAGCCTATGCTGACTCCTGAGCTCTTAGCCTTGATGCCGCATACTTCCAACAATAGCTGGTGATTTCAGCCTTCATCAGCTTTATTGTCAGTTCACCATGATGCACCGACTCTGCACAGAAATCTATGAGACCTTTCAGGTCTTATATTTGTGCTTAACAAAAAGTAATCTGTGCACATCAGCCCTGATGACTGTCTCTGTCATTCATAGATAGAGGGCCAGCTGAGTGAGAGCTAATGGAGGTTCTCTCATCACCCAAAGATGAGATGAGACATGGACAGGCTTTGGACTGGTCAGTGGTGGCCTTAGAAATTCCCCTGAGCCATGACCTCACCCCTTTGGAAATCTGCCATACTTGAAAATGCCACAGCATGTAATTTTCCCCATCGAATGCTTTAAATCATATCTAAAAATTTTAATAAACCCTTGGGATGCATTGATAAAGGCAGGACTCTTGTTTAGAGAGTTACTTAAATCTCTTCTCCGTCACCAGCAGTAGCAGTTGGGGAACTATTTTTTGCATCCTTTCGAAAAATCACTCTTCCAGAAAGTCTGCATTGTGGAGGCACAATTGTTACCCTGGGCTGCAGAAGCCAAGTCTCTGGCCGGGTTGTCTCCCGTCCATCTGCACACCAGCCTCCCTGTATTTGATTCACATTCCTGCATTAACAACATTACAAAAGGCTACTGGTAGAGACCTTTAGGGTTGTTGGTGCTGAGGGCTTGCAGTCTAAGGCCTGTCTCAGTCCTAAGGCCCCAAAAAAAGGCCAACTTAATACTGCCAGCATGAATCTGAAGAGTACTCTTCCTTGAGAACACTCCTGCCTAGTGCTCCATGAGGGGTGCAAGGCAGGTTTGGGAGACCTAGATGAGGAAATCCAGGCTGAGACTGGTGCTGTAGCCTTGTCCATCAGTATCAAATGAGTTGATGGTGAAGCCAGGACTCGAACGCAGGTTCTCTGATTCTTGGTCCACAGCTGTGTGGCCTTGGACCAGATGATATTCGTGGTTGCCTTTGTGACCAGCGTATACCTAGAGCTTATTGTATGTCGGGCACATAGGAAGGGCTTTGCACATGGTGTCTCCTTTATCCTCAAAATATTATCACAAAATTATCCTTAGGTATTCTAAAACAATTTCAATCTCAGTGTCTGAGTTGCTCCTTACCCCTCGGAGAATGTTTGAATGAAAGCAGTCTTGTATTTCAGCTTTTCCTAATTCTAGTGGTGTTTGGAAATCTATAGGTGTGATTCTCTGTTCTGCTGGGTGTCACCTCAGGACACCGGTGAATGTGATAGCCCTCAATTTGTTTGATTATTACTGAGTCTAAGGAACATAAACAACAATATGGAACAAGGAAACTTGCAGCCTAAAGAACTCAATAATAATGAACTCAGAGAGCCTAAATGGAGGGGATGGGATGCGTGAGGGTGGGAATGTACTGGGTTCCCTACTGGTTAGTATAATATGTGAATAGGTGGCATTACATTCTATAGCAAAGTTATGTATTCCATTTTACCCTTTCCTTTTGCCTAGGATTCTCGGACAACCAGTACAGTGTAAATGATCAAACTGCCCTTAGAAATCTCCAGTCTGATGTTACAGAGAAGAAATCTCACTTCACTGAGGTAACGTATGTTTCTGACTTCTACAGTATTCAGCAGAATGTACCCACCTGTAAAACATGATCACTGAGCTTCTTATGATGCGTTTACGCTTTATTTTGTTTACCCAAAAACTGAATTAAAGCAGCAGGAAATCTAACCATCGGTGATGGATACTTGTTACATTAAAGTCTGCTCTGGACAGTCAGTGGAAACCCTGGCGTAGTGGTTAAGTGCTACAGCTGCTAACGAAAGGGTCGGCAGTTCACATCTGCCCGGCGCTCCTTGGAAACTCTGCGGGGCAGTTCTACTCCGTCCTATAGGGTCACTATGAGTCAGAGTCGATTCGAGGGCACTGGGTTTGTTTTTTTTTTTTTTTTTTGGTTTGGACAGTCAATTATTCCCTTTCAGTCTTCACCAACAATTCGTAAACTGGCAACATCATAAGACAGTATGGTGATTGGACTTTACTTTTAAATCAAAATTAATCTGCTGAAGATAGATACACCCACCCCTCACTTATTGACATGGTTAGGTCCCAAAGACCAGGTTGTTATGTGAAAAATGGTGTTACGTGAAAATGAAGGATGACTACATCATTACACAACTGCCACACCACTAAGAATCATGGCCCAGACAATTTGGCACACAACCTTAACCAACACAGCAAATGTCACTCTGGATTTGCAACTTCGCGTTCATTAC
Organism: Loxodonta africana; assembly: GCF_030014295.1. Lineage (NCBI taxonomy): Eukaryota > Metazoa > Chordata > Mammalia > Proboscidea > Elephantidae > Loxodonta > Loxodonta africana. The sequence goes on from NC_087357.1 coordinate 9,377,771, forward strand.
TGCCAGACGTATGCCACTGATGCTCAAAATAGCTGGATAGTAGACTTCTGTTACTGTTGTAAATGCGAAATATCAGATAACGAGATAGCTGATAAGTAAGGAGTGAGTGTATAGCATTTTGAAAGTGAGGAAGAAGTAATATGAAATAGAACTAACTAGTAGTATAGTAGTATAGGTTGAAAAAACTACAAAAAGCAGTGGTCTGAAATAGGGAAGAAAATTAGAGGTCAAATTATAAAATGAAATGTCTCAGATCCTAGGGATCAAAGAACTGTGTACACAGTGATAATGTCACCTTATCAAATGCCAGGCTCTGCCTAATTGACTGACTCATTTAATACTGTCCACAATCACAGAATGGAGGTACTGTTACTATACCATTTTACAGATGAGACAATTAAATCTCCAGTCGGTGACCGACCCCAAATCTCCCAGCTCATAAGTGGCAGACCCAAGGCTGTCTGGCTCCAGAGCTTCTGTTCTTAACCAGCTCTATCAGAGCCATTGAGGAAAGCCCAATCCAGTAAACAGAACTTCCAGCAGGGGCCTTCCAGCCTTAAAGAATTGCCTGAGGTATTGCAACTTACAAGGCATCTGTTGTCTTTTACAAATGGTGTTCTGCCTCCAATGTTTATAATTCTAAGATAGAGTGGCATTATAAAAATTGATCTATCATAACAGATTAAGAAAGACCTTCGTAACAAAATATTTTCCCCCAAAATGCTTGTCTAAGGTATTAGTCTACGATGTAGGTCTGTATTGAATACAGTTCAGCTTTCCCCTCAGAGACCCCAGGCTTGAAATCCCCCAATGTGGAGAGAGAATGCTGTTTTGGATCCTGAGACTTAGCCTTCAAGCGTTAAACCCTTGTCTATGGGCAGACCTAAGCTCACTGTCTCAAGCTGTGAAGATGTGTGGCAGTAACTAATTCACTCCCTAGGAGCAGGAGCAGGAGCCCTGGGGTCCAGGGAAGAGGGGAATGAGTAGGAGGAGCAGTGGATCATGGAGAACATCACTCAGAGGTGACAGCATTTGGGGGGGAGGACGACAGAGGAGACAGGAGTAAATCTGCTAAGGCGGGTCTGCTAAGATCCATCACTACTCTTTTTTAAAAACAATCTGCACTGAAGATCTTTCCCATTAACATTTAGCTGGCAAATATCAACATTTCCATATCGATGTCAAGATTAATCAGTTTGGTCAATAATTATGATAGATCTTTGGGACCGTGTGGCTGGGCCCCTAAACACGCACACACACATTCACGCACGCACATGCACACACGCATGCTATCATTGCCTGTGACTGAGTTAAACATTGTGTTGTTAGTTGTTGTTGAGTCGACAACAACATGGCGACCTTATGTACAACAGAACGAAAGGTTGGCTGGTCCTGCACCATCTTCACAATTGCTGGTATGTCAAGTCCATTATCACTGTGTATTTTGATCGCTGGTACGTCAATTCCATTGTTGCTATCACTGTGTATTTTGAACGCCTTCCAATATAGGGGGTTCATCTTCCAGAACTATATCAGACAATATTCTGTTGTGATCCATAACATCATTGCCTAATTTTTGGAAGTATATCGTCAGGCCTTTCTTCCTAGTCTGTCTTAGCTTGGAAGCTCTGCTGAAACCTGTCTGACATGGGCAACACCGCTGGTATTTGAAATACTGGTGGTATAGCTTCCAGCATCACAGCAACACTCTAGCCACCAGAGTGAGACAAACTGGTGAGTTAAATAACTCCCAGGAAATCACACCATCCATCGGCTTTGGAATTCTCCAGATCACCTAATTTGATCATATCAGCAGTGCAGCTTTCAAATTCCCCCCAACAGTGAGCTTTTAAAATCTTTCCCGCATGTGTCTGGTATAAAGGCGCTGTGAGATGATGAAGCTCTTCGCACAGATGCCTGCCCTTTTACCCGCCAGAAATCCCCTTCTGTCCTCCAGGGGAAGGGCAAGACGGCTCACCTCTCCTTCAAAATGTGCCAGAGCTGCAGCAGTGATGTGCGGGTATTTGTAACCAGGTATTTTTACTTTATCTGCCAAGTGATTGTTTAGTTTACGAGGAGTGAAATACGGGACAGAGTTCTTTTCTTTAGAAAGAAAGTGTTCAAATTTTTCCTGATAACAAAAGCGATGGTGATTCAATGGGGGAAACTCAAGAAAATGTAGCACTATATATGTAAGGAAATATATATATGTGTATGTGTGTGTGTGTATATATGTATATACACATATATATTCTCTTCCCTTATTTTTTCTACGCATTTTTTACATAAGTATAGGATTGTGATGTATATGGAAACGCTGGTGGCATAGTGATTAAGTGCTACAGCTGCTAATCAAAGGCTTGGCAGTTCGAATCTGCCAAGTGCTCTTTGGAAACTCTGTGGGGCAGTTCCACTCTGCCCCATAGGGTCACTGTGAGTCAGAATCGACTTGATGGCAATGGGTTTGGTTTTGGTTTGGTAATGTATATAAACGTTTATAGCATTCTTCTTTGCATAACACAATCACAGGCAATTTCCTGTGACATTTAAATTCTTCGTAATCTTTATTTTTAATTTCTGCAGAATGTAAAATGCAGTTGTCCATACCAGAATTTACTTACCTGTTTCCCCCTTTTAATACAAACAGGATTTAGGTTCTTGCCAGCGTTTCGCTGTCACATTACACTGCATTGAACCCTTTGGTTTTTACTAAGTGCCTGGAAAGGCAAAGTTCCACGATGGTGATGGAGGAAAAAGCCATTTTTCCATTCGACTTCAACTCTTCTTTCTCTCCTGCTGTGTACCAGAGTGAGCTCACACATGCAGAAACACTGACATTGGGGGTCAGATGCCACTAGATTGAGAGGCTGTCTAATAATGGTGGCTCTCAGTCAACTAAATGGCAGTGAGCATGTTTGCAGCCAGCCTGGAGGTGATTGCAGGGCAAACCTGTGGGGAAATGTGTTCACAGAGCCCTCTGACTAATATAGTCGTAGGCTGCAGAGCAACAGTGGAAAACGAAAGAACGGTTTTGTGGAGAAAAATACAGATTTCAAAGGTATGTTTGGATTAGATTCTTATCCTTTGGAGAAATAAATTACTGCAGGCACGGAGGCATCCACACTCCAGTGGGCTGGGATCTGATTTGCTTTGTCATTCCTCACTTATCTCTCTTACTTCAATTTATGAAATGGTGCCCTTCTTAGTAATGTGCCTTAAGGCACCGATATAAAGTTAACAGCAGTCAATAAAATGCATAAAACTATGAAAGCAGTTACCAGCTCTACAAAATCATGTTTGAAACATTTAAAAGAAATCAATATCTTAAGCAGCACCTATGAAAATGTAAAACTCGGAGTGTTACGGGGTGATGGACAGGAAACATGGTTACTGCCAAAGCGAGGCACAAAATCCAACTATTTATCTGACCTCCCTTTAACCTTGACGGTTCTATTCTAAATCTGAGATTATTTTCTTCTTCCTTTTCAAATCAAACCTCACATCAGTTTATTTGATTGCAGATAGAAGGAATCTTTCTGCAAAGCCACGTTTAGACAACCTAGCACAGAGGGAAGATGAAGCTACACTCTGAAATACCTTCATTTGGGAAGATATCTGACGTAAAACATGTGGTTGCTTTTTAAAAAAAATATCTTATTTTGTTTTTGGTGACAGTTTACACAGCAAATTAGGTTCCCATTTGACAATTTCTGTACAAATTGTTCAGTGACATCAGTTACATTTTTCACAACGTGTCAACATTCTCATTAATTGCATTCTGGTTGTTCTGTTTCCAGTCCTCCAGTTTCCCTTACATTTTAAAGTTGGCCCCATTTTGAAAGTAGTAGGCTGCCTTAAAGCAAACCCACTGCCACTGAGTTGATTCTGACACATAGTGACACTATAGGACAGAGTAGAATTGCCCCACAGGGTTTCCAAGGCCGTAAATCTTTACAGAAGTAGACTGCCACATCTTTCTCCCACAGAGTGGATGGTGGACTGAAACTGCCGACCTTCGGGTTAGCAGCCGAGCACATTAACCACTGCACCACCAGGGTTCCTCAGGTGCCTTAGGAACAGCAAATAGCCCTTGGTTTCCCCACCCCAGAAGAAGGTTGGACACAAAGTGATGTCTTGTAGTCTTGGAGGGTGGACCTTATCTTTAACTGTTGCTGTTAGATGTCTTCAAGTCGATTCCAAATCATGGCCACCCCATATGTCAGAGTAGAACTGCCCCACAGGGTTTTCTTGGCTGTAATTTTTATGGAAGCAGATCACCAGGACTTTTTTCAGCATGATCGCTGGGTGTGTTCAAACCATCATCCTTTAGCTTAGCAGTCATTCACCTAACCCTTGTGCCACCAGGGTTCCTTCTTTAATCTTACATAATCAAGTATAAATATATCAAGACATATATATATATATATATATATATATATATATATAGTGGGTCTCAATGAGAAGATAGGATTTGATGGATGGACTTTCCCATGTAAGAGTGTTGTGCATACTGAAGAACAAATAGTGCAGTGTTTCCTTTTTAATTTCTCTCAGCTTGTTGGTTGGAGCGTGGTCAAAGCTTAGTCTAAACACCTGAAAAACACAGTAGCATTTAACTTAACAATCCTTGTCCTAGTGATCTTATGATCTGTGTGTCACCCTCCTGGCTGTTCACTCCTGACATAGCACCCAACTCGTAGTTGTTGTTAGGTGCTGTCGAGTAGGTCCGACTCACAGCAACCCAATGTACAACAGAATGAAACACTGCCCGGTCCCGCATCATTCTCACAATCATTGTTATGCCTGAGCCCATTGTTGCAGCCACTGTGTTGATCTAGCTCATCAAGGGTCTTCCTCTTTTTCTCAACATCCAGTATTCTTCACCAACAACATAATTCAAAGGGGTCAATTCTTCTCTGGTCTTCTTATTCACTGTTCCCTTTCACAGCATATGAGGTGATTGAAAACACCATAACTTGGATCAGGCACACCTTAGCCCTTAAAGTGACAACTTTGCTTTTAAACACTTTAAAGAGGTCTTTTGCAGCAGATTTGCCCAATGCAATGTGTTGTTTGATTTCCTGACCGCTCTTTTTAGAGTGGATCCAAATCAAATGATATCCTTGACAACCTCAATCTTTTCTAAGTTTATCATGATGTTGCTTATTGGTCCATTTGTGAAGATTTTTGTTTTCCTTATGTTGAGGTATAATCCGTACTGAAGGCTATGGTCCTCGATCTTCATCAGCAAGTGCTTCAAGTCCTCTTCACTTTCAGCAAGCAAGGTTGTGCCATATAGCAGGTTGTTAATGAGTCTTCCCCCAATCCTGATGCTGCATTCTTCTTCATATAGTCCAGCTTCTTGGATTATTTGCTCAGCACACAGATTGAATAAGTATGGTGAAAGAACATAACCCTAACACATACCGTTTTTGACTTTAAACCATACGGTATCCCCTTGTCCTGCTTGAACAACTGCCTCTTGGTCTATCTACAGGTTCCTCGTGAACACAATTGTTTAGAATTCTCATTCTTTGCAATGTTATCCATAATTTGTTATGATCCACACAGTAAATGCCTTTGCGTAGTCAAGAAAACACAAGTAAACATCTTTCTGGGACTCTCTGTTTTCAGCCAGGATCCATCTGACATCAGCAATGATATACCTGGTTCCATGTCCTCTTCTGAATCAAGCCTGGATTTCTGGCAGTTCCCCATCGATGTACTGCTATAACCACTTTTTGAATGATCTTCAGCAAAATTTTACTTTTGTGTGATATTAATGATATTGTTCAGTAATTTCCACATTCTGTTGGACCATCTTTCTTTGGAATGGGTACAAATATGGATCTCTTCCAGTTGGTTGGCCAGGTAGCTGTCTTCCAAATTTCTTGGCAGAGATAATCCAGCACTTCCAGTGCTGCGTCTGTTTGTTGAAATGGATATATATTTGTTGGATGGGAAAATAAATAAGGGTTGAACCGTGACTGTACGTTATAAATAGCAGAATTCATGTCCGAAAAAAATTACACTAATTCTACAATCACATCAACAAAATTTCAATTTACTGGATATGTAATGAGTCACTCCCACTTATGCATCTGAAATAAATGCATTCATTATAAATTCCACTGAAATATGGTACTTGGCATAATCAATGACACATACAACATGCAGATACAATAAACTTTAGGTCTGATGATCTCAGATTCCCACGGTTGCCCTAGAACGACACGCACTCACTGTGAGCACATGTCTGTGTCCATCGCCTCTTTTGGTCCCCACACTTGCCCAGGAGGTAGAGGGGACAAATAGGTTTCTCTACGGAATCGGGCTTCCATCAGCACTTATTCCCTGGGGTCAGTGTTACCCTGACACATGGGATGATTCCAGAGATGCAGAAATAAGCTCAAACTCACATCGTCCATTATTTCCGCTTGTCCTCTGACAAGGTCAAAGCCTGACTAGATCAAGATGAGACAGTGGCCAATTCTTTACCCTGCCCTTCTTGGCCTCTGAGTCCTCCTGTAGTGACGTCCTCAGGCCTGCAACCCCCAGTGCAGCACCAAGGCATCCTGCCACATGCGGGGCCCTGGGCATCTGGCTGTGGGCTCTTGGCTATGGGCACCTGGAGGTGGGCACCTGGTTGGGTGGCCATGGGCTCCTGGTTGTGGGCTTACTCTCTCAGTCCAGGCATGGAGGCAAGTCAGCCTTCCCAGTGTTAGGGTCTTTTGTCCTTGTTCCAGCCTGAAATGACAGTTACTCTTTCCTAGAAACACACTTCTTGTTTCTAGCATCTTTATACCCAAGACCAAGGTTCTCATGGATCCTGAGCCCAAGGTGGTAAATATACACATAACAAAATACTTGACATTTCAAACAACTCGATGACAAGAAAGCCTGGAGTCTCCCCAAGAGTTATCCCCATTTCCTTTTTATCCCAGGCCATAATCCAGTCTGCGACCCCCAGACTTACGATGGATCCCAGATGGTCTGAGTCCTAGTCCAGCTTCCTTTCCACCATGTCTGGGCATAAGAATCACCTGGGAGCGTGTTAACAGGCTGGGCCTTTGTATTAACCTAGGCAGGGGAGGGGTCCAGAAACCCGCATTTTTAATACACCCCAAGTATGTTTTATGCAGGTGATCCCTAGCGCAAACTTTGAGAAACGTCACACCATAAAACAAGACTAATACTGCACACTTTCCAAAATGGGTATTTGTTTATTCTTCTATAGACCTTTGTCAAAGGTGTTCCCACTGGGTGTGATTACACACCTCACTGAGTGCACGGGAACAATTACTATCAGAGCTAAATTTAACTTAAACGGGAGGGATCGCACACCAAGTCAAAAGGCACCATGTATGCATCAGTTTTACTGTAATTAAACTACAGCCATGAAAAAGGGAGAGAGAGGAAAAAGAGAGGAGAGGGGTAAGAGAAAGGGGAGAGAGGAGGGGGAGGAGAGGGAAGATAAATGAGGAGAGAGAGGAAGGAGAAGGGTGGAGAGAGAGAGGCAGTGATGCCACAGAAGCTTCCAGGCTTCTCAATGTTGGCTGTACACTGGGATTACCAGGGAAGCTTTAAAAAAAATACGCTACCTGGGCTCCTGGGATTCTAATATACTGTAATTGGTGTGGGATGAAGCTGGGCCTTGGAATTTTTACAAGCTCCCTGGGTGTCACCAATGGGCAACATGGGCTGAGAACCTCTGAGCAGGAGGCCAGCCTACAACAGAGTTTCCAAAGAGCCAGGCCCCCACGCAGCAGAGGGTCTCCCAAGGCAGTACCTCACACTCAGGGCTTCCAACTGGTTAATTCCTGCTGAAAATGTGCATTTCAAACAAGTTCCCAGGCTATGCTAATTGTTGTTGTTGTTGTTAGGTGTGGTCTAGTCAGAGCCAGCTCATAGCAACCTAATGTACAACAGAGCCAAAAACTGCCCGGGTCTTGCGCTATCCTTACTACAGTTGTTATGCTTGAGCCCATTGTTGCACCCACTGTGTCAATCCATCTCATTGAGGGCCTTCCTCTTTTTCGGTGGCCCTCTAGTTTACCAAGCATGACGTCCTTCTTCAGAGACCGATCCCTTCTGACAACATGTCCAAAGTACGTGAGATATAGCCTCACCATCCTCGCTTCTAAGGAGCATTCTGGTTGTACTTCTTCCAAGACAGATTTGTTCATTTCTTTTGGCAGGCCATGGTACATTCACTATTCTTTGCCAACACCACAATTCAAAGGCATCAGTTCTTCAGTCTTCCTCATTCATTGTCCAGCTTTCACATGCATATGAGGCAATTAGAAAACACCATGGCTTGGGTCAGGCGCACCTTAGTCTTCAAGGTGACATCTTTGCTTTTGAACACTTTAAAGAGGTCTTTTACAGCAGTTCTGCCCAATGCAATGCGTCTTTTGATTTCTTGACTGCTGCTTCCAAGGCTGTTGATTGTGGATCCAAGTAAAATGAAATCCTTGACAACTTCAATCTTTTCTCCGTTTATCATGATGTGGCTCATTGGTCCAGTTGTGAGGATTTTTGTTTTCTTTATGTTGAGGTGCAATCCATCCTAAAGGCTGTGGTCTTTGATCTTCATCAGTAAGTGCTTCCGGTCCTCTTCACTTTCAACAAACAAGGTTGTGTCATCTGCATAACGCAGGTCGTTAATGAGTCTTCTTCCAATCCCGATGCCCTGGTCTCCTTCATATTGTCCAGCTTCTCAGATTACTTGCTCAGCATACAGATTGAATTGGTATAGTGAAAGGATACAACCCTGATGCACATCTTCCTGACTTTAAGCCACACAGTATTCCCTTGTTCTGTCCGAACGACTGCCTCTCGATCCAGGTACAGATTCCTCATGAACACAACTAAGTGTTCTGGAATTCCCATTCTTCACATTGTTATCCATAATTTGTTATGATCCACACAGTCGAACGCCTTTGCGTGGTCAATAAAACACAGATAAATATCTTTCTGGTATTCTCTGCTTTCAGCCGAGATCCGTCTGAGATCAGCAATGATATCCCTGGTACTACGTCCTCTTCTGCATGCTTCTGGTCAGGGACTGATTCTGAGAACCACGAGTATGGTAGTGGTTCTCAAAATTTATCATACATAAGAATCGCCTGGGGATCTTGTTAAACTGTAGATTCTGATTCAGTATATCTAGGGTGGAAATGCAAATTCTCAGCAGTGGTTCAAACCAGAACCAACAGGTTCCGAGCCCTGCTTGCACTGTGAACCAGAAGGGTGAGTCGGCGGTCAGGCTAAACGGCAAGGCTGCGTCTCCCCATTCTTGACTCTGTGCCCCTCCACTGCCACCTGTGGGGGGGGGATATGTAAAAAAACCAGGGATATTTTGATTTTAAAAAAAATGAAGTAAATTTTAAAATGACTATCCATTTTTGTCTCTTTGCCTGTCTTTTGTTATCTTTTAAATCTGCAACTTCCCACATACCTTTAAAGAATAACCACATATAAAGTGATGGAGATTGCCATAAAAAACGAGAAAAACAGAAGCCAAGAAAAAAGCCGTCTTCCCATGGCCAACAGCAGACCACACAGTGACCCTTGGGTTCCTGAGATCACACGCACAGGTCCTCACATGGGCAAGACTTGTAGCGCCAAAGGTCCAAGCAAGAGAAGAATCTTAAATTATTTGATGTAAATGAACTTCAATCCTGCTCCGCAGGAAAAAAAAAAAAAAGCCACTGAGTGTTCATCAGGCCTTAGGAGAAACAAATGCCTGCTCTCAACACAGGTGGCCCTTCCCTCCAGAAAGGCCAGCCACACTCTCGGGTCTGTGTTTTTTAAAGGGTGTTCCTCAGATCACTGGCATCAGAATAACTAGGACCATCTGTTAAAATGCAGATGCCTGGGCCCCACCCGCTGACCTGCCGAATGAGTCTCTGGGGCCCCGGGAACCTGCACTTGTCACATCCCAGGTGATTCTCCTGCACAGAGTTAAAAAATGCTCTCTAAGTACTGAGCTCTAATTATGCCCCCAGGCTCCCCAGACAAAGATCCTTTGCAAAGAGTGGGAGTTCAGTAGTTACCAAGATGAGTTTGGATTCCGCTTTCATTTTAAGCACAGACGATAATGCGTGTCCGCATGGGGGCTGAGGGCTCTGGGAGCACTCCCTGAGTACTGGGTGCAGTTCATTCTCCTGCGGTTTTCTCAGTGCTTTACTCACACACCACCACAGTAAAAGCAAACTGAGGACACGGCGTCTTCTTCCTGGCCTCCACTCGGCTGGATGCTTTATTAAAAACCACAGCCCGCTGTTCTGGACACACTAGCGATGTGCTGTTAGGACGCTGCCTCTTCTAATTAGGAGGCCTAAACACCCTGATCATTACAAAATACTAGACAGAAATTCAGGCTTCTGCCACGGAGCCTGGAAATGCAGCCGAGTCCTGTCTGCCTTGGTCTAACCCCCACCCCTTTTTGATCAGTGAAATCACCTGATTTCACAGTCACAGGCTCTTCTGGGCTATTGTCCGTCAAGCTTGGGCATTTGATTTCCATTGTTCCTTCTCTCTGGACTTGGATTCCCATGATGCCAGGCAGCAGAGAGTCACTGAAATCTAGTCTAAACCAGCAAAGGGGCAGGACTGCTGGAGGAAGGGGTTGTTTGCTGCTTTCATGCAGCCGGGTTGACCCAATTCCCATGGGGAAACTCGCCCAGTCTCAGTCCAGCTCCAGGATCCCTCCGGGCTGCACGGCCCTTGGAGTCAGGCTGTGAACCTGTGCGCAGTGCTCCTACCCAGGTGGAGGTGATCGTTGAGATTTAGTGGCCCCACCCACACTTTTTCATAAGCAGCTCAGTGTTTCCAGCCTCTGGCCCTCAGCTGATGTCCAGGTGCAGTCAGGATGAGTCTTGGGTGAGGACCTTTGCGTGTCTTGGGCCAAGTTCCCTGGAATCTTGCTTGATGGCCTGGGAAGGAGGATTTACTACTGGTATTACAATGGATAAGGTGCCCTGGTGGTGCAGTGGTTAAGCACTTGGCTGCTAACGGAAAGGTTGGCAGTTTGAAACCACCAGCCGTTCCATGGGAGAAAGATGTGGCAGTCTGCTCTCCTAAAGGTTTACAGCCCTGGAAACTCTACGGCGGTAGTTCTACTCTGTCTTATAAGGTCACTATGAGTTAAATCAACTCGATGGCAAAATTTTTTTTTTAATTTTATTATGATGGACTGCTCAAATAATTGGGACCTTTTTTTCATTTGCAGGCGCCTTTGGCATCGCAAAATACAAAAATGATTTCATCCATATTCATTTCACAGCTGATTGATGAGAACAAATCAAGAGAAAAACGGGCGGTGGTGCCGGTGCTCCGTGCGGTTGCCCAGCCTCACACGCACCACGTGAAGTCGTCTTTGGCTGATCGGGGCAGTGAGGAGATCAGCCGGGCCCTGGCCTTCCTTCCTGGCAGGTTAGGAATTCAGACACCTTCAGATGTGCGAGGCTACAGGACAGAGCTGCCACCCCAGGAGGAGAGCCCACGCAGAGGTCGCCACAAAGGGTTTGCGTCCATCAGCGTCACCGCCAGGCGTGTGGGCCCTCCAGCTGGCACCCTGCTGTGGGAGAGCTCAGGAGACCCCCTGTGCACCCAGCGCAGGGCTGGGGACTCTGTGCACACAGACCCCTATTCTCTGGCCAGCGATGTAGAGCCAGGAGGGCCCCACAGACCGTTCACGTGCGCAGAGCTTTCCAGAAACGACTCTGGGGTGTGTCTGAAGGTCCCCGAGTGGCTGTGTGAAGGCCGTGAGTACTGGGTCACCAACAGGGGTGGCAGAGAGGACAACTTTTCTCCAGGCAGCCCGCCCCCGGGAAGGAGCCCACTGCTGTTCAGCTCCTGCGTCCACCTCCGAGTGTCTCAGCCGTGTCCAAATTCCATTTGCTACCTGGACAAGTCGCTGTCTGTCCCCATCCAACAACCTCCAGTTGCCAGCCCCAAAGTGCACAGATCCGTCCTGTCCCTCAACCTAAACTGCAGTTCCCACAGATCAACACCAGATGGAGTCGGCGGCCTGGCTAACGGAGAGCCAATGAGCAGCGCCCTCAGGCCTACATCTATGGAAGGAAACCAGAATCTTCTAGCCCGGAGCTGGAACCCAGGGCTACGGGAAAGCTACTTGGAGGAAAACCCAGCGTTGGCGCGGGCAGATTTGGGGAACAGCACATGTCCTTGGAGCGGCTTGCCCACCTTGGGAAATACAGGACTTGCGGGTGCAGGAATGAACCACGGCACCATAAAGAAAGAGAAAGAAGACCACAGGACTCTCTACCATGCCAGCGGCCACACCAGCCAATTGACCATCCACATCCCTGGCTGGAGCTATGCTGCAGGTGAGTGACCACTGACCCGCAGGAGTGGGGTCAGACACTTGCCTCGGGAGGTGGTGTAAACACTCGGCCACAATGGACGCTAAGTGGTTCCTCCTACATGCATCATCCCCACAGGCATTTATTTCTCAGGAGTCTTGCTTTGGTCTGCTCACAGTTGGCAATGGACACCTCAGTGCTGATGCCTGACTTAAATCAGTTTTCTTAGAGGACACATTTGTAGATTATGAAGGGCCACCCCTCAAGTTTTTGTTTTCAACCACAGCTCTATACTCTGTAATGAGTGTGGAAATAGAGCCCCAAGTGGGGTTCATTTAGGCTGTGCCGCCTTCACTCCAGGACAGGATGAGAAGGACAAAGTGCTGTCCACCTTCCTGAGGTTGTGTCGTTCTGTGGTGAACATCTGCACATTAGGAAGTATCTAGAATTCTGTACTCTATTTTTCAGATCAGATAGTTGATATTTATAGATAAGCCTTAGCAACCTGGTTAAGGATGGACAAAGCAACCTGGGAATTATTCAGTAGTTTAATGAAACCTCACACCTAGTGATTATCTTCACCTTTCAAAATACAGTCTTTCCCCACAACCATCAACTTTCCTCAAATGGTGAAAAACAAAGACAGTGTTGTCACATTGCTCACCTCAAGCAGACCCACGTTTAAAGTAGAGAACATGCAGCTGATGTCGGGGGCAATGTAAGAAAACCACCAGCTGTCACTAAGTTATCATGTGATTATCCAGGGAGTTGCAGAAACAAGGCAAATGCCATCTATTTATAGGCTCTTGCCACCTTTTTCTTCTCCTTTTCAAGTTCTTCAGCCTCTCTCTGCCAAACTGTTTTCACGTCAAAGTCGAAGGGCCCTCTTCTAGACTTGTAGTTCCCATTGACTGATTGGGGTTAAATACTTCATACACATGTAACCCAGCACAGAGGCAACAGGGTCTTCTCTCTAGTTGGCAGTTGGGGGTTTGCTGTGGTGGATGTCCCAGTCTGGCATTGAGGACACCACCAGGGGACCTTTCCGGGTTCCAAGACCAAAGGGCTTCGCAGATCACATCTGCTGCCTTGTTTCACAAGATTGACATATTCTGATTCTTTTATCTTATATCTACGAGTCCCAAATTGATTCCTATTTTGAGCCCATTGTTGAAGCCACTGTGTCATTCCATCTCGTCAAGAGTCTTCCTCTTTTTTGCTGACCTTCCACTTTACCAAGCACGATGGACTTCTCCAGGGACTGGTCCCTCCTGATACCATGTCCAGAGTACGTGAGACGAAGTTTTGCCGTCCTTGCTTCTAAGGAGCATTCTGGCTGTACTTCTTCCAAGACAGACTTGTTCTTTCTGGCAGTCCCTGGTATGTGCAATATTCTTCACCAATACCATAATCCAAAGGCATCAATTCTTGGATCTTATTCATTGTTCAGCTTTCACATGCACATGAGGTGAGTGAAAAAATCCTGGCTTGGATGAGGCGCACCTCAGTTCGCAAAGTGCAGGGGGCTCGCACATATCAGTGTTTGGGAGGATGGTGCAGGACTGGGCAGTATTTCGTTCTGTTGTACATAGGGTCTGTACGAGTCTGAACCCACTTGACAGCACCTAACAAAAAGAACAACAAACCTACATTACGATATTCCATAACGGAGTGTATGTTTGTGTGTTGTGTGTATGTTATAGACAGACAGACAGAGGCATTCGATCCCTGGGTACTGCAGATGGTTTGCACTGAACTACTAACCTAAAAGTCGGCAGTTTGAACCTGCCCAGCAGGGCCACAGAAGAAAACCCTGGCGATCTGCTTCTGTGAAGATTATAGCCAAGAAAACTCCTTGGATGAGTTCTCCTCTGTAACACATGGGGCCGCTATGCGTCAGAATTGACTCTGTGGCAATGGGTTATATAGGTCTCTCTCTCTAGATATATCTAATATAGAGGCCCTGAATGGTGCCAACAGTTAACTAAACAGTTGGTGGTTCGAGACCAACCAGAGATGCCTAGGAAGAAAGCCCTAGAGATCTACTTTAAAAAAAAAAACAGCCATTGAAAACCCTGTGGAGTCCAGTTCTGCTCTTGACATACCTGGGGTCACCGTGTGTTGCAGCCGACTTGACAGCAGCTGGTGTGTATGTATGTGTTTGTGTGTTTTGTGTGTGTAATACACACACACGCATTTTCAAATAGCTGTCCACCTCCTCTTTCCACCCGGATGATGCACGTCTTGGACTCTCTGTGCCGAGACAGCGACAACAGCAGCAGTATTCTGTGTCTCTAGTCTGTCTCCTAAGGCGACTCGGCTGGGATTTATTGCCCCTTCTGCCCTCGCCAGGCCCAGGCAGAAGTCCCAAGGTCAGCCGCCCCGGGGAACCCTTGTCTTCCTCAAGAGACCCAGACAGGAAAGTAGGCCTTACCCAGAGGCCAGGTTTCTTTCCTTCTGTGTGTAAACTTCCGATTTTCAGCTCTACTTTCTGCAAGAGACTCTGGTTTATGAATTAGTGACTTTCCACTGGGTGAAAATATTTAAAGATAACAGCAGTAAAATTGAAAATGCAGCATATACATAATAATTTTGCAGCACAATTTTTGTCCATTAAGGCTTTATTAATAAGAATGACTGTAAGACATTTTAAAACTATAATATGCATAGAAATGTTAAATGAGGTAATTAATTAATGAATGCTCTCGGAGATTTTTAAGGCAATTTCGACATGCTTTTTAGATTGATTAAACCACTGAAATGCCTCTGAATCCTGCATTTATTGGCAAGAAGAAAATGTAGGCAGCCGTCAGTGAGCTAAAGTTGAACTCCAGTTTAGTATTTAAAGAAAGTGCTTGAGACAAGCACTTCACGTTCCTTATTGACGAAGATTCCAGAAAATATATAACCCACATTGTATCACCCTCAAGTTGAAGCACATCTGTGTCTACTCTGTGTCTCACGGTGTGAAATAATAATTTGGATTTATAGTGCTTTCCACCAGAAGGTCTTTAAAAATAACTATAGCCAGATCTCAGACATTCATCTCAGAGGAGAGCAATATTCCCCCAGATTAGTTTTGGCTTTGACATAGAAAAGGTTTGTGATTGTGACTTTGTGAGAGACAACTCTTGTGATTTTCTTTGGTGAATAGTATAATTTTATTTCCCAAGGGCTGGCTTCCCTCGGACTAACGATACATCCCAGAGATTCACATGCCGTTCTCAATCATGTGGCCTCCTCCTACCGTTTGAGGAAAGAGATACTCTGAGAGGCCAAGGGAGTCTTGAATATCTTTTTTTAGAGTCGCTGACTTTTATTTTCTAGCTCAGTGAACTCAGACAAGCCACACAAACTCTCTGAGCTTTTTTCCCCATCTAGGTAATGAGACAAGGGAATGGGATTTGATGCTCTTGAAGGCCCCTTCAAACTTAAAAGAATTTCTGCTCTATTTGCCTGAGGTAGAGTTGTGAGGAAAGAGAGTCCCTGTGATTAGGAGTCCTCAGTCTTTTTTTTAGTCATAAAGCCCAAAGCCATGGAACCTTGGACTTTGCCATTTTGGACATGGCCCTCAGATGCATGTAAGTGTGTGTATGCATGAGCACACACGCACCCCCCCCCACACACTCGCAAGTACAGTCTCACACACCACACACATGCTCACACACCCCACCCCCACACTCCTGCTCACTCCTTCACTTGAAAACTAGTTAGCAGCTGAATGTATTTCTTCTCAGGGGACAAGAAAGCACCCCTGTCCTCGGCATAGAGCTCTTGCATGAAGTTTATAAGCAAAACTCTTCACTGACTCTAACTGCTACAGTCTGTCCTCTCAGAATCTACAAAATGCTTCCAGGGTGAGCCTGCTGACCTTCCATCTTGACAAAGCTTTTTAGCCTTAACGCAAGCGTTGCTCATTAAAACTCAGAGGAACTGTTTGTATTTTCCTGACTGAAAATGGAATCTTGTCTGAGGCATTCTTGACAACCTCCTGTGGCCACACGCGTTGTTAGCGATCTTCGTACTTCACAGTTACTGAACCGGATTTTTTTTTATCTGAAGGATCCCTACATACCTCACGAGCAGCATCCTCCAAGGCCATCTCATTGACATTCAGCCACTTGGTGAGTGCAGCCTGGGAGGCTCTACAGAGGCAAGGCAGTGTGAGTTCTCCCCATTAGGTCACTCGGCAGAAAGTCCTACAAATTGTATTCTTGAAGGGGCCCCCAGCACACGTGCCCAGAAAGATTCCTAGGATTGGTGAAAATGTCACAAACACTTCCTACAGCACAGACGGGGGCGCGCCCACAGGGGTGAAGCTTTGTGACAGGCAGGCGATACCTGTTCTCTCTCTTCAGGGGCTGAGGGTTTAGGAATTGGTTTCCTCTGTGCTCATCTCCTCAGTCCCTCTGGGCTTCGTCGTTTCATCTCTGCTGTTAGTAAGCATCCTGCTGGCATTGTGCTTGCTGGTCATTTACGGATATCCCTGCATCTGTTGTAAGAAAGAGTCTCATCATCGTCACCATTTTCATCACTGCTATGTCAATAAGCACAACACGTACTGAGGACCTGTTCAGTGCCAGGCCCTTGGCCACATCCATCCTATTCATTATTTTAAATGATCCAAATCATTCCATAAAGAGAATATCATCCCCATCTTCAGATGAGACAAATGAGGCTTGAAGGTTGCCCGAGTCCACGTGGCCATTAGATGCCAGAGCTGAGAGCAGCCCTGGGTGTTAGGCTCCTCATCCATTGCTCTGCCCTTCTCCTGACAAGCCCCAAGCAGAGACATGATGGTGGTAGCAGCTCTCTCAATGGTGGGACCCATCACAATCATCACTATTCAGGGTGTTGTTTGGAGACCGCAATGGACACATGGAGTAATACCAGTATTTGGTGGTTAATTACCTGGTGGACTTTATTAGGAGAATGAGCTACACAATTAATTTCTAATGGACCATAATAAGGCATGTCATTTGATGCAGTTAAAATTTATCGTCTCAGAAATCCTTTCCAGCCAGAAATCCAGTTCTTTTTTGTGTTCCTTGGGACAGACAGTACTGATGTGAATGGCTCTCTCCTCACGGGGTGTTGCATGCCTGAAACAACGTTAACTTCAATACATTACCTGTTGCCAACTTCATTTTGCGTTCCTGGCCTAGATCTGAAGAATTCCTCCATTCCCGAAGCCATTCAGATAGATGGAGCAAACTTTCCTGATTTTGTTAGATGCCTTTGGAGCAGAGACCAATGGACACACCGTTTGTACACGCCTGCTTTTCTGCAGTGGACCTGCTAGTTTGGAATGTCTCCAGTTAGTACCCAGGCTTCTGGTGGCCTTGATCTGAGAAGTCCACAGTGGAGTTTAATACCACTGGGGAACAAAGATGTGAATGGCTCCAGAGGAAGAAATACCTGCCAGATCACCAACTGAGTGCTGTGCCTACTGTTGTTCCCCTGGTCTGATCTGTCACGTGTGGGAAATGAGGTTTATTTCAGCAGGAAAGCACTCACACTCAAGGAAAAATAACAGGTGCAGTGCCCTGAAACAATCAATATTAATATTTTGATATATTTTATTCTATTCTTTTTCTATGCATACATATTTTTTCTTTTAAATAGTTGAGATCCTGGTGCATTTGTATTTTCTTCTGGGTCGCCGAAACTTAGCGCTGTATCATTCACTTTTTCCAATTACTAACAGTGCTTTACAGATAAACCTTCTATTGACTGTGAAACAGTGCTTTTTATGGTAGGCCATAGTTTGTCTAACTCTTCATTGCTGGTCATTTGAGTTGTTACTAATTGTTTACCTTTTGGAATAATATTAACGCGAACACTTGGAGTATGAAGCTTCTCTGTATGCTGGGTTATTTCACTTTGAAAAAAAATTTTTTTGAAATGAAATGTTGAAGTCAGAGTATCACCCTTTTTGAGGTTCTTGACACACAGGCCTGATTATGCTCCAGAAGAAACCTCGGCCAACTCTCCCGTTCTCAGAGCTGCGAAGCCTTTCTCCACATGCTCAGCTAAGATTAGGTATCGATTTGCAAATCTTCACAAATTTTGAGAAAAAAATGGCACCTTGTTGTGGTTGTAGTTGGCATTTCGATGAATGAAGGGTTCATTTCTCCCCATGGTTCCTTTTCTTGTCTTGCACCGCCATGCTGGCTGCCCTGATGGCCCTCCACCCCGGAGCTGCCTCTCCAGATCTTCGGTCACACAAGGGTTTCTCAGCCTCAGCACCGTTGACACTTTGAGCTGGGTAATCCTCTGTTGCTGAGGGTGAGTCCGTTCATTGTAGGGGTCTCAGGAGCATCCCTGGCCTCCACCTCGTAGATGTCAATGGTGCCTCTTCCCCAGGAGTGACAACCATAAATGTCACCGTGTATGGCCAGATTCGCTCTAAGGAGCACAATCTCCTCTGGCCGAGAAGCACTGGTCCACACTGTACCCACTGTGACTGTGAGCCGTCCCCACTCAGTAACCCTCCCACTCACCAGGCTTACAGAATGAAGCTGCTACAGTAGCGGAGGCCATCTGTGCCCTGAGCCTGGTGCAGCCTTCCACCTCGTCTCCCAAGTACTGGGACTGTGGGAAATACCGTAGCCTTTTTACGTGATGTAATTTCTACTTCATGGGGGTCATTTTGCTTCCTCCAGACTGCATGCTCCTTGAGGACAGGATCTGGGTCTGACTCATTGGCATGGACCTCTCCATGCCTAGCAGCCAGCCAGCCAGCCAGCGCAGAGCAGTCGCTCAGGACGTGTGCTGGGGCAGGGGGGCAGGTTATCTTGATGACCCAACAAAGCCCCCGCTTATGTCAGGATCCCTTAATTCACAACCAGGCTGTGGCCTTTCCTTTCTCAGCCGCCGCCCAGTGGCCATGCCCAAAACCTCCCTGGCAAGGAAAGGGTGGAGAGCCATGTGAGATTCACCATCAGGAGGTAGGTTTAAAAAGTAAAGTGAAAACCGTAGAATCCCCACTTGGCTTTAAACTTGAGGGGAAAGAAAAATCTCAAAATATCGCTTCCCGCAGGAACTCAAGGAGAAAATACAGGTATTGGTATGGAGTGAGTTTATTACCTTTCAGGCAGCCAATTTAATGTTCAAAAAGAGAAAACGTGATCAATGTGGCAAAATTATTTTGAATTCTCTTTTGGGGGTTTTGTGTATTTAACTCTCAGTACGTTTTGATGCGATTGTGTCCTTTTCCCAACATCTGAAATGTGATATTCAGACCATCGCCTAAGCCTGTCTCATGTCTACACATTGTTGGTTTCAGCCACCCTAACTAGCTCTGTGGAGCGGAAGGGCCTTTTTCTGTTCCTGAGTAACCCCCTCAGCTGTATGAATGGGTCGCAGTGGGTAGGAGATGGTCATTGCTTATTGGCCATTTGCACAGCTTGCCAGGGAGAGATGAAGAGAGATGGATTCCAGCCTGAAGAAGGCTGACTGGATTGCGCCCTGATGCTTGGCATCTGGCAACAGCAGAGTGATCGTCTGTGCACGAATGAGCAACAGTGATGAGCAGTGAGCTAGCAGGAGCACTGCGGGCCTGGGAATAAGACCCATCTGAGTTCTGCCAGTTCTCACCACGTGTCCTTTACGGGATGCCTTGCACGAGGGACACCAGGCAGTGCAGGCACACTATGGGGACTCTGCACATTTTGTGATTACAGTAGTTTTCTGTACCACCTGAGCTGTCTGCAGGAAGTCAGCTTAGACATGATCTTGGAAAGAGAAAGTGGTGGTAGCATGTGAATTCTTTGGGGAAGGTATTCCAGGTACAGATGACACCTGGAAAATAGAAAGAAAGAACAAATGAGAACTAGGTGATGTGTTTGGTTCCACTGACTCGATGAGTTTTTGTTGCTGTCCTAATAACCTTCATGTAGAAGCTCAAATCTTTCTAAAAAATGTGTTATTTTCAGCTTTGCCAGTTAAACTTTGGAGAATAAATTCATCTTAAAATACATTGTTAAAGTCATTCATTGTTAAATGAGGAAATATTTTTCATGTTGCTATCGTGTGTTCACTTATTTCCAGTGCTAGGTCATAGCCCTGTGAAGCCATTCCTACAGACGAAGTACCACGGGCTAGCTACGGGGATGCTAGTGATCTTACATGATTCGGGGGCTGTTATCAGAGAGTGTGGACCAGGTGTTCTTAACCAGGGGAGGTACCAGACCCCATATCCTCGTGCATCCAAATCTGTGCCTCCCTGGTTAAGAACCCTCTTTGGGAGGACAGCGTGTCCCTTCCGCTTGGTGTCTTGATCTGCAGCTATTTAGGGGTAATGGTCAGACTATTCAAGGTAGAGGGCCCAGTGAGGTTCTGAAGGCCAGGTGCACAGTACAGGTGTTCCCTGTGGAGAACATAGCCTGTGTCATGCTATGACAAGGTAGGAAAATCTGCTTCCTCCAATGCCAACCCTGGCCCACTCTGATTATTGTGATCGGTGCTCTCTGGGAGCATTAAGGCTTTAGCCTGGGTGAGGAGTATATAAATTGGCCCATTAGGCGGTTGCTGTCTATAGAATCAGAAGTTGAGATAAAAGGTATAAAAATTTCATTTTTCTTAACCATTTTCTCAGTAAGTTGAAACGCTGTATCATTTTGGCCTCCAGTAGCACTGTATTCATTTTAATCGTGGCTTGGTGTTGTGCCATAAGCACGGAGTCATTTGTAATGCTACCCAGTGCTGTTCACAGGGGAAGGTCTCCACTTTCCCTGTTCCCAGAGTTGCGCATCTTCTGAGCAACTCTTTAGTTTTTATTTCGAGCACTGGGACTCTGTAGCTTGAGACCCGTCCTAGCAAATACGTGGGATCTTATGGCAACATTTGGTTTGCAAAGCTCACTCCTGACTTTGTTCTATCTTACCCATGTATAGATATATAAATTAGCTGAAGTTTTTTTTTTTAAGGGAAGAAATACATGGTTTTACCTATAACCTGCTCACTCCCCAGACAAGCTCAGTGAAAAGGTCCAGACTTGCTGTTCAGTGAGGAGAAACGTAGTATCAAGTCCTTGATGTACATTTCAGCAGGTGGATGGCTCTGTTGTTTGCAGAAGTTAGAGGCTTTCTGTTTTTTTGCATATGGGTGGACCATATTTAGGTGTTTTAGTCAGATGGCCTGTGTAATAGTGAACAAATGACTTTGCGCTCTGCATAGATGTTACTTGTACAAAGACGGAGTGCCCCATTGCAGTTCAGAAATCATAGCCCGCGGAGCCATGCCAAGTGGAACATAGGTCCCCAGCCAGTGGAGTTTGGGAGGGTTGGTCCACAATACACACTGCAGAGCACAGCATTATGAATGTGGGAGGATAACTCACCTAGATATCAGGGAGAGTTGGTGCTGATGTAACTTGTTGTGACAAAGCCCGTCCCGGCCCCTTAGCTCTAAAGCCTACCATGGTTGTCGGCCCTACTGTCAGCACCACGCTCTCTCTCCAGGCCTGACATCATTCATGACAGGCTGCTTAGGAAAGGGTTTAAACGTAATCAGCGTCTTCTTCAATTCCTTTACTTTTCTAATGTTTGTTTGTTTTCTTCTTATTGAAAAAGTAAAACATGTGCATTGTAAAAATTAAAATATAGAGAAGCAAAAAGAGGGAAACAAAAATCAACCATCATCCCACTACCCAGAGATAACATTGCTATTGATGCTTTAGTAGGTGCTCCCAGATAGACTGCTTGGATTCTCACATAAATACTCACAAACACTCCTTAACTGTCCTCGCCCCTTCCCTCCCCTCCCCTCCCCTCTCCTCTCTTCCTCTTTCCTCCCATCCTTTTCCCTCCTCTCCCCTCCCCTCCCTTCCTCTTACCTGCCCTCCCTTCATTCTTCTCCCCTCCCCTGTTTTCCCTTCCCTTTCCTTTCCTTCTTAACAAAAAGGGGATCACGGAAACAGAAGGCATCTTTTTCTCAACAATGGACTGTCATCTTCCTTTTCATGTCTACACAGTCCATATATGATTTCCCTTATATGGATTTACTATCCAAAACCAAACCAAACACATTGCCATCGAGTCAATTCCGACTCACAGCGACCTTAAAGGACAGAGTAGAACTGCTCCATAGGGTTTCCAAGGACCAGCTGGTAGATTCGAACTGCCAACCTTTTGGTTAGCAGCCAAACTCTTAACTACTGTGGCACCAGGGCTCCAGATTTACTATAAAATCTTTTTAAAAGAAACCTTATTGTTAAATATTTAGATCATTTCCATTTTTATGACAATGTGTTGATAAATGTCCTTGTAAAAAAAATCTTTGTATGGTTCATGTGATTCCCTTAAACCAGATTCCCAGAATTTCTGGATCAAAGGATAGACACAATTTTAAGACTTTTTAATATAGATTTCCAAATGGCACTCTCTAAGTCGTATCAAGTTATGCTATCAATACATAAATACCAGTTTCCCTGTACATGCATAAGGATTGGGCATAGTGATTACAAAAATTTTCATGCCAGTTTGACAAGTGAAAAATATTTTATGATGCATATTTTTAAATATATATCATAATATATTTTTGTCGTAATATATATTTTATTATAAAATTAAAAATATATATCAATCTTCATTTTTTTGATAGCGAAGTGGAACTTCTGCATGTCTGTTATACATCTGTGGTCCTTATTTTGTAAATTGCCTGTTTATACCCATGCTCATTTTTCTTTA
Organism: Loxodonta africana; assembly: GCF_030014295.1. Lineage (NCBI taxonomy): Eukaryota > Metazoa > Chordata > Mammalia > Proboscidea > Elephantidae > Loxodonta > Loxodonta africana. The sequence goes on from NC_087357.1 coordinate 9,400,794, forward strand.
GGCATAGTTGTCTTTTTTTCTTTTGAAGTTTTTATTCATCTTACAGGTTTTTTTTTTTTTTTGTTTTGTATTTTACTTTTTAATGTTGTTTATGGGGATTTTTAAAACTTTAAATTTTAAATAATTTTAGACTTACAGAAGAATTTCAAAGATAGTACAGAGTTTTCATATACCCTTCCCCAGGCCACGCCTGATGTCAACATCTTATATACCCAGGGTTCATTTCTCTAAACCAGGGTTTCTGAACCTTGGCACTGTTGGTACTTGGGGACAGATATTTTTTGGTTATGGGAGCTGTCCTGTACAATGTAGGATGTTAGCTTCACCCCAGTTTCTATCCACTAGGTGTTAACAGTCCCTTCTCCTTTCCCCGAACTGTGACAACCAAAAGGTCTCCAGATACTTTCAGATATCCCCTGGGAAGTAAAATCATGCCCAACTGAGAACCACTGCTCTAGGCTAAGAAATTAAATGTTGGTACATTACTGTTAACTACAGACTTTGTTCAGATTTCACCAGCTTTTCCACTAATGTTCTTTTTCTGTTCTAGGATCCAATCCAGGATACCCTGTTGCATTTAGTCATCATGTCTGTTTATGGTAATTTTTGATCTTTAGATGTTTTTATTATCTCGATCTTTTTTCCTTTGTGCTTTCAGTGGGGCTTAGAAAGCTCTTTCTTAGCTTACAATCCCCTCCAGTATTTTCATCACATTTAAGTCCATAATCCCTCTGGCTATCTTTCCCTGTATGGTGTAAGGTTGGGATCGATTTTTCCTAAATGGTTTGCCAGTAGTCTACAGACCATTGATGAGATAAGCCATTATTTCTCCACTGGTTGGAAATGCCAATCATGTATGAATTCTCTTTTATACAAGGGTTTTCCTGACTTATACAATGGTTCCCTTTGAGAAATTTTCATGCAACAAACTCAGGTCCCAGAGTTTGTCTCCTGGCCTCTGTTTAAACTTAAACCCAAAGCTCTAGATGGCCAGAAATCAGTCGTGGCTCTTTGAGCAGCTGCATTTGTTTTCTAGTTTTCTTCTTGGCCTCTGAAGAATTTCCTTACATTCTTATAAGCTCAGCCATATATTTGAAATATGTATTTATGTTTACTTTCAAGGTTTTTAGTTGCTCTACATGAGGATTTTTCAGGTCTCCAATCTACCATGTTGCAGGAAATAAAAGATATCATGTATTTATTTTTTCCAGTAGAATTTTGTTGAGTTGGCCATCCATGAAAAAATAATGTTAGGATTTTCCTTGGGTTTTTAAAAATTGAATGTGTGAATTAGTTGAATTGTCACTACAATATTGTTTTTTCTATGCATGTACATGGTATGCCTCTTCATTCATACAAGTAGACTTAACTGATGTCTGTATTTTAAGATTCTTTTTGGCTGACATTAATAGGCTTTTTCTAACATCATTACAGCTTTAATCAAGCTATGAATCAGAGTGAGCTATTTCCCATATTAAAAGATTTCTGCAAACATGTGAAGTAACTTCCTAATATTCAGGTTGTATGGCAATGTTAGACATTTAGCTTGATTCCTAATTTTTCACCATTATAAATCAAACAATGAATATCTTGGTGTATAAAACTTTGACCACACTTCAGATTATGTTCTTAAGCTATATGACTGGAACATTTTTAAAGTTTTTGAGTCTTTATTATCAATTGCTTTGTAAAGAAGTTGCAGCGGTGTGCACTGCCATTAGCAGGGTACGAGAGTTTCTGGGTCCCTATATTCACTCTAGAATCAAGTATGTATTTTTTTACATTTTGCTAATTTGCTAAGTAAAAAATAGTGTTTTTGTTGAATTTCAATAAGGCAGAATTTTTTTCTAATGTTTACTTGCCATGTGTATTTCCTGTTTGGGGAATTATACTCTCCCTCCTCTTCAGCTCTTTGAGTGTTAGGGTTTTTCCTGGGAGTCTTTAACGCCTTGTTTCTTTCATGTCACTAGGGTCTGTGGTGTTAGTCTGCATCATTTGAGCTGGCGTATACCCATTGCCCACTGGCATCAAGTCAGTTCCTACCCATAGCGACCCAGTAGGACAGAGTAGAACTGCCCCAGTTTCCAAGTCTGTAATCCTTACAGAAGCAGACTATCACATCTTCTCCCACAGAACAGCTGATGAGTTCGAACCACCAAGCTTTTGGTTAGCAGCCGAGCGCTTTAACCACTGCACCACCAGAGTTAGTGTGTGTGTGTATATATATATATACATGTATATAATATTATATAAACCTGTTGCCTTTGAGTCGATTCCAACTCATAGTGGTGCTATAGGACAGAGCAGAGCTGTACCACAGTTTCCAAGGAGCGGCTGGTGGATTTGAACTGCCAACATTTTGGTTAGCAGCCAGGCTCTTAACCACTGTGCCACTAGGGGTTAAAAAAAAAAAAAAGAGTGACTCCTAAATCATCTGACTTTCTTTTGTACCTTTCCACCATTGTATTCTGACTTCTTTGTCTTTAGAGTATTGGGGTAGCTATGACAACATAAAATAATGATGGGTCTAGAGGAAATTGACAGATGTATCAAGAGACCTGAAATGTAAGAGTGATAACAAATTTAAAAGTTTTACTGGGTACAGAATACATACAAACTACTGTCCTTGATGCTATTGGGGACCCAGTGAAGAAGAAGATACTTTGTCTGTCCCAAGATGCTCACAGTCTAGTGAGAGAGAGAAAGGCAAACCAGAAACCACAAGTAATGCAAGAAGAGTCAAAGCTAGGCCTAGAGACCCAGCCCTGAGAACTGGTAGAGCTTCAGGGAGAAGATGGCCTTAGTGCTGAGCCTTACAAGGATGATTCTAGATGGTTCTAGTTGGGAATGGGAGAAGGACATCCACGGGCTAGAAGCAGCACCACATGGAAATTCAGAATGACTTGAATGGTAAATAGAACGTGTGCTTGGGTCACTGGGGTCTCGAAAGGCTGCAAGCAGAATATGGTTATGGAAAAGAAGTTTAAGACCAGGCAGGAAGGGTGATCCATACCCAAGATTTCAGACTTCCCTGTGGGTGTTGTGAAGCTCTCCAGGGCCATGATAAGTGACCATACTTGCATTCGATCTGTATGAAATCCATGTTTATAGAGTTAAAGCTAATGTCTTATTCTTAAGATCTATTCCAACTTTCTCAGGATTTCCTTGTAAAATTACATCCTATGATCTCAAATCACAAATCAAAAGCGTGCGTGCATGTGTGGACAGATTTGACTAGGCCGAAATACCACTGATCTCTCAGGCTCAGCTCAAGACTTGCAAATGAGCCTCCTGCTTTTCTCCTGAGCATCAGTGGAGTCGGCACACGAGGCACTGAATCCAGGATTAGGAGAGAAAGGACTGGAAGAGGATTTTTTAACATGATGTAATTGAATGTGAATCGTTAATTACATTATGAAACTGAAAGCACAAAAACCAGAGCCTCTGCAGCTGAGTTGAATTAGTTCCTCAACCAAAAGAAATTGAGTCCAGGTCAAAAGACGTGCAGGCCCAGAATGCTAAGTGTAGGACAGCCTAGCTCACTTCCGCTCCACCTGCCCAGCACGAATAGCCTTCCTGTGGCTCCACGCACCTCCCAGCTGTCCCTGCCTTGTCCAGAACGTGCCAGTCACATGCGTATCGCCACGGCAAATGGTCTCGCTTTTGTCTTTAAAAAAAATTTAAGAACAGTTTTCCAAGATATAATTCCCACACCATAGCTGCCTTGCACTGTGTTGCTTCAGCCAGCAGTATCTTCCAGAAGGGTAATTATAAAAAAACCGCATTGAACTTCCGAAGCTTGCATATTATTCAGCAAGCGTGGTGACTTCAAATTCAGAGTCCCTAAAACCTAAAACACGTTCCTTAACACTTTTTCCAGAGAAATTTTCTTCTTGGATTTTTTTTTTCCCCCTGCAAGGAGTTCTTGCAATGTACATGCCTTTCCAATCTCAGACAGAGTCTGATCATCTCATTTTCCCTAATAACACACCAGGGTTTGCTGTCTGGTTTGCATGGCCTGGCCTGTAAAGCCGACCTGCTGCTTCCTTCCTGAAAATTGCCCTCACATGGCTGGGCTGGTGGTCGTGTCGGTAATAAAAAATGTGTAATTTCAAATGGAGGGAAAACCATAGAGACAACTACTGGCTATTTAGGAAGTAAGTGATCTCATTCAAAGTGTAATTGAGCACTGTGCTTCCCTGCCTTCACTCTTCCACCCACCTGGCTTTTGTCTAATTTTCTATCCGTCTGTGCCTTTGCTAAGACAGAGTGCAGAGAAAGAAAGTAAAATTGGAATTGGCCAAGTTTGCCACTTAGTGTATGAAAGTTTCTTAGTGGAAAAGAGCAGGAGCTGATGTCCATGGTAAAACAGTTACAGTGAGATCTGTACATTTGAAATCTTGTTACAGTCCAGTCCCCTGTGGGTTGGCTCATAGCCCCACATTCCCCCACTTGTCTCTTTCAGCCAAATGGATTAGTAGCACCCACCGATATGGCGGCCCAGTTAAGGCAAACAGGCTTCCACTACCTTCCTGAGCAAAGAGCAAGTGATTCAGGAAAAACAAAAGGCCAGAAGAGCTCAAAAATGGCTCTACCATTTGAGATGTAGACTTTAGTCTCAAAATGATTTTTTCTTTCCTTGTGGCCATTGAAGATGAGAGAACCCAGACTCCTGTAGAATACCATGCTCTTGTCGTCGTACAAGTGAGAACAAAATTATCTCCAGATTTAGGACCCCTGAGGGTGCAGGGGAACAGTGGGACGCAGACCCCAAATTCTCATAAAAAGACCAGACTTAATGGTCTGACTGAGACTGGAAGGACCCTGGTGGTCATGAACCCCAGACCTTCTGTTGGCCCGAGACAGGAACCATCCCAGAAGCCAGCTTATCAGACATGGATTGAACTGGACAGTGGGTAGGAGAGGGATGCTGGTGAGGATTGAGCTACTTGGATCAGGCGGACACTTGAGGCTATGTTGGCACCTCCTGCCTGGAGGGGAGATGGGAGGGTAGAGGGGCTTAGAAGCTGGCAAAGTGGACACAAAAAGAGGGAGTGGAAGGAGGGAGCGGGCTGTCTCATTGTAGGGAGAGTAATTGGGAGTAGATAGCAAGGTGTATATAAGTTATTATGTGAGAGACTGACTTGATTTGTAAACTTTCACTTAAAGCACAATAAAAATTATGAAAAAAAAATTATCTCCAGACTTGAGGAACTTACCCTCTGTCACAAATTTACCAACTCGCCCACTCTGTAAGGGGCAGCTGCCATGCCTATTTCCCACCATTGTATCCTCAGCTCATAACAGGATGCCTGACCATAGCAGGTGCTTAAAAGAATTTTGAGTTATTGAATTAATGTTTACCCCTAAGAGATGGTCAAAAGTCCTCTGGCAATGCTTTTAGATGGGGATTCAGTATTTCTTTTATTTTTTTCTCTTTTTTATTGTGCTTTAAGTGAAAGTTTGCAATTCAGGACAGTTTCTTATACAAACACTTATACACATGGTTTTACTTGACCCTAGTTGCTCTTCCTATAACGTGACAGCACACTCCTCCTCTCCACCCTGTATTTCCCACATCCATTCAACCAGCTCCTGTCCCCTCTGCCTTCTCATCTCACCTCTGGACAAGAGCTGCCCACATAGTTCCATGTGTGTTCTCTAGCTAAGAAGCACACTCCTCATCAGTATTATTTTCTGTCTTATAGTCCAGCCTAATGCTTATCCTAAGGGTTGGCTTCGGGAATGGTTTTAGTTCTGGGCCAACAGAGTGTCTGGGGGCTGTGTCCTCTGGGGTTCTTCCAATCTCAGTCAGACCATTAAGTCTGGTCTTTTTACTAGAATTTGAGTTCTGCATCCACTTTTCTCCTGCTCCATCAGGGATTCTCTGTTGTGTTCCCTGTCTGGGCAGTCATAAGTGGTAGCTAGGCACCATCTAGTTCTTCCAGTTTCAGGCCGATGGAGTCTCTGGTTTATGTGGCACTTCCTGTCTCTTGGGCTCTTATTTTCCTTGTGTCTTTGGTGTTCTTCATTGTCCTTTGCTCCAGGTGCATCTTAGATGGCCACTTGCTATCTTTAAGACCCTAGATGCCACCCACCAAAGTGGGATGCAGAATGTTTTCTTAATACACTTTGTTATGTCAGTTGACCTAGATGTTCCCTGAAATCATGGTCCCCAGACCCCTGCCCCTGCTACTCTGTCCTTCGAAGTGTTTGGTTGTATTCAGGAAACTTCTTAGCTTTTGGTTTAGTCCAGGTGTGCCAACTTCCCGTGTATTGTGTGTTGACCTTCCCTTCACCTAAAGGGAATTCTGTATTTCTCATTTCCTATTATCTGGTAGGTAAGTGAGTCTTCTGGATTTTACTGGACTCCTCATGGGCTAAAAGCCCTTGCTAAAGATATGAGCCATCATTTAAATGATGTCAGTCACTTGGCAAATGTTTCTTGAGTGCCAGGCATCATCTCGGTGTTCAGAAGCCTGAATTGAGCAAGACAAGCTCCCCGTTCGCCTACAGCTTACTTGTTAGTGGATACAGATGGACAGCAAATAGATGCATCATGAGACATTTCAAGTGGTGATAAGAGCTTTTGCAGAATGCTGAAATCAGGTGGTGTGATCAGGTTGACTATTTGTTGCCTTCTTTAGATGTGGTGATCTGGGAAGGATTCTGTAATAAGGTGATGTTTAATCTGAGATCTGCATGCTAAGAAGGAGCCTACCTTGTGAAGATAGAGAGGATGACTATTTTAGGAACAGCTGGGGAAGAGTCCCTGACATGACACAAGGACATAGTTGGCAGATTCAAGGGACAAAGTTAAGTCCAGCACGGACGAAGAGCAGAAGAGACAAGGGAGAGACCATTTGAGCTCAGGGAGGTGGGCAAGGGCCAGATCATATCAGGAGAAATTTGTAATTTAAGGTGGATGGAAAGCCATTGAACGGTTTTAAGTGGAGAATTGCAAGGATCTGACTTACATTTTCTCAAGATCTCAGTAGAAGCAGAAAAGTAGACGAAGCAGTAAAGCCATTGAGATGGAAGGGAATGGACAATTGGCATTGAGTGGTATAAGTTGAGATGGGGAAGTGTGGATGGGTTCGAGATATGCTGTAGTTGGGTAGAGTTAACAGGGCTTGCTGGTAGATTCCACGTGGAGAGAAAGGAAGGAAGGAATCAAGGTAACTCCCGGGTTTGTGATAAATAACTCATTGAATTTAGGGACAGGACAGTTATCTCCAAACCCAAACCAAGCCTATTGTCATTGAGTCAATTCCAGCTCATAGTGACCTTATAGGACAGAGTAGAACTGCTCCATAGGGTTTCCAAGGCTGTAAATATTTACAGAAGTAGGCTGTCACATCTTTCTTCTATGGGGTGGCTGGTAGGTTCAAACTGCTGACCTTCAGGTTAGCAGCTGAGCGCTTAACCACTGCACCAGCTGGGCTCCTTGAAAGTTAGCCCAGGCCCTGTCTAATCATTTAATGATTATTTTCAGATTAATTGGACAGCGAGCAGGTCATAAAGGCTGTATATTCATTGGTCGCTTGGTAGAACCTTCATGACCAGACAGAGATTTGATGTGTCTGTGAGTTCCTAAGAAAACCCTGGTGGTGTAGTGGTTAAGTACCACGGTTGCTAACCACGAGGTTGGCAGTTCAAATCCACCAGGTACTCCCTAGAAACTCTATGGAGCAGTTCTACTCTGTCCTATACGGTCGCTATGAGTCGGAATGGACTCAAAGGCAGTAGGCATTGGGTTTGAGTTCCTGAACTGTGCACATAGTTGTGGCCATGTCAAAAGATGACTGTAAATTCACATCATGGAGAAAGTACCCTAAACAACTAAAAGGCCCTGGATACGAAATTAGAAATGTTAAGATTAATGGAAGACTGAGCAAATTTAGACAAATTTAGAAATTTCTTAGAAACTACTACGCTTAGGGGAGACAAGATCAGACCAGAAGTTCATTTTCCGTGTTGCTGTTTAGAGGCATTTTGAGTTTAACCCATGGTGCTGTTAGTATATTGAATGGTATTTACATTTTGCCACTGCCTTTTCTTTAAACATGCAACTTTAAAAGGATGTTTGTGTTCTTAAGTGTGATTTTATTATATTCAAGAAGCTTTTCTTTTAGCCTTGCCAACCGTAGTTACAGGTCAATAATGGAAATCATTAGGGACGTAAAATTCTCCTATGAGAAGCTTTCTTTACAGTAAACTTTTCTAACATATAGCTCTTTAGTTGAGCCATAATAAGGATCATTCCATAGTCTACTAGCCAAGAAACCCTTTTAGCATACTGACCATCAAAGGAATAAAAAGCAGAGCCCTGAAACTGTTAATATAATGAATTGGAGGGTTTCTCATTATCCCGTATCTAAACCTGCCTAATGACAAGCTATCCACTAAGATGATCAAGAAGATACTCGACGGTTCAGAGATGGCAGTGAATCTCTCTGGTTCCCTTTTGTGTGTGTGTTTTAAATCCCAAATAGAAACAATACATATGTTTTCCTTCTCCACATTTATTTTTAGAAAATCTGGAAGATGGAATGTCTCTCAGTTCAGCCACATGCCTCCCATTAGCCTTAATGGGATAAAGGCATCTGCATGGGGGAAGAAAAAACCCTCAAGTACATAAATAAGAGCAGACCCGTGGCACGGAGGCCACCCCACTCAAGGACACAGCTCACGATGTCACTGCACTCAGACTCCCATGTGGATTAGTTGGGATCGACCAGCCAGGGCCCCTTTGGTGCTCGGCACCCTGCAGTGTTTTCCTGGCCCATGTCTTAGTCCGCAGATCTGGGTAGAGCAGGCACTGCAGTGGTTGCTGGGAGATCCCAGACATTTCTGATAGAACAGGCACCTCACTGCGTCCTCTCCCCCAACTCCGGTGTGACACCAGAGCTTGTCTCATTGAGCCTGGACTTTGCTGAGAAATGAGCACAATTAGTAATTAATTTTAATTCAACCTGAGTGTCCTGAGCCCCAACTCTGTGGAAGGCCCTTTGTAAGGACCACCCACATCAGAAAAAGGCACAGCTCTTTCTCTGTGTGTACAGCCTTATGATAAACTCAAATCCATTGCCATCAAGTTGATTCTGACTCATAGTGACCCTATAGGACAGAGTAGAACTGCCCCCATAGAGTTTCCAAGGCTGTAAATATTTATAGAAGCAGACTGCCACATCTTTGGTTGGCAGTGAAATGCTTAACCACTAAACCACCAGGGCTCCTTAGTCTTGTAATTAGAAAGGTCCAAATATTCCTATTCATAGGTTGACCTTAGAAGACTGTGTGTGTCACACCCCTCCTTGCCTGATGTAGGGTGTAGATTTATCCCAAACCTCACTACGTTTCTCTTGCCACGCCCCCGCCCCCACCTCGCACCCCGCACAAACATTTGTATCCAGGTAAATCTATCTAAAGAGGTCAGGGCATCTTTGGAGGTGAGAAAGGCTAACAAACAGCTGCCTCCCTTCAGCCCATCTTTGAGGTTCACGTGAGTCACCACCACCGCAACGGCTCTACTTTCTTCTCTCTCCTCTGCTCCCCAGCTGTCCCAGCCCCATTCCAGAGCCCCTCTCAGGCCCAGGATGACTACCAGGTTTGCCCCACCCAAAAGACATCTCTTATCCCCCAACAAAAGACGGTCATAATGTCCACCCACATTGGCCTTCATCTCACTTCATCCAGGAAGTTTGTCAAAATGGGCAGGAAATAGCCGTGTCTGGGCGTGGGGGTGGGAGACGGCTGAAGAATTTAGCAGACTGTATTCCTGCCTCTCTGTCTCCTTGGTCTATCTTTTGTTTTTCCTAGACGTGAAATAAAGAGTCTAGCCATGTCGCTTAAGGATCATATTGTTAAAGTTATGCCTTAGATGTAGGCCCTCTAAAAAAAAAAAACAAAACTATCGTCGTTGAGTTGATTCCGACTTGTAGCAACCCTAGAGGACAGAATAGAATTGCAATGAAGGCTTTCTGCACAGCATGTTGCTTTCTTCTGAGTTCTCACATTGTCCTGTTGTCTCTTTGGGTGGCAGGGAAGCTATTATCCCCATTGGGTAGGTGAGTCATTTGAGGCCAGACAGGTTGAGTGACCTGTCTAGTTGCACGATTAATGGGAGACAGACCAGGTGGCAGTAGATCCCAGATCTCTGGGCCTGTCATTCAAATTCTTTCCAGTGCTTTCCGTTTTAATGTGAAATACAGAGAACTCTTTCTGAAATGATGTCATGTTACAAATTTGGCCACCTGAGAGAATGCCTCACCATGCCCACTCTGGGTCAGCAGAGCAGACCTCAGTGGAATCCTGGGTGGCTGATAACCGCCTCTGTTCATCAACAGATTGATGAACCCGTAAACCATACTGACATGCATGGGGTGTCTTAGTGCATATGGCATGGGATTCTACAAGCATGTTTGTGCCATTCCTGCTGAATCCACAGATGCAGAGATAGCCATATTACAGAGTTACTGAGATCCAAAGTTCATCTGTGCAAAAACTGCTGCTCTGTGAGGAATTTTTATTAGTCTAAAAACAAATGACCATTTAAAATGCTTTATTTGAAATAATTCTAGGCTTACAGAAAAGGTACAAAAAAGTACAGTGCTCCCCCCAATGTTAACATGTAAGATGTTAACAATGACCATTTTAAAAAAGATTTTTCTTAAACAAATTAACAAGCACCCATCAACCTAGGACGAGCTGCCTGGTTACATTTTTAAAGGGTGCTGTACAGCTTTACAGCCTGACCCAGACTGTTTCTCTGAACGGTGTCACGATGGGAGCAAAGATGGCCGGAGGTCTGGCAGAAACTGGGTGGAAGCGAGTGTGAAATGTGGGCTGGCTTAGCTTCCTGAGAGAAGCTTTGGGCCACTCGACTGAGGCGTCAGTTTAAAGAGCCCAATGAAAACTGTCTACTGTGTTTTTTCCTACGACTTTGAAATTGAGAATAAGTAGGATATTCCGAGCCAAAAAAGAGGGGCGGGTGTGAAGTGGGAAAAAATTGTACAATTCCCTGCCAATGGTGCAAGTTTATGTAAAACAACGCTCAACAGTGAGTATTAACTGAACAGTTAAAAATGTCAGAAGGTGGTTATTTCCTGCCTTAGTCACCATTCGACAGCTAGCAAGAATAAAATGCATGGGGCCTCTCTCCCTTCCCTATTAGGCATTGGTTCAGAAAAAGTATAATTTTTAGGGATTTTGCCTCCTCCACAATGCTCTAAAACAAGTTTCAATAAGACAGTGATAAGTTTCCTTTCAAAAGGGAGCCTTCCCTTCCTTAGGGCATGGGGGAGGTACTTTCACGAGACAGGAATATTCACTGTAGCATTACGAAACACAGTTTAACATATTTCCGTTATTCCATACCTAAGTGATCTCATGGGGGAAGCGCATAAACTAAACATGTTTTGCTTCTTATGAATTACTCTCAGCAAAGAGAAATAAATAACCGAAAGGGAGTGGTCAGAAAGCAGGGTGTTCGTCTGCTGCGACACCACCTGTTTATTTCACTGGGAGACAGTGGTCACTTGTGGGGGAAGGGACATGAACGGACGTTGAACGTCAGAGACCGAGGCCTAGAAGCCGGTCACTGCCTCCTTTCCCGCTCATCCTGCACCCGCCCTGCCCTGACTCTGGGCTGGATTTATTCTCAGTTGCTGTTTTCATGTGGCATGCACTTCTCTTCAGGGGCCCTTGGGAGTCTCTCCGGTTCTGATTTTCAAAAATAGTTCTTCAAAGGGCGCCCCGCGCTTAGAAGATGAAGCGCACTAGGCCACGCGTTCCAGCTGAGCTGGGGCTGACATGATTGAGGTTTGTAAAAAAAACGTCTGAGGAAACCAGAAAAGTGATGTCAGCCAGGCTAGGGAGTGCTCGCGCAGCCCGACAGCCCTGAGAAGGGGAGCCCAGAGCCGCTTCCATGGGAATCTCACAGCCTTGGAATTCACTTCCTTTTCTGACATGGACCCCTCAGAGGTATTTATAGCTTTCCAAAATGGGGTTTCCAGATCTTGTAGTAGAAGTAGGGTCTGAATGAGCTGGAGGGGAACTAGGACCCAGTGACCTGGCAGAACAGGAAGGGGTGTTGCTTGTCAGGCAAGCCTGTCTCCTTTCTGGCCCCTGCCATATGGCACCAAATACCCACAACCCAGAGGCGGGGGAGCTCCTTAGACCCAGTTTCCTGAAAACACATGGACATTGAATACGTGTTGAAAGACAGATTGAAAGGGGGCCTTTTCACCCAGAACTCTCGACAGTCTGAGATCCCTAACTTTAAAGCTCCCACTTTGATACCCAGTCTTTGATAACCTATATTAGCATTTCCCATCTGTTCTTTAATCCTGTTCATTCTCTTCACAACTTGGAGTGAACCAACCAGCTCCTGATGTAAGTCCGGCGGCCATTTAGTTAAGGTCAAAGATTTGCTTCTTCCAGCCACCAGTGGTTTCTATCCTCCTCCTAACTGCATTAAGTGTATGAGTCCCAAGTGTGTCCCTGAGCCCATTTGCTACTCGTTTTGATACAGAGGAAACACAGGAGGTGCTCAAATTATTGCCAGGAAGCAACTGTGCCATCAAAGATGACAGTGTCGCCATCACCGAAGGCAGCGCCATGAGTGTGTGTGTATGTGTATAATGTTTGTCAGTTGATGTGCAAACATTCAGAGCTCAGAGTATGGGAGTTGTTGGGGGTGTTGTTCCAAAGCATAGGAAAGTCAAGAATAGGAAAGATGAGCGCTGCCTGTGTGGACTGTCCAGGGCCTTCTAACCAGGTGTCCACACCAGAAAATCAAAGCAAACCAAGCCTGTTGTTGTAGATTCCAACTCATAGCGACCTTATAGGACAGAGTAGAACTGTCCCATAGAGTTTCCAAGGAGCAGCTGGTGGATTCAAACTGCTGACCTTACCAGTCAGGGTTAATTAAGGCTCTGATTAAGCCTTGATGAACCCTCAGGATGCTGACTCACTCGGGTTCAGCTGGAGCCTTTCAGAATGAACAGGAAGTTTTAGTCTCATTAGACAAGTTTTGTGTTTTGCTGCCTTCTAGCTTTCGAAATGGTCTTCCCATATCCCTCTGACCAGCTTCATTAGCTAGAAGAACCTGCTGGACTTTGCCAGGCAGCTCTCCATGTGGGTTCATTCATTGTTCAGTGATTGGGACCGACCAGAACAGGTGACAACATCCTCAGTTCAGTGCCACAGTCAGAACTGGCTGTTCGGTGGGCTCGCCCCTGCTCTGCAGAGTGAAAATCAGAATGACACCCATCCACTCAACGGCGGGCTCACTGGCCTTATCACCTCCTCCTTAGATCCATCTGCCTGCCCATGTCCTACTTGCGGAGAGAGGGCAAAAGCAAACCAGCTGGCGATACCCTGCAGGCCTGTGGGCCCCTTGGCAAGCGCCCTCGGGTGAATTCCTAGAAGGGGATTGCTGGGTTGAAAAATAAGTGTACGTGTGGTTGTGTTGTTCTTATTGTTAGTTGCTGTCAAGTCAGTTCCAACTCACGGAGACTTTATGTGTAACAGAAAAAATGTTTTGTTAGGTTTGCCAAATTCCCTCCAGAAGAAAAGTATGAGTGCCATTTCCCCGATAGTCTCCCGGCAGGAGCGTGCTGTTCCACCTCTTCACTTTTGCCAGGTGTGGAGTGGTGTCTGAGTTGTTTTATATTGCAGTTCTCTAATGAGTGATTTTGGCCATTTTGGCATATGTCTGGGGGCCATTTTGAATTCTTTTTCTGTGAATTGTCCATATATTTTCCCCATTTTTCTGTTGGGTTTTCGGGCCCTTGTCTCTCGTTATGTATTAGGAATATTAACCCTACCTGTGGTGTAGGTTGTGAATATTTTCTCACACTTTGTCAAATGTCATTTCTTTGTTTTAAAGTGTTTTTATCATGCAAATGTTAAAACTTTTATGCTGTTAAATTTACCAAGCTTGTCTCTTCTTACTCTTGGATTTTGAGTCATAGTTAGGCAGCCCTTCCCTACACCACAGTTAAAAAGGAATCCCCCATGTTTTCTCCAAGGAATTGTATGTTTTCATTTTTTACATTTATAACCCTGATCCATTTGGAGTTTATTCTTGCGTATGATGTGAACCAAACCCAATGCCATCGAGTCGATTCCAACACAGCAACCCTATAGGACAGAGTAGAACTGCCCCATAGGGTTTCCAAGGAGTGGCCAGTAGATTCTAACTACTGATCTTTTTTTTGGTTAGCAGCTGAGCTCTTAAGCACTGTGCCACCATTGCCCCATGGTGTGAAATAGGATCTAATTTTATCTTTTCTGTAATGGCAGTGGTGGCTCGGTGGTAGAATTCTTGCCTCCCATGTGGGAGACCTGGGTTCAACTCCTGGTCAAAATACCCCATTCACAGCCACCACCCGTCAGACAGTGGAGACATGTGTTGCGATGATGTTGAACAGATTTCAGCGGAGCCCCCAGACTAAGATGAACTAGGAAGAAAGTCTTGGCAATCTATTTCTAAAAATTAGCCAATGAAACACTATGGATCACAATGGAGCATTGTCCAATCCATAACCGATCATGTGTCCTGGCCAACTAGATGACAACTAATAACATCATCTTTAAAACTGGAGTTATCTTTTCAGGAACGGGAAATTTTTCATTTTGTCAAGTCTGCTTTTGGGTCTTCTAGGAGTATTTTAAAAAATCTCCTCATAGGCTTTGCGTATATTTTGCTATATTTATTCTCATGTATTTTATCCTCTGTGCTGCTGTCATAAATGGGGGGTTCTCTACTGTTAGGTCCTCTAACTGTGTAGTGCCTTTTTATATGAAACCTGTTGATTTTTGTATGTTAATGTTATGTCAGGCTATTTAACTGAATTATTTCACTCTTTGTTGTTGTTAGGTGCCGTCGAGTCAGTTCCGCTCGTAGCACCCCTATGCACAACAGAACGAAACACTGCCCAGTCCTGCGCCATCCTTACAATCGTTGTTGTGCTTGAGCTCATTGTTGCAGCCACTGTGTCGATCCACCTCGTTGAGGGTCTTCCTCTTTTCTGCTGACCCTGTACTTTGCCAAACATGATGTCCTTCTCCAGGGACTGAACCCTCCTGACAACACGTCCAAAGTATGTAAGACGCAGTCTCGCCATCCTTGCTTCTAAGGAGCATTTTGGTTGTACTTCTTCCAAGACAGATTATTTATTCTTCTGGCAGTCCATGGTATATTCAATATTCTTTGCCATCACCACAATTCAAAGGCATCAATTCTTCTTCTGTCTTCCTTATTCATTGTCCAGCTTTCATATGCATATGATGCAATTGAAAATACCATGGCTTGGGTGAGGCGCACCTTAGTCTTCAAGGTGACATCTTTGCTCTTCAACACTTTGAAGAGGTCCTCTGCAGCAAATTTGCCCAATGCAATGCGTCTTTTGATTTCTTGACTGCTGCTTCCATGGCTGTTGATTGTGGATCCAAGTAAAATGAAATCCTTGACTACTTCAATCTTTTTTCCGTTTATCATGATGTGGCTCATTGGTCCAGTTGTGAGGATTTTTGTTTTCTTTATGTTGAGTTGCAATCTGTACTGAAGGCTGCGGTCTTTGATCTTCATTAGTAAGTGCTTCAAGTCCTCTTCACTTTCAACAAGCAAGGTTGTGTCATCTGCATAACGCAGGTTGTTAATGAGTCTTCCTCCTATCCTGATGCCCCGTTCTTCTTCATATAGCCCAGCTTCTCGGATTATTTGTTCAGCATACAGATTGAATAGGTATGGTGAAAGAATACAACCCTGACGCACACCTTTCCTGACTTTAAACCAATCAGTATCCCCTTGTTCTGTCCGAACAACTGCCTCTTGTTCTATGTAAAGTTTCCTCATGAGCACAATTAAGTGTTCTGGAATTCCCATTCTTCACAATGTTATCCATAATTTGTTATGATCCACACAGTCGAATGCCTTTGCATAGTCAATAAAACACAGGTAAACATCCTTCTGGTATTCTCTGCTTTCAGCTAGGATCCATCTGACAAAAGCAATGATATCCCTGGTTCCACGTCCTCTTCTGAAACTGGCCTGAATTTCTGGCGGTTCCCTGTCAATGTACTGCTGCAGCCGTTTTTGAATGATCTTCAGCAAAATTTTGCTTGCGTGTGATATTAATGATATTGTTCTATAATTTCCACATTCAGTTGGATCACCTTTCCTGGGAATAGGAATAATATGGATTTCTTCCAGTCAGTTGGCCAGGAAGCTGGCTTCCATATTTCTTGGCATAGACGAGTGAGCACCTCCAGTGCTGCATCCGTTTGTTGAAACATCTCGATTGATATTCCATCAATTCCTGGAGGTTTGTTTTTCACCAATGCCTTCAGAGCAGCTTGGACTTCTTCCTTCAGTACCATCGGTCCCTGATCATATGCTGCCTCTTGAAATGGTTGGACATCGACTAGTTCTTTTTGGTATAATGACTCTGTGTATTCCTTCCATCTTCTTTTGATGCTTCCTGCGTCATTTAATATTTTCCCATAGAATCCTTCACTATTTCAACTCAAGGCTTGAATTTTCTCTTCAGTTCTTTCAGCTTGAGAAACACCGAGCTTGTTCTTCCCTTTCGGTTTTCTATTTCCAGCTCTTTGCACATGTCATTATCATACTTTGTCTTCTCGAGCCGCGCTTTGAAATCTTCAGTTCTTTTACTTCATAATTCTTCCTTTTGCTTTAGCTGCTCTTTGAGTTTATTTTATCATTGCTAAGCTGAGGGTTTTCAGAAGTACTTCATCATCTGCACATAGAAGTAATTTCCTTTTTTTTTTTATCCATTCCTATGCCTCTAATTGATACTTCTTTTATAATGTAGAACAGTTGCAGATATAGTGGGTATCCTTGCCTTGTTCCCGGTCTTCAAGGAAATAGTTCTAGTGTTTCCCCATTAAATAAGACACTAGTGTTAGGATAGAGATACATGTAAACTCCTGTTGAGAACTGTCTATTCCTGTTTTGTTTTTTTTTTAATGTTTTCTATCATAAATGTGTGTTCAGTTTTGATTTCTGCTCAAGGCTTTTTAGCACCTATGGAGATACTGATATAATTTTTTCCCCTTAAATCTATTAATATATGGTGGATGCTAAATGGATTTTCTAATATTAAACTAACCTTATATTTCTGGGATAAATCCCATTTGGTTGTCATGTATTATTTGCCTAATGTTTTGGGTTCTTCTTTGTTCTCTCCATTGGATTACTCTGCTGTTCCTTTTCAAATATTTTTGAAGCTAGGAAATTTGGAAGACAGCTACTTGGACAACCAACTGGAAGAGATCCATATTTGTACTCATTCCCAAGAAAGGTAATCCAACAGAATGTGGAAATTATTGAACAATATCATTAACATCACACATAAGAAAATTTTTGCTGAAGATCATTCAATAGCAGTTGCAACAATATATTGATAGGGAACTGCCAGAAATTCAAATTGGATTCAGAAGGGGACGTGGAGTGAGGGATATCATTGCTGATGTCAAATGGATCCTGGCTAAAAACAGAGATTACCAGAAGGATGTTTACCTGTATTTTATTGACTAGGGAAAGACATTCAACTGTGTGGATTGTAACAAATTATGGATAACATTGCAGAGAATGGGAGTATCCCTTCATCATAAGGTGAATTATATGAACAGGAACGTGGCATCAGGGTTAGAGGAATACTCATTAAAAACCTGCAATATGTAGATAACACAGGCTTACTTGCTGAAAGTGAAGAGGACTTGAAGCACTTACTGATGAAGATCAAAGACTACAGTCTTCAGTATGGATTGTACCTCAATATAAAGAAAACAAAAATCCTCCCAACTGGACCAATGAGCAACATCATGATAAACAGAGAAAATATTGTTGTTGTCAAGGATTTCATTTTACTTGGATCCATAATCAACGCCCATAGAAGCAGCAATCATGAAATCAAATGAAGTATTACATTGGGCAAATCTGCTGCAAAGACCTCTTTAATATGTTAAAAAGCAAAGATGTCACTTTAAGGACTAAGGTGCACCTGACTCGAGCCATGTTGTTTTCAATCACCTCATATGCGTGTAAAAGTTGGACAATGAATATGGAAGACCAAAGAGGAATTGACACCTTTGAATTATGGTTTTGGTGAAGAACATTGAATACACCATGGACTGTCAGAAGAACAAACAAACCTGTCTTGGATGAAGTACAGCCAAAATGTTCCTTAGAAGCGATGATGGTGAGACTTTGTCTCGCATACTTTGGGCATGTTATCAGGAGGGACCGGTCCCTGGAGGAGGCACTGCTCTGACAAAGATCACAATAGAGGGTCCTGGACGGAGCTGGAGAAAAGTGTAGAACAAAATTCTAATTCACAAAAAAAGACCAGACTTACTGGTCTGACAGAGCCTGGAGGAACTCTGAGAGCATGGCCCACCGGACATGCTTTTAACTCAGTACTGAAGTCACTCCTTAGGTTCACCCTTCAGCCAAAGATTAGACAGGCCCATAAAACAAAACAAGACTAAATGGGCGCACCAGCCCAGGGACAAGACGAGAAGGCAGGAGGGGACAGGAAAGCTGGGAATGGGGAACTTAAGGTCAAGAAGAGGAGGGTGTTGTCGTGTCGTGGGGTTGGCAACCAATGTCACAAAACAATACGTGTATTAATCGTTTAAAGAGAAACTAATTTGCTCTGTAGAGCTTCATCTAAAGCACACACACACAAAAGTTTTCCTTTTCAGTGCTGTGGAATAATTTATACAGCATTTATAGACTATCTGGTTTTTGAAGGTTTGGTAGGAGTCATCTGTGGAATCATTTGGGTATGGTGCTTTTCTGGGGTAGTTAATAACTTTTTCTTCTATGAAAAGTGGGGTTCTAACTAGCTTAAAAAAATGGGATCAATTTAGGTAATACATATTTCCCTAGGAAATTATCCATTTCATCCAGGTTTTCAAATTTATTTGCACGTTGTTGCTGTTGTTAGGTGCCGTTGAGTAGGTTGTAACTCATAGTGACCTTATAGGACAGAGTAGAACTGCTCCATAGGGTTTCCAAGGAGTGGCGGGTGGATTCGAGGTCCCAATCTTTTTGGTTAGCAGCCATAGCTCTTAACTACTGTGTCACTAGGGCTCCTTATTTGCATAGAGATCTATGAAAAAAAAAAAATTTTTTTTTTTTTTTCTATGAAGAAGTCTTCTCTGGTTTTTGAAATATCTTCTGTTTCAGTAGAGCACTGGTGCTACAGTGGTTAAGAGCTCAGCTGCTAGCTGAAAGGTTGGCAGTTGGAATCCACCAGCTGCCCCTTGAAACTCTATAGGGCAGTTCTACTGTGTCGTATAGGGTCACTTTGAGATGGAATTGACCTGAGGGCAAAGGGTTTAGTTTTTGGTTTTCTGTTTCAATGGTTGTTTCTCCCTTACTCCCTATTTTGTATATATGTTCTTCTTCCATTTTTTCTTGATCAAGTTAGATAATGGCTTCTATATTTTGATAAGTTTTCATTTAAAAAAAGATTTAGGTATATTAATTAGGTCTAAAGTATCTCTTTATTCATTTTTGCCTTTGTCTTTATTTTGTTTTTTCTTCTCTCTATCAGATTACTCTGCTGTGCTTTTTCAAGTATTTTTGAAGCTAAGAATTTAATTTTTTTTTCATTCTTATTGATACAAATGTTCAGTGTAGTGGATTTTCCTCTGATCACAAATTCAAATAAAGCCCATAGATTAAGACAAGTAGTGTTTTCCTTGTCATCATTTGTTTAGTTCTATAATTTTACCTTGTATTTACCCATCTACCCAAGAATTCTGTAATAGTTTTTTGTTTTGTTTTGTTTTCCATTTCCAGGGGAAGGGTCTGATGTTTTGGGCTTTCATTAGTAATTCCTGGTTTTATTGCATTGTCATCAGAGAGTGTTGTTTGTAATATGTCTACTTTATGTTAATTGCTGATCGTTTCTTAGTGACCTAATAAGGTCACCTAATGCTCTTGAGAAAAATGTATATTCTCTATTATCAAGTTATATTGTCTCATACAGATCGACAGTGTTGGATTACCCAATAAGCAAGGTAAGCATGAACTTACTTGTGCTTACCTACTAATCTGTAGTGAACAATTTCACTTTTTTTTTTTTTTTTTTACCACATCAAAGATTCTGCTTCTAGGTATGGCTGGTATCTGTCTCTCTCCCAAACCCACAACACCTTCCTACAGAATGAAAGCCTCTTTTCAAATTTACAATCCCTGACAAGGATCGATGACCCCGTACGTAAGGTAAGCACAGGCTTACTTGTGCTTACTTACTAATCTTTCATTACAGATTAGTAAGTAAGCACAAGTAAGCCCATGTTTACTTTGTTTACTGGGCAATCCACCTCTGCAGCTGTGTAAGATCCACACTATTGATTATATTGTTTAAACGGCCTGACTTATTTTTTTGTGCACTTAATCTGTCTTTTTCTGAAACTGGTATATTTCCTGAGTATAGGTACAAAGATGTGATCTAATAATTGGAATTTGTGCCCTCTGATTCTCACTTGAAGCGTAGTCAGGGCAATCCTGTTATTAGGAAATAGTAGGGCACATATGTGTGTATGTGTGAAAATGTGTGTGTATAAGTATGTGTGTGTGTTTTATTTCTGCCTTCCAAATAATTTTTATGTGTTTTGAGGCTTCGGTTCATCAGTCTGAAGACCTCTAGGATTATGACATAATAGGAAAAACAGCTCTGGCTAGTTATCTAGTGTTCTTTCTTGACATTCTCCAGGGAGAAGGGAAGGGAGAAATACATGTATTCCTACTTAGCATCAACTGGCTATATAAGCGTCACTGTAAATGAGAGTTGCACTAGCAGTTCCCACAGTTATCTGGGAATCTGACCCTAACAGAACAATGAGTAGACTGCGCTTTGGCTTTTTTTTTTTCTGAATACACAAAGTGCTTCTGATCACTGGGCCAGCGTATCTGTGTCCCAACACCATATTGACATCTTCGAACCAGTTCTCCCCTCCTGACCCTCTGCTCTGGGTTCCAAAAGGAAGGGCTGTTTTCACAGATCAACTATAGTCATGTTTCTCAGCTGTCACCTCCCCCCTCCCCCACCCCAAGGTCTACTTCTTTATGGAGAAAAGATTCTAACTGTTGGCGTGGACAGCAGAAGAAACCTGTTTACTGGCTGCAAAGGGCTGGTGTTTGCAGGAAGCCTGGTTTCCTGGGAGGAAGGGACTCACTCATTGTGGGCTTCCTTTAGACACCCCCTCATCCTGGCCGTCTGGCTTTCAGTTGGCCGTTCCCCTTGGCTCCCCCATTTCTTGTCTTCCTAATGATGCCAGCTCTGCTGCTACTGTGTAGATGGCCTTCAGGACCTCGTGGGTAGAGCTGTGCTGAGACAGGCTTCTCCTCTCTGGTGGGAGCTGTTTATCCCATTTGCTGCCTGTGCCCCCCCTCCCCCTGCTTTTTCCCACCACTTTCCTAGCTGCAACGTTGCTGTATAGAAAGTTAGCAGAAATATGCTGGAACAATTATTGGTTGATTTTAAACAGAAGTCTAGCTGAGACGGGATGCAAAGTTACCAAATGAGGACCTATTTCCACAAGAGGAAATAAAGCTTTAACCCACAGCCAAAGGATGAAGCCGGAATCAGTCAAGGAGCAGAGCAAATTCTCATCAGCCTTTTCCACGTGAATGGCTGGTTCTTTGTTTTTCTCTTGATTGTGTCTCAATGGCCCAAAGCTAACTCTACATTCTTTTATTTCATCTCCCGTGTATTGCATTTGGAGGAAATCTGAGGCCTTCTCTTTCCTTTGAAAGGAAAACACTAAGCCACGCTTGCTGCAGAAGCGGTGTACTTATTGAGCGCCTGCTGTTACTGCTCCAGTCCTTCCTCCCAAGTGACTCTGGCCTGCTGGTTAGCAAATACATGCAGACGGCCCCCCTCTCCCCGCCACAGCAGGGTCTGTGGCCACATCCAGGCTACGGGGCCAGAGGGCTGCAATGGAGGACCCATGTCCCACATGGCTCCCTCAGGGAGCCTTATACATTTTCACATTCATCCAGTCAGAGCATGTCCTTGGTCAGTGTCTCCCATGTGCAGGCACTGTGCTTGGTGCTTCAGTGAACAACACAAAGATCCCTGTCCTCATGGAGCTGACAGTCCAGTGAGAGGATGCTAGAAGGTAACAATCCTATGGAGAAAATAAGTCAGGTGGGGTGGGCAAGCTGGATTGCTGGTGGGCTGGGGGAGTTCTTTATCAAACTTAATTAACTATGTGATGGTGTAATTAAATAATAACGAAATATTCACTAATTTAATACTACACAGCCAGGATAGACCTTGTTACAGAGGAGAGATCTGTGCTAAGGAGAGGTGATGGATAGAGTTTGCAAAGAGGTAGCTGGGTGAAGAACGTTCCAAACTGAGAGAATAGTCAGTGCAAAGGCCCTAAGGCAGATGTGTGCTTAGTGTTGGAGGAGCACCAAGGAGCCCTGTGGCTGGAGAGGATCCAGGCAGGCTATCAGGAGAGAGTCAGAGAGAGAATGGACCTCCAGATCATGTAGGACCTTGTGGGCCATTGTGTGGGCTTTGGCTTTGACTATGAGTGAGCTGGAGGCACTGCAGGGTTTGAGCAGAGGGGGGACAGGATCTGACTTGTTTTTTAAAAGGGCCACTCGAGTAGACTGGGAGGTGAGGAAGGCAAGGGGAGAAGTAGGGAGTAGACCTATTGGGAAAAATAATCTAGATGGGAGATGGTGGGCCTTAGACCACAGTATTAACAGCGTAGGCAATGAGCAATTGCTGGGTTCTGAAAATACTTTGAAGGTAGAGCCAACAACATTACTAAGAGAATGGACATGGAGTATGAAAGTAAAAGAGGAATCAAGGAGGACTCCAAATATTTTGACCTAAGCAACTGTTGTAGTTACATGCCATCGAGTCAGTTCTGACTCATAGCCACCCTGTATATAACAGAACAGAACTCTGCCCAGTCCTGCACCATCCTCAGAGTTGTTGTTATGCTTGAGCCCATTGTTGCAGCCACTATGTCAATTATTCTCTTTGAGGGTCTTCCTCTTTTTCAATGACACTGTACTAAGCATGATGTCCTTCTCCAGGGATTGGTCCCTGAAAGGGATTAATACCTGGAAAGGATTAAGGAACTGGAAGGGTGGAATTATCACTGAAACAGGAAAGGCTGCTGGTACAACAGGTTTGAGGGGGAGGATCAGGAGTTTGGTTTTGGACATGTTGAGTAGGAGACCGCTATGAGAAATGTAAGTGTAATTGTGTAGACCAGGGAGTGGAATATACCAATCTGGATGTTGGGAGGGAGCTCTGTGCTGAAGCTATGAATTTGGGAGCTGCGATTCATGGGAATGAATGAGTTCACCAATGGAGCAAGTGTAGATGGAGAGAAGAGGATCAGCAGACACTTGGTGGCTTTATTATGGACAACACTTACAAGATCAAGTTGGTCAGAAGTTTGAGACTTGGAGCTTCTCCGCAGCCAAACACACAGTCTATGTTGAACTGGTCTGCTTTAGTTAATACTTTAGTCTAAGAACCTAACACTGAGATGAATTATATATTATCTAGAAGATTGGGACTGCATTGCTGATAGTCAATTTGGTTTTTTATTCTTTAGGAGTTCCTAATTAAAGGAAGCAAGATAGAAAGAAATAATTATTTTAGGACTTATTCTGCCTGTAATATTTTATACTTAAACAGAATTGACTATTTTGAAACAAAAAAAGACTTTTCTGTACCAATTAACAAAGCCCAACTTTACAATAGGTGGACATATGTCCTTTCTAACTGACGGGGGGAATAAAAACTGCCTTTTTTTTTTTTTTTTTTTTTTTGAGTAACTCCTATGTACTGAACACTGGGACCCAATAGTTGTTTTACCTACATTTTGTTTTTTTCATTTATGGGGAAAATGGGGTTTTTACCCCTTGGTAAGTCAGAAAACTGATATCCGTCAAGACTGAGTCACTTGTCCAAGATCTTACAGAGAGGGGACCCTATGGCCCCAGGGTCTGTGTTCTTCCTCTGCTCTGCCCCGCCTCCCCCATGTTAGCCTCTTCTCACTGGTTGGGGACCCAGGGCATCTGAAATACAGATACCTGAGACAGTGTTAAGAAAGGTCACCTTCACAATCCGTGCCAGGCAATCGTGGGGTCCACTCCTTTTATGCATAAGACATGTGAGAAAACAGAGCGGTCCTCTTTGAAGAACCTTTGCTACTCCAATGGTCCCCCGCATGGTTTTCCTGCCCTAGCACACAAGGTTCTGCCGTATTCCTGCTGACAGCAGTGGCTGACTCCCTGAGACCTCCCACCGGGGCCTATTCCCTCAGATGGAATCAGCACATTGGGAGTGGGGGGAAGAAATGACACCTGGAGGAGAGCCACTGCCTTAGTAAACAACAACAGAAAAAAACTCCTGTTCAAATTTAGAGAGTATTCCAAAAGTAAAAAAAAAAAAAAGGATGAAAAAGGTGAACTTGAAAAGAGAACTTCTGCCACTCCCAGCTCCTGGTCTTGCATTGCCCTCTCCCGAGGCAGCACTGTTTCCAACCACTTCCAGACCCTTCCAGAGACAGTCTGCACGCACGAGCATTTCCTGAGGAAGTGGGCCTGACTCCCTGTCCTGATTTTTGCTTCGTTCACTTAATGATGCATGTTGGAGATTATCCCGCATCTACACGAGGCCACCTGCCTCATTCCTTTCAGCTGCTGCAAAGCATGGGCGTAACTGACTTAACTAGTTGCCTACCAATGAGCAGTAGGTAGTTGCCAGGCTTTTGATATAACAGTGCGGCAACGAGCAACACGCCCAGCACACATCTCTTCAGAGACCTTGCTTTATCAGAGGTAGACACAGTGGCCCAGGGAGTTGTCTGTATTTGCCATAGTGCATTTCTTGGCATCATGGTTTCTCTCCCAAAATGTTTCTGCAATAACAATACCTAGCATTTAATAAATGCTTATTACTATGTATGACACTGTACTGAACACTCTGAGTGAATTATCCCTTTATCCTTGTGAGTAGAATACATTTTGACCTCAATTTTACAGATGAGGTCAGACAGCTTGTAAGAGGCAGAGGTAAAATTTGAACCCAGGTAGTCTGGTCTCAGAGTCTATGTGCTAAACCACACATTCCATCACCTACTGCAGAAAAAACAGACACCAGTGAGCACCATCTCTTTAAAAGTCGAATAACTGAGAACAGGTTGTATCAGTGGAGTTCCTAACTGAAATTCCCGGGCCTTAGCAGGAGCGATGATAGCATACGAAAGGCTATGAGACAATCTGGGACATCGGCCACCAACCTCCCTAGTGACACCTGGCATTGCATTGCCATTCAGCCTAGTTCATGTGGGTGGTAGAAGTCAGTGTGTTAGATTTGGGACTCGGCAGATATTTTGAGCACAACTCTCATTTTATTTTTAGTAGAACCAAAAGTATTTTCTGGAAGCAGCAAGAAGCAACAAGGAGAACCACGTAAGACTTTGTCTGCTCCCCCAGTGGAACGGAAGCCTGTTAAAGATTTCCTTCCGCATGGGGATAGCCCTCCAAAAGGGGACTGTCAGTCTAGCAACCTCTCTGCGCCCACAGAGAGTCAACATCAGAGCTTCCCAGGCCCCAGAGCACTTCTGGCTGGGTTTCTCTGCCCCCTAGAAGATGTGTGCACACCTCCACAGGACGACAGAGGTGCTCAGATAAAGAGAGAGGAGCTCCCCAAAGGTAAGGAGCGAGGGAGGCAGGGCTGAAATGATGCCTTCTGTGATATTCACATGGAACATGGTGCGGTGTCTTTCCCTGGGGCCTGCTTCACACAGGCTTGCCATAGGAGGCTGCCCCTTCTCCAGCCACGAGGGCGGAGGGGGAAGGGGGCCCAGCAAGGTGTAAATGGTGGTGTGTCTACTTCCCTAGCACCAAGAACCCAGCCCTGTGTGGGTCAGGGATCTGCAGCCTTCCAACCTGAGGCTTACAAAGAGGCCACCCCCAGTGGAGATAAGACCCTAGACTCAGCCAAGGAAGGTTAGAGACCCTAGTGTTGTTGCTCTGAAAACATTAAGTCCTCCAAGTTACCTGTAATCCCCTAACCTGGCTAGCAGTGGTAATGGCGGAGGGGTCTAGGGCCCTGCCAGGTACCAGACACTTGGCCGATGCGCTCACTTTACCCCACACGGCCCATGAGGTGGATCCTCTTCTTAGCATCTGGTTACAGAGGAGGGAACCAGCCACCACCTCTCTCGAGGCCAACCTGCTGATCATTACTAAAGGGCACAGTGACCATGAATGCACGAAAGAACCGAGGAGTAAGATATAGAAACAATGGTCTGAGCCACGTAAGTCAGTGGGGAAATTTGGATTTCCCATTTTTAAAAATATTTTCTCAGAGAGCAAAGGGCAGAAAGAAAGATGCCGGAGTGTTTTTTGAGTTGTAAATGATAAAATGATGTGGTAATTGATAAAGAAAAATAATTCTCCTCTGAGGCCATGTTATTCCTAGCTCTTCGTTCATTAGTCCATTAAATTAGCATTTATTAAGCACCTACTGGATGCCAGGTACTGTGCTCGTCTCTGCCCTCCAGGCTCTCCAAGTCCAGTAAACTGTCGGCCTCATAACCTGCATCTGTGTGATGGACTCTTGGGAAGCAGAGGGTCCCCCCTGAGGCTCTGAGGAGGGGCTGGCCAGAGACCCCCAGGGAATGATTTTGAGCAGGAACTTGAACCTTGATTCGAAGTTCAAGAATTAGAGCAGGGGGAGAAGAGCATCGCAGGCTACAGGAAAGACGTGTACCAAGCTGGGGCTGATGAAAGAGCGTGGCTGATTTGGGGAAATGCAGGCCTGGCAGGGCAAAGCACAGAGGGAGGGGCTGCAAGAGAGTCTGCGTAACTGCATGGGTCAGTCAGGTCGGGACGGTCCTTAGCAGCCCACTAACCGAGTTTAGACTGTAGGTAGGAGTTTGGACAGTAGGTAGGGCCAAGCCCTTGGAGGGAAGGAGGCATACTTAGATTTGGAAGTGTCTTATGAACATGGTAGAGGACAGGTGGAGGATCTCATGGCTGGGGAGGAGAGACCCAGCAAAAGATGAAGAGGAGCCGGGTGAGTACAGACAGTCACTAGGGAGGCAGGACCTCAGCAGTAATTTCTAAGACATAACTGACAGGCCTTTGTAGGAGGGGTGTTAGGACTGGCCCTTGGGTTGTAGGGCCTGTTGACAGGGTGGATGGTGGAGAAGGATGTAAACCAACTTGTTTCCCAAGAGAAATGGAAACAGTATGGCGAAGGCATCATTAACTCTGGCTGAAGGGGTTGGGTGGTGGGAGATTGTGTCTGGTTAGGCCTGGGCAGGAGGCATCAGGAAAATCTAGGGAGAGAATTTTCCAGGACAAGGAAGAAGAACAAATGATTAGAAGATGAAAGAATGATCTGAGAACCTACAAGTAGTGTGGTGTCGGTGGAGAACAACAGTGACAGCGGAGGGGGAATGTCCACCATGAACCAGACAGGAAAAGCCTGGTCTGTTTGGACTTGTGGGTAGTAGGGAGCTCTTGATGGATGTTGAAAGAGATAGGACAGTGGTCCAAGCCAGAGGGGAGCCAGGAGGTTCAGATAGAGGCATACGTCCTGTGGCAGGTAAGCCTCCCATGGCCACCTCTCCACTCCCAATGGAACTGGCTCCTGGAAGTAGACCCCAATCCTTTTGGACACCATCCCGGCTCTGTGTAGAGATACAGATGAACACGATGTGGCCCAGCCATTGAGGGAGTCACAGGCATGTGGGCTGAAAATATCATCACCTCAGCTCTACCCAGTAACTGATGGTGCCACAGTGTGTGGAGTGTGTTCCCTGCAGTTCCCGAAAGAAACAGGGGCCAATCCCACCCTAGGAAGGTGAGGGAAGCCTCCTGGAAGATTTGGACCCAGCCTGGTGGAGGGAGGTCACTGAGTGGAGGACCCCGAGGGGGAGGGTGAGAATGACCCTCTTGGGTTTCAGAACTGGGAGTGGTTGTGAGGCCATGGCTGGAGGTAGGGAAGGCGCAGAGAGGGTGGCCTGGGGGGCTGATAGAATGTGCATTGCACTGGGATTCTTCCTGGGGTCAGTAAGTGATCAATGAGTACTTATTAATCCCTCACCCTCAACTCCCCCAACTCTTGGAGAGAGACCTGAGGTCACCCCAGGCTGCCCTGCCTAGGGTGATACCGAGCCAACTCATTCACTGTTTCCACAAAAGAACGTCAAAAATGGACCCAGGACGAGGCCAAGACAGCGTCGAGAGAAATAATTCCAATTACTAAGTAAAGCCACAGTGGTTGTCC
This sequence comes from Loxodonta africana, assembly GCF_030014295.1. Lineage (NCBI taxonomy): Eukaryota > Metazoa > Chordata > Mammalia > Proboscidea > Elephantidae > Loxodonta > Loxodonta africana. The sequence continues at coordinate 9,429,125 of NC_087357.1, forward strand.
CCTTCAAATTAAAAAAAAAAGGGGGGGAGGATAAATAATTGAATACAACTCCACCTTCGTCCACCACCAGTGCAGCCAGCGTAAGAGTAATACGTTGTCCCTGAGCAACTGAACTGTACTAACTGTACAGGATACACTTAACATGACTCACAGAAGAGAAGGGTTTCTTCTCCTTGCAGGCACAGGCACTTTAGACACCAGAAGCAGAGGGGACACCTAACTGGTGTAATCAATTAGTCACAAAGCCTGGCTGAGTGTGAACACGCCTCCCCGCGACCAGGGCAGCTGAGAGGGCCTGTGATTAGGCACAATCTCATTGGCTTAATGAGGCCCATTAATAACCCACTGGCGTTCCTATTTTCAAAATTGTCTTCTGTGTCTATTCAAAATTGTCTTCTGTGTCTACTCAAACCAAAACTCAAATCCAGTGCCGTCGAGTCAATTCCGACTCATACTGACCCTATAGGACACAGTAGAACTGTCCCATAGAGTTTCCAAGGAGCCCCTGGCGAATTCAAACTGCCAACCCTTTGGTTAGCAGTCACAGCACTTAACCACTACACCACCAGGGTTTCCTCTAATGGTGCCCTCTAAATGGAATTCTCAATCTGCTCTCCTAGGAGACTACACGTGCTGTGACTTGGTCGTAAAAATAAAGGAATGCAAGAAGAGCGAGGACGTGACCGTACTCCAGCCCTCGCCAGCTCCCCCAGAGAAAGCTTCCCCAAAGGACCCAGACACTCCAGGCCTGTCAGAAGACTGCTCCCAGCCTCAGCAGACACCTGCCAGCAACCTGACCTTGCAGGTAGGCTCTTCTGCCGTCTCAGCTTGACCCCTTGCCAGGGGAGGTGTCCCCAGGAGTCAGTAGACATGCAGCCTCAAGTGCACTCCTGAGGCTGGAGACCGCTCCACCTCGCAGCGCAGTGTGGCTCTGGGCAGGTTCTCTAACCCTCCTGGACCTCCACTTCACCATGTGAATGAGGGGATAGTGACTCCCACTTCACCGCGTTTGGACAAGGATCAAGTCACATCAACAGTGACAATGACGGTTGCAATTACAGCTTGCACAGTTTGCACCGGGGAGGGCTTGCTGGTGCCCAGACACTGCGCAGGCCCCTGCACAGGTACCCACCCCATGAGGCAAGCGCTCTGAACCCCGTCTTGTAGAAGAGGACACTGGGCCTTGAGAGTGAAGGAGGTCATCCAGAGTCCCCTGTCTGTAACATCAAGACAACAGAAGCTTTTGTTTGGAGTCTTTTCCTGATTGTAGAAGTGATATATACACATTTTTTAAAGTTCAGACAAAAAAAATATATATATATATAGAATGAGAAAAATTAGCAGGGCAAACCACCTCAGAGCGAGCCCCGGCTAACAGTGCATTGCAGAGCCATCCACACCTTTCAGGAAGGCCCGTGACATATTGTAAAGCTCTTTCCAGGGCTCCTCGGGTGAGCGGCTGAGCCAGCAGCCGGGCCATCACCAAGGGCTATCTCTAGCTCCGGGACTCTCTTGGAAAGCTTCGGCAAAACCCAGTGACTTGTACCTGCCCCTGGTGGCTGGGACCATGAGGCTAGAGGCCAAGAGAACTCCTTTCCTGGAGCTGTGAGAGATGCATGTGTGACACAGAAATGCTCAGGCCACCCCTCGTCCTGGGAATGCTGAGCCCCCAGAGGCTGGGGAGGCCAGAGGAGCATGGTGACTGCAGCATGTGTCCAGTGGCCAGGGCTGCGCATGTCCGCTGTGCAGAGCTGGGAATGCCTGGGAGGGCTCACAGTCCGGCACAGAGGGCAGCAGCCTGAGTAACTCACATACAAGACACCCTGGGCCCCACAAAGCACCTTGATGCTCAGGCAGCATGTGGGCACCCACAGCCTTCCCGGGACATGGGATTAGAGCCCAGGCAGGGGGACGGGGTGGGCAGAGGCGTTCAAGGAATGGCAAGTCACGACAATGGGAAGGGACTGTGGAAAAGCATCAGGCTCCACACTTTGGTTCCAGTCACACCCTGTGGCCTTGGGTAATCACCAAACTACGAGGAGCCTCAGTTTTCACATCTATCAAATGGGGATAAAGACATCTGCCTTCCAGAGTAGATGTGAGGCTTCCATGAGACAGTGTGTAAACATAAAGTGCCCAGCCCAGTGTCCGGCACAGAGCAGAGCTGCAGGAAGAGAAGGCTCTTCTTTCTCAGTTGACCTGAGTGGCCACCAGCTTCCTGCTTGGAGCGGAGGGGAGGGGTGCAAGGAGAATGAGGTAGAGGGGGAAATGTGGGGAAAGTTGACTTACTCTAGCACCTGCAGAGGTGTTTTGCATAGGTGGAGACCATGCTGCAAACTCTTTCCACCCAGCAGGAGAAGGTTTTCCTGTTAGCGTGCCCTCTGCCTCTCCTGAAGGGCCCGTCTCCTGCTGTGGGAGGGGGACCTGTGACTGTGCCCCCTCAGCCTTCCAACCCCTAGCAGAAACAAGCCATCTGTGACACCATCCTTCCTCCCCACCCAGGTCTCTTTGGAATATGGAATTAGGGGCCCCAGATTTGGTCTGCTAGAAATGACAGGTTAGAAGAATGAGCCTCCACGCTCCTAGCCTTGGTGCTGGTTCCGAGTCCACCACAGCAGCACAGGCCTTTGTGCTGCCAGGACCAACCGCCAGGACCTGGGAACCAGCATGTCTGCTACAACCATTGCCTGAGGTTGGGGCAGAAAATTGTCACCTGCTTTGGCATGTAAGGAGTCATGATCGCTCAGTGGTTAAGCACTCAGTTGTTAATCGAAAGGTCAGAGGTTCACATCCACCAGCTCCTCCTCAGGAGAAAGATGTGGCAGTCTGCTTCCATAAGAATTGTCTTGGAGGCCCTATGGAGCAGTTCTCCTCTGTCCTACAGGGTCACTGTGAGCCGGAATCGACTCAATAGTACAGGTTTTTTGGTTTTGGCACTGTGGCTTTTTGGTCTTCTAAGTGCTGCACTTTTGATTGGCTTCTTGGCCAAATCAGACAGATATCTTGCCTTTCCGCGTCACTTCTCTTAAACTATTTCCCTTGTTCCACTTAGGAAGCACTAGAAGTCCGTAAACCACAGTTCATTTCTCGCTCGCAAGAGCGGCTGAAAAAGCTGGAACAGATGGTACAGCAGAGAAAGGCTCAGCGGGGCGAAAACCTGGGGCAGAAGCAGAGCCTCCTACCCATCCGCGCCAACAAGAAACAGTTCACCGTCCCCCATCCTCTTAGCGGTAAGGTGCAGGGGGCTCGGGAGGGTGGATAGGACAGCGACCCTCAGGGCTAGCCTCTACGTGAGGGCTCGTGCTAGCTCTGAGTGGCCAAGGCTCAGTGCCACAAAGCCTGCTCTGGGAGCCGACCCAATTTGAGAGACAACATATGGGCATTGAATTCTGTAGAAACAACTTGGGACAAGAATTTGCCATTACATCTGGGAAAGGAGCCACACAACTGCAGCAGCCAGGGTAGCAAGTTCAAATTCTTGGCTCCTAATGGATATTTGCAAGAGATCCCCTTTGCCCTTTAAAGATTTCAAAACCAACCTCAGGGCAAGAGGTTGACTCCAGCTCGTCTATGTCAACATTTGTCACCTTGACACTCCTCTCCTGCTGTGTGCTCGGGGGAGGGATGGCCAGCCATTAGAGTTCTGTTAGGCCACGTCAAGCTGACCCTGTGAAGAAGGAGCTGCTCATTCGCTCACTGGGGAAGTGGTTATCTGGAACCTTCTCTGTCCAGGCACCGTGCTAGGAGATGGAGATACCATAGTGAGCAAGAGTGACCTCTGTCCTGTTTTCCTAGAGCTTATAAACAGACGATTAAACCAGCAAGAATAACAGGGAAGAGATGAGGACAAGATGGGGGACCTGAGAGCATGTACTCATGGGCTGCCAAGCCAAACTGTAAGATCTGGAGGCCTGAACAAACCTCGGACTTATTTCTTTGGATAGCGGAACTTGATCTCTCTTCCTAGGAAAATGTCCAGGTCCCCAGGAGGTGAAATCATGGGTATAATTCTGAATAAAAGTCCCCCGGGGAAATAACTGCCCTCAACAAAGTGCAGTTTAGCAAACATTACCAAGATCTTGCAGAGGGGCCTGGGGTAGAGGAGAAAGGTATTGTAATAGAATTCCTCTTGACCTCCATGGTCCATGGGGGGACCCCCAAGTCTCCCTTCTTCCCACCAAGAGCACTGCTTGGAGAGCTGTCTAAATACCCCCCGGGCAGGGTGGGCTTGGACGCGTCCTTCTCACAGCCACAGAACTGGCAAAACACCCGCCACTCCTTCCTAGGTCGTGCTTTCTGGAATCTAAGAAAAGAAAGTAAACAATGTGTACAGAGCTCCCCACTGGGAAGCGTGTCTCTAAGCAGCATTTCAAGTTGTTAGTAAATGTAGGCTGGATCTGGGTTGGGTACTCCAGGGGGCTGTCTAGTCTCTGGTCCAACAAAGAACGTGCTGGGTTCAGGTTCAGACTTCTCAAGTTCCTGTGAGAAGAAATGTCAGCCACCTTTAGGGGTCCCCCTAGGGGAAGGGCTGCGCTTGCCGTGGGGAGGGCTGGGTGGTTGTGCCTGTGGTGTGTGTACCCCTCTGTCTCAACCTTGTCAAGGATTGTCGTTGTTGTTAGTTGCCCCTGAGTCAGCTCCAACTCCTGGCAATCTCAAATACTAGAGAATAAAATGTTGTCCGGTCCTGCACCATCTTCACAATTGTTGGCCTGCTAGAGTCCACCTTTGTAGCCACTGTGCATTGTGAGTGTCTCCTAACCCAGGGAGCCCGTCGTCCAGTACTCTCTTAGGCAGTGGTCTACTGTGATCACAGGGTTTTCATTGATAATTTCAGAAGTAGATTTCCAGGCCTTTCTTCCTAGTCTACAAGCTCTGCTGAAACCTGTCCACCATGAGTGACCCTGCTGGTATTTGAAATACTGGTGGTATAGCTTCCAGCATCATCGCAACATGCGGGCTACCACAGTACGACAGACTGACAGATAGGCTTGATAAAAATGGCTAGTTGCCAAATCTGTCGTCAACAAACGTGAAACAATTCCACTTCAGAGGTGCGCATAGTCACGGACATACAACAGGTGGCATCTGAGCCTTTTGGGTCCCCTCTGTTTATTTTGCAAAGGAAGAAATGGCAACCCAGAACCATCGGGGAATGGCTCAGTGTGGCGCTGCTTGTTGGCGGGCAGGCAGGTTCCTGGTCTCCCGGGCCGGCTGTCTCCAGCTGTGCCACAAAGCCGGCAACTATGGTCTGGAGTGCTGTCATGCTAGGTTTCAGAGGTGACGTCGCCTTGGCTACCCAACTGTGGTGGTGTGCCCGAAGCAAAAGTCCTTGCAAGTTCACATTCCCGTAACTGAAAATTTTAAACTTCTGCCTAATAAAAGATGATCAAGTCTGGTTGGGAATTGAACATCTGAGGTACCTTTTCACTCCCAGTTTCCAAGACTGCTTGGCGACCAGGTTGTTCTCAGAGCAACTCACCAGCGTGGGTTTGACGGCCGCTCGGACCTTCCCTGGGATGTTTTTGTGTTGATGAGGGCTTTGCTTTCATGTTTGCTTGTTTGTGGTCAGTTAAATCCGACAACTTCTGAGACCGGAGCTTGGTGTGAGCTCGGGGGCAAACGTGGGAGGGGGCGTTTAAGGCACCATTAAACAAGCCCATGGTGCGTATCTTGTCTTCGGCCTGTCTGCTGGCAGGATGATGAAGGCAAAATACAGAGGTTTTTTCTGCACATGAGATTAGTTAATAGGTCGTATGTGTGGCCAGGCTCTGGCTACAGTGTTGCGGTGACTGGTAAGAATATGACTCGGTTTGGTTTCTGTCCTGGGGTGACTGCCTCCAATCAAGGCCTCCTGGAAGTCTGGGCTCAGCCACAGACCTGAGTGGGGCGGTGGGAGTACTGGCAAGGGACAAATGCCTACTCTGGGCCACCGGGAACGTGCAGGGACCTTGACGGAAGGGCCAGGCACCAGGCACGCTTCGTGTAGGCTAACGGGGTCTGAGTGGCCTTTGAGGTGGCATGATGTGTGCGTGGGCACGCATGTACATGTGTGTGCAAGCATGTGTGTGCGTGTGAGTGTTAACTGGGGTTAGGGCTCCCTGTTTGGAGGTGGGGGATTTTTATGAACCCTTGGAAACTACAGAGAGACTGGGACATAGCATCCTAGATTCTGCCTGCAGATCCAGCCCACCGTGACAACTATCTTCATACCTGTAGCTTGAGCTCACAAAGCCAGTAAAATGTGTCTCTTTCCTGCTGGGAGCCACCTGGCCCCCCTTTGCGTGGCATAGCAGTGATACAGGGCACTTCTTGATTCATTTTTTTAGAAAGAACCTACTCTGCTAGACACCCCAGGCCTCCAGGACCTCACAACCTAGTGGGGGAAGCAGGTGAAGAGGCAATGGCCTTAGGACTTGCTAGATGCCATGAGTGGGGTTTGCCCAGTTGCCATGGCAACCCATAGGCAAGAGGGGCTGCGAGCCTGTGTGGTTTGTCTGGTATTGCACCTGCAGGTGGGAAGCAGACGCTCAGAGCAGCTCTTGCCTTCCCACTGAGTCACCTGCTGGGACAGCTCTGGGTTCACCCTGTTCCCACTTCAGCTCCAGGCTCCCCATCACCATTTCCCATGGGCGGGGGGGCCAAGCTCAGAGCCTCCCTGGCTTCGACCACCCCCTCTGCAGCCAGATGCCTCCAGCTTGCCCCCTGCTGACCCCTAGCTTTCCCTGCTCTCACTTGCTGTCCTTCCTTAACCCCAGGAACATTTGCTGTCAGGGTCCCCTGAGCCTCCGGACAGAAGCTTTATCTGTTTGCACCTCTGTTTTCACGGTCCCTTCCACGTGAAATGCCCTCCCTCCTCTCTGCCCTGCAAAATCTCACTTAAACTGGCAAGCCTAGCTCAAGTCCCACTTCCTCGCTGAACTCTTACCCCAGGGACAGATGACAAGATAAGCAAGGTAAGCACAGACTTACTTGTGTTTACTCACTAATCTGTAGTGCACATTCTCACCCGTTTTAATCGCCCCAGCCCAGGCCCATTACTCTGCTCCTATAATAGGTGGCCTGGGCTACACGGTGGCTTCACTTCTCACTGACCACTTGGCTGACCAAGACTCACGGAGCTGCTTGTGCTCAGTATTCCTGCCAGTTCAGACAGCCCAGCCATCTACAAGCTCAGCCCATGTGACTGGGGCAGATGACCCAGTAAGCAAGGTAAGCATGGGCTTACTTGTGCTTACTTACTAACTGTAGCGACTAATTTCACATGGGTTTCACCACATCTTTGAGAGACAGATGCCAGCCATACCTAGAAGCAGAATCTTTGATGTGGTGAAACCCATGTGAAATTAGTTGCTACAGTTAGTAAGTAAGCACAAGTAAGCTTGTGCTTACCTTGCTTACTGGGTCATCCCTCCCTGTCAGAGCTTGTAAATTTGAAAAGAGGCTTTGATTCTGTAGGAGGGTGCTGTGGGGTTGGGAGAGAGACAGGTGCCAGCCACACCTAGAAGCAGAATCTTTGATGTGGTGAAAAAATGTGAAATTGTTCACGACAAATGACCTGGTGCATACCTTGCCTGTTAGGTAATCCACCCCTGCACATGGCTTTATTCCTTCCTCTGCCCCTTTCCCCCTCTGCCTGTTGTCCTTCTCTCCCGTGGCTCTCCCAGTCACCACGTACCCCTTCAAACATGAGGAAAACCCACCAGTAACATCCCTTTCTTCCAGGAAGCCCTCCCTGGCCGACCCAGGCTCAGTGTCTTGCTCCACCCCACTTGAGCTCTCATGGCTGTCGGGTGTCTCCCAGATCGGGAACCTTGTCACCATCTTCACGTTGTATTGTTGTCACGTGTGTGTGTTGGAGAAAGCTCGCTAGACTGTAGGCCCCTGCGGTGCACACCACACCGGGCCACTCTGGCGTTCCCTCCCACATCCAGCAGGTTAGACTGAGTGGGCTTGGATTGCATCTTCCAGGCTCCCCAAAGTGAGCTAGTCAGAGCGGAATTCTCAGGAAGGTGCTGTGGAATCCCTTACCCAATCAGCCTTGACGGACAAGTCCTGGCTGGAGCAAGTATTAAAATTAATTTGAACTCCTGGAGCATCCAGCTGGAGAAGTGACCCAGCACCTCTGAGATGGCAGAGAAGCCACCCGCAGTAATAAAATGTGCCACTCGTCACGCAGCGAGCCGAGCACCGCCTGCCTTGGCCTTCCTTTTGCCAGAACTGATCCCCTGAATGTTTTTCCAGAAAACATGCAAATAAATATTTGTGGGTAGCATTCCCAGTATTACTCACAACGGAATTTTAAAATGTGCTTATCAGATGGAAGTGAAGTTAATTTTTACTTCCTCGGTTCGCACAGGACACAGGCAGTATAGTTTAGCTAGAGAGCCCGTTCCCTGGGGCAGGGACAGTCATATGACAGCACCATCAGTGCCCTTCAGAAACCGCTAAGAAAGGTGTTGGGCTGTGTTTCTTAAGAAACATGGAAAGAGGTCAATTTCTGTCTATTGATTAGAAGTGGACCTAAAGGGCAATGCTACTTCCAATTAAAGCAATGCAGGTAAAGACCCTGAGTTGCACACTGGCAGGAAGATGGTAGTTTGGAAGATGGCTTTTCCCAACTGCACTGATTTTATTTTCCGAATAACGTCCCTGCCGTCCCAGCACCCAGCTCAGTCATAAACCTCACAGTGACACTAAGGACGTAAATCTCCTTTGGATCTGTTCATTCCTAGAGCTGGCAACCAGCGTGAGGCTTGTTACCATCTGTACATCACCTGGTTCTGTGGCCCTTTAAAGAACGCAGGGAAACACTGCAACTGGAGCGAACGATGAATTTCTGTAACAACAGTTACTCTACCAGAGATGTACTAGATGTGGCTGTTTCCTGGTGAGCCGTGTGGTTTGGCCCATTATAAACACGCCTTCAAATGAATCATTTAAATTTGCCGTTCTTAAAACACACACACATTTTTAATAAAATATGGGGAACGTATATCAGGTTTTCTTTTTATATCTACAGATTGAATCCTTTCCAACAACCACTAATAACAGTTTTGGGAACTGAGAGCTAATTATACCTGTTAACATCCCCCAGTTTGCACTTGTCTCCCTGGAAGCCTCTGGGTTATCACTATCGTAAATGTGTTCCAGAGGAGACCAGTCCCTCCAGATTCCTTCGAGAAGTACTTTACACACTGTGTTATCTTGGAGGTTCACAGTGCCTGATACACGTTAAAGGCACTGATAAGTCCTGCAGCAAAGGAAACGGGTTAAATGTACTTAACTTTCTCTTCCCTAAACATCTTTGATCTTAGAATGCTTTTATCTAATTCTTCAGCATCCGCTTTTGGAAGCTTTGCTCAAGGAATCCTTAGCTACAGAAATATCTACCATGTTTTGCTAAAGAACCCCAAGTGGAGTTTTAATCTGCTGTTTTCCACAGAGGTCTGGGACAACGGGAAGGTAGTCTCATGCTCATCACCCACCTCACCTCAGTCTAGCAATGCCAGGGAGCTATGGCTGAGGGCCCCTGAGGGCCCCCAGGGCTGTGGGCTCTGGTGCCAATTTCACGGTCTGTCCGCTGTGCCTCGCTGGACACTTGCCCAGTGACAGGCCCTGCCTGGAGCTGTCTGGGCATGCTCCCCTCATGTCTGAACTGATGCCACTTTGCCGGTGCCCAGCACAAAGTCCACAAGAAAAAGAGAGGCCAGTCATGTTCCCTTTGGAGTGTGTTCCACAGATGTCCCAGTATGAAATAGCCAGGGAGACAAGAGAGCCAGATAGAGGGCAGGCTGGTCCATACCAATGAGCTGAGCACACGGCTGGAAGAAGCAATAAACTTCCCGAGAACTGGCTGCGTATCTAGGGCAGAGGCCTGCCTTCCCCAGCACCGCCTCCACAGGCGGCTGCTTCAGACAATGCCACTGGGGCCCCAGGGCAGGAGCCTGATTGTTCGCTGCCATGGCACAGGGATGTCCTCCAAGTTGGGTTGCCAGGTGGATCAGATGAAAATACAGGACTCCCCGTTGCACTTGCATTTCACATCAACAATGAGTAATTTTTTTTAGGATAAGTATTCTATGAAGTATTTGGGACATATTTACACAACAATTTTTTTTTCATTGTTGTGCTGAAGTGTATCTGGTAGTCCTACTTGGAAGTCTCCATGTAGGGATTTTTTTTTTCTTTATCACTCTTGTCACCTTATTTCAGTAGTCCTCGAACTTTAGTAAGCATCAGTCACCTGGGGGGCATTCAGATGGCCTGGGGTGGGGCCAAGGACTTGCATCTCTAACCAGTTCCCAGGTGATGCTGATGCTGCTGGTTCAGGACCCAGCAGGTAACTGGAAGCTGCACAGTTGTTAGCATTTAGATGAAAATATAAGCCCCACTTTGAGAACCTGGAGCCTTGGTGGCAGTGGTTAACAGCTTGGCTGCTAACCAGAAGGTCGGCAGTTTGAATTCACCAGCTGCTCCTTGGAAACTGTATTGGGCAGTCCAACTCTATCCTATAGGATCACTATGAGTTGGAATCAACTCGAGGGCAACAGGTTTGGTTTGGTTGAGAACCTGCATTGTATCTTCTGCAGAGAATAAAAATCCCATTAGTGCTCGATTTGGGGGCTTTTTACCTGCTTACTGTGGAACTTGAGGTCAGTGACTTAACCACCAGCCCTCACTTCCTTCCTGTGAAGCGGGGACGAGAAGCCTGCTTACAGGCCTGTGTGAGGATGCAATGACACTTGAACCAGGAGGCTCAAGGCAGGCACAGAGGGTACACTGGGGCACGGTGTCTGGTAGTGTTGACACTGCCGTTGGCTTCTTATTTATAGAGCTCTTTCATTGGACCATCCCCACGAATCTTCCCCGTAGGGTCATTAGGGTTGGGGTTATCACACTTTAGAGGTGGGGTGAAGCCCCATTTTGCGGCTGGTTTGCCTTCAGTTTGCAGAGATGGTACTCACTATAGAAATGACTGTGCCTTGGTTTGCCAGCTGCTGCCAGGATCCCTGAGGCTGCTGTGTATCTCAGATGACCTGTGGCAGGAAGGATCCTGTACAGGAGTCCCCTTGGAGAGCTGCTGGTCATAAGTCGGGTCTGCTTAGTTTGCAAGTCTCTGGTCCTGCGGACACCAGGGTGGATTGGGTTGGCATGTTTGGGAACGTCCATGCTGAGCTTTCTATCCTGAGGGTCCTTGGCTGCCTGCCGTGCTGGTGACCCGAGTTAGGAGGTGGTGCAAGAGAGAGAGGCCATGGCTTTTCTGGGGAGCCAGTAGAGATGCCTGAACCTCCCTGTCCCTTACCGGGTCTCCTGGGGAGTAACTGGGCAATGACTATATAGGGTAATCACAGGGGGGGTGTGAAGTGGGGGGCAGGGCACTGGGTGGGAAGAAGGAAGCAAATAAAGGAGGGGAGACACCTCCTTTTCCTCTGCGGTTCACATGCCTTTTGGGGAGAGTCGGCCAGGAGGACAGCTGTAAACCAAGTCCAGAATCACACCAGAGAAGACCGGGGGGAGCGGGGAGGAGAGAGGCCTGAAACAGGGTGCCCATCCACCCCGGTGGTACCTGGGCCCGAGAGAGAAGCAAGAGGCCTCCTGTTTATTTTTTATTTCTTCATTTGGCATCTCTTCACTGGAAGGGTCTGAGAGCCTCACTGCATTTTCAGCCGGTACCATCAGCCTCTCCCTTGTCAGTCCTCAAGGTAAGAGGCTCAGGTCACTGTCCTGTAAATGCCGGCATCTGCGCAGCCTCCACTCCCCTTCCATGCCCCGGACAAGCTGTTCACCATGTGTAATTGCCACCGGCGAGCAGGCTTCCAAAGAAGACTAGAAGTTGTCTTAGAAAAGGGAGGATGTCCATCCAGGGCAGAATTTTATGGGCGCAAGAGCACTTCTGAGGGAAACAGCTTTTGAGCCTTTGGGATGCCTTTGTCTTTGTCTCATGGGAAGTGTATGGTAAAATTTCTGGAGACACCTTTGTCCTGGGAATGTGCAGGGTGTAATTTCTAGAGATTACTTTGTCCCACGGAAAGTGCACGGTATAATTTCTGGAGACGCCTTTGTCCTGGGAATGTGCAGGGTGTAATTTCTGGAGACAGCTTTGTCCCGTGGAACATGCATGGTATAATTTCTAGAGGGCTAATTAGTCTAAGATGGGCCACTTGCTGTCGACATCAAGTGAATTAGAGGTCCCACTATGGCGATCTGAGTAGAAACAATCTTCCTGTAACTCGACTTCAATCCTGAAAACCATGATGTAATCGCTCCAGAGGCAGCGCTGCCAGCTTGTTCACTGGCTCTTAAATTTGCATCCTGAGCAGGCTTCTGATGTTAGAACACAAGCGTCTGAAAAACCAAACCCACTGCCATCGAGTCGATTCCAACCCACAGGGACCCTATAAGGGTCGCTTTTTAGAGGAAAATCCTCTAGAGCTTCCCCTCCTAAAACACTCCCCAATTCCACTCCTTTTGACAGGCCCAGTCTTTAATGGAAAGAGAATGCGGGTAGGTGTGCTGAGCTGTTGCCTGCTTGCTCCTGGCTGAATTCTCTCCAACAGGCATCTCTTGGTTTTGGTGCTTCTAAGATAGAGGAGGAAACCTTGGTGATGCAATGGTTAAGTGCTACGGGTGCTAACCAAAAGGTCAGCAGTTCAAATCCACCAGGTGCTCCTTGGAAACTCTATGGGGCAGTTCTATTCTGTTATGAGTTGGAATCAACTCAAAGTCAACAAGTTTTTTTCCTTTTTTGGATTAAGATGGAAGAAGCACATGTCTGGAACATTCTTCGAAGTACTCAGGGTGACTGCAGACAATGGGCTTCTGGGATGGACTTGTGCTAATAATAAATCCCGTGTGAACTTGATTATCGTTTAAATTGTTCAATAGGGAAAATGAAGCTTGGCCATCAGCCCTGTAGATAAGGGCTTCGTGTGGAGGAAACACAACCCAGCTCATACACAACTCATCATGCTGGCGTCAGGGTGATGTTTGGGGGCACTGTCAGCTGTCTGAGTGTTGAGGCCACCTGGCTGTGCACACGTGTGTATGTGCGTGTGCATGTGAGCTGGGGGCTGTAATGAACACCCACATGTGTTTCTAGAGATTAATGGGATGTTGGGACTCAGCTGCTGTGCCCAGCAGCCCCCAAATCTCTGTGCCTGGCTGTTTGCTGACTTCGAAACAGGCAAGGGCTTAAGCAAGCCTGGCCTTGCCAAATCCAATTAACAGCAGGCCCTGTAGTTAGGGTGCAAGGATGAACCAGGAAGCAAGAGATTCTGAAAAAAAAAAAAAAACCCAAACCCGTTGCCATCAAGTTGATTCCAACTCATAGTGACCGTATAGGACAGAGTAGAACTCTGCCCTATAGGGCTTCCATGGAGCAGCTGGTGGATTTGAACTGCTGACCTTTTGGTTAGCAACCGTACTCTTAACCGTTTTACCACCAGAGCTCCTTCAGAAATACAGAAATGGGAAATTTACCTCAGTAATTTTCTTGGAAAGAAAAAATCATCTCTATTTGAATGATTGTTGTGCTGTCAATTCTGACACACAGCGACCCTAAGGTACAGAGTAGAATTACCACACGGCGTTTTCTTGACTGTAATCTTCACCTGCCGAGGCAGATGGCCAGGCCTTTCGTCCCTCAGAGTGGCTAGTGGGTTCTAACCCCATGTCTTTCACTTAGCAGCCAAGTGCTTTAACTGCACCAGCAGAGCTCCTTATTTGAATACTAATGGGAGGTAAATACAGCTGCATTGTCTTCCCACCATATTCGTGCATTAGAATACAGGAAGCCTCAAGGAAAATCCATAAAAGAGCCATAAGCAGGCTCAGAATGGTTCTCACTAGTTACTGTAATTTATGAAGGCAGAATTTCCAGGAGAAGGGAATCGATTCCTGGACTTCACTGTGTTTTTGAACAAAGCGAGTATGGGAAGCCTTTCCATCCCATGATATGAGATCCCCAAGAATCCTGCTGCAAACGTCCGGAAGAGCTGGCTCTGGTTACGGGCAGGTCTGCATGGGCCTGGTGCCATTCTGCCTGGGGCTCACGCTTCTTCCCACCTGCTGTCTGGGTGTACCTCTTTCTTTTTCAAGACTCAGCCCTGCTGTCTCCTGCTATGGGGTCTCCCCAGGCTCTCTTTCCTAGGGAACTGGCCACTCCCTCCATGAGGCCTCCTCTCCCCAAACAGACCTCAGTCCTGGCCCCTAAAGCTCCTGTGTATCTGGCTCTCACCCTGTACTCTGATCTCTCCATCTTATTTATCTTTGTGTCCCTGCTGCCTGTCACCAAGGAGGTAGGTAATGAACAAATGTCAAATGAATGAGTCACTCACATCCAAAGCCTGGGAGTCATTCTTCTCTCCCAGCCCCCAAACTCATCTTTCCACACATCCTGGGTGGGATGAGTCCTAAGCCCTCTCACTTCTCAGCTCTTCATCGAATGGACTCGGTGCTGTTAGGAGAACTCAGAGTCAACAGCAACCAACACAAACATTTCCCCAGGGCACAATGTCCAGCCCCCAGCTGGGGAGGCCCTCTTAGATGCAGACCTGCTGGCTTTACACCTAACAGGAGCTGCTGGGCCCAGCAGGCTGAGAAGATGTCAGCAAACAAAGCAGTGGAGGTGCCAGAGAGCTCACGTTAGCTTTGTTTCCTTTTAGAACTAACAACAGAGCTTAAATGTGGTATCAGGTGCTTTAAAGATACAAACCGGAAAAAAAAAAAACAAAACTCGTTTCACAGGGTAGACCACATAAATTGAATTGCCGTTATGACCATCTTACAAATGTGATTTGCAATGTTTTATCTCTGTGGGACACCCTCCACCTGTCTACTTCGGCCTCACTCTAGTCGTGACTAGCTCCTGAGGAATGCCCATCCTGACTGGAGTCTAACTCTTGGTATGAGGGCCTTCTCCCTGTTTGAGTATATCTGCTGGCCCAAGGCCTTGCTGACACTGCATTTCTTTGGAAATGCCATCGGGATTCTTCTGTGGCCCTCGGCTCTGGCCAGGCCCAGTGGACCCAGGAGAATCTTGGCCCATTGGTGGCGGTGCTGATTGCCTCTGCTCTTAGGCCCCTTTCCAGACCCTGGTAGCATGTTCCTTTAATTGGAAAGATTCTTCTGATTTCTTTCACCCTTCTCTTATTTCTGTATTGAATCTTGTCTTTGAAGTAATGGTGCCATTTTTTTCTTTTATGTTTAAATAACTAGACAGAATACATGCTTGCCACTGTGTTGTTCTCTGCTTTATGAATCAGCAGCTGTGTTCTATTTCTCCAGGAGAAAGAGCATCTTAACTTCTTAGTGTTCGTATCTCTATCCCACCCTCCTAGATATTCCTGAAAATTTCTGCGTGTTCTCAAACCAGAGAAGTCTTTGGTTGCTCCACTGGAGGGTCAAGCAGGGAGGACAGGCCCAGGTGTGGGAGCCTAAGAGGACCAGACTGGGGTCTTCCCTGGGATCATAGCCCACTCCAGCCCTGTGAGGCTAGCAAGGATGCGAGTGGCCTGTCTGCTTATGCTGAACGAAGGCTGGAGGAGATGGTTACTGTTCCGGTGTTCCGGAAAGCATGCCAGCTGCTCAGATATACCCCCATACAACAAGCACCCGGGGGCATTTATTGGCTTATCTATCGGATTGAGAGTCCCATGGGGATTTGGGAGTTATTGGACAAGGCCCCGGGTATACACCGTTTTGTTAACACGTAGCATTTTTAAGTGTGCTATCTGTAAACATCACTGTGATTAGTGATAGGTACTTAGCATTGAAAAGCAGTCCAGAATCGTAGTGTTTTGGCCACTGCGTACTTTCTCAATCAAAGGACACTAAATGTATATTTCTATCACATTGTTGTCCATTGCCTTTTTGGACTTTACAAAGGGGACAAGGCGATCTTCACAGTAGAGGCTGCATGTCCCTGATCTCCAGAGGGCTACAGGCAGGAGTGAAAACTCCTGCTCTCTAAGTGCTCAGGGATAGCGGGAGAAGTCCTTGTCCTAGAGGTATCGTAAACGTCCTGTGGAGATCCTTCTGTGGGTGAGATGGCCTTGCACCCCAGGGTGACGCTGAAGCACATTTTATGACCACCCTGGCACCTCTGCCAGGAAACCATGACTCTTTGTTGCTAAGTGAAACATCTAAAGAAGTCTCTCCATGAAGTAGGTAAGGTGCCAGCCTTGGACTTCATGGTTTCACTCAACTGCTGTCAAGACCAGCTTTGTAGGTTGCTCACTCCCACTATGCAACCATTCATGGTGTCAAGCTTCCATGGAGTCTGTATTATTTGTAACAGCCCCAAGGCTTAGCGTGAGGATCCATAACAGAGTGCTTTCTGAGTCTACCATAAACTTTTCCTAGACGTGTGCTACGTTCCAGACCTTCTGAAATTAATCCTCTTTCCATTTTTTCCAGATAACTTGTTCAAGCCCAAAGAAAGGTGCATTTCAGAGAAGGAGATGTACACTCGATCTAAAAGGTACTGGTGATTGTGTCACTTGGCACCAAGACTCTGCTCCATCAGGGCATGTGTGCAGCCTACCGTGTAGAGGGACAGCCCTGGTGTGACTGTCACCAGCCAGAATCTTGGGCTGACACATGTCTTTACAGTTGGGGGAGGAGGGAGTAGGGATGGCTGAGGGATTCGGTGGGGCCACTATTTCTTGGTCCATATTTAAGGTCTCAGTTCTCCTTTGCCTCAAACCTGAAAAGCTGGCTAAAAGGGCGCTTTTGTTACATTGCGCCTCTGAATGTCAAGACTGCTCTTGGAAGAGCTTAGGAAAGTGGTAGGTCTTGGATTCTGAACCGACCCAGTAATTGGTCTCTGAGAGATCCCCAGACTCTTAACTGGCACTCACTGCATATTCTCATCATGGCTCTGTTGCTGTGCACCTTTGAAGCTCATTTTATGAGGATGAGAGAGGGTGTTTTCTCCTGAAGGCCTTGAAGGAAAGGATCTGAACTTGGAAGCCAACAGCGCATGGGAGCCATAGCCGAGGCCCTCAAGCCAGCCTTCCAGGTGCCCCCACCACAGCTGCACTCACTCCCTGTCCTGCCAGCTGGGTGCTGTTCCAGACTGCCTCTAATTCTCATTGACCTATGCCCACAAAGGCTGCCATTCTTTCTCAGACCTGCCTCTTAACCAAAACGTAACAGCTCAGCAGTGTTGGCCAAGTTCATGCAAGTAAAATGCCATTGGTTTATAATAAAGTATCCAGCATTAGGAGGACTGCTAATAATTAAACCAGATTGATGGGGCACTTAGAGGAACTACTGCCATAGGAAGAATACTGTTCTCCCCACTCTAGGCACAGTCTCTGCTTCTACCATGATTGTATCCTTTCCATGACCATTGGACAACTTTGATCATGTGTAGGGACTCTTCATGTAAATAAGGAAGTTCAAGTGAGGAGAAGGGGGACAGCCCCATTAAGGACCCAATTCATGGCATTCTAATTGAGTTTTTAAAGGGCCACTGGGTTTTAAGACTTGCTGTTTCAGAAGTGCAAAGTTGTATCTACCTCTTGCCAAAAGCATTCCCTTTTCAATTTAGTGAAAAATTTCGGCCAGATCCTCCCCTCTTAGTCCCCAAACCCAAAGCTGCTATAATTGAGGCTTGCAAACTAAGCAATTAAAAGAATAGATCTCCAGGCAGCATCCATGGAGAGAGAATATTACCCTGTCCTTTTACTGAAGAAAAAACCGAGGGTCAGAGTGGACAAATGAGCTAGATAATGCTGCACCACCAGCCCTTGGCTTTGTCAGATGAAGCCAGATCCCCTCTGATGGACTCAGTAATTGAGTTTTTACTATGCTCTGTGGCCTGGGCCCTGGGTGAGCTCTGACCCTGACTCTCAACCCTCACTCATGCCCAGAATCACCCCAGAAGCTTCTTTTGCAATCTTTAAGATTAATTATGTCATTAAATTCCATTTTCATTTTAAAAATTCAAACAAAGGAGATAAACCTGAAGCCCCTCATGGCCAACTACCCAACCCTCTTTCCACCCAGCTCCTCATCCCTCGTCCTGTCTCCAGAGACTTCCACAGTTACCAGTTTCTGGCGTATCCTCCCAGGCCTTTCTTTCTGCCTTAAAATTTTATGTGTACTTATACAGTTACATAGTTTTGACCATAAATGGGATCATACTATCATACATATCATTTCTCTATAGCTTGCTTTTTTTCATCGTAGAAAACATCCATGAGCTCTTTCTATGTCAGAAGATACAGTTGACTTTCCTCATCGGTTTTAGCTATCTGCAGAATATTCCATTGTATGGGTATACCAGAATTTAGTGCAGAAGCTCTTTTAAGAGAATACTGAATCAGAAGCTCCAGGAATTTTTATCAGAAGCTCCCCAGACAAGCCGGATGCTCGATACTGAGGAAGGCAATAGGTCTAAGGGAATTTCCACTGCAGAACTTGGGGCCATGTCAGCTACTGACTCTTCACCGTCTTCTCCCTCTGATGCTTTCTAGGATAGCTGCTGACCGTGACACTGTGTGCCAGGCACTGTGCAGGCACAAGCATTTCCCAGACTCCATGGGTTGCTTTTTTGCTACGTGGTCAGGAGAAGGTGTTATGTCAGGATTAACGGTCAAACAGACCACGGTTCAAATCCCAGCCCACCATGAGCCAGCAAAGGGCCTTTAGACAAGTCTCCTGACCCCTCAGGGGTGAGATGTTACAGGCCTCTTGGAATTGTTGTGAAGATTGAACAAAGTCGTTCATGTTAAGTGATTAGCATAGTGCCTGATAGCCAAGATTCCACCTGCTAATATTGCCATCGTCATTGTTATTTTTATTCTTTGTTATTATTTGAACAGTGAACCACCTTAACCAGATTTTATCTGGCTTTCAAACAGGAGAGGAAGTGAGAAAAGGGTGTTTGAGCTGGGTGCCAAGTGTATAGCAGCCCTAAAGCTCAGACCGCAGCGATTCTCCTGTGTCAGTGGGTCCTGCAGAAATAGTGGCTGGTGTCGGAGCAGCCTTTTAGGAGGTAGGAAAGAAGTGCCTAGCAGAAGGGTCCCTTGGTCCTGCTTGTAACTTGGCAGCTCCCAGTGTACATTGGGGTAAGAGCCTAATGCCTGTGCCTGAGATCTGGTTGGAAGCGGCTTAATTAGCAGGGCAATAGGTTAAGTGGTAAAACACACACACATGCATGTGTAAAGAAGTTTTACTCCGGTATAAATTCTGCCACTTCCATTTATTTTCTGCTCGTATTCTAAGGCATGAGAAGGCAAAACTTGAGTGGCAAAAAGGCATTTTTAAATAGGTTATTTTTTAGAGCAGCTTTAGGTTTACAGAAAAGCTGTGCAGAACGTAGAGAGTTCCCGTATGCCCCTCCCTCCCCTGCCCACCGTTTCTCCTGTCACTCGCACCTGAGTTCAGATGGTAGGTTGGTTACAACAGTGAACCGATAGTGATACCTAATTATTCACTCAAGTCCACAGTGTGCACCTGGGCTCTGTCTCTGTGTTGTGCGGTCCTGTGGGCCTTGACAAACACATGATGTTATATGTCCACCATGACAGCATCATGCCCTTAAAAACCTGGAGCACAGGGCATTTCCACCAAGGTGTTTGGGGGCAAGTGTAAGCCTCAGAATGGCAGAGCAGGAGGTTTGGAACCCCTCACTGTGCAAGTATGTGGTTAGTTTTCACAGAGGATAGAGGGACAAGAAAAGTGACTTCTGAACACATAAACGACCTGCCAGCCTTGCCCTCTGTGTGCTCCGCCTGCCAGGCAGCTGCACTGCCCTGGGAGGCCCCAAGATAGGGTGCCGTCACCTGCCATGCAGCCCCGGTCAGGGAAGCCCCGGGTTTTGGCATCTCACAATTTTGGGGCAGCCCATGTGCAACTCAGCTTCCCGCAGGCACGCGTTGTCATGACACCACTCAGAATGTTTTCTGGGTCTGTTTCAGAATCTATAATAACTTGCCAGAGGTAAAAAAGAAAAAAGAAGAACAAAAGAAAAGGGTGATCTTACAGAGTAACAGACTCCGCGCCGAAGTCTTCAAAAAGGTAACGGCGTCGCCCGCAGGTGTGGCGGGGTGCAGCGCAGGGGTGCCGGACCTGAACGTGACAGCTTTGTTTTCCTGCCTTTCCAGCAATTACTGGATCAGCTCCTCCAAAGGTACGCAGTCTAACGCAGCCTGCCCTGCCGGCCACACCACGGGATCGGGGATGACTTTAGACGCCGGACGAGCCATTAAACTTCACGTTATCTTTGTTCCGCAAAACACTTCATCTGCTTTTGATTTTTTTTTTCCCCATAAAGGAAAAAATAGCTTCCTGATTTACCAACCCAAACCACACCGAGGCAGAAACCCGGAAGGAAACGTGTCAGCAGATGGGTGCCTGCCTGGCAGGGGGAGCCCTCTCTGTGTAGCCGGCTGGCACACCCCCTGCAGCTGTTTCTTCTGAGTTTTACCCTTGGCATCTGATTTTTTTTCCCCCTCTACCATTTCCACCCAGGCAGAAAGGCTTTATAGGCTTAGGTGTCTTAGATCCCTGGGAGATGTTTTTTTCATCGGATCCCTAGGACCAAAATCCATCACTTTTTTAGTACCAATCCCACTTCCTGCCTTGCCTTCAAACCCCAGATTTCTGGGCATCACCCAGTATATTTAAAAGCTCTCTGGACTCGTGTTCCACATAATACTAGGACAGACTTTGAGCAGAGACCATGGACTGAGCCATCTGCCGCTCTGTCACCCTGGTACAGCCAGAGCTGCCTTCAGCCACCCCCACCCGCTCATAGCACCCCTCTTCCTTAGCAAAAGAGTCCATTTCAATGGAAGCAGCAGGGCAGAAGTGGCTGAATGAAAGCACAGATAACATCTGTGTTCTCCGCACCTACGCCTTCCCCCGCCCCCCGACCCCCACCAAAAGCTGTCTTGCTAAAAAATGGCCAGAGGGCTCCAACTCTGCGATTTGTTCCTTGAAACATTCACAGTGTCCACTCTCTATTAAATGTGTGCTTGGGAAGTAAAGAACAAACTAGTTTAAGACATCAAAAATGGAAATAAACATGATCGTAACAAAAACAAAACATCTGTATTTGGCTTCTCTATGATGGACCGAGCAGCTGCTACAAATAATTCTCATTCTGAAATGCCACCAAGACCCAGTGGGACCAGGTCAGCCTCTGACCCGCTTGGCCTCCTCCTCTGCCCTCTCCCCACCACAGAAGCCCAGGTCCATCAGCTCCATGCTTCCAGATGCCCCCGCTGGAGACGTCGCCTCCCAGGGAGCTGGTGCCGAGGAAGCACCATCTAGGAAGCGTCATCCATTTCTCCTGTGGTATCTCCAGCGCCCCCTACTGGCAAAGCTCAACATATTGCAGCTGGCAAAGGGCAAATATGTGAAGGGCCTGGATCCATTTTAACAGAGCAGACAAAAAGGGTGAATTTAGCTGACAAATAATAACATCAGTAACTAGCACAGCAAATTGTTTAACTTAGCCTCATTTTTCTCATCTATAGAATGGAGATAATGGTGGTACCTCCACCACAGAGTAGTTATTGTTGTTCGCTGCTGTTGAGTCAACTCTGACTCGTGGCAGCTGTGTTTATAACAGGGTGAAACATTGTCTGGTCCTGTGCCATCTTCTCATCTTCCAGCACTGTATCGTACAATGTTCTTTGTGATCCATGGGGTTTTCATTGACTGATTTTCAGAAGTAGGTCACCAGACCTTTCTTCCTAGTCTGTCTTAGTCTGGAAGCTCTGCTGAAACCTGCCCACCATGGGTGACCCAGCTGGTATTTGAAATACCAGTGGCATAGCTTTCAGCATCATGGCAACTGCAAGCCACCACAGGATGACAAACTGACAGACGGGTGGTAGGTAGGGCTGTTATGGGACTATGAGAAGTCAGTGTGTCTTAAATGCTAAGAAGAATGTTGTTGCTGTGTGCCGTCAAGTCGATTCCGACTCATAGTGACCCTAAAGGACAGAGTAGAATTGCCCCATAGGGTTTCCCAGGTTACGATCATAATTATGGGAGCAGATTTCTGGATCTTTTCTCCCGCAGAGCCACCGGTGGGTTTGAACCACTGACCTTTTGGTTAGCAGCTGAGGCCTTAACCATCGTGCCACCAGAGAAGAATGGCTGGCACAAACAAACACAACTTGAGTATCTCCTGCTGAGTGGAGGCAGCAAGCACGCTGAGCACAGGAGCCTTGAGTTACTCACCCCAGTGATCCCACAGCTTGGTACTGAGTTAAAACCTATTGTCACTGAGTTGATTCTGCCTCGTAGCAACTCTTTAGAACAGAGTAGAACTGCCCCCTAGGGGTTCCAACGGGAGGTGGTGGATTTGAACTGCTAACCTTTTGGTTAACAGCCAAACGATTAACCACTGCAGCACCAGGTACTGAGTAGGTGCCCCCAAAAGACCTTTGACTCCATGGTTGGCGTTGCTACAGCAAGAATCCATTATACGAATAGAATCCCTGTGCCCATCAGTGCTGACCACAGACTTGTCTGCTTCCCCGCCCCAACCTGGGTGGGATGCTTTGCAAACTGCTATTATTTTCTCTCATGCTCTTCTCACCGGTAGAAATAATTATAGCTGCAGAGTTGTTGTTTTTTTTTTTGCAGAGTAAGCTTACCCTTAAGGCTAATTTCTGCTCTCTTGAACATATAAGGAATCTTGTAGGGTGCTACTGAATTTCTGTCTACATTTTTAATGTTAAAAATATATCTATTTCTAGTCAAACCTATGACATTAGCTAAGGACAATTTTTCTTGATAAAGATTCTGATCTAACTTTTGCCGGTTTCTCTTTAATATCTTCAGAGAGTTTCCAAAGCCCTTCCTAATCAATAATTTAGATTCAGGGCCTGACCACTTCTAGGCTGTAGTGTGACACTTTTTGAAAAGTGGATTTATGTCGCTGAACATACAGCTATCTTGAGGAGAATGCCTGAGGGGGGCCAACGTTCATGGAGATCTTACCCCCTTTGCAAACCTACGCCAAGTCTTAAAATCTAAGGAATAAATGAAAATCAACTTGAGGTGGAATACCATTGAGTGACGTTTTTCTGAGGGAGGACGGTTCTTAACTGAGCTCCCTGAAGTGGAGTCACAGTAACAATACACTGTGTCTGGTGTGAGCTGGACTTCTCTGGGCAGGCGCCTCCGGTCATGGCAGGACATGAAATCTTTGGTTTCTGTAGAGCTGTTTGTTTTTTTTTCCCCTATTATTGTTTTTGTGGTTGCTGTCTTGCTTGTTTTCTCATGCCGATGAGTGAATTTCAATATCCAGCATTTCTTTTCTGTTATAGTAAGGTTCTAACAGAAATATAATAATGTTATAATAAACACGGCCGTGAAGCCTGTGGAATCGTTAATAGCTGTCATCCCTTGTATTTCTCTCAGGAATTGGGCCATTTCCTGGATCCTCTTATTAAAATCAGACTTCAGGAAAGGCTTTGAGGATGTTGAAAGTTCTTAATAGAATTTGCCATTGTAACTTCAATAATCAAATTCCGTTCTTGTGTTGATTTATTTGGCTTTGCGTGTGTTTTGGTTCTGGCATGGAACAGCTCTCCAGCGGTACAGCAGGTAGCAGGCCCTAAGGACTGCCGGCTTACATTACAGCGAGGTCTCGGACCCAGCCGGGCTGGACCCGTTTGGGAAATCCAGGCCATAGGGAACAGTCATGGCTGCTTCACTGTGGTCTCCATGACTTCACGTCGAGGGAGAAATTCCAGTGTTGGCGATTTGTCCTCCCCGCCAGCTGGTAATGGAATAATGGAAAAGCAACCGCCTCAGGATTTTCAGCCCTTGTCTTCTGCCAACCAAGCTTCCTGGAAGTTGTGTGTTCCCGAGTGAGTCAGCAAATGCTTGCTGAGACATTTTGCTGAGACGTTGGAGGCTCTCGAAAGAACTCCTTATGAAATGACCAATTGTTGAAGAGTGGCTGCGAATTCTGTCAAGAGTTCTCCTATTTCAACACTTGGTATAAAAATCACAGGCACTGAGCCCAGTCCCCAACGGCATCAGATGACCGGCCGTCTGACTCTGAGGCATGTCAGACACAGGACAGGGGTCGGCAGTGCAGGGATGGGGTGGCCCTCGGGAGGTGATCTGACAGCTGGCCCCCGAGGGTTCTGGGTTTGTGTGCCGGGTGTGTGTGAAAGCGTGTTTGCCCACGGAGAGCAAAGCAGGCTAAGTGGTGAACATGAGGATCTCGGCCGAGGGCTCACCTGAGCCAGCTCACCCCATTTGTGTGCTTCTCGTACGTGAGCCTGAGTTACCCACGAATGTCCGGCCCTAGAAAAATCCCCGTGGGCCGGCTGTCACGGGGCCCTGTCTGGTTTGTCCGTGCCAGTCCCCACCTGGAGGAGAGCCGATAGAGAATCCAAGAACTCCATGAGCGTCGCCGGCCCTCTCCCAGCCAGCCTGCTGTCTAGGAGAGAACTCACTCACGCAGATGTTTTATCCACAAGGAGCATAGCAACAGCTCTGGCAGGGCTCCCCCGGAATGGAGGGTTTTGTTTGGTTTTTTTTCAAGTGGTGTTGGCTGCCTCAGGCACAGTTCTGATCCTAAGACCCCAAGAGGCTGTCTGAGGTAGCTGGGGGCGGGGCACGGGGGGCAGGGGCTGTTGGACTCCTTCCCTTTTTCTTCTTGCTTCTCTGAGGAGGTCTCACAGACACGTCCTGGACACTTCAGACCTGCAAGGGTGCAGAGGGAAAGGGGTCAGAGCGTGGTGTCTCTTGGGTCTTAGGGCATCGGGACCTGAGGAGGGGAGAGGGAGGTTTTACGTACCACTAGGATCTTAAAGGAGTCCCTTGGGGTGCAAACAATTAACATGCTGGGCTGCTAACCAAAAGGTTGGAGGTTCGAGTCCATTCAATGTCACTTTGAAAGACAGTCCCAGTGACCTGCTTCTGAAAAATCAGCCATTGAAAACCCGATAGAGCACAGTTCTACTCTGACACACGCGGGGTCGCCATGAGTCACAGTTGACTTGGCGGCACTTGTGACTGGTTTATTCTTAATCAAAGCCTAAAAGAGAAAGGAGCTTACAATCGAAATTGCAGCTGAGATTAAAAAAAAAGAAAAAACCATGAAAGGTTTCTTTAAATTGTTTTTATGCAACAGTGCCAAGCGTGAAAGACAGGAGAAGCGTCCTTTTGATGACTTTCAGAGCACGCTTCCTGTGTTCAACTCTCTTCACTTCCTGACGTGCCTGGAACGGAGCCACAGCTGTCACTGGCACTGGGGAAAAAACATTACAGCAGCCACCAACGTTAACCTCGGACGAGGCGTCAGTCGTTTCACCAGTGCCGACGAGGCTGCTCACTTTACCGCCTGTGATATCAGCTCAGGGAAGTTACAGACCTGTCGCTACTGACGTCTCTCCAAACAGGTGGGGCAACAGTTAACATGCTGGGCTACTAACTGAAAGTTTGGAGGTTCAAGTCCACCCAGAAGCACTTCAGAGGAGAGACCTGGTGACCTGCTTCTGAAAACCCAGCCGTTGAAAACCCTGTGGAGCACAGTTCTAGTCTGACACACGTGGGGTCGCCAGGAGGCAGTGTCAACCTGACAGCGACTGGGCTGGTTCACGGCTGCCGATTTACGAAGAAATAAGCCCACACGCCTGCGTCACCTCCACTGGGGAGCCTCTTAGGCTGAAGTTATCATCTGACATCTGACCCCAAAGGAATTAATGATGACGGCTCACTTAACTGCTTCTGACTTAACTGTTGCCAAATATGCGCTTAGCAGTAAATGCTACTAAGCACGTGTGTAGAATTTTTGTGTTTGTTTTTGTTTAAAAATATACCTGAAGCCTGGTTAGGCCAGATTTATTACATGCTGACATAAAGTCCACATTATAAGCATAATTCCATGTTTTCGGCTCTCAGCTGAAAAGTGTTTGTTAAATCAAAATGACAAAACAAATCAGGGCTTTTTTTCCCCCTCATGTTTTTGGGCAGCTGTGACATTTCACTAGCAAAATCTTTATAATGGACAACAAATATTTTTGCTTGGATTAAACTGGGGCCTGTGAGCATGAGTATTTCTCCATGGGGAATCCTGCTCTGACAGGTGAGCTGTGTCTCTGCTGAAATATTGTTTCAATGCTGATTCTCAGAAGCTGGGCAAGATTCCCCCCCACCCCACCCCACCCAGTGCACGAAGTAGCTTGTGATCGGTGGATGGTGAGTAACCTGTAAGCACAGAAGAAACTACAGAAAACTTCTGAACCCAGAACCTGGTTGGAAAGTTTCTAAAAATAATAGCTTGGATTTTTTTTTTGAGAGCTGACTGTATGCCTTGCATGTGCCCTGTGCTTTCTGTGATCGTGTTTTATCGCAACATCAGATGGGCAAGTGAATATAGCCTCTTTGTGTCCTACTCCTGATCTGACCCATCTTAGGATCTTCCAATCCACTGGTCAGTGGGGAAAGAGCAACTTAGCATCTTTTCTGAATTACTCAGTTCTGGTCCATTTAAAGAGTCTGTTTAAGGTGTAACACCCTGTCCAGGCTCATGGTCAGTTGTTCAGAGTTCTGTCTCCACCTCTTCTCCCGCCCAAGATGGCGGCTGGGTATGCGGTGGAGTTTACTGATGAGGGAGTGAGTAAGGATGGGGTCTCAGGTCTGCTTCCAGGTCTGTGGTAGTAGTGAATTTTTCTGCCCTCTGCAGGCATGCTGTTTCTTGCCCATTCTGCTGGCATCTGCTTTCCAGGTCTACAGCTGGTGAGCTCCCTAAGCTTGGGTATGGTGGCTCTCCTTGCTGGTTGGGCTCCACTTTGGCGTTCCCAGGCACTGTACATCCCCCTGAGGTTTGCTGTGAGTCCTGGCCTCTATGGTCTACTCTGCAACTCCTGATCCAGGGGCACTTTGCTCAGCCTTCTAGCAAGTTTGCCAGTCACTACCATTAGCTACCTTCCCTCTCTATCCATGGTCCATGCAGGAACTTCCTGACCACATCCATGGCCCCATGAAAAGGCCAGGAAATGTGCTGAGAATTAAAGTTGAGTCCTTTCTGTGTCGCACCTGGAGGAAACAGGTTTCTCCTCTGGGTCATATCCTGAGTGTCAGTCCCAGGTTTCTCCTCTGGGTCATATCCCGAGTTTCAGGCCCTGATGTAGAAAATCCCATGGCCTACTCCTTAGGCATAGCTCTTGATATGCTAATGGATTTGGGGAATTTAGAAAATTACTGTTGTCCCACCACAAAGCTTGACTTTCAAGACAATTGACTTGTTGTGAAAGACGTCAAGAGAGTGGGCTTTGGGACTCACAGCTGCTCGGTGGCCTCTTTTTTTTCTGAGGGATTTCCCCATCCTTTTCTGAGGCAAAAGTCTTGTGGCTAATAAACAGGTGGCTTACAAACCAAGACCATTCACATTCGTAATCCTCAGACCAGCCCTAGAGGGTAGGAGGCAGGTAGGCTCTGGATTGGCTTCCATTTAATAGGGACCTGGGGAGGAGGGTGATACTGGTTTCTAAAGTCAGATAAAAATTGAATATTATAATAACATCAAAATTTCTCTTAAAAACTCCCTAGGCGCCATCTTGAAGACAGGCTAAGGTCTCTCATACAGGTTGTCCAACCCAGCTGGTGTCTCTTCCAGGTCCGATGCAGGCTGATTTTCAGATGAAGAAGGTGGTATGTTTAGGGAATGTGAGGTACAGAAAAGTGTCCTTGAAAGTACTAGAGTCCACTCAGCATAGTGAGATGTTTACACTTGAGAAGCAGGTGTGTTCAGAGGTGTCCGAAGGAACCATAGGTTTGCACGTCCATCTCTGCCAGGGCAGAGACTGAGAGTACAGTGGTGGGTGGAGTCCTCCCACTACTGGTGCATCCTTCTCGCTCCCTCCCTGGGCGTCACTCTGAATAAAGCTTAGAATGCGAGTGTGAAGTGGCCCCACTGAATTGTCTCCATCTTACCCAAGGCCATGAGTAACCAGAGGCCAACTATAACTTGGAGTGCCTGGGGGGTGCAAACGGCTAAGCACTCAGCTCCTAACCAAAAGGTTCGAGTCCACCCAGAGGTGCCTCAGAAGAAAGGCCTGGCAATCTACTTCCATAAAATCAGCCATTGAAAACCTTATGGAGCACAGTTCTGTTCCGTCACACGTGGGGCCACCATGAGCGGGAATCGACGTGACTGCAACTGGTTTTACTGGTTTAAGTATAACTTGCCCAGATTATTTCATGTTGGTAAATGGGAGATGGAAATTTGAACCTGGATCTATTTCCCTCCAGAACCCCAAGCTCTTCTTCATGACACCATGCCACTTGTGTGTGTTTCCCCTCCATCTGGACCTGGCCAGCTATTTCTTACTACTGTTCTTATGTGTCTCACTCCGTCTGGAAAATCCACCACTGCTCAGGCTCTCAGAGCCTAAGATAATGGGGCAGATGCATTCTTTTCAAATTTTGAACAGAATTTGCTGTTAACCTTCAGTGCATTCCAAGAGGTGAGAAAGATGTCTTCCACATACACAGCAGATGCCATCAGCCCCTAGCTTGATTCCTTGTGGCCGCCATTTTGGCATTGACAGTGTTCAAAGCTGTGAATGAGTGTACAGTGGGTGAGGTAAAGAGCCCAGAAAGGAGAAGCAAACTCATGATTCTCAACCTTCCAGGTTACATCAATGAAGGAACTTTATTTCTGATGCCTAAAAGACTCTACCAGGCAAGGTTACATCAAATATAGGTCACAACCACACTGTGATACAAAGATGAAATTCCAGGTTTAGAGCTTTCTCTTCCTTCTATAGAAGACATGCATTTCCCTAAACACATATTTTATTAATAACCATAAAATATTAACTTCATCTAAAAATGCATTATTAACAGCATAATCTGTGCATTACGCACACTGGTTTTCTCCAGACACTTGATGTAGAAAACCCGAGCTCCCTTTTTCTTGATGCAGGTGAATAGAGACAATTCACCGAAGGCTGATTGGTAATGACCAAGGGAGTTTATGATCCTATAGTCAAGGAGTCATCACAGAATCAATATTTCTGTTAAAAAAGCAAGATTTCAAATCAAAGATTGTTCCCCAAAGTTGAGAAAGCACAGAGGCATTCTGGGAGCAACTTGTCTTTGCATGTCAGTAGAAATGCACTCTGGGGTTTTGGATTTTGTTGTTTTGTTTTTTGATTTGTGTTTTGCAGGCTCTTTCTAAAATGGAACCTAAAGTCCAGGAGCCAAAATGAGGCCGCAGCACAAATGATGTTATTGTTGTCCCCAGCATATGGGCATGAAAGCATAATCAAAGGTACAGAGTAACAGCTGACTTATTGCTGTGAGCCTTTGGACACCGCTTTACACTTCATCGGAGCCCTGGTGGCACAGGGGTTAAGCATTTGGCTGCAAATCAAATCCACCAGCCTCTCCTTGAAAACCCTACAGGGCAGTTCTACTCTGTCCCATAGGGTTGCTATGAGTTGGAATCTACTCGACGGCAACAGGTTTGGTTTAGTTTTACACTTCATCAACTAAGAATGCATCTTTGAAGTCATCAGCATTAGAAGATGCCCGTCATCATTCTACTCTCTAAAGAGGAAGAGGAAGATCCAGGCCTCAGTCTTCATCTGGTTCTGTTATAGGACTCTCAAGCTCTGGAAAAAGCCATCACCACTGCCGTCTGGAAGAATATCATCCAGGGAACAGCATCCCCCAAGTGTGGTTTGTATTCAATTAGTCAGATCCTCCGAGAGGCACTTGAGTACCATTTAGGACATTGCTTCTTGAATTCTTATTTGCAGCCTTGAAAGTAATTTTCCAAAGTCATTAGACCATAAAGAGTTTTCATTACCCTTCATTCGAGTCAACAGCAAGCACGTTTTGATGGAGTGCCCACTTGTGCTCTGTGCTAGATAGCGTGTGGGCGGAGCAAGAGAGGTTGCTGTGCAAAGGTCAATGTGATTGGAAGCAGATGTCGATAAATAATTTACACACTTATGGAAGGCAAAACTTCCTATTGAAAGCAGAGGAAGAAGCATTTCTACAAGTGTTGAGTTGCAGCAAAAGAAAGAAAATAACTTAGATTTATTATACAAATGAGAAACTGCTGAATGTCAAAAGCTATAGGCAAAATAAACAGGCAAGTGGCAAAATAGGACAAATAGTTGAAACATAGATGCCAAAGGGTTAATCTCTTTATAAAGGCTTCTTACAGGTGGTGATGTTTAATGTTATGTGTCAACTCAGCTAGGCCATGATTCCAGTATTGGGTAACTGTTCTCCATTTTGTGATCTGATGTAACTGTCCTCCATTTTCTGGTGTTGTATAAGTAGCCTCATGAGGCAGGATTAGTGTGAAGTGTTATCTTGAGTCACACCCTTGCTAAAGGGCCTGACTCAAGTCACTGCCCTACTCAAGAATGTGATGTAAGGGGAGTTTCCTTGAGGGTGTGATCTACATCCGATATATACGGGTGCTCTGACAAAGCTGGCCCTTGCTCTGGATCCTGCATCCAGTTCGCTGTCATCTGACCTCTGCCTCTTGGGACCTGAGCCAGCAGCCTGTCATCTGACCTGCCAATTCCAGGATTGCCCAGCTCCCACAGCCTTGTGAGCCAGAAACCTACTGTCTGACCTGACTCGTCAGCTCCTGCAGCCCTGTGGGCCAGCAGTCTGTCGTCTGACCTGCCAATTTGGGTTTTTCAGCCCCTACAACCATGTGAGTCGGGAGAAGCCTCCAGCCTGACACATGACCCATGGATTGGGGACTTCAGCTTCCACAGCTGCATAAGCCATTTCCTTGATAGATATATTCACGGAGAGAGAGCCCTGGTGGCACAGTGGTTAACGCGATCAACTACTAACCAAAATGCAGGTGGTTCAAACCTCCAGCAGCTCCACGGAAGAAAGATGTGGCAGTCTGCTTCTGCAGGTATTTACAGCCTTGGAAACCCTGTGGGGTCTCTATGAGTCGGAATTGAAACCCACTGCCATCGAGTCAATTCCGACTCATAGCGACTCTATAGCACAGAGTAGAACTGCCCCATGGCATTTCCAAGGGGCGCCTGGTAGATTTGAACCGCCAACCTTTGGATTAGCAGCCATGGTTCTTAACCACTATGCCACCAGGGTTTCCTTCCCCCCTAAATAAATTTTAGTGACCTTCAAATGTTATTTGTATCTTCTCTCTTTTTTTGTTATTCTGTATTTTCTACCTTTTTAATTAGATGAAAAATAACATTTCCAGAGGTAAATCACAACTGTTTACCTGTCAAATTTTAAAAATATTTTTTAAATTACTGGTTAGACAATAAGATGATTCAATTATTTTGAAATCAATTTAGAAACACATATCTCAGTTTTAAAAATGTGCATTTATTTTGAACTAATACCGTTTCTGGGACTCCATTCTAAAATTTTAAAAAGGCTTTATGCACACAATTTAATTACAGTGTTCTTTTTAAGAGAAAAAAATGTGAATAAGCCAGACGTCCAACAACAGAGAAATGGCTATGAAAGCGGATACATCCATTTGAAGAAATACTATACACCCACTGACGTGACAGTCACGGAGAACCTGTCACCACCGGCAATCAAATGTGGTGGAGTACGAAGGTTCTCAAAAGCAAGATGAAAAACACATCCAGTGCTGTTACCAGGCCCTGTGGCTAACCTGGAGCTCCGGGGAAAATCCACTGGCCTGTGGAGCTCAACTGCTTGCCCAAAGTGGTGGGCTCAAGCCCAGACACATCACAGCCTGTATCTGGGGACAGCAACTGCCCCCAAGTCCTATCCGTAGCAACGTCATGGACTCCAGCTGACCTCACGGGTGGTTTGAGGGGGCAGGGGCGAAGGGTAATCCCGAAATAGCCGGAAGTCTCCTAAATGTGGAAGTCGTCTGGTCTGTAGCTCTGCTGCTCTGGAACCCTGAACAACCCTGGCTAGGGGTCCCTTCTAGCTGGGACTGGGACCGCAGCAGGAGTCCCCAGGAGCAGGTGCTTTGAGGACCACGTTGTTCACAGCCCCACCCAAGGCAGACATCACTGACTTCCTTCTTTCCTATGAAGCCCAGAGGGAGCTTCAGAATCCTTCTCAACACAGCACTCTAGATGGCAGCTCCACAGGTGGAATTGACACGATGAAATAAACCTAGTTGCCCTCTGAGGTAAGCCTTGGAGGAGAAAATATGGGCAGGGCATCAAGCGGCCTTAAGGCTTGGGGTGTGGGGAGGGGCCCGGTGTGTGGGTGTTGGCAGTGTGTGTGTGTGGGCGAGGGGAGCAATCAGCACTCTGGTGGCGAAGGCCCACCTCCAAACATCGATTTTCAGAAACAGTGAGCTCAGACCCTGAAAGAAAACGTTTATTGTAGAAGTCGGTGCCAGAGTGGCTCCACTTTGATGTTCACTGCACCTATAGCCTTGATCCCAGGGTGATCTCAGCCACTTTTCATGGCCTAAGAGTCCTGGCACCCCGGGAGGAGGTCCCCCAACCCCTTAGCACAGGTCTCAGTTTGCAAAGGGGAAGCTCAGCCGTCCATGGACCTGCTCCTGATGTCACCACAACTTTCAAGAGTAGGACACTATTTTCTGCCAAATTTCAAACCAGAGAGACCAAGCTAATTGTCCCTAAGGAGTAGAATCAGACCCGGTGCCCCAGCTGTGGTCAAGGTCAGCCCAGGACAAGAAGCAATTGATACTTCTCTAATATAATTCATCCAAACTTATAAAAGTGAGCATTTCTAGAATGATCGCAAACATAACTGCTGCTTGAAGAGAAAAGAAAATCAGTGAAAATAGCAGTATTCTGCTATGGCAGCAGCAGAGCTTTCTCGAGGGTGTCTGTTTTTGTGGGAAAGATTTAGAGCTGCCAGGCGATCACGGATTTGCAATGGAGCCCTATATGTCTATGTCAGGATGTTAGACCCCGGGCGAGCCAACTGAAGGCCAGAAGATACAAGCCCCAGGAAGCACTGCAAAGTCCAATTTTTAACTCTAAAATCTAAGACCAGTTTCATTTATACCAGAGAAGATCTGGAAGGAAGTGACATTTTGAAGATTTGAGTGGTGTGGGGTAACAAAGACAACCATTATGTTGGAAAGAGCAGCTGTTCTTTGATGTTTGAAAGGGCAGCAGACAGAGGGCCCAGGTGGAATTAGGGCTGGATTAGGAGGTGGGTTTAGGGCTGGGGCCTGGAGGAAGAGGTCTACATTTTCAGACTTGGGCCTGCAGACAGCCTGGGGATCAAGAAAGCCAGAGCCAGTCAAACTCCACATTCTCTTCCCTGCTAGGAAAGAGGCAACCAGTGACTTTGGGAAAGAAACAAGAAGTAGAGGTGGGAGAGGTAAGGTGGCTCACCATGACCTATCCCCTTCAGGCTGGAGACAAGAGTAACCAGGCCCCATGCAGTGACTCTGACTCACAGCGACCCCACGTGTGTCAGAGTAGAACTGTGCTCCATAGGGTTTTCCATGGCTGATCTTTCAGAAGTAGGTCGCCAGGCCTTTCTTCCAAGGTGCCTCTTGGTGGACTTGAACTGCCAACCTTTCGGTTAGCAGCTGAGCCCGTTAACTGTTTGCACCACCCAGGGACTCTGCAGACAAGAGTTCTATAACTGTTCCAGGATATGAAGCCTTAGAACTATCGTGAGCTGAGAGAGACCCTGTGTCCCACTCCTGTGCTTGGGAAAGAGGAAGAAGTGGCTGAGGGTCACCCTTTCGGCAGAGGTGAGCTAAGATGGACCTTGAAGAGAGCGCTTAGCTGTCTTACCTGTGTCTTAGGCGAGGGAAGTAAGCCCTCACCCAGTCATCTGCTGCCCAGCTAAACTGCTGCTTGGAATCCAAGTTCCACAAGAAAATCCAGATGAGAAGCTGTCCTGTGATTCCATGGTTCCAGTATGTGGGAGGCTGGCACATTGAACCTGGCGAACCCTGTCTTCTTGCCAGGACTTGCTCCTAGGCCCTGGGTTGGGAATAAGTAAATGTGCTTACTCTGTGTGAGCAAACTTCAGGTCTGCAGCAGGTTGTTGTCGGAAGATTAGAATGATCTCCATTTCTCAAAAAGACTTCAAGTTAAGGACCGGATCATGCCATTTTCATTCCAAAGCAGTTTTCTGGGCTTGGAGCATTGTTCTAGGGAAATCTGGTTTGCGCAGTTCTTTCCTGGAGTAGAGATTGGATAACGGAATCCCCCGAAGGAAGCAACGACCAGACCAACATAAGCAGGTGGGCTTCTGGAGGGTGGTTTCCTAACACTCAAGTCCCTAGGGGGTGCATACAGTTAACATGCATGTCTGCTAACCAAAAGGTTGGAGGTTCAAGTCCACCCAGAAGCACCTGGGAAGAAAGGCTGGAGATCTACTTCTGAAAAATCAGCCACGGAAAGCCCTGTGGAGCACAGTTCTACTCCGACACACATGGGGTAGCCAGGAGTCGCAATCGACTTGATGGCAACTGTTTTTTCCTAACCCTTCTTGGCCATAATATGTTGTTCAATGTATCTAAATAACTGGCTCAAGCTTGTGGTTTGATTGGTCACATTTGGCTTGGAAGCAGGACTTCTTGCTGAAAGGACCCCATCCCTTTGCTCTGGACTAGGCTCACGGATGGGAAGAGCAGCTGACCACCAGCACTGCTGGATGGAACCCTTCTCAGGCATTTCTTCCTTCTCAGTGTGCCTGTAGCTGGCCCCCAGCCCCTGGCCACCGGACATGGGTCTGTTTGGGAGGCAGGGGAGGCAGCTGTTCATGGTGCCCCCCCTTGAGGCAGCACGAGTCCTCCAGGCCT
Source organism: Loxodonta africana (assembly GCF_030014295.1). Taxonomy (NCBI): domain Eukaryota; kingdom Metazoa; phylum Chordata; class Mammalia; order Proboscidea; family Elephantidae; genus Loxodonta; species Loxodonta africana. The sequence goes on from NC_087357.1 coordinate 9,463,860, forward strand.
CTGTTATCAGGAGAGGGTGGCTGTTTTGAACATAGCAGGCCACGTTGTGGGTCGATTTGTCCACATCTGAGTCCTAGGAGGAGACGGCACTGTGAAAGCAGCCCCTTCAGGCCCGACTGGCCTCACACTCAAGATAGCTCGGGGTCACAAACAAATCCTAGGGAGCCCTGTCCTTTCTCTGGAACTTACACCCCATTCTTTGGGGTCCCTCCTTTTCAGTGCTCCCCACCCCAGCTCTCTGCCACCCTGGATCTATTACTCCACTTCTCGCTCCCCTACTCCCCTGCTCTTTTGTTTTATAAAAAAACAAACCCAGTTGCCACGGAGTCGATTCTGACTCACGATGACCCCATGGGATTCAGAGCAGAACTGCTCCATAGGGGTTTCAAGGCTGTGGCCTTTCAGAAGCAGCTCGCCAGGCCTTTCTTCCAAGGTGCCTCTGGGTGGATTCTAACTGCCCACTTTTCGGTTATTAGTTGAGTGCTTAACCATTATCTTCACCCAGGAAGATGCCACCTAGCATAGATGGGTTTCACGGTGGAGTCTGTGGCCCTTGCTTTGTCCTCCTCCCGTCCTCTCCCTCCTGCAGCACAAAGCCTAGAGACCTGCCTGGCAAAGATAAAGCCTCCCAGCAGGCTGGCGTAATGGGGGCCGTGGACAACAGAATCCTCTCTCCCTGGGGAAGGGAGCAGGTAGGTATACCTGAGAACGCTCCCAAAATAATACACGTTTTCAGCCAAAATTGAGAAGTGCTGTCTTCACTAAAATTCCAAAGAGACATGTGGACGCAGGGCCACCTGATTGGGGTCACAAGTCACACTGTGTCCATCTAGAGCCCAGCACCCAGGGTTCCTGCACAGCTTCGGGGAGACGAGGCTGAAAGCCACACAGAGGCAGGATAGGGACAGAGGAGGCCAAGGATGTTTGCTCAAAGCACACACGTGACAGCCTGGGGGCCACCTGGAAGTAAAGAACTGCATCTTGTGCCCTCATGTGAGCACACAAGCCAGATAAATGCAGAGAGGCTGACTCGTTATGATCTCCAGGCTGGGGTAGCGTGAAGAAACGCAGGTGATACTAGAACGGAAGTCATGCCACGTCCTCAGTCTGCCTCTCTTTAAACACTCAATCTCTTTTGTTTTGTTTTGTTTTCCATCCTGCTGTGCCCTCTGCACACAGAAAGGTTCACCCGGAATGCTCATAACCCAAGTCGCAGGTGCCTGGTCACGGTGTGGATGTTTAGTGCAAGTTCGACAAAAGTCAGATATTTGCCAGGAAGAAGGGCTTCTCTGTGGAATTGCTGTAATTATCTACACAGGTGCCCAGGTTATTTTAACATAGCAATGGATTCTCAGTCCCCACTGGACTAATGTCAACATTTATGTGGACATGCCTGTTCCAAAAAAAGCCAAACCCGTTGCAGTCAATTCCAATTCCTAGTGACCCTATAAGACAGAGTAGAATTGCCCCATAGGATTTCCAAGACTGAAGCAGACTGCCACATCTCTCTTCTGTGGAAGAGGGGCTGGGTTCAAACCGTTGACCTTTCGGTTAGCAGCCAAGCACTTAATCACTGCACCACCAGGGCTCCTTACATGTCTGTAAGAGAAGATGAAAACAGCATCTCCGTGATCATTCTCCTCTTGGCGTGTGTACTGGGACCATTAGGCCGTTGCTGGGAATCCCTAAAGGCAGGACGCAGCCAGGGCAGGCATCGCGTCACACCCATCACTCCTATACGCGGAGAGTTGCTTGTCATGGCAAGGACTGAAAACCGACAGTGTGTAAACACTGTTTTCCATGATCATAGGAAAATGTGGCCAGAGGGGAAGAGGTGGACTTTCAGAACAGACGCGGCGTAAGGTAAGTGCCAACCAGACAGCTTCTCCCTGGCAGCCAAGTCTTATTCCTTCGTGGCTCCAGGCCCGGTGCAAATGAGGCCTTGGGGACGGAAACCGTTTTCCAATCCCTCACCAGTCAAGGAGCTCTCTGAATCTCAGGCCAAGTTCTCCCTGTGAGTTACGGCCATGGAAAAAGGTTCATAAGCTGAGCAAAGACTCTAGCTGGTTATGTAAAATGTGTACAAAGTCCTACCAGGAGAGTAGGGTTTAGGTTCTTAAGAATATTGACTGACTGATGGGTTCATTGATTCAGTGAAAACTTTATGGAGCATCAACTTTGGTCCAGGCTGTGTTGAACACTGGGGTCCGGAGGAAAAGACACTGCCTCTGCCCTCCAGGGACTTAGATCCTAGAGAGAAGACAAACAGGATTAGGTCAGGACCCACTCTACTCAGTAACCCATCTCATTAACATAACAAAGGAAAATTCCTATTTCCCAGCGGGGTCGTGGTTAACCCTGGGTGTGTAGTGGTTAAGTGCTAAGGCTGCTAACCAAACGGCCGACAAAATCAGGCGATCCTTGGAAACTCTACAGGGCAGTTCTACTCTGTCCTACAGGGTTGCTATGAGTCGGAATTGACTCGACAGCACTGGGTATGGTTTTTTGGTTTTAGCGGGGTCTTATTTACAGGTTCAGGGGTTAGGACTTCAACATAGCTTTTTGGGGGACACAATTCAAACCATAACCCTGGCAGATAATAGTTTGATAAACAGTGGATGAATTAAACATGCCGGTGTTTTCTACAGTGATTCCGTATTTCTAAGCATGACAAATTATTTCAATTGTTTTCCAGTGAAGTTTTTTTTTTACTTTAAATTATAAACATTTTCAAGCAGAGATAAAAGTGTAATAACCACCCTAATATAGCCATCAACCCAATTCAGCTGTTGTTAGCATGTTGTTATATTTGCTACATTGTTTTCCTGAGTTAGCTTCAGGAGCCACTGCCCATGTAGCAGCAGTCAAGAAATCAAAGGACACATTGCACTGGGGAAATTAGCTTCAGAAGACCTCTTTAAAGTGTTCAAAAGCTAAGATGTCACCTTGAGGACTAAGGTGCACCTAACCCAAGCCATGGTATTTTCAATCACCTCATATGCGTGTGAAAGCTGGACAATGAACAAGGAAGATAGAAGAAGAATTGATGCCTTTGAATTGTGGTGTTGGTGAAGAATGTTGAATGACTATACCATGGACTGCCAGAAGAAGGAACAAACCTGTCTTGGAAGCAGTACAGCCAGAATGCTCCTTAGAAGAGAAGATGGTGAGACTTTGTCTCACATACTTTGGTCATGTTATCAGGAGGGATCAGTCCCTGGAGAAGGACATCACGCATGAAAAAGAGGAAGACCTTCAGTGAGATGAATTGACACAGTGGCTGCAACAATGGGCTCAAACGGCAACAATTGTGAGGATGGCACAGGACAGAGCAGTGTTTCTGTTGTACATAGGGTTGCTATGAGTTGGAACCAACTCGATAGCACATTACAACAACTTCATCTTATGGCAAGTTTGAAATATTAAAAAATAGAATACTATAATGAACACCCACTGACCCTCCCCCAGCCTCAATAATTGGGAAATCATGGCTAATCTTGTTTCTGTGTTACCTGCCTATTTTCCCACCTCTCGTTCCTGAACTGTTTGGAAACAAATCTCAGATATGACATCATTTCATGCACAAATACGTACGCATCGCTAAAAGAAAGGACTCTTTAAAACATAACCACAAGGCCATCATATACCTCGAACAATTAACATTAACGTCTTAATATCAAATACCAAGTCATTGTTCAGATTCCCCTATTTCGCTCATAGAAGTTTTTTATGGTTTGTTCAAATCAAGAGCCAAGCAAGATTCACATACTGTATCTTGTTATAATTTTTAAATTGTTTTTGAATCTTTAAGTTCCCCTTCTTTTTTCCTCTCTTGCATTTCATTTGTTGAAGAATCCCAGCAGTTCATTCTGCAGGTAGAATGCAAAAGAATTACCAGAGACCTTGTTACAATATAGATTCCTGGGCCCCAGCCTCAGAGCTTCTGATGAAGTAGGTCTGGGTAGGGCCTAAGAATCTGCATTTCTAACCAGCTCTCCAATGAATCTGATGCAGTTTTGGGAACACATGGAATGGCATTGCTCTGGCACTTCCCACAGTCCAGCTTTTGAGACCTCTTTCTAACATCAAAATTTTTTACACCAGATATCAGTTCCATCTGTGGCATCTATTAATTAAGAAAATATAAAACGGCAAAAACTACAATGCGTTCAGTAATGCTTTGATTTATTTTAAATGAATTTACTAATCCCAGTGCACTGATCAATCTAAAAATCTAGAAATGTTAAAGAGTGCTTCCATTCTATAGGTGGCAAGAGATGGAAACCCAGTGGTGCCACGCTGGAAGGACGGTCACAGGATCTCAGTCCACATCTGGTGGGATCTGCTTTCATTAAGAGGCGATCTGGGTTAGGGGAGGAAAAATGCAGACCTTGGAATCCAGCAGACTCAAGTTTGAATGATAGTTTGGTTTTGCTACTTACTAGCGGTGAGATCTTGAGGAATGTATTTAATATCACCGAGCCTTAGTTTTTTACCTGTAAGATGGGAAACTAAAATATACTTCACAGGGTAATAGGGAACCTTAGAAATGATATACATGGAGCATTTGGAACATAAAAACTAAAAACCGAACCCATTGCTGTCAAGTTGGTTCCCACTCATAGCAACCCTATAGGACAGAGTAGAACTGCCCCATAGGGGTTTCCAAGGTGGATTCCAACTGTCGACCTTTTGGTTAGCAACCGAGCTCTTAACCACTGTGTCACCAGGGCTCCTTTGGAGCATTAAAAAAAAAAAAAAAATGGCAATTCCCATTATCATAGCTCCACTTCCGTGGCAGGTGTGTCACTAACACCTGGGAACTGGATGTCCGGTCATCTACTTTCCAGAACCTAAGTCTCTCCTATAACACAGAAATGTAATTTTTATTCCACCAGCTTACCCTGGGGTTACAGCTCAGATATGCAACCTCTGCCGAAACCAACACTGGTCAGGCTGTGGCGTTTAGAGGGGCATTTGCCTCTGTATCTGCCAGGGCTCGTTCCACAGCTGCGTGGCTTCTGTTCATGGAGGAAACTTTCTACCAGCACCCACTGCCACTGCCCTGCAGGTGTCTTACCAGAAAACAAGCATCTAAGAAATGAACACTAACACATGTATTTTATTTTTGAAAGGACTGTTGACACTTTGTAAACACCTCCTGACAAGTTTTCTTCCTTTTTTAACAATGATCGCTCATTTGTGGAAGATTACTGCCACCTTGATTTCTGGTGTGTGTGTGTGTGTGCGCGCGTGCATGTGTGTGCGCATGCATGTATAATTGTGTTTCCTTTTCTTTGCAGGGATATGAGAGACTTTTGTGTCACTTTCCAAAACAGAACTCCTAAGTAGGTCAGTTAGAGAGCCGTAAAATACGTCAATTGCCGTAAATCTAAGCAAAAGAAGGCAGTGGGGTCAGCTCCGGAAAGATCCTGGGTTTAGACCTCTGGTGCCTGTCTGTTAAGGTCTAAAGGACTATCTCAGAGGGGACACAGACACTCCATTGTACTGTTGCTGAGTGTACCAGTGCTTCCCTCCAGGATGTGACCCCTAGGATGGAGATCTTCGTGGCTGGAATGTGCACTGTGCTGGTGCGGGCAGAGTTAAGTTTGGTGGGGCTTAGGGAGCCCACCTGGACAACATGGGCTGGGGACAACATTCTGCTAGGCCATGTAAGCAGGGTACTCCCTTCCCTCCACGGGTAGGTGAAGAAGTGACTGGTTTTGAACAGCAAAACCACACTATTGGGTAATGCTTCTGGCATTCCAATGCTACTGACTGGATAAGGAATCCGACTCCACACTGCCCCCACCCCCTTCTGTGCTGCTGGCAATGTGCCCAAAGCATTCAGGCTGCAGGAATGGCTTTTCCCTTATTTTCACAGGCTCTCCTTTAAGGACACCATTGCTCCCCCTCCACTATGGCCCATTTTTCCTTTTGTCCATGTCCTGCCTCCGGGGAGACGGCACTTCCCTGGTGGTACAGGATTTTGATTTCCCAAGACTGGATTTTGTAAGGTTCTTTGGCTTTCCACCAGGTGGAAGGGGCTCTGTAATACATGAGATTGTGATTTTTCAAAACCATCAAATTTGATTGTGTGACCAAGGCTCTTGCATGTGACTTTTTGAGTTATTGCTAACACACATTTCTGGTTTCAGATTATTCTGACTCATGCCCTTATTTATTTTTTCCATTGTTGGCAATATCTCCAAGTAACCACAATCCTTATCCATTGTCTGATTACCAGAAAGAAACACAGTTTGAGGTTGTGTGGAGTTTCAAAAGAGTTTTTTATCTTGTTTCTATTAAATTTAAACATAGTACTAGAAGTAACAGACTTAGTTAAAAATCAAAGATTTGAGAAAATAAAATATGTCCCAGTGCGGACTGCTAGCTGTGTGATAATCAGTTCTAAGTTGATTTGCAATGGCAATGGGCCTTCACTGGAATAATTACAGAGGTTATTGGGAGAGCGATTTGGGAAAGAAGTGAAATATAGCCCACTTATCTTCCTGGACCTCAGAAATAAATACGCTTACATGAAATCACTGTTCTTGAGCCTGGGCTGGCGAACATTAAAAAAAAAAAAAAAACTCATTGCTGTCAAATCGATTCCGACTCATAGCAACCCGATAAGAAAACATTAGAGGGAAGAAAATTCCTAAAAACTCCAGTGGGAACATGGCAATGCATTGGATCATTTATCTACTCAACAAAAAATTGCTGTCCTTCTCTTGGGACATGCCTAGCTCTAGGTAACTAGCTCAGCTACTACTGAAAATTTGGTGGTTCAAACCCACCAGTCACTCCACGGGAGAAAAGGCCTGGCAATCTCTTCCCATGAAGATTGTTGTTGTTACTAGGTGCCGTCAAGTTGATTCTGACTCCTAGAGACCCTTTGTAGAACAAAATGAAACACTGCCCCGTCCTGTGCCATCCTCACAATCATTGTTGCAGCCACTGTGTCAATCCACCTTGTCAAGGGCCTTCCTCTTTCTCATTGACCCTCTACTTTACCAAGCATGATGTCCTTCTTCAGGGACTGGTCCCATCCAATAACATGTCCAAAGTACGTGAGACAAAATCTCACCATCCTCCCTTCTAAGGAGCATTCTGGCTGTACTTCTCCCAAGACAGATTTGTTGCTGCTTCTGACAGTCCGTGGTGTGTTCAATATTCTCACCACCACTATTAAAGTGCATCAATTCTTCTTCAGTCTTCCTTGTTCATTGTCTAGCATTCACCTGAATATGAGGTGAATGAAAATACCATGGCTTGGGTCAGATGCACCTTAGTCCTCAAAATGACATCTTAGGTTTTGAACACTTTATAGAGGTCTTTTGCAGATTTGCCCAATGCAATGTGTCATTTGATTTCTTGACTGCCACTTCCATGGGCGTTGATTGTGAATCCAAATGAAATCCTTGACAACTTCAATCTTTTCTCCGCTTATCATGATGTTTCTTATTAGTCCAGTTGTGAGGATTTTTGTTTTCTTTATGTTGAGGTGCAGTCCATACTGAAGGCTGTAGTCTTTGATCTCCATCAAAGATACATCTAGGAAACCCTATGGGATAGCTCTACTCTGTCACATGGGGCCTCTGTGAGTCAGAATCGACTTGACAGCACACAACAACAACAGTTATAAAAGACATCACAGAGGAAGTGGCTCTGCTCTGAGTCTTACAAGATGGATCAGCTGGGGGACAGAGAGAGGCCACTCTGGCGTTGGAAGAAGCTCTTGGATAACCGTGGAGGCGTTAATTACTCTGGAAGTGTCCTGAGTGGTCCCAAGTGATAGGATGGGCCTATGTGTGAGGGGGTGGGAAGGAGATGAAGCTAGGGCTGCTGGTGTGGTCAGATCCCAAACAGCCCTGTCTTGCCCACGGAGGGAGCCCTGGTGGCGCAGTGATTAAGAGCTTGGCTGCTAATCAAAAGGTCAGCAGTTCTAATTCACCAGCCGCTCCTTGGAAACCCCATGACACAGTTCTTCTACTCTGTCCTATAGGGTTGCTATGAGTTGGAATCGACTGGACAACAATGGGTTGGGTTGGGTTTGGTCCCATGAAGGAGAATTGATTTATTTCTAAAGGCAGTGAAAACCTATGGAAGCTCTGCCACATTCTCGTTTTAATTAAGGTGCTTCTGGCAGTCACTGGAATGAAGCACAATGAGCCCCAAAGCCTGGGCTGTAATGGAGGGAGGCATTGGGATGGCTGAGACCTGGGGCGGGGGATTGGGGAGAGCAGCGGGGGAGGGGATAGGCTCAGGAGGAGCTGCTGAGGCCAAAAGTGCAGGACTTAATGATGATCAAAGTCGTGCTTGAGAGACAGAGAGGAAACAAGGAGTCAGTTAGGACTCCTGTGTCTGGGGCCAGCACTGGGAGGGAGGAGATGAAATGGAAGGCCTTTGGAGTCAGGCAGGTAGCTTCAAGCCCCAGTTCTACCACCGCACTTGTGTGTTCTTGGGCAAGTCACTTCTCAGAGCCTTTGTTTCCTCCTTCACAAGAGAAGAGTGACAATGGGGCGATGTGAGGGTTGATGGGATCCTGAGGGCCTGATTCAGAGTGGACGAAGGACAGGTGCTCTCTGCGATTATTGTTTTGTTGTGGTTGTTAGCTGTCATTGAGTAGGCCATGACTCACAATGACCCCATGTACAACAGAACAAAACGCTGCCTGGTACTGCACCATTTTCATGGTTGTTGCTTTGCTCGAGTCCATTGTTGCAGTCACTGTGTATTTTGAGTGCCTTCCAACCTTGGGGGCTCAACTTCCACTATATCAGACAATGTTCTGTTGTGATCCACAGGACTTTCACTGACTGATTTTTGGAAGTAGATCACTGGGCCTTTCTTCCTAGTCTGTCTTAGTCTGGAAGTTCCACTGATACCTGTCTGCCATAGGTGACCCTGGTAGTATTTGAACTCCTAGTAGTACAGCTTCCAGCATCGCAGCAACACCCAAACCACCGCAGTAAGATAAACTGACACACGGTGTTGGATGGTTATTTTATGGTTTTCCACCAATATTTTCTGCCTCTCAGGTATATTGGAAAGCTGCTTTCCCATTGATAGTGTGTGCTGCCCCAAGGCAGGACCTTTATGACAGTTTGAAACCCAAAGAAATGGACACGTGCTGCAAATTACTGTTTTTACAGGGTATTGTATGGGGTGTCTATTTTTGATTGGAAAAATAGAAATTTTGAAAATTTTCCTTTGGGACACATAAGTTCCAGTGGACTCTGGGAGGGTTCTTGGGGTAGAATTAGTGGGACAGCTCATGTCCCACTGGACTCTAAGGGTAGGCTTGTGGGAAGGGGCAAGAAAAAAAAAATCCATACTACCTACCAAAAATTCGAACACGCTTAATGATTCAGCATGCTTCCATTAGTGAAAACACATGACATCAATAAAAAATTCAAAGCTGAAAATAATTGGGTCTCGAAAGGATTAAATCCATTCTCTGTATCACAGGACGATGAAGTTCCTGAGGACAGGGCAGTACACAGAAGGACTCTGGGGATATTTCTTGAACTGTTGGTTCTTTATTGTTCAGCCCAACCCAGGAGACAGAAAGCTGAAGAGTCGCTTGCGAGCTTTGTTAGGACAGGAGAGAAACCTGAAGGCCAACAACGTTTGTACTGGGGAAGTGGGGCTGTCCTTTCCCGTCGATGGGAAGAGGGGACCAATGCAGGTGATGGGGGTGCTGCTGGTCCAGACCTGGTGGTGATGAGGAACCCCAAATGCCTAGGTAACTGATAAAGCACGATAGCGACAGCAGCACCCAGCCCAGAGTGCAGTGTGAAAGGAAGGACAATTAGCCTCAGGCCCTAGAATTGGAGTTACCTTTTCTGGCTGAGTTTACTAAGGAGTTAATGGGAAGAACGGGCCCCGGACACAAGTGCCCGTCAGGATGCAGAGCTGAGAAAAATCAAAGAAGGATAGAGAACAAACTCCAGGCAAGTGAACTGAAGTAACTTCAGAGGAGTAGGGCTGGATGCATCACTGGAAAGATTCCTTAGCAGGATGGCTCGGAGGGCCAGCAGGCCTGTCTCAGTGTAGTTGAGTGTTAAGGATTAAATTGTGTTCCCCCTGCCCAAAAAAAGTCCTGGGGTCCACACACACACACACACACACAGGCACACAGACACACAAACACGAAGAAAGATACCATGTGAGGATCGCCAAGGAATGCCCAGGGCTACCAACAAGGAAGAACTCAACATGGCCAAGACCAGAATTTGGACTTTCAGCCTTTAGAACTTGAGAGAAAATAAATTTCTGTTTTTAAAGCCACCCACATGTGGTAACTGCATTACAGCAGCTGCAGGAGGCTAGCACACCGACTGCCCCAGAACCCCTAGAACTGTTCCTTTACCCCCAAAGTAGACACTAGTCCTGGCCTCCAAGCAGGAGTTAAAAAGTCCCGGCTGCAGAGGGACCCCTGAGACACAGTAACCTAGCCTTTGTGTGGCCCTGCTGGCCTCTGCAGACCCTGCGTGGCGCTCTGGGGCTGGATTCGTCCTCCACAGTTGGAGAGAAGTTGAGAAACTGGAGAGGATCCAAGAGAGAGCAACAAGTATGATTAAAGAGCAGGAGAATAGGGCCCAGGAGACAAGTTAACGAAATTGGGGTTGATGTGCCTGAAACAGTAAAGACAAAATGAGAACTATGTTCAAGCGCAGGAAGTGGGAACATTGTCCAGCTATGTTTCAATCTCAAGAGCACAGACTGCGTCTTTGACGCACTCAAGATAGAGTAAACTTCAAGCGTCTGCAGGCTCTTCCGCAGTTGGTAAAAAAATATCTCACAACATAGAGAAGTGGCAGTTTAGATCAGATGAAAGTGTGGCTGCCTAACCATACAGGAGAAATACCCAGAGGACCCGGTGAAACCTCAGACGCCAAGGCTCCGCTCTGGCTGCAGTGGCTGTTCCCTCCTGTGGAAGTGCTGTCTGTCACGGGGAGTGCAGGCCCTCATTCAGCCGGTGTTCATATAACAAACTGGGTCAGGATGTGGCACCAAGCAGACAGATCCATCCACAGCTAGGCAGAACACCTGTGAGAGCGAAAGGCAGCTGCTGATGATTACGCTAACTGGGACTTACGGTCACCCTACCTACAACCTGTATTCAAAGTGTGCAAACAAGAAGGGAGGTGTCCTTGGTGTGGGAATTGTCAGAAATCCTTGGAAGCTAGAATATATGGAAATATGTGCTTTATTAAATATATATTAGTTATCTATTGCTACATAACAAATTACCCAAAAACAACAAACGTTATCTTGCACAGTTCCTATGGGTCGAGAATTTGGGAGCAGCTAAGCTATGTGGTTCTGCCTCAGGGGCTCCAGTGAGGTTGCAGTCAGATATCATGCGGGGCTGCCGTCAACTGAAAGCTTGACTGGGGCCTGAAGATCTGCTGCCAAGATGGCGCACTCACGTGGCTGTTGGCAGGAGGCCTCGGTTCCTCACCTCAGTTCTACTCCCTTGGGCTGCTAGAGTGTCCACATAACACGGTGAGCAACCTGAGAGAGCACAAAGAGGAAGCTGCAAGGCCTTTCATGATTTAGTCTCAACTCACACACTTTCATGTCCGCCATATTTTATTCATTAGAGAGAGTCACTAAGCCCAGGCCCCACACAAACGGTGGGGAATTCAGCTCAATTTCTTGAATGGAGGGTACCCTCAAATGCTTGGTCATTTTGTTGTGTGTTCATTTGTGCTTTTGAGACTCCCTGCTTGCCCTTCCATGAGTGAGCGCTAAGTCTCCAGTCAACCTGCCCCAAGGGACAATGGGAAGGAGGGGCACCTGCAGCCAGGAGGCCTAACTCAGCAGCAGGTGTTCTGGCTGTGGTGGTTCTCTACTTCTCCTGGGTATCATCAGTCACTTGGGATACTTGAAATGGGCTCTCTTTGAGGGTAACGAGTTTCCATCATGGTAAGGTGTGTGGGGGGATGTCAGATGGTCAATTGGGTGAGTGACACAGATGAGTGTAGACAGCAAAACCAAAACGAAACCCATTGCCATCAGTTGATTCCAACTCATAGCGACTCTACAGGACAGAGTAGAGCTGGCCCATAGGGTTTCCAAGAAGTGACTGGTGGATTTGAACTGCCGACCTTTTGGTTAGTAGCCGAGCTCATAATCACTGTGCCACCGAGTGGTCTAAGTGACCTTCCAAATCTCTTCTGACCCAGGGCATCCATAAGGACCTAATTCTTCAGGAACATTCTTTCTTTGGCATTTAGATGGGCTACTTAAATGCTGATGGGGGCAGTGGAGGTTCAGTGGTACAATTCTTGCCTTCCATGCAGGAGACCCAGGTTTGATTCCCAGCCAATGTACTTCATGTATAGCCACCACCCATCTGTCAGAGGAGGCTTGCATGTTGCTAGGATGAATAGGTCTCAGCGGAGCTTCCAGACTAAGATGGACTAGGAAGAAAGGGCTGGTGATCTCCTGAAGATCAGCCAGCGAAACCCTAGGGATCACAACATTCATTGTGCTCAGGGTGGCCGTGAGTTGAAGCCGACCACAAGCAGCTAACAATGTAAATGCTGAGTCTACGCGATAATGAAAGCGACAGAGCCAGGTGGGGTTCAGCTGCCAGAGGGGCTCATGGGAGCAAGTTTCTCAGGAGGTGACGGCATGGATTCTCGAAGTACGAGGAGCTTTGCAAAGAAAAACAGACTGCACGCTATTACAAGGTGAGAGGATCCCGAGTTTCAGTCTCCCCAGGAGATAGAATTAAAAAGATTTCCAGGCCTCCCAATTGTGGGGCCATCATGTGCCTTCACTTCTGCAGCAAGCCTAGGGAACTGCGCTTGGGTAGATAAAAGCTGCTCTGGGTCCTGTGTCTGAAGCTCCACCCGCAGGTCAGCTTCGAGGCGGCGGGTCCTTCACTTCCTGCAGAAATCAGGAGGGGCAGCCTGAAAACCCTGGCTGAGAAACATTTGCCACCCTCCTTCATCTGCTTGGATTCATGCGGCCTCAGCTAAATGTGAGTTTGGTAAGAAATAAGTGCCCTGTTCATTGTGAGTGCCCCGGCTGTGAAACAAAAATAGCACACAGGAAATAGTCCTGCAAAGGTCAACTCTTCTGGAAAGGGAGAGACAACAAGCCATCTATCTGAAATTGTAATGAGCAGATCCTGGCCTCTGACCCCACACCATTACCTAACAATCCAGTATTGAATGCCACGCCGGCTTCCATTTCCTGGGAATGGGGGGCAGGATTCCCATCCAAAGGCGGGCGGACTATCTGTCACTGTCTGCCTCACTCCTGGCTCTAACTGAGGGGCATTAAGCCTTCACGGGAGGGGTGTCAGCCGAGGCGCCTTGCCGCACAGAGGTACAGGATTAGAGGGTAGAGAAACCAGGGCTTGTGGCTAGAATTTTTTTCCCCCAATGACCATTTTGTTTCATTTGCTCAAAAACAAAAACAACCCTCATGGGCTGCTACTTAGCACTTGGAAAAAAGCTTTGCAACTTCCAGGTTAAAAAAAAAAAAAAAAAAAACATTCAGACTTCTCCACTCATGGGCAACAGCTGAATATGAAAGAATCATAGGGCTTGGATAATTAGGAGAGTATAAAGCACCCAGCCCAGTACACAGCACATGTTAGACGCCCCGTAAATAAACAATTTAACCGGTCAGGGTGATTCAAGTGCAGCAGCTGGACTTGTCCAAAAGCAAATCTGTTCCATTGACCTCAAAGGAAATAACTTGTAATTCTGCTCAGTGTTTCTGAAATTCTATGGAACACAAGGATCAGAATCACCTGGGTACTTGCTAAAAATGTCCTTCCCAGGCCTTCCTAACCAGAGTCTCCAGTGTAGACGACAGGGGACCTGAATGCCTCACCAACATCCCAGGGGATGAGGCAGACTGGGAACATGTGGCATTAGATCATTTCATGCTCACGCCACCTAGGAGGTGTGTTCTTTCACATAACAGGTGCTAAACTTGGAGCTTGGAGGGCAGGGCTGAAGGCACGCTGTAGCTGCAAACAGAGCTGATTCTGGCCTACTTCTTAGCTGTATGGCCTTGGGGACGTTACTTAGCCCTATAAGCTGCTGCTTCCTTACCGGTAGACTCAGGATTTGAAAATTAAATAACGCACGTGAAGCACATGCTCACGACACTCAGATTACATGCAGTATGTAATAAATAATACAGTAATTAAACCGCCTAATTCCTATTACATTGATTAAGTAACCAGTTCACATTGTTCAATACCTGATTTATTGGTTTGTCCTACCACATGGAAAATTCTCTGAAGGCAAGAGGCATTTCTCCCTTCTCAGTTCCTAGTCCCTAACACAGTGTGGTGCTCATTGATGAGAGATGGAACGGACAAAGGAAAGTTGGCAACACAGAGCTGGTAAGTGATAAGGCTGCATCTACACTTGAACCCAGGCCACCTGTTTCCAAATTGAGTGTCTTCATATCCTGACACAGAGAAGGGGGCCAATGTGTCTGCCTCTCCGTTGTTTTTAAATTTTATTGCGGTAAAACATATGTAACAGAACACTTGCCATTTCAACCTTTGTGGGCGTAATTTAGGGCCACTAGTTTTTTTTTTTAGTGTTCATCACACTGTGCAAACATCACCATTGTTTGTGATTTTTCCATTGTCCTTAACAGAAACTCATCCCCCCGCCCCAAGCAACACCTCGCTCTCCCCCTCCTGGTCCGTGGCCACCACTGTAAAACTTGGGTCCTCTTGGTTTTTAAACAAGTCCTGCACCTTGTTCACAGGGTTCCTCTGGTTCTTGGGAACCCTGCAAAAACCTGGGGTTGGGAGAGAGCATGGAAACGTTACTTCCCAGCAGTAAAAGATGGCAAAGAAAGGGTTTTCTCAAGAGCTGGTTAACCCCCTATTAGAATCGGGTCTCAGGCACGAATTGAGCGTAGGTCACAAGACAGATACCGGCGCGTCTGACCCTGGCTACACAGTGGAATCACCTGGGGCTGTGAGAGCTATGCAGGCTCTTCCTT
Source organism: Loxodonta africana (assembly GCF_030014295.1). Lineage (NCBI taxonomy): Eukaryota > Metazoa > Chordata > Mammalia > Proboscidea > Elephantidae > Loxodonta > Loxodonta africana. The sequence goes on from NC_087357.1 coordinate 9,478,863, forward strand.
CTTAGGGGATGCTGATTCAGTCGGTCTGGGTGGGGCCAGCGTTGGATCTTTGAGCTGCTCTTAGGAGTCTTAACAAGTCTTCAAGCTTGAGAATTGGAGGCCAAGCCCTAGGATTGGAAGATGATACCTCCATTCAGTTTCTTGGTGTTTCCCAAACCCCCAGGCCCCAAGGCCTAAAGAATCTCATTCCAAAGGTGTGGGAGGGCGCCTGGGAATCTGTATTTTAACAATCCCAGCTGCTGCTTATGATCACGCAAGCTTGGGAAGGGACACCTTACACGTATCTGCGTCCTTGCCACAGAAAAGCAATGTCAGCCAAACCCAGTCACGTAAAACCTACAGCCACATGTGTAGAAGCGCAAGGCCCAGATACCAGGTGCGTGCGCGTCCAAGCTGAAGTCTAGGGCGCTGGAGGTCGGTTGGGGGCGCAGGAACGGGCTGGGGGAAGGGGGGGTGCAGACCTGCTACCGGCGTTCCGCGGGCTCCCAGAGAGCCGGGAGCGCAGCCGAGTCATCCTTTCCAGACTCGGACTGGAAAGCTGGCCTGGGCCGCGTGTGTGCTCTTGGCACCGGGCTGGGGCCCCGCGGCCACATCATCCTCGGGTGGGGATGCGTGCGCGGGGAGCGGTGCGCCGCCATCCAGCCACGTCGGTGTCGCCGGAGCGCGCACCCAGGAGGCCCCTGCGCTGAGCCGCCCCGGGGGGCACCGCCCAGGGCCGGGCGGGGGGCTGTGCGGGCTCTAGGACCCGCGGGACGCCGTCGCGGCGGGCGGGGGCGCCGCGAGTTTGTTCCGTGGTGATGCGGCCGGTGACTGCGGCCGCGGGTCCACTGCACAGGCCGGCCCCTCCACTAACGCCTTCCCGCCCCGGCCAGCTCGGCGCTGTGCTTATTAGTGCAGCGGTCGGGCCGGCTCGGCCCACGCGCGCGCACCGGAGAACTTTCTAGTGCAGCCCGGCCGCGCTCCCGGCACCGCCCCATGCAGCAGGGGCGCCCGCGGGCCCCGCCGCCCGGCCCCCGCCCGCTGCCCGCGGGGGACCCGCTGCCCTGAGCGGCGACCATGGCTGCGTGCCCGCCGCCCGCGCCCCGCGCCCGCGCCCTGCTGCTCGTCCTGGCCGGGGCCCTGCTGGTGCCGCGCGCCGCCCGAGGTAAGTCACCGAGCCGGCCGCCCGCGCCGTCCCCGCCGCCCGGTGTCGCCCGCCGTCTGCGGACTCGCCCCGGGTGCACCGCGCGCGCCGTATTGGGGGAACCCTGAGTGCCGGAGCGGCCGGGGAGGCGGCGCTCAGGGCGCAGTGCGGAGATCCCCTAGGGGGCCAGATCCCAAAGGGGACACCTGGCCCGTGGACCCCTGCATTGTCTCGGGCTGCTCCCTAGCGCTTTCGGTCGTGGCTGAGTGTTTCGGATGTCTTTGGCCCGCGTGTCACCCTGGATCTTGACAGTTACACGTGTCGCCCGGGATGCTGCGCCTCGGGTCGTCTTACTCTGTCCCTTAGTGAAACCCCCCAGTCCAGGCTCCGGGTCCACCCTGGACCACGTCCCCTTTCCACCCCTGTCCCCACGTGGTGCGCTTCGGGGACGCGCAGGAACCACGCAGGTGAGGCAGGTGTGCCCACCGCGCTCCACAGAGCTCTCGGTTTTAGTTGTCAGTGGACTCTTTCTTTCCCCTACTCCTTCAGTTTTCTTTCCCTTCGGACCGCGCTCTAGCTGGCAAAGGCGGCATAAACGAGCTGAATTTCCCCCACTTCCTGCCTCTCCATCTCTCGGCTGTAAATGATGCTTCAGTCAGCCTTGTGTAAAGCTAGAGCTCCTTTCAGAGTTAAACCAAGGTGCAGACTATCTCTGTTTTACACATCTAGATTTTCCCAAGTTGGATTTCTTTAAAATGGGGCACCTGTGGCTCCTTCTGTTTGCGTAATGAGCGCTCACCCAGCAGGTGCCTTTTTGAAAATTCGCAAGCTTGCCCAGATCTCCGCCGACGCCTTCTGCCGCTAGGGGCGCCGTCGGTCCACCTATGAATGACCGGCCTTGGCCTCAAACTCGACGTTTCTGCGATTGTAACAGGCATTTGTTTTCCAACAACTGGCCTTAATCACGAAACTTTACCATTTCATGGTAAGTTTTATTTTTCAATTGCCCCTAATACACCCCCCCACCGCGTCTAATGTAATAATGGCTAGCACCCAGCTTTTGTTTAAATCCACATAAGGATGAAGACCAATTTGGGACGTAATGATTAAATAAAAGAATTGCACAAAGCAAAGGAGAAACAAGGAGGAAGCCAAGACAGAATGCTGCTGACTGTTTAGTTAAAAAACTCCATGGCCTAGAGATAAACAGAAGTAGTGGTCCAACGTGTTTTGAAAGGCTTGTGTGCAGGCTGGTTCTTTTGAATGTTTTTTTAGGAAAGAACTTTTGAGAAACCAAAATAGAATTGCAAGAGTATGTCTGAGGTGGTCTTGAGTATGTCTGAGGTGGTCTTGAGTATGTCAGAGGTGGTCTTGAGTATGTCTGAGGTGGTCTTGAGTATGTCAGAGGTGGTCTTGAGTATGTCAGAGGTGGTCTTGAGTTTGGCACATGCTTTACAAAGGAATGGACAGTATTATTTTTTAGAGGAAAAATGTTTATTATTTAATCAAGCTAATATAAGAAATTATTTCATGGGGGGAGAGAGGCAACCTTTATGTTGAGAAACGTTTTTCCTCAGGATAGGTGTGACTCAAAATAGACAAATCCGTTAGGACATAATTTGTGGATGGGTGACATACTGTGATATCCCAGTATTCACGGCTGTTTACCTTTGAAATCTCAGTATCAAGTCTTAAACCAGGCGGTGCCCCAGATTATACCAATGAGATTGTTTAAATATCCAAACATATAATGAAACTTTTCTTTGTGTTGGCATGAGAGAAGGAGGAATTACTACTTGTTAAGGGAAGACTGTAGCCCGGGGCTTTTCTCCAGCCCTGATAGCTACCCTGAGCTCTAGAGCAATTACTTACTTGGTACTTTCAGGGGCAACTCAGCCCTAAACCAAAAAAACCAAACCCACTGTGGTTGAGTCGATTCTGACTCATAGCGACGCTGTAGGGCAGACTACAACTGCCCTGTAGAGCTTCCGAGACGGTAAATCTTTATGGAAACAGATCGCCACATCTTTCTCCCACAGAACGGCTGGTGGATTAAAACTGCACCGGTCCCAGGACGGAACTCTAGATGCCAAACCCTCCATTCCCAACTCCATTCCTACCCAATCTTTCCCAGCTTAGTGATAACCTCCCCTGCCTTCTGCACACGCCTTATGCCAACACCTGCGTCGTCATCATGAGCCAGTAATCTCCAAAACTTCTCCCATTTTCATTGTTACCTCCCCAGTCCAGGCCAATTCAAAAAAAAAATCCCTTCTGCAGACGCCTCTTATCGGTTCTTTAGTGGTCCCCGAGCATTCTGCTGACTTACTTTTTCTGCCTGCACAGCATACTGTCCCCAGCATCACAGCCAAAGTCATCATTTTAAATCATGAGTTGGATCATGCTGGCTTCCTGTTTAAAACTCTCCAGTGGCTTTCTGTTGCTCCTTGGAAAGAAAATCCAAACTCCTGGATGACCTAGTCCCTGTTTCCTCTCTGATCCCCTTTCATACATCCTCCCCCTTGCTCACTCTATTCCAGCCACACCGGCTTCCCTTATGTCTAGTCTCCCAATATTGTGTTGCCATAATTAAAAAAAAAAAAAATCAATGTTTACACTGTGAAGACTTTGCAAATATTGTTCATAGTTGAGCCACACAGCGTTCTATGATTCCATTTCATCTCTCTTTCAACTTTTTGGTTTTTCCTAGAGTTAATAATTGCTTTTTTTTTTTCTTCCCTGCTTGCTTTGTTTTCTGTCTGCCAATATCCACTTTGCTACCAAATTATCTGGGAGAACTACTGAATGCTTTCCAACATGATCAGACACGTCAGGTAATCTGTCCATTATTTTTTCTTGGAGGCATCTCTCCTTGGTGGGTAAAACCTGTTTTATCCTCCTGTTTCAACAGGAACTGGTTGCTTTGTAGCTTTTCCTCCCAGGACTCCCCTTACCAAGATGCTGGAAGTTTCTCTCGACTTCTTCCTGTGTTGGATCACCTGTTTTCCGAATACCATAACTTCCTATTTCCTAGTTATTCCCTGTTTATGTGACACACATCTCCTCTGAGGAAGGGTGTGTGGTAGATAACATTTTCTGATAACTTGTGACTGTTTTAGGAATGCTTTCAGCTGCAAATACTAGAAAATAGGACTTGATCGATTTTTTCAAAAAGCGATTTTTTTTTTCTGTTTATGTAACAAGGAGGGGTGAAGTACAGAACCAGTACGGTGGGTTGGTGATACTGTCAGGGACCCCAGTGCTTTCTTTTATTTGTATCTGACATACATAGAAGTTGACTTTTGCCTCATGGTTTCATGATGGCTGCTGTTCCTTGTGGCAGTGTGTCTGCATTCTAGGCAATAATAAAGCAGAAGGGGCAAAAGGCAGAGGCAGTCAAATCTTTTTTTTCAGGAAAATAAAAATATTTCCAGAAACTTTTGTAGCAAATTTTCACTTAGATCTCTTTGGCCAGTATGTGACACAGGCCACTGCTAGCTGTACAGGCAGATAGAAAAGTGAATAGTTTTTAGCTGTACACATTTCTGCTTCAAACAAAAGAGTTCTATGAGTAAGAAAGAAGGTTGGAATGGCTCTCTGCCAATACTCTGTGTGTGTAAATACATGTATGTTCTTGGGTGCCATTGATTTGATTCTGACTCATAGCGACCCCATGTGACAGAGTAGAACTGCCTCATAAGGTTTTTTTTTTTTTAATTATTGTGCTTTAGGTGACTTGTTTTAGTCATCTAGTGCTGCCATAACAGAAATACTACAAATGGATGGCTTTAACAAATAGAAATTTATTTTCTCACAGTTTAGCAGGTTACAAGTCCAAATTCAGGGCGTCAGCTACAGGGGAAGGCTTTCTCTCTCTAGTGGCTCTGGAGGAAGGTCCTTGCCTTCAATCTTCCCCTGGTTGAGGAGCTTCTCAGGTGCAGGGACCCCATGTGCAAAGGATGTGCTCTGCTCCTGGTGCTGCTTTCTTGATGATATGGGGTCCCCAACTCTTTGCTTGCTTCCCTTTCCTTTTATCTCTTGATAAAATGTGGTGCGGGCGATACCCCAGGGAAACTCCCTTTACCTTGGATCAGGGAGATGACCTGAGTAAGGGTGGTGTTACAATCCAACCCTTATCCTATCATAGAATGGAGGACAGTCACACAATACTGGGAATCATGGCCTAACTAAGTTGACACATATTTTTGGGGGGATACAAGTCAATCCATGACATGCCTATAGGGTTTTTTAAGCTGTAATCTTCATGGGAGCAGATTTCCAGGTCTTTTTCCCATACAGCTGCTGGGTGGGTTTGAACTTCCAACCTTTGGGTTAGCAGCCAAGTGCTTAAAAAAAAAAAAAAAATTTTTTTTTTCTAAGTATAAAATCCCAAGATGGAATTCCTATTTCGTTAGTCTTTTTTAAGGCATTTCTTCATTACCTCTGTGCCCGTTGCTGGTTGAGAACTTGGTGGCATTCTGATTGTCAGCCCTTTAATTGTAGCTTTTAAGTATTTTTCTTGGAAACTTTTATCTTTATCCCTAATCTTACATTTAATGGTGCTGTGTTCTGGTGATGTTCTTATCAGTAATTTTCTTGAGTACTCAGAGGGCCCTTCCAGTTTGAAAATTCATGCTGTAAAGTTTACTATACTTTTTTTCTTTTTTTTGGTATTATTTCCTCCATGATTTCTTTCTTCCTGGTTTTCCCCTTTTTCTGAAATTGCTATTAGTTGGTTATCTTGGCCTCCTGAAAAATCCCTCAATTTTCTTACTATTTTGTCACTTTGTGTTTTTGTTCTATTTCTCAGAGAGTTTTTTAATTTCATTTTTCCATCCTTTCTAGTCACATTTTAAAATTTCTGCTATCATATACTTAATATCCCATAAATGGTTCTTGTTCTCTGAATGTTCCTTTTTTTTGTTGTTGTTGTCCTTTTTTTTTATTGGATACAAGATTTCTGTGAAATCTTTGAGGTTATTATTACTTTAAGTATTCTTTTGTTCACTTCATTCTCATTGACAGCTTTGAGATTTTTTTCCCCCTGACTTTCGTCTGTTACTTTCTTCAAATGTCTGGCTCTTGCTCTCTGTCGATATTTAATAACGAGGCAGTAAAAAGCTGTTGGGAAGCTGTGTGTTCTTCCACAGATGGGTTTTCTGAATGGCAGGCCTCCATTTTGTTGGGGTACCTCCATATATCGCTGATTAGTCACCTTTTTTCTTGGGCTGCTTAGTTTCCCCAAAGAATATACTTCAGCTTCTCGCTGCTGAGGAGGTATAAGCCTGGTCCTAGGGCCTGGGAGCTGAGCAGGACAGTGGGGTTAGAGAGGGTACCTAGCATTTCAGCATTTTTTTTTTTTTTTTTTAAACTTAATCCTGTTGTTTTCTATTTGGCCCTCCTCTGCAGGCTTGGGCCCCAGTTCTCTCTTCTCAGATAGATAACCACTCACCCTTCCTTTTTCTGTCTTCTGAAGTTTTGTTGCTTTCTCTGACTTGTTATGTTCTCAGGAAATCTTGTCATTTATTGCTATTGTTGTTATAGGGTTTCAGAAAGGAGCTCAGACAAACCCCTGTGACTCTGTCATGTGTGTTTAGAAGTCACCCTGTGCCGTTATTACCAAGCTCTCCATATAGACATTTCCCTTTTCTCACTTGTCATTGAGCTTTCTCTATCCCTCCCTTGTTGAAACAGAAATTAAGTCCTTTTTAAATGTTTTAAAACTTTATTTTAAACATCTATAAAAACTCAGTCAACATACACCTAATTAGATGGATGCCGCAGCTGTGGAAACTGTAAAGCATGCGCCGGACTGCAGCTCCCACAGCTCAGGAAGCACCCCCACCCCAGACTGAGACGATGCTGTAATGAACTCATTACAGTTGCAGAAAATGTTTGTTTTGTATCAGAGTGTCTTCCAGAGGCCTTTTTAAGCTAAATTGTTCCTGCAGTAAGGATGATTTATAAAGACAGGTGTGAGAAACATTTTCAGATGTTTCTCCTGTAGCCAATGAGGAGCTCCAGAGCCCTTTGGCCATGGGCCCACCGTGAGCTGTGTGAAGCAGAATTGTCCTGTGTAATGTACTTTCATTATCGGGGTCTTGGGCAGTGAGAAAGTGAAATTGATATAATCTAGACAGAATGGTTTAGAAAATGAGTTCTGTGCATTTTTAGTAGCTGTGTCTTTATATATGTTTGTCTAGTGTTCCACTGAGCCTAGGGTTTTTATACCCACGCAGAGTTACTTAAAAAGGCATTTCTCGAGTGGCTCAATGCCAGGCTCTGTGCCAGGGTCTTTGCCTGCACCGTCTCATGCAGTCCTCATGGAACGATCTCGTGATGGGTCTTCTTATCACCCTCAGAGGGAACCATAGCTTCGGATGCTGAGATCACGGTAGGTGGCAATCCCGGACCTCCAGGCTGTCCTGTGATGGAGGCCAGCTTACACCACCTCCGTTGTGGCAAGCGTTTTGTAATCTACGTCCTCTGACTTCAGAGTAATTGTAACGTCTGTAACAATGAGGCTGCAATTTAGTTAGGTTTCAAACAGAATGGCAACTGCGTTCAAATAAACTTCACTCTCCCCTCGAGATGTACACGGTGAATATTGGGCCTTCTGCCAGGCTGCGCTTTGTCCTGTCTTTGGCTCAGTGTTTATTCTATGTCACCATGCCTTATTTAATGCCCAGTATTTTTTTTTTTACCTTGCCTCCAGTTGGTAGATGATGTGAGGAAGCTGAAAAACTCAGCATCACGTTGATATTTTTTTACCTGTTAAGCTGTCATGGCATCCCAAGGCTACATTTAAAGCTCACTTTCTAGGTACTGAGTAAATAATGGGGCCGCCTCAGAGCGCTGCCTCCAGGCTCTCTGTTTGTCTGCTCCTGAGGCTTTGCACCCCGCCCCCCACCAACTTCAACGATCCGTTCTTTTCCCAGTTGCCGTCCAGTCGAGTCTGACTCATGGGGATCCCCTTGGTGTCAGAACAGAACTTAGCTCCACAGGGTTGTCAGTGGCTGAGTTTTCAGAAGTAGATTGCCAGGCCTTTCTTCTGAGGTGCCTCTGGGTGGACTCGAACTTCCAACCTTTCAGTTAACGGCAGAGCGCTTTAGTCTTTTGCCCCATCCAGGGACTCCAGTTCATTCTTAAAAATGTTGATATACCTTGATAATGTCTTCTCTAGCAGCGCTGACCTCTGCTTAACCAACGTTTCCTTGTTTTGCCATGTTTGCAGTTAAATTCAGGATAGGATTTAGGCATTTCTCATGAAACCTATGCTTACTCGATCTGAATCTGAATGTCATCTGAGAACCTGGTTTTGGTGGGTTTTTTTTTTTTTAAGTCTGGGTTTTTGGTAGCGTTTGCGGGGCTTGGCGTAGGACTTAAAAAGGACTTAGAGGGTGTTATATTTGAAAGTGTGGAGCCCACCTGGCACAGTGGTTAAGATCTCAGCTGCCAACCAAAAGGTCAGCAGTTCGAATCACCAGCGTCCTTGGAAGCCCTATGAGGCAGTTCTACTCTGTCCTGTAGGGTTGCTATGAGTCAGAATCGACTTGACGGCAATGGGTTTTTTTTTGTTGTTTTTATATTTGAAAATGCAGCTGTGTGGTGGCTTATAGGGTAGATGTGTTTCTGAAATGAGGGACTAAGGAAATTTTTGAAGTGAAAGTCATTCTTCTCAGTAAAGTTTTAGTATTGCTTGAGATACGAGCTCATGAAAAATTTTGGCTCTGTCATTCATTCTCCTATAAAATGTGAAATGTTTTAAAATATTGAAAAAAAAGCCACAGAGTAAGTTATACAGTCATATGCTTGCCAACCACATTTTACCATATATGCTTCAGAACTTAAAAAAAAATTTAAAGATGCAAATTGTTGAAGATGTGTTTATAGCCACCTCCATCCTTCCCACCCACCCAGGTCTCCTTTCTCCTTCTGTGGAGGCAGCTACTACTCTGAAGCTGAAGGGGGTGTGTGTACCTACATACACATTCCTGATCAATATTTACTATTTTTGCATTTAAGCATGATGGAAATGGAACCCTGTAACTTGGTGTTTTCAGTCAGTATGTCTCAAGACTCATTCACGTCGAACAGGTGCTTGGTTTGCTTCTTTTCACTGAATGGCTGATCCCCAGCTTTGGGATGCCGCAATGCTGCGGGAATTCGAGCCGCATCTCCTCCTAGGCAGGCACGTCCTCTAGGGAATCTATTAGAAGTGGCTTTGTTGGGTTTAGGGTGCACCAGTTTTCTACTTTAATGTGTTTTTCCTCAATCGTTTTACATGTTGATTCTAACAGTTAAATGCCTATTTGTTGAAGAGGTCTGGTCACCTCCATTCTTGCCAATACAATCGTCCCTTAGTCTCCATGGGGGATTGATTCCAGGACCCCCAATACCAAATCTATGGATGCTCAAGTCCCTTATGGGGTAGTATTTGCGTATAACCTATGCTCACCCTCCCATATTCTTTAAAGCATCTCTAGATAACTTATAATACCCGATACAATGTAAATGCTATGTAAATAGTTGTTTCCTCACAGTTGAAGGCTTGCTCTGGAAGGTAGTCCTTCTCTTCCCTGAGTGTCTGGAGCTCTTCTTCTGCAACCAGGGACACTGCCTGAGCATCAGCCGATGCCGATTTGCCCATGACCTTGAAGTTCTCCAGGCTGTGGCACTTGACATAGCTAGCCAGCCATACCCCTCACAAGCCTTAAACACCTTTCTCTCGTTGTCTTTTCTTTTTTTTTCCAAATATTTTTCATCTGTGATTGGCTGAATCTGTGGGTGCAGAATCCATGGATACAGAGGACCCACTGTACTTGGTATTTTCAGACTTTTACATGGTGCCAATCTGGGTGTGAAATGTTCCATGTTAATTGGAATTTTCCTGATTATTAGACACTCTAAGAGCCTTTTTATGTGTCAATATGTTTTTGCATTTCTTTTTTAATAATTATTTATTCGTATCATTTGTCTGGAGTCCCTGGGTGGTGCAGAAGGTTAGTGTGCTCAGCTGCTAACTGAAAGGTTGGAGGTTCAAGTTCACCCAGGAGTGCCGCAGGAGACAGGCCTGGCGATCTGTTATATTTCCAAAAACTCAGCCGTTGAAAGCCCGGTGGAGCAGTTACACTCTGACGCATGTGGAGTCACCGTGAGTCCCAGTCAACTCAATGGAAACTGACGCTTTTTTTTTTTTTTTAATTCCGTTACCAATTTAATAAACCTGTCGAGTGGAGTCCGACTCGTAGCTACCCTGTAGAGCACTGTAGTGAATACTTTAATCATTTTGTGTTGTTAAACCATCCTTGAATTCTTAGAATAATTCCACTGTGATTTGGATGCATTCTAAAATATAGTGGTGGGTTGCATTTGCTAAGATTTTATTTAGGGTTTTTGCCCCTGTAGGGCAATGTTCACCGCTGACATTGGCCTATAACTTTGCTTTCTCTGAGTGGGCTTGTTAGTTTCCATTTCAAAGCTGCTCTAACCTCGTATGAGTTAGGGAGCTTGTATCTTTTTTCCTTCTCTAGGATAGTTTGGCTGAAGAGCTTATTTGTTTCTTAAAGTTGTGGGAACTTGTCCTGAAACCATCAGGGTATGGGGCTTTTTTCCATCAGAAATTTGACAATTGATCCAGTTTCTGTGAGGTTATAGTTCTATTTATGTTTTATCTTTCTTTTTTGAAGTAATTGTTGCATTTTTTCCTTTTGTACATCTTTTTTATTTTTGTTTTCTATTTCATTAATTTCTGTCCTTTGTTCTACTTTCTTGTTCTAACTTCTGTTGAAGGCTTAGTCCTTTCATTTTCAGTCATCATATTCTTTGGCTGTATTCATGAAGGCCGAAATTCTCCCTCCAGATCTCGCTTTCATTGCTTCCCACAAATTTTGCTCTCAGTTTTGTGTCCCCATTCATCCTAAGTGGTCTATAACTTACATTCTGATTTTTTTGTTGCCCCTAAGTTGTTGAGACATGTTTTCAGTGCTTTGTGTATGTTTTGCTTTCTTAATGCTTGAGTGAGGAGGTTAGTTCCCTTGTTCTTGGTACTTGATTTTATTTCATTATTGTCAAAGAAAATGCTCTGTGTCCTACTGACTCTCACATATTTAAAGCTCTCTTCATAAGCTAACACATAGTTAGTGTTTATAAAAGTTATATAGTATTTGAAAAGAACGTGTATTCACTAAGTATTGGGTATAGAATTCTAGGTATGCCAATTAGATTAGGCTTGTTAACTGATGTCAGATCTTGCATTTTGAGTAATATTTTTGCTCAATATATCTTTTTCTATGAGATATTTTAGAATTTATTCCATGTCGTATTTCACATGTGTCTATTATAAATAACATATATACTTAGGTTTTTAAACTTTAATAATTGCTGTTTTTCAACCACAGGTTTCTTCCATTCACATTTATTGTGACCTTTGATACTTGCGGACTCTTCTCCCATGTTATTTTATGTTTTCCATTTACTATCGCTATTTCTGGACACCTTTTTCTTCTTTCCTGTGTCCTGTTGCTGGAGAATTATTTACAACTACATTCACCTAGTTTTATAATTCAGAGGTTATACATTTCTATTTCTACATTTTTTAGTAGTCACCTTTAAATTTTTAACATTTGCACTTCAGGTAGCAAAGCCTAAAGGTAGTCTTTAACCCTGGTCTCCTTCCAGATACTGCTGCCGTAGGCTAAGACCACTTTAGTGCCTTTATTATAACCTCTCCCATCTTTAGTTATAATTGTCCTTTAGTGTTTTAGCTCTCCCATCTTGAAACATATCTCTTACCAAAAAATGTATTGCAGTGGTTGTGGTAGGTTTTGTTTTTAATAGTCAAAGCTTATTTTGATTTACACGATGTAACTAGTTCCTTTCTTTTTTTTTTTTTTTGAGCATCATTTCTTTTTCTTTTTTTTAAATTGTGTTTTAGGTGAGAGTTTACAGAGCAAATTAGTTTCTTATTCAGAAATTTATATGCAAATTGTTTCGTGACATTGGTTGCAATCCCAACAATGTGTCAGCACTCTTTCCCTTTGCATCCTGGTTCCCCGTTTCCATTCATCCGGTTTTTTCCATCCCTTCTGCCTCCTCGTCTTTGCTTTCAGGCAGATGTTGCCCATTTGGTCTCACATACTTGACTGATCCAAGAAGCACGTTCCTCACGTGTGGTATTGTTTGTTTTATAGGCCCGTCTAATCTTTGGCGGAAAGGTGAACTTTGGGAGTGGCTTCAGTTCTGAGTTAGAAGGGTGCCTAAATGCCATAGTCTCGGGCATTCCTCCAGTCTCTGTCAGTCCAGTAAGTCTGGTCTTTTTTTGTGAATTTGAATTTTGTTCTACATTTTTCTCTTGTTCTCCCTGGAACCCTCTGTTGTTATGCCTGTCAGAGTTGTTGTTGGTAGCCAGACACCATCTAGTTTTTCTGGGCTCAGGCTGGTGGAGGCTATGGTTCATTTGTCCTCTGGACTAATATTTTCCTTGTGTCTTTGTTTTTTTTCATTCTCCTTTGCTCTGGATGCAATGAGACCAATGAATGTATCTTAGATGACCACTCACAAGCTTTTAAAAACCCAGATGCTACCCACCAAAGTAGGATGTAGAACATTTTCTTTATGAGCTGTGATGGTTCAGATTGTGTGTCAGCTTGGCTGGGCCATGATTCTCAGTGTTTATATGTGATCACCCCCATGATGGAATCTGCTGTAAGCAGCCAGTCAGTTGAAAGGGAGTTTCCTTGGGCATGTGGCCTGCATCCAAATAGAAGTGAATATTCTGGCTTTTGCCTGCACTGGCTCCTGCAGCTGCCTCTTGTTCATCCCACATCTGGTTCTTGGGACCTGAGTTAGCAGCTTTCCTGCCAGTCTTGGGATTCGTCAATCTTCACAGCCTGTGAACAAGAGCCCTGCTCTCCAACCTGCCAAACTTGGGTTCACCAGCCCCTGCAGCTACATGAATCAGGAGAAGCCTCTATCCTGATCCACGGACTTGGGACGTTCTAGCCTCTACAATCGTGTGAGCCATTTCCTTGATGTAAATCTCTCTCTATATATATTTATACACTTCACTGGATTTGCTTCTCTAGAGATCCTAGCCTAAGACATGAATTATGTTATGCCAGTTGACCTAGATATCCTCCAAGACCATGGTCCCCAGAGCTCAGCCCAGTAACTTGGTCCCTCAAGGTGTTTGGATGTATCTAGGAAGCTTCTGTGACTGTTCCCCATTTGTGCTCTATTATATCTATCAAAATACATGCTGTACATACAAATATGTATGTAAAAATACCCACAGCCTAATCTATATGTACATAGTATACTCCTATATGCCCTCCTTCCCCTATTCAGCATATGTATCTGCTTTTAAGTTATTTGTTTTTACTGTTGTTGGGTTGTATATGCTATAGTATTTACTGTCCTTGCCTTTTTTTTTTTTCCATTGCACATCAATTCTGCCTTCTGGATATTAGTTTGCTTCTTATCAAAGCAATCCTCTGTTGATTAGCAAATTATCTGTATCTGTTTGCCTGGACAATGTTTATTGTTTTGTCTTTTCTCATGAATGCTAGGTTAGCTATGTACAAAAGCCTAGGTTGACGATTTTCTTGTAGCAAATATTATGTACTGTATCCTGACCTCGGCTGTCACTGTTGAGAAGCCTATGGTTTAACAATTATCCCACCGCACTGAACTTACCTTTTTCTCTGGTTGCTTTTAAGGTTGTTCTTTGGGTAAATGAGTGTGTGTTTCTCTAGTTTCACTACTAGGTGCTTCATATAGATTTGTTTTTGACGTATCTGTATCTGGCCTTACTGTGCTTCTTGAATCCAATCAATTACGGAAATTCTTGGCCATTATCGCTTCGATTATTGCTTTGTCCTATATTACCATCTTTGGTACCTTTATTGTATGTAATTGTATCAAATTCTGTCATTCTTGCTTTTATCTTCTCTTTGTCTCTTTGTCATTCTTTGGTTTGTATTCTGACTGATTTCTCCAAATTTAAATTCCATTTTACCAACTCTTCTCTTTAGCTGTGTCTAAATTGCTGGTTAAATTGTCCATTGGCTTACTTTACATTTTCTAGTGGCTTTAATTTCATTTCTAGAAGCTTCATTTTGTTCTTTTTCAAACCTTCTAGCCCTTTAAAAAACAATGTCCTTTCATGATCTTTCACTGTGGTTTCTGTATATTCTTCTGTGCCTTGGTCATATGTGTGATTCCTTTCAGATTATTCTATTATCTCAAGTTCGTAGGGTGTTAATTCTCTATTATGGTGCACTGTCTCTTCCAGTGCCTTACAGATTTGAATTTTGAACTCATTTTTGGCTGTTTCCCTCTACCACTACCTCTCCGTGGGAGTCCTGTGCGCCCTGGATTATGAATGGTCCCTACAGAACAGAGTTTATTTACTTATGATAGGTGCCTCAGGGATTTCACATGTTTCAGCCTAGTTTTTAATGTTAATTTCTTATCTTGGGAATTTTACATCACATGGCTGTTATAATTTTGGTCTCCATACCCATGGGAGACTCCCCCACCTCCTACCATATCTCTGGGTAGAGATAAACCACTTTTCAGTTTCCCTGGGGCATTTGGTAGCAATTTCTAGCTCCTGTGACATGGCAGTCCTGAAAGGTCCTGGCTTTAGACAAAGGCCTCCATTCCAATTCCTTATCTCATGTGTTCAAGATCACATATCCTGTCATTAAAATTGCAGCTTCTATACTCAAGGCCTCTATACGCTGGGCCTCCCTGATTTCCTTGGCACTGGCAATGTTTGAATGCTCAGGCTGTGAATTTCCCTTTCATTGACAAATCCTGGTAGTTTCCTTTCCCTTCTTTCTAGTTCAGTTATGTGCATACCCTAACAATGTTATCACACTGACCTGGCAGTTGTATGTGTTTATGGTGGGAAAGTTTTCTGTCTGCATCAACCCAGCCTGTCCTTTTGTCAGAACTGGAAGTCCTCAACGTCGATTCTTTTGTTCTCTTAGCCAACTTACTTATTTGCTGCCTACTGTCATCCCAGATTTGTGCTGGGCACTGAGGATACAGTGGTGAGAAAAACAGCTCCAGACCCTCACCCCATAGCATCTAGAGTGAGTGGATTCTGAAGATGTACAGAAAATGAGCTCAACCCACCTGATGCCCTGACTTTCAGCTTCCATTACCCCAAAACCTCGGTGAGAAAAACCAGTCAGCTGCCCCCCTGCTGGCATGTTGGTGTCTGCCTTGGCAGCTGCAGGGGTGAGATGGGCTAATGATGGGGCCAGGCTGGGCTTTGGGGGTGAAGCCACCAGCTGTTTCCATCTCTCCCTGGCTGAGGCACAATGAGAACAGCTGGGAAACAAGGCTGCCATACACTCCTGGAAGCTGCTCCCATGCCAGGGGAGGTGTCACAGAAAGCCAGGCACACGAGCCTTCCAGGGATGTATACCAGGTTAGTTTCCTCTTTCACGGCTCCAATACAGAGAGCAGTTGTGTAATGGGGTAACCCGACCCCTGAAACACTCGTCTGTGTATCTTTGTAACTTTTGGAACGAATAATATGTTTCCGTATAGATTGATTTTTCCACTGATTTATCTAGAAAAATACGATGCCGGAGTCACCATGAAGCATTTGAATGGTGTCAGATTTAGTCTGTTCAATTCATCAAGTTTTACTTTCCGTTTTTTTGTATGGAGAGGCTGTTCCTTTGAGCCTAACTTAGTCACCCACAAGAGATGGGCTTAAACTTCTTCCCACAGTTGACACATATTTCAGTCTCTCCTTTTTCTTGCCTCTGCTCACCTTTGAAATGTGTTTTTCTGCCCTCTTTCTAAGTACAACTGAGGGCCAAGCCGTTGGTTACCGAGGCTCAGTAAGAAAGTGGTTCCGGGAGGGTGGCAGAAGGGATGGTATAGGATGCAGCTTGCAAGGGGCCTCCATCAAGATGACTGTTAGAAAGCACAGAAGGTCCCTAATAGAAGCTTCTGCTTCTCTTATGGGCAGAAATGACAGCAAATAATGAGATTCCTCTCACTTATCTCCCTGTTCGCTGCCCGGTGGATTTAGCGGGTTGAAAGGGCTGTGTGTTCTCACGCTGTAGTAATTAAAGGGAACTGAGAGGTGGCTGGGATGATGGCCAGCATTCTAGACTCCCGGGGAGGAGGCCTAACGTGACCTCACTATCGCTGTGACCTTGAGGGGCCCCCTGTGTCTTTCTGAACCTCATTTTTGTTATGTGTCAAAGAAGAACAAGGACATAGCCTACCACCCTGGGCATGGAGAACGTTTAATGAGGGAATGTTGGAAGTACATTATCGTTTAAGGCCCTCTCTCTTAGGCTGCACAGGGGAGCCCACGTTCCCACTGCTTTTCAGCGATCTATGTTTGCACTCAGGCCTTGGAGTGCAGGTTCTCAGAACAAAGGTCTTGGCATCCCCAGGCCCCGCCGCCTCCTGCTCTTGGTACATGGCTTTTCGGGTTAATCCCAGAGTTAAACCGAGGGACAGCAGAACCTGGGAACCCAGGGCAGCTTCCTTTCCTTTTCCCCTCACTTCAAATCTTGTATTTTAGGCTTTGTTTTTATTGATCTAGGCGTGGGGCATCTCTTTGGGAACTGGGACCATTTGCTTTGATCCTAATAATATGAACTCTTTCAGATATCGCTTATTTAAAGCAAAAAAAAAAAATGACTACTATTTTCCTTCTTCTCCACTATGTGGGACATACCGTGGGGTTGGGCAGAAGGGCCGGAGAGAGAGCGAATGATGAGGATGTCAGAGAGCCAGGCCAGGGGCGTGCGATTTCTGGCTCTCACCTTCCACTGGCTTCTTGAGAAAGGGGCTTGGGAGGAGGGCTAAGAAGCATGGCAAGGCATGTGAACTAAAAGATGCTCTTCAGAGTGTTGGGAGGGTGTTAATAAGAATCGCTGCAGAAATGGGAGCCTGTCACATATCGTGGATATAGCATATATATAGCTCGTAACGTTGGTGTTAATGACCTGTTGGAGCATGTGTGGGCAGTTAGAGGACCTGCCTCCCCTGGCCCCAAACAATGCAAATTTACAACGTGGGCATCCTGGGAACCGACGGAAAAAGTCCATTCTAAGACTGAATATTGGTGCTTTTTTCTCAGCTTACAGGGGAAAAAAAGAGCTAATGGAAAGACTAATTTTTTCCACCAGTAAAATGGTTTATCATCTCAGTCTCTCTGAAACTCTTAATTCCGCCTACCATGTCCCCTGAGTTGCAAACAGGTAAATGAATTTTCAAAAACATCCACTCTGTCTTAGTTCAGGTAACACCCAGGGACTCATGGCTACACCTGTACCCAGCGCACCTGTAGACAGCCACCTTTCCCTGTGTGCTGCTCCTCCTTTGTAGGATAGAACAAAGCAATTCGATAAAGGGTTGGCTGCTCTTGATATCTGCATGCCAGCACTGTTCCTAGAGCCCGGCACGAATCCTCTGTGAGGTAGGTGCTGCGATCACGCCCTTTCCCAGATAGAACAGCTGGGATCAGGAAGTTAACACGCAGGGCGTCATGGAGCCAGGAGCAGGTGGCCCAGCTGGGATTATGCACCTGCATTACTGCAGCAATGGGAAAGACAGAAATGGGACTTACCCTAATAAAGGCGACAGGAATGACACTGTCCACCAGTTAAGGTGGTTCTGGATTTCTGCCTTTTATTCTCTTAACTGTTCCATGTCCTCTTTTACTGCAGGGACTTCAGTGCCTGTGCTTGAGATTTCTTCCCTCCTAGCCCCTTTGTCCACCCTCAGCCCCAACACAGGGCCCAAACCCCACATCACTGCTTCAGCATACCTTGTTCCTGATCCTTGCCACCCAGCCCAGTCAGCAGAGGCCCCTGGTGAATTCTCTGAGCGCTCCCTTCTTTGTCAGAGTGCTCATCACAGCTGGCATCACCTGTTTGTCTTCCTGCTAGAATTGAAGCTTCACGTGGTGGAGACCATAGCTATCCTGTTCCCAGCTGTGTCCCCTGGGCCGACCAGTCGCAGCTGCTCAATAAATATCGGCACCCTGAGTGAAGAGTCAGTCTCACTCACGTGCTGCTTTTTCTTTTCAACACATGTGGTCCAGAAAAGCTCTACTCTTCATTTCAGTCTCCTGTCTTTGTAAGAATTTTTCATGTGAACGCATGAACATATTTGAAAAAAAGTCTTTTATAAGACCATGGGTCCTAATAGTTTGCTACAGAAAATGTCGTTAGTATCTACAAGTAATCACAAAGAAGTATTTTTAGGAAATGGTGTGAAACTCCACTTTGAATGTTAATTTTTGTATTAGGTAGAGTATGTTAGCTGATGATTGAATAAGGATCAGAAAAGGTCTCTGGTAATTCTAGCTTGTTTCTGTTATCTGCCTGAGAAGCAGAGGTGGAGGGATGGGTATGAATAACCCTGAGTGTTTGGGTTTTCTGTGGCTAGTTTCTGGTGACCTCATAATGATAAACTTCACTGTGTATTTCATGGTTTATTTTGCTCTCTTCCATTTTAAGCTTTTGGGGTGATTTTGACCCAAATAAGTAAAAATTCGGTTGGGAGGTAAAATGACTCTTTCTAAAACAGAGCTTAACTTCAGCAACTAGAAAAGAAGAAAGAGTAAGGTTACTTTGCAAAACACAAATTTTGCTTTGTTGTGTATTTCCTTAAGTTGACCTTGGTTAGTCTTTTTTTTTTTTTAGTCTTTTATTTATACTAGTGTTGGATGATTCCTGTGCCTTGGGGAAAAAGTTTCATATACAAAAGGTTAAAAATTTGTACAATAACATCAAAAATTATTATTGATAAACATAGTAATTTTAAGTATATTTCTTAAAACTGTGCCCTATTTATTTAATTTTTTTAAAGCTGTACCTTATTTATTTTTATAGTACATTTTTCTATGAGTGATTTGCCATCAGTCCTGGGTAGGAGTAGCATAAGAACTCAGCCCAGATCATGAAATCCTAAAGTAGGGTATCAAAGGAATAGTGAAATTCATGTTACTGAAGAATTTTAATATAAATAACAATTAGGTGATACAAATTGACTGTAGCTGTGGAAAAAGGCAATGGAAAAGCTCAATATCAACAGTCAGAACAAGTTCAGGGGCTGACTGCAGAACAGACCATCAATTGCTCATATGCAAGTTCAAGTTGAAGCTGAAGAAAATCAGAGCAAGTCTACAAGAGCCAAAGCACGACCTTGAGCATATTCCATCTGAATTTAGAGGCCATCTCAGGCATAGATCTGACGTGTTGAACGCTAATGGCCAAAGACCAGACTAGTTGTGGAGTGACAACAAGGACATTATACATGAAGAATGCAAGGGGTTATTGAAAAGACAAGAAAGAAAGGGAAGACCAAAATGCATGTCAGAAGAGAGCCTGAAAGTTGTTCTTGAATGTCGAGCAGCCAAAGCAAACGAAAGAAATGATGAAGTAAGAAAGCCAACCAGAAGATTTCAAAGGGCAGCTCGAGAAGGCACAGTAAAGTATTACAGTGACATGTACAAGGACCTGGAGTTAGAAAACCAAAAGGAAAGAGCATGCTCAGCATTTTTCAAGCTGGAAGAGCTGAAGAGAAAATTCAAGCCTCGAGTTACAATATTGATTCTATGGGAAAAATATTAAATAATGTAAAAAAAAAAAAAAACCAAACCCAGTGCCATCGAGTCGATTCTGACTCATAGCGACCCTAAAGCCCTGGTGGCGTAGTGGTTAAGTGCTACGGCTGCTAACCAGAGGGTCGGCAGTTCAAATCCGCCAGGTGTTCCTCGGAAACTCTATGGGGCAGTTCTACTCTGTCCTGTAGGGTCGCTATGAGATTAAATTAAATTAATGTAGGAAGCATCAAAAGAAGATGGAAGGAATACACAGAGTCACTATACCAAAAAGGATCAATCAACATTCAACCATTTCAGGAGGTAGCATGTGGTCAGGAACCGATGGTACTGAAGGAAGAGGTTCAAGCCGCACTGAAGGCATTGGTGAAAAACAAGGCTCCAGGAATTGACAGAATACCAAATGAGATGTTTCAAAAAACGGATGCAGCACTGGAAGCACTCACTCCTCTCTGCCAAGAAATTTGGAAGACAGCTACCTGGCCAACTGACTGGAAGAGATCCATATTTATGCCTGTTCCCAAGAAAGGTCATCCAACCAGATGTGGAAATCGTCACACAATTTCATTAATATCACATGCAAGTAAAATTTTGCTGAAGATCATTGAAAAGTGGCTGCAGCAGTATATCAACAGGGAACTGCCAGAAATTCAGGCCGGATTCAGAAGAGGATGTGGAACCAGGGATATCATTGCTGATGTCAGATGGATCCTGGCTGAAAGCAGAGAATACCAGAAAGATGTTTACTTGTGTTTTATTGACTATGCAAAGGCATTCGATTGTGTGGATCATAACAAATTATGGATAACATTTTGAAGAATGGGAATTCCAGACTACTTAATTGTGCTCATGAGGAACCTGTACATAGACCAAGAGGCAGTCGTTCAAACAGAACAAGGGAATACTGCATGGTGTAAAGTCAGGAAGGGTGTGCGCCAGGGTTGTATCCTTTCACCATACCTATCAAATCTGTATGCTGAGCAAATAATTCGAGAAACTGGACTATTTGAAGAAGAATGCACATCAGGGTTGGGGGAAGACTCATTAGCAACCTGTTACACATATGACATGACCTTGCTTGTTGAAAGTCAAGAGGACCTGAAGCACTTACTGATGAAAATCAAAGACTATATAGCCTTCAGTGGGTTACACATTGACATAAAACAAAAATACTCACAACTGGACCGATAAGCAACATCACAATAAATGGAGCAAAGATTGAAGTTGTCAAGGATTTCATTTTACTTGGATCCACAATCAACACCCATGGAAACAGCAGTCAAGAAACCAAAAGACGCATTGCATTGGGCAAATCTGCTGCAAGACCTCTTTAAAGTCTTAAAAAGCAAAGATGTCACCTTGAAGACTCAGGTGCGCCTGACCCAAGACATGGTGTTCTCAATCGCCTCATATGCATGCGAATGCTGGACAAGGAATAAGGAAGGCTAAAGAAGAGAGGGAGAGGAGGGTTTTTAATTATAGATTCAATTTCTTCAATAGATAAAAGGCCCTACAGATATTTATGATTCTTAATGTCAGTTTTGGTAATTTGTCTTTCAAAGAATATGCGCATTTCATCAAATTAACAAATTTATTGGCATAAAATTGTTTATAATATCTCCTTATTATCATTTTAAAGTCCATACTACCTGTAATGATATTGTCCTCTTTAAATTGGTAAATTAGTTATTCTCATGTTTTTCTTCCATCTGCCTAGAAATTTAACAATTTTATGTTTTTCAAGAACCAAAATTTGATTTCAAAAGTTTTCTCTTTTGTTTTCTATTTTATGGATTTCTGCTATTATTTTTATTATCACCTTCCTTCTACTTAGTCTTTGTTCCGTTCTTTTTTCCAAATTCTTGTGGTAGGCATTTAGATTATTGATCTAACGCCTTTTCAAGTATAAGCGTTTAGAAATATAAATACCTTTGTAAGCACTGCTTTAGCTGCGTATCACAAAATTTTATGTGCTGTATTTTTGTAATCATTCAATTCTATTACGTTTTTAAATTTCTGTTGCAATTTTTTGACCCATGGGTTATTTAGAAGTGCATTGCTTAATTTTCATGTAGTTGGGCATTTTTTAGATACCTTTTTGTTATTAATTTCGAATTCATTTTCTTATAATGAGAGAATGTATTCTTCATGTTCCTGCTCCTTTTACATTTACTGATACCTGTTTTATGGCCCAGCTTATAATCTATAATGGTGACCAGTCCATGAATGCTTGAAAGGAACGTATATACCACAGATGGGAGCTATGTGTTCCATAAAAAAAAAAAAAAAAAAATTTTTTTTTTTAAGGCTATGTTAAATTAATTGATGATATTATCAAATCTTCTGTAAGCTTACTGATCTTTTTTGTTTGCCGCCTCTATCAATTACTGGTAGAGGAGTAGTAAAACCGTTAACTGTTGTTGTTAGGTGCTGTCGAGTAGGTTCCGACTCATAGCGACCCTGTGCACAACAGAATGAAACACTGCCCGGTCTTGTGTCATCCTTACAGTCGTTGTGCTTGAGCCCATTGTTGTAGCCAGTGTGTCAGTCCACCTCGTTGAGGATCTTCCTCTTTTCTGCTGACCCTGTACTCTGCCAAGCATGATGTCCTTCTCCAGGGACTGACCCCTCCTGACAACATGTCCAGCGTATGTAAGATGCAGTCTCGCCATCCTTGCTTCTAAGGAGCATTCTGGCTGTACTTCTAAGACAGATTTGTTCGTTTTTTGCCGGTTCCTGGTATATTCAATATGCTTCACCAACACCACAATTCAAAGGCATCAATTCCTCTTCCGTCTTCTTTATTCATCGTCCAGCTTTCACATACATATAATGTGATTGAAAATACCATGGCTTGGGTCAGGCGCACCTTAGTCTTCAAGGTGACATCTTTGCTCTTCAACACTTTAAAGAGGTCCTTTGCAGCAGATTTACCCAATGCAGTGCGTCTCTTGATTTCATGACTGCTGCTTCCATGGCTGTTGATTGTGGATCCAAGTAAAATGAAATCCTTGACAACTTCACTCTTTTCTCCGTTTATCATGATGTTGCTCATTGGTCCAGTTGTGAGGATTTTTGTTTTCTTTATGTTGAGGTGCAATCCATACTGAAGGCTGTGGTCTTTGATCTTCATTACTAAGTGCTTCAAGTCCTCTTCACTTTCAGCAAGCAAGGTTGTGTCATCTCCTTAACGCAAGTTGTTAACAAGTCTTCCTCCAATCCTGATGCCCCATTCTTCTTCATATAGTCCAGCTTAACTAGAGTTTTTAATTCAGCTATTTCTCCTTTCATTTCTTTAGTTTTCTTCATTCTGTGTCTTCTTGATGAATTGACCCTTTTTATCATGAAATCTCTTCTTTATCTCTGGAAATAATAGTTGTCTTGAAGCCTAGTTTAACTTATATTTGTATAGCCACCCCAGCTTTCCTATGCTTAGTGCATGTGCATGGAATATCATTTTCATTTTTTTTTTTTTTACTTTCAACTTCTCTGTGCACTTATGCTTAAAGTGTATTTCTTATAAACAGTATATAGTTCTAGTCCATTCTTATGGTCTCTGCCTTTTAATTGGAATATTTAATCCAATTACATTGAATTTAATTATTCATGGAGAGGTAAGTCCTTTATCTTGATATTTCTTTTTTATTTTCCCAATATGATTTTGTTCTTTTCCTGTTTTCATTTGGATTTGAGTAGTTTTAGTACTCCGTTTTTTTTTTGCACTGTACTTCTATAAAGGTGAGCCCTGGTGGCACAGTGGTTAAGAGCTCGTCTGCTAACAAAAAGGTCAGCAGTTCAAATCCACCAGCTGTTCCTTGGAAACCCTATGGGGTAGGTCTACCCTGTCCTACAGGGCTGCTATGAGTCAGAATCGACTCGATGGCAACGGGTATATAAAGAATATGTATCTTGAACTTACCATGTTGTTGCAGGAGTCGTAGAAAGAACGTGTCCTGCTATGAGTTCCAGAAAGGCTTCATGAAGGGGGTGTGGTACCAGTGTTTCCATCCAGTGGCTTTGTACTCTGTTTTTCTTATATTTAAATCATTGATTTCATCCAGCATTTATTTTGACACAAAGAGTGAGAATAGGAATCCATTAAAAAAAAAAATGGCTACCCAGTTGTGACCACTATTTTATTTCAATTCATTTGAAGTGCTCCTGGGAAATGAGCTCCTTTATATGGCCTTTTGCCTTCGTTCTTTGGAAAAACAGCTTGAGAGATTTTTCCCCTAAGCCCTAGTTTTCCACTCCAGAGGATTTGCTACTTTTGCCGGGTTCATTGACATTTTCTGGGTAAGTTGTAAACAGCTCAACTTCTTGCCTGGCCCTGGGCTGCAGCCTGCCCTGTGATTGGTATGCAACTTGCAGAAATTGGTTGATAGACTATGTAAATGAGGTTACTATAGCATACTATGCAAATGAAGTGCCTGTGGCCTACTGAGAAAGGATTGGTCAGTTTGTTGCCCCCTGCTGGGAGGGGCCATGGCTTGAAATTGACAAGGAGTTGTGTATATATGGAGCCAGCCGCACAGAGGTTTTTGAGACGCACAGAAGCAGGAAGAGAAGCACAGAAAGAAGCAGAAGGAAGAAGGAGAAGAAGCAAGGAACCTCCTGAAAAAGAGCTGTAACACTGAAGACAGTGAGAGGCCCAGAGGAGGTCCAGTGGCACAGTCTGGTGGTGACAAACGGCAGGGCCAAGCAGAGCTTGTCCTGAGGGGGCTGAGAAAAGGCCTTCGTGGCCAAGAGGAGCCGAGAGAGCTGACCTGCACTAAAGAAGGGAGACTTTGCCTACGTGCTTCCTGATCCTAATCCCAAGTTGTAGGCTGTTGATCCAGAGTTGTAAACTGTTGCTTCCTTAATGAACTACTTAACTGTAGGTACGGTCTGTGAGTTCTGGGTGGCCAGTAATGGATTATTAAACCCAGAAGAGAAATAGAGGGTGCCATGGGAGGGACAGCTGGTGCCAAAATTGGAAAAAAAGTTGGGGGTGGGAGGTATGTCTAACCTCCATGTCACGGGAATCAGCTTTAAGGGTCATTATCCCCCTAAAGTTAGACAGGTTCTGACGCTACTACTCCACCTGCCATTTTACAGCTGCCTTTATCGTATCCTCAATTGTCATATATTTGGGTTAATTTCTTCACTTTTCATTTGCTTCTATTGATATGTTTATCCATGTACTCATACTGAATGCTTCATTATTGCTACTTGATAATTTTTAATGTCTGGTGTATCTAGACCCTCTACACTACTCTTTCAGGATCTTCCTGTACTTTCTCATTGGTTGTCCATATAAACTTTAGATGCTAAAAAAAAATCACAATCAGTGTGAACATGGTCACATTAAAATTGTAGGTTAATTCAGAGAGGAATAAGTGCCTTCTAAAATTTGTGCTGTATGTTGCAATTTGTCTTCCAGAAAACTGTGTTAATTTATCTTCCTCCCAGTCCATTTCTTGAATTATTTTTTTCTCTTTTGCTTATTGACAATTTATGATTCTTTTCTTTTTGAATTGCTAGCTTATATCTTTTGATCAGTTTGCTGTTGAGGTATTTGTCTTCCCTTATTGATTAGTTAAGAGCTATTTATACATTATGGCACTAAGCTGTTGTGAGCCATATTTTTGGATGAGCAGCATTACCATCCCTTTCTTACTAAGTAATTTTTTGGTGTTTTTTCTGTCCTAGCTATTTTTCATTACTTATCATTATAAATGGGATTTTCTAGTCTCAGTTTTACTTTTCTTATATCACTTTATATATATACATTCTGGGACTACCCTGTTTATTAAAATATCTTGCTGGTTATAGGAGATTTTCAGTTGATTCACTTGGGTTTCCTAGGTAGCTAATCATATCACCTGTAAGTAGTTTATCTTTTCTAACATTTATTTCCCTGAATTCTATTTATTGCTTTCTTGCTGTGTCTAAAACATAAAGGCCAGCTTTGAAAACTTGTACAAAAAGCAGAAATCCCCCTTGTTTTGGTCCTTAATGTGAAGGCCTTGGTGTTTCACCATTGATTGTAGTATCGACTGTTGATTTAAGATGCAAGCTCATTATTTTAAGGAAATATTTATTTCTGTTTTTTGAATAGTTTTTTTTTTTTTTAAATCAGTATTGGATATTGAATTTTATCAACTGCCTTGTAGGTACTTACTGAAGCACTGTCTTCTTTTCCTGTATCTCTCTTAATCCTGTGACCTACTTATATAGTTATTCATTGACTTATTGATATAATTATTCATTGATGGATTTCCGCAAATCAAAATACCATTACATGTTTGAGATAAATCTAACTCTGTCAAGGTATATCATGTTTTTAATGTGCTGTTTCATTTTCTTGTTTTAATTACGAGCTTTTGTGTCTATGTAAGAAGGCAAAGTGGTCTTGTATCATTTGTTGACATAATCCAGTAGCCAGTTGCCATTGAGTCCACTCCGACTCTTGGTGACCCCGTGTGTGTCAGAGTAGAACGCCATGTGTGCACCATAGGGTTTTTTCAATGGCTGATTTTTCAGAAGTAGTTTTTTTAGACCTCTAGGCCTTTCTTCCCAGGTACGTATGGGTGAACTCAAACCTCCAACCATTCAGTTAGCACCTGAGCATGTTAACCATCTGTACCAGCCAGGGACTCCTGTTTGACATAATACTGCCTAATACACCAGCCCCAAACTCAGTGGCTTAAAACAGTAAGCATTGCTTTAGCTTCTGAGTCTGAAAACATTTCTTTCAGCTGGGTGGTCTGGCCTTGGCCAGGCTTGTGCACACATTTGTGGGTCCACTGACGATTGATGGGTGACTTGGCTCCACCCCACACATCTCTCCCATCCCTCCAGCAGGCAGCCAGGCATGTTCTTGGGGAGAAAGCATAGGGGCAAGAACAAACAAGCCCTGATATGCATGGAGCCCGTATCGGCTTGGGTCTCATCAGCTAGTATTCCATTAACATGTCAGGTCCCAACTCCCTCCCCCCGCCCAAAAAAAAAACCATTGCTATTGAGTTGATTCTGACTCAGCAACTCTATAGGACAGAGTAGAACTGCCCCATAGGGTTTCTGGGGAGCGACTGGTGGATTCAGACTGCCAACCTTTTGGTTGGCAGCCAAGTTCTTAGCTAGTTCCAAAGTGAGGGATGAAACATTAGGAGCATTCTAGCAATCTACCATGGAGTGAGTCCCTGAGTGGTGCAGGTGGTTAAGTGCTTGACTACTAACTAGAAGCTTGGCAGTTCAAACCTACCCTGAAGTTCTTTTGTCCTGCCTTTGACTGATATTGGTATCAATGTTATTTTTGTAAAGTGAATGTAAGCTTTTGATTTGTGTGTATCTGCATTTTGGAAGAGTGAAAATAATACATAAATAACCTGTCCTTTTGGGGTTTAAAAACTCTCCCTTAAAATTATCTGGGCCCACTATCTTTATGAAACATAAATCTCTTGCAGATTTTTCAACTTCTTAACATGGTCGTTGGTTTTTCTGTTTCTTATTGAGTCAAAGGGTCAGGGAGCTGATGGCCTGGCACACTGCATTGGGCCAAGAGGGGTAGACTCTGGGCCACAAGGCCACGGGGGCTGCAGTCCTAGAGGGCCACTGTGCCGTGGTCCTGCTCAGCTCCAAAGCCTGTTCCCTGTCACCTTCTTCTAACTTCAGTGACTTATTTGACAGACTTGCGGTGTAGTATTCCAGATGGTGAGAGGTTAGCATGAACCGACGTGAGGATGCAGACGCAGGTGGAAGGGAAAGAGGAGAGAGCCTTGGGTGGTGGGATTGGCTGATAGTTGAGACCTCAGTGACTGCGGACCTGATGCAGCTGCAGCTACGTAAAGCCCTGGGTTTGAGCCCATCCTCTTTCACCTGAAATGGCATGAGCTTGGGTGACAGGAGCTTCCTGGAGTGGAGGTGATGACATGGACTGTGACCCCCAGGGCCCGAAGGCCCAGACCCCACTCCTCTCAGTGCAAAGTGAGCTTCGTAAAGCTCTTGGCCTCCCCCACCCCCACCCTATTTCCACCCCATTTCTGCCCTAGCCCTTGGTAGAATGGGGTGGTGAGACCTACCTCAGCATTCTGGGGCTGGGTGAGATGACATAGGTGGGAAGCACTTTGTAAACCGTAAAGTGCCTGACAACTGGGAGACATCCAACCTTACAACCTGCATGGGCATACATGTACACACACATTACTACACAAAGTCCTTCAAGAAATGAACAGAGACGAGGCTGAGACAGGGAATCCCTGGGGTAGTGGTGACGACGTGGATCAAGGCAGAGGGCTCTCGTTGTGGGTGCAAACAACTAGGTGGCTGCCACCATTCCTTGAGCTGACACCCTCTCTCCCTGTCTTGGAGTCTGCCCTTGACTCCCCTCAGGCCGTGACCAACTCTGTGTGTGGGGTGTATTTTCAAGAGGAGAGTTCTCTCTCCATGTGGCTTTGATTTTGGCTGACACTGTCCAGTTGAAACCTAAAAATTGTATTATTTCCACAAAAAATTGATGTGATAGCTTCTTTGCTCCTCACCCAGCCCTTCTCGTACAAAGTGATCTTTAGGGCACGCTGGAAGAGTTGGTAGAATGGACATTTGTGCCAGCATGACCTTGCTTTCTCTTAGTTGTTTTCATGTTTCCACTTGCTACTTGGGAACAGGGAGGGTATTGAAATATTTTCAAGAAGACCGTGGGCCAGTCAGTGGCAAACACCATCTCTTTTCTCATAGACTGAAGCTCTGTCCACGTGTTATCAGAGAGTTGGAGGAAAAATGAAAAAGAACAGAAGTCTAAAATACGTGGTTCTTTGACACCAAAGACAAAATCTCTCAGTATTTTTCTGTTTTCATCTGAAAATCCATCTTGTGGGGAAATGACGGGGAAGGTGAGCTTAGCTTCCCTGTGCATGGTTGCATTCGGCAAAATCCATCGTGCTAACTTTTTCTACCTGTGAATACCAAACATAATAATCAGTGTTTGCATTGTTGTAGATTTGATGTCCAAATGGTGTTCCAAAATGGGGGCGAGATTCAGAATTGTTGAGGAAGTAAAGAACTCTTAAAAAAAAATTAAAATGTGAGTTACCACCCTTGATGATTTCCTTCTAAAGTCAGCTTGAGACAGGAGCTTCCTCTTTGTACAGGAATCATACAGATATTTGGCTTCAATAGATGTATTTGGATTCTTGTCCCTTATCATGTAACAACTGTATACTAAAACAGGCATCCCTGCCAGCGGTCCCCTCGTAAACTTAGCTTTCTTTAACATATTTAAAAAGCAAATAATTTTGGTATTGTGGTCTGCTGCAGACATCATTTGTAGTTAAGCCAGGATATTATTTGAGAGCTGCAAAGCTCTCTAGGTTTTACATCTGTATATGAACCATGTGTTAGAAAGATATAAATTCAGTTTTGAAATATTTGTTAGACTGCTTTTGGCTTTCAATCCGTGCCAAACATATGCTCCAGTGACGGATGGACTCGTGGGGATCCCAGAATGAAGCACTTTCTCGTGTGTGGACTTTGTCTTCCAGCCGTTGTTATAGAAGCTGGGAGATTAAGAGGATCTGGTTGCTTAAGAGGTGTGTTCTCCAGTGAGCGCAAAACCCATTCCCCCCCCTTCAAATATGCCGGTAGGTTATTTGGTCTCAAATTGTGTGCCATAGAAAATACTGTCGTACGCTCTGAATTGATAGAGAATAATTACACTTAAGGCATTCTTAGGTTAACTTCAAATTTTGAAACTACAACTTTTTCTTAAGAATTTATTGTATTTTTTTGGCTTTGCAGGCCTGTGGACTGTTCAAAGAAGAAGCCTGGATCAAGGGTTGCCAGATAAAATACAGACTCCCAGGTAAATCTGAATTTCAGATAAATGATAATTTTTTTTCTATAAATATATCCCCAGTATTACATACTTATACTAATACTAAGAAAAAAAAAATTCATTGTTTATCTGAAATTCAGACTTACCTGGGAGTCCTATATTTTAATTAGCTAAACCTGGCACCCCTCTCTGAATCCCAAATTATCGTTTGGGAAGTTATCATTAACAGTGACTGTCAAAGAAAATTCCTCAGTGACGGAGGCTTTGCAAGTTTGACAGTCCCTGTGGGGTTAGGATGGAAGAAGCGTCAGTCCAGCCCTTCGGAAGAATAAAAACGAACGTTCTGTTAGAACAGAGGCAAAAACCTGGCTTGGATCACATCAACTACACTTCTGATTTGACGCGGTTCAATACCTGTCTTCTCCTCATGTACATCTATTGCCTCACATTTTCCCTCCTTGCTGTTGGTTTTGGTGTCGGTGTAAGCAAAGCTGGGGTATCAGCTTGAGATTCTTTGCTCTCCTTCCAAGTGCAATGACCCAACCCTCCCTGTACAAAGCCTGGGCCATCTCAACAGCAGTGATGTTTTTAGCCCTTCTCCAATTGCTCTTACAGGTGCTTACCTTTCAGTCTTGTTGACTAGACTTTATCCTCTCTGAGGGCAGAACCAGGTCTTATTTAAGGAAATAACACAGCAGAGCGCTTGGCAGGAAATCAATACTCAGAAAGTGTTTCAATTTAAATGGTGGTTTGAGAGTCAACTACACTGTGAGTGAATAAGCATTTGAGAGCTGGTCTTCAAGCACCCACCGGGTCTGTAGAAAAATTAAATCATCAGCCCCTGCACACTCACTTCTGGTGTTCAGCTGTGCTCCTGCTGGGCTTTCATTCCCTCTTGGTCAGCATGGCAGGTGCCTACTCTTGAGGACAGCAAGAAATATCAGGCCACCAGGAGGACAGTTTCTATTACAGTCCCTTCAGTTCTCTGTTCTGATTTTAATTTAGCTTCTCAAGGAAGCTTTCCTGCTGGGAAGGTAATGAGCAAAATGTTTGAGATGCGGATTCGGGTTGGCTTGGCAGTTCTTTTCCATTAAAAATAAGTAAATTGGAATTCTGGCTTATAAATAAGGCTTTTGTGGGCTTGCTTTGTGTGTATCAACCTGCAAGGGACCCTGCGTTGCTGGGCAACTTAAAAATAATCACCCAGCTGAACCTCTAAGATAAGACCCAAGCCCCAAGTCCCCACCATGTCATTGTGACCACAACAAAGCCACGTACACAGTGAATTTGTTTAATAATTGTTGGTTGGACAAATATTTGCCAGCACCTGAGGCTCTAGCAGTGCATTTGACACAGTCCTGACTATCTAGTCCCCTGTTTTGGAATAGGGAGGGGTGAATATGGACAAACGGATAAATAAAACAAGTTCAGATGCTATGCAGAGCTATGAGAGGAACAAAATAGAAAGATGCACTCCAGAGAAACTGGGGTTGAGAGTAAGGAAGCTTAATGACACGGCCTCTCTGAGGTGGTCACATTTCAGCAGAGACCTGAATGGTATGATCTGTGGGCTGTGAGAAGGTTTGAGAGTAGAACCTTCTCAGCCAAGGAAGCAGCAGATGCTAAGGACACGAGGTAGGACAGAGAATGTAGGTCAGAAGGGCAGGCAGTGTGGCTGCAGCAGAGTGAGCAAGATGACGCCGTCAGATGAAGTTCAGACCTTGTTGGACTCAGGAAGAGGTCCTGGCCAGAGTGATTATTTATCATGTAGTGCAGCTGAGAGTATGGATCCTAGAAGTTGGCTGAGCTGGTCTCCCAACCTCATGATTTGTGTGACACTGGACAAATAGCTTAACTTCTCTGTACTTCAGTTCTTCATCTGTTGTTGTTGTTAGGTGCTATCAAGTCAATCCAACTCATAGAAACCCCATGTGATAGAGTAGAACTGGCCCATAGGGTTTCCTAGGCTGTAATCTTCACAGGATCAGCTCATCTCCCCTGGAGATGCTGGGCGAGTTTGAACCAGCAACCTTTGGGTTAGCAGCTAACCACTTCACTGTTGCACCGCCAGGGCTCATGCCTCATCTGTTAAATGGGGATAAATATCAAAGGGCTGTTGTTAGGTGTAAGCAAGTTACACTCGTAAAGGGTTATAATGGGGCTTGATGCATAGTAATTACTCAATTTGTGTTCACCATCGTAGAAATAAATGCTTATTCATCGTGTATTTTATGCTTAGCACTTCACTTGGGTCCTATGCATAGCTCTCATTCTTTTCCAGACTTCCTACAACTCATCATCAGGTAGGGAATGTTTCCAATGTGAATTAGATTTACTCTGCTTGAAGGCCCTGGAATGGCTTCCTATTGCACTCAAGACTAATATCCAAACTCTGCCTTGGAAGATCTGCCACAGTGTGGAGCCTGTCTACCTCCTGTACTTCTGCCCACACCACTCTCCCGTTCCCTAGCTCTTCCCATTTTAGCCATGCTGATGGCCTTTCTGTTGCTAGAACTCACCAACTTCTTCACTGCTCTAGGGCATTTACATTGATGTTCTCTTGCTGGGAACCCCTACCTTAGAGATTTGTTTTTATCAGACGTCCCTCTCTTTTAAGATGATGGGAAGAAGGAAGAATTAGAAGGCTTTTAGAAAACAAAAGGGAGCAAAAGCAAAGCACAAAATACTCCGTCGGAGTTGTGACTTGAAAAAATGAGAAGAGAACAGCGTTGAAGAAGACAGCAGCCATGTGACCTAAGGAGCTGAGGTAGAAGAGTGGTGGTGTTGACGTGTGAGATGGAAAATACATTTTCGGATTTTAGGTGAGGGATGGAGATGAAACCTTTGATTTTAAACATGTTGAGTCTGAGGTCGTGATGGGCGCATGACATTGAAATGAAAATGTCCCATAGATACGGGAACATGGTCTGTGATTGGGGGAATGATCAGATGGAAAAACATTGACTTGGGCCACCTTAGATTAAAAATTAATGAGTCCTTTGAGAGATGGTAGGGGTAGAGAGTAAGGAGCCCTGGTAGCACAGTGGTTAAGTGCTTGACTGCTAACCAAAAGGTCAGCAGTTTGAACCCACAGCTGCTCTGTGAGAGAAAGATATGGCAGTCTGCTTCCATAAAGATTACAGCCAAGGGCACCCTCTGGGCAGTTCTCCTGTGTCCTATAGGGTTGCTATGAGTCAGAATCGGCAAGGGTAGGAAGGAAGATGGCCAGGATCTGAGATGGGGGATCGTCAATGGAAGGAAGTTGGAGAAAGAAGAGTGAGTGGACAAAGGCAGAGTGGTCAGAGAAGTGGAAGAAAACCAGATTTAAGAGCTGCCAAAGTGAGTGTGTATTTCAGATCACGGTCAGCGATACCAGAGGCCACAGCAAGTATATAGAGAGGGCTGGTCAGGGGGATCAGGTCCTCGGCGTAGAGGCACAATTACTTTGTTGTTGTTTAATTCCTTTTAATAGGTTTACAATAGTGAATGGAATGATTTGGTTTCCATTGTTATTCCTGTTGCTGTCAACTTCCAAAAACTGTTCCTAGGGTATAGATTTCATATAATTAGTTCCCTTTTCTCTTCTACGTCATTTTTTTTTTTTTTTTTTTGGCAAAGAAAACATTGCAGAATTCTCCCTCCCCTCCTCCAAAAGTATTAAAAATGAATTTCTGTAGCATGTCTTTACAAGATCAATGCATTAGATATGCAAGGGGCTTGGATTTTGCCCTTAATTCTGCCATTTATTTATGGGGCAACTTTAGGAAAATACCCATGTTCATCTGTAGTTCAGGTTCACCGTTCGTGAAATGGGATCCTTATTAGCTTCCAAAAACCAGCAAATGGGTAGAAAAATATCAGTGAATGTGGTAAATGATTTTGCTCCCCACTTTGGGCATAA
The DNA here is from genome assembly GCF_030014295.1 of Loxodonta africana. Taxonomy (NCBI): domain Eukaryota; kingdom Metazoa; phylum Chordata; class Mammalia; order Proboscidea; family Elephantidae; genus Loxodonta; species Loxodonta africana. Next base: position 9,512,314 of record NC_087357.1, read on the forward strand.
AAAGTTGTGCTTACGTGCAGTAAAGACAACTTGTGCTTGGGGTATGAGTCCATTTGGAACGATTATGTGAAGCTATAACTAGCTTTCTTTGAATTTTGAAACGACATGTAAAACAACTTTTCAGAATTGTAATTGACCCATAGGATTTGATTGGTCTTATTTCCAAATAGGCTCTGCCCTCTAGCTTGCCCAAGGGTGAGTATCTCTGATGCCAGCAAAGCTGGTTAGAAAGTAATCCTTTCAATGAGTTGGTTTGTCATCATGAGTCCAAATGATTGATTTTTTTAAAGTTTATTTTTCTCATTATGAAAGTAGGATGTGCTGATTATAGGAAAATCAGAAATGCTTAGCAATATAAAGAGGAAAAACATAACTTCATAGCCCCAACACTCAAAGAAAACAGGCAAGAACATTTTTCTGTTTTTTTTTTTTTTTCCCAAACTGATTTGAACAAAAAAACTAAACTGAATGGCGTCCACATACATTTTTGCATTCATGATCTCACTTGATCTTCTTGCTAGCCCTTTGTGGCAGACGGTGGTTCATGGCCTTGTTCAACACGAAAAGAATCTGAGTATCGAGGAACGCAGATAGCTTTCCCACGGTCATACATACATAGCATGCGTTAGATGCAGGGCGTGTCTTCTGATCCAAAATTCGACGTCTGCTTCCCTGCTACCAGGCTGCACCTTGGTAATTTCGCCTGCCAGCGTGGGTAGCTTCAGTCTTAGATTCTGAGAGGATCTGGATTCTCTTTCAGCACCCTTTTATCAATGTCTTTGTGTGACAGTCACTGGGTGTCACCTTCCCAGACCAAGTGGCAGATCCTCCTTCCCATCCCTGCACTATCCCAGAGCCCTGTAGCCAATAATCCAACAATGGTAAGGTTTTATCTCAACTTGTTTCTGTTCTCTAGAGCACTCTGGAGTATTTAACAGGCCTTTAAATACTTAAGGATAAACTCTTTTACGTGTCAGCCTTCTTATACTCAAGGACACCTTGTTAATTAGCTACTCTGTGCTCTTAGATTGCCTGCAGTTACTGCATCTTTTCTTCTGCCTGAATAAAGAGCAGTGTTGGAAGAGCAATCCTATAGTGTTCATTCTTTGGAGGTCACTGGCAAGCACTCCAGTTTGCTGGTATTTGGAGCCTTCAGTGATAACCAGTGTCTTAGTTATCTAGTGCTGCTGAAACAGAAGTAGTATGAGTGGATGACTTCAACAAACAGAAGGTTATTCTCTCACTCTCTAGTGGAATAGGTGTCTGAATTGAGGGCGCCCGTTCCATGCGAAGGCTTTCTTTTTCTACTGGCTTTGGGGGAAGGTCCTTGTCATCAGTCTTCCCTTGGACTAGGAGCTTTTCAGAGCAGGGACCTCCAAGTCTAAAGGATGCATGCTCTTGGCTCTTCTTGCTCGGTGGCAATAAGGTCCTCTGTCTTTCTGCTTGCTTCTCTCTTTCATATCTCAAAAGAGATTGACGATATGACCCAACCTAATCTTGTAGATTGTGTCCTGACTCATTAACATAACTGCCTCTAACCCTGCCTCATTAACATCATAGAGGTAGAATTTACAACACATAGGAAAATGACATCAGATGACAAAATGGGGAACAATTACACAGTACTGGGAATGGTGGTCCAGCCCAGTTGGCACACATTTTGGATGGACACAGGTCAATCCATGACAACTAGTCATCTCAGATTCCTCTGATACTGAACTGCTCCAGAGCAACACGATGATCCTTGCAAGATTCAAATTAACTTCAAAATTTTTTTATTAAATAGAATTTTTAAATATATTTTTGTTGTTGAAAGTTTGCACAGCAGAACTTAACCTAATTCAACCATGTCTACATGTACAATTCAGTGACATTGATTACATTCTTTGAGTTGTGTAACCATTTTCACTCTCTCTTTCTGAATTGTTCCTCCCCCCTTAACATAAACTTCCTGTTTAATCTTTCAAGTTGCTGTTGACAATTTGATTTCATATAATAGTTCTTTAAAAGAGCACAGTGCTCAAGGAAGACATTCTTTACTAATTAAGCTAAACTAATGTTTGTTTTGGAAGAGCTCTGGTGGCACAGTAGTTAAGTGCTTGACTGATAACTGAAAGGTTAGTGGTTTAAATTTACCAGTTGTTCGACAGGAGAAAGATGTGGCAATCTGCTCCCATAAAGATTATAGCCTTAGAAACCCCATGGGGCGGTTCTACTCTGTTGTGTAGGACCGCTATGACTTGGAATGGACTCGACAGCATACAATAACAACAACGTTGTTTGGTTTAAAGAAGAATTCGGGGGATATTTTTAGTTTAAGGTTTAAAGATTATCTCAGGGCGATAGTTTCAGGGGTTCATCCAGCTTCCATGGCTCCAGGGAGTCTGGAGTCCATGAGAATTTGAAATTCTGTTTCACTTTCCCCCTTTTGATCAGGATTCTCTTACAGAATGTTTGATCAAAACATTCATTAGTGGTAGCTGGGCACCATTTAGTTCTTCTGGTCTCATGGCAAGGGCGGTGGTTGTTCATGGAGACAATTAGCTCCTTCCTCTGTTGCTCAAGGCATATAGAGATCAATTGTACGTTGAATGGCTACACATAAGCTTTTAAGACCCCAGACACTGTGCAGTGAACTAGATGGTAGAACAGAAGCACTAAACACAATATTAGGCCAATCAATTGGGATATGTCATGAAACCATGACCCCAAACCTCCAAACCAAAAAATCAAATCCCATGAGGTGTTTCGTTGTCTGTAAGCAGCCTCAGCGGCTACTCTTTGTTGTTGTTGTTGTTGTATATGACACAACATTTGCCAATTATTAATAGACTTTATTTTTTAGAGTTATTTTAGATTTACAGAAAAATTAACATTGTACAGAAAATTCTCATATACCCCACCCTTAGGTTTCCCTGTTATCTTACATTAGCATGATACAATTAATGAACCAATTTTGATTACCTTGTTTATTGACTAAAGTCTGTACTCATATTTTGTTAGTTATTACCTAATGTCTTTTTTCTGTCCCAGGATCCAACCCAGGATACCACATTACATTTAGTTGTCACGTCTCCTTAGGTTCCTCTTAGCTGTGACAGTTTCTCAGGTTTTCCTTGTTACTGATGACCGTAACAGTTTTGAGGGGGACTGGTCAGGCACGTTGTGGGATGCCTGTCTATTGGAATTTATCTGATGTTTTTCTCATGATTAGACTTGGGTTATGGAATTTGGGGAGTAATAAACAAAAAACACATATTACAGAGATAAAGTGCCATTTTCTTCACATCATGTAAGACTACATACTACCAATGAGATTTACTTCTATTGATGTTGATCTTGATCAGCTGGCTGAGGTGTAGGGTTGGTCAGATTTTTCTACTGTAAAGTTACTCTCTTCAGACCAGCTCTTGCTATTGGTTCTTCTATGAGCTCTTGAGCTATAGTATCTTAAAATTGCATCACTGATTTTCACTCAGGGAACCTGCAGATGAGGCGAAAGAATGACATTGCTAATTGGTTACGATTGCAGATGCAAATCTGAACCAAGGAAGTACTTTTACCCTTCATGGAAGCATTGTACCATTTATTACTCTGAAACGAGGAGCTGCCCAGTCAGTTCTGTAAGATTTTCTTTAGGTCACAGATATCCAGGGCCAAGAAAAATGCCTTATGAGTTTCTCAGGCCCTTTCCTCTGGCTTTTTTGGTAGCTCATGATAACCTCAACTTTTCTTTCACCAGATTTTCAAATGACTGTTTATCTTAATTCGACTTTTGGCGTCTCAGATTGATCTTCTCTCTTAGGTTTCATGTAGGTGTTGGTAATGATTTCTCTTTAAAGCCAGATTTCCAGGTCTGATGTTTGAGTTTTTTCTTGCCTAGTAATCTCATTAGGGTTTATTTCTCCACTGCCTACTGGGTGGCTCAGGTGAATACCAGCAGACACCTATACCCTTGAATTTTGTAATTTTCGGTATGTTGTTGTCATTTTCCCACTTGTAGTGTGGTTTGGTTAGACAGACATTGCCTAAAAGTTTGGAAACTTGGATTCTGATATCCTCCACTGGTTTTATGCATTAAGCTTTATGAAGGCCCATTTACTGAATTGACTCATTTGAGTTTCCTTAACCCAGTAAAAATAGTGAGGGGAGAGAATGTGGCTCCCATTTCATAGAAGGTAGAACGTCAGATGCAGACTTTGAAGGGCTATAAGTTGAGGAGGAATCAGGACCAGGGCCAGGTCTCATGGCTCCAAGATGTTCATTGTCCAGGTATCTCTGAGCTGTCCTAAAAGTCCTCACCCCTGGTGATGTGAAGCCTGGAGATGGGCATCAGGGTGGAATGGACTTGATAACCCAGGCGAGGAAAGGGTGTGTGGAGCAGGACTTACACAGGCACCCAGATTCTGGGTAACCTGGCAGGAGATCGGGAGTCACTTTTAAGGGTATCTTCTTTGCTGACTTTTCTATGACCTTTAAAGCCATTGCTGCAAAGGTTCTTACTTGGGAAACAGAGCTTATTACTACCCTCTTAACCAGCCTTTAGTTGAGTTTGAAGATGACAAACAGACAAGGAGACAGACCAAGTAGGCACACACACAACCCCTGGGAGGCAGAGTTGATCTTTCCAGAAGACAGTTGTGTTAGACACCAGATTATGTAAATGCACTTCTTTCCACTCTCGTGCTGAAGCAAATTGCCATTTTATCAGAAAAGAAGACAGTATGCCAGGTTCCCCAAAGACGAAAAAGCCGGAAATCCCTTCCCCAGTCTGAGTTATCAACATTTTTACCTAGGTAGCTGTGAGTTTTGTTGATGCCCCACTATTATGAAAAACAAAATGTATGCAAACTGTCTATTTTATAAGGTCATATTTTTTATCTGGGTTTCTGGGGCTTGAATATACACATCATTCAAGACGTACTTTTATGGTTTGTCAACAAGATTGCTCCATAAAATCCATTCTGATATCTCACAGCTGTGTATAATTTATTCTGTCTATTTTTTTATCCATGCAGCACAAATAAAATTTTTATTTGCATCATCTAAAAGAAATACCAGTGTATAAATACATAAGCAAAGCTCATAAGACATGATATTCTGACTGCAGATACTGCTTGGGGGGGATATTGTGCGACCAATTAAAAAGTTGAGAGATGGCTTCGTTATCCATGTACACAGATAATAAATACTGTACTCAGCAAATAGTGTAGTTACTCAATCGCTTAAAAAGGTTGTATGACATCCTGCAAGTGCTGGCACAGTCTGCCTCTGAATTCTTCTTGGAATATTTAGAAATAAAAGCCTCTTAGAGGAGGAAGAAAATTAGCCAAAAAGAACTTCTCTTGGATTAAGATGTGGGAATATGTAGGGCAAAAGGGTAGTGTTCAGTTGTTGGATGTTTTGCCTTCAGGAGGCTAAATGCTGTGTCTTTTCTGCCACCAAGCCCAAGAGCTAAGATGTTCTTTGGTTTGTGTAAGCTCAGCCCGATTGCCAAACGGGAGGCCCTGCTATGGCCTCCCTTGCTGTTGCCAGCTGCCCTGAGTTGGCCCTGACTCATGGCAACTTCAACTCACACAACCTCATGCAGAGCAGGATGAAATGCTGCCCAGTCCTGCGCCATCCCCATGATTGGCTGGGGGTTAGACTGTTGTGATCCAAAGGGTTTTCATTGGCTGATTCTTGGAAGTCGATTGTCAGGCCTTTCTTCCTAGTCCGTCTTAGCCTGGAAGCTCTCCTGAAACCTGTTCGGCCTCTTAGCAACACACAAGCCTCCAATGACGGGCAAGTGGTGGCTGCACATGAGGTGCGTTGGCTGGGAATCAAACCCAGCTCTCCTGCGTGGGAGGCGAGAATTCTACCACCAGACCACTGAGGCCTCCCTGCTGCTGTGTGCCATCAAGTCAGTTCCAGCTCATAGCAACCCTCCAGGACAGAGTAGAACTGCTCCATATGGGATTCCTAGGCTATAATCTTTATGGGAGCAGATTGCCAGGTCTTTTCTCCTCCCAAGTTTCCTCAAAGTCAAGGATGTAGAGTTGCCGCCTCTCTTAGTTCCCTGCTGGCCAAGTCATCATGCTGGTTCAGCCAGAAGACCTGGATTTCATCCCCTTCCCTCTTAGACAGACATACAGCTGCTCCACTAAACACACAGACTTTTTCTCCAAGTCTCTGAGGCCTGGGTGCAAATCTTCCAGGCCCTTTGGAGTCTCAGCTGAAATACCTGTCCTCCCTGCTCATGCTGAGTGGGGAGGTGGTACAAGACTCCAGTTCACCAAGAACAGTTTTGGAACCCTTCCTTGGCCTGAGTTAACAGGCCCTTAACAATTGGATTTGCAATTAGCTACTCAATTTAACAACTCACTTGTGTTGGAGACTTAACTCACAGAATTGCCAGGAGCAGCTTATAATCAAGCCGGTTCATTTGTGTAAAAGAAATGTAAATATGCTCACAGCCCTTTTCTGAACAGCGTTGCCCTACTTTTCAGAAGATTAAAATAATGCCCGTGGTAACTGTCAGCGCTTGGCATGGTTTTCAGTGGTGGAGGGCAGAGTTCAGATGGGTCTGTGGTTCCCACTTGGTCATTGCTGGTATTTCAAAGCCTGCGTAATCCGACTCAAGCGGCAGGCCAGCGCCCATGTAAACTCAGCTCAGTTAATTGCACTGAGTGGTTTGGCTCTGCAGGAGCTGTGTAACTACCTCAGAATTGCCTTGTTTCTGTACATTCCAACGTGTGAATTCCACCGAGGGTCCTGAGGAAGAGCCCTGGGACTTGGCAAAGCTGAGAGAGTGATAGTGATGAAACCTGTTGACATTGCTTGAGCAGTTCCCTAGCCCAGATGATGAACTGGGCTCTCGGCATGGTGACCTCCCTGGCCTCACCACACTCTGCCCCATATTATAGAAAAGAAGAGCTGACATACTCTTCCCATGGCTCTTTGAGTAACCAGCAAGGAAGACTCTCCCCAAAAGTAACTCTTATTCCTGCCAGGCTGCCCAGAGCCCTGCTGCCTGGTTAAGCCCTGCCCCATCAAGAGACCCCTCCCGGGCACCACTCCATACCACCTTATCCTTCTTACTAACTTTGTTTGGAAACCATTTTAGATTGACAGGAGAGTTACAGAGACGGTGCCAAGTGTCCCCCTGCTGCTTTGTGGCCAGTGCTGCCCCCTGCAGTGGTTGCGTTTATTTAGTCTGTCTCCCACCGTGGCAGCTTCATCTGTGACCTGCTGTTAGGTGCACGGGACATAGATGAGCTGAGTCTTCTAGGGTGATGTTGTATTTAAGAGGTGAGGGTTCCAGCAGTGTGGACAGAGGGGACTGGCTCCTGGAGGTAATGTCTGTGGACACTTGAGGGATTGGCCTGAAGCAGGAAGAAGGGGCTATTTGAGTGGAAGACATCAGATCCTGAGCACCTAGAACAGTGCCTGTCAGAAGGTGGACAGTTAATAAATACAGGACTTGTTGAATGAATGAGTGAGTGAGTGAGTGAATGAACAAACAGTTGGGCAAACAACTGGACCAAGGATCACAGCTAACCTATGGTCAAGATGGTGCTGATGCTCCTGCAGCTCTTACTGTAAAGTCGTGGCTTCTAGTAATGCCACACACCCTCTTGAACACACCAGAGGGCATGAACTCAAGCCATGGGAGGAGGTCCCTTTATTCAGGAACTCCATGCTGCCAATGGCTGCCACCTCTGCAGCCAGGGGAAGGACTTCTGGTGTCTTCCATTCAAACAGCCCATTCTTTCCTCCTCCAGCCAGCCCTCCGCTAATCCCACAGCCCCCTGTGTTCACATTATCAGAACCCTCATCTCTTGAATCCAGGTTCATCCCGGAAGTCTCAGCTCATCTCAGCCCTGAGCATCATACACTCTCACCTCCTTCCTCAGCCTGTTCCCACAGCCTTGTCCTCTTCCTCCCCACATGCCAAGCAGCCCAGCTAACCCCTTCTGCCACCAGCCATGTCTCTAGCTTTCGGTTCACCCCTGGTCCTGTTCCCTCGGTCATCAATCGCAGGGTGTTTTAAATGCTTTGTGACTGCTTGAGAATCTTCTGGAGAGGCTGTGTCAGCCCGTGAATACCCGAGCAGTAATCCTTTTGTAACCTAAATATAACTGCAGACTTCCACATCGAAAATGATAAAATGGTGTGGGTTTAAAGGTATTTGGGGAACTGTAAAATGTCTAGGATTAAAATTTCAATACCATTTGTGCCCAATAAATGCAAACTCTTTAGTAACTTAAAACTGTGCTATTATGACTCAGATCTGAAAATTACAAGTACTGGATGAAGAAATGGGAATAACGTGTGAGGGAAAGGGACCATCTTTTACCTTGAGGGGCATAGTGTGGTCACCCCAAATAGCAGGAGCATGACCTCATTGGCAAAAGGCCCAGAGAAATGACCGTATTTGTGAAGAAAACGATAAACTCTCCAGAAGGGAAGAATGTTCCACTTGCCTTTAGGATTGTTTATGGGGATGGGCGAAGTTGGACCTGTGTAGGTTTATTAACTTGTCCGACAGACAAAACACCGAGAAACAAGATCATATAATAGTTTATTGAATGACTTTTTTTTTCTCTTTACATAAACCAGTCTAGTCAGTCTGAACTGGCAAGTTAATTTTGTCTATAGAGTCACTTACTGAAGCATATAAAATTAGGTCCTGTAAGTACAGAGGGGAAAACTGGCATTGTGTTTAACAGACTCACGGTGACTTAAGTAAATGGGTATTTAGTCTTAAGGCACGAAGTCCCTAAGACTTTTAATAGTGAGCTGATCTGAGGTAAAAGCATCAGTTTATCGTTTGAAGAATTCACTGTTTGGGCATTTTGTTGCTTTTTGAAGTGAATTATCTACGTCGACTATGATAGTAACTCAGCACAGGCTGAAAGTCTTGAAGGAAAACAAAGAACTTCTTTTTCTTCCTTTAAGTTACAAAGTTTTATAACTAAATTCACCGAGAACTCATCAGTTTTAACACTTATGTGATTTAATACATTATAGTGTTTCTCCGGGTTTATTCAGTTTCCGAATAGTTTCCCTGAATCATTTATATAATAAGCTTTGGATGCCGACCTCTTCCCCCTGGAATGAAAAGCTGACCTGTTTTCCTTTTGATCCAGGGGTGAGCGTGGGAAGTAAATTACTGCCTTCCGTGCAGCCGACCCAAAGGAGGGACCAGAAAGAAGCTTACCAAGTCGTCAGCGCCTCCCTTTTGAACAGAGACTTCGGAGACTTCGGGGACCCCACAAAGGGCATGGACTCAAAGGTCAGGCTTTTTCTCCTCCACTTTAAGACCACTAAAGTTTTGAAATCACACTGTCTTCATATTCTTTTATTCAAGTTTTCTCTTTACTCATTTTAATGCTAACTTTATCCTCCACGCAAGCTTTATGCCTAAGAAGATAAAACACAAACCAATTTTGACATAGCAGTTCTGCTGATTATTCTCACCTACTGAAAGTTATTTCCCTACCGAACAGCCATGATGACCTTCTCAGATATGCAACTTCTGTGTTTTGCTTGAGTGCCAGGCATTTTTCTATATCCACGTATATTTCATCAACATTTTTTACTTTTATTGATCGATTATTGGTAGAAATGGTTTTACGCGTCTTTATAAAAAGTGTTTATAATAAGTTTTCATGCAGTTTTAGACTCTGGTTTACTTTGACACGTTTGCTTTGAGCCTCGTGTGATGTAAGCGAATAATAGAAAAATAATTGAAGCTCAGTGATTCAATGTACTATTTAGATGAGTGTTTTCTGCCAAATCGACATGTCTTTCTTAAATTTCAGGACTTGTAGGAAAACTGGGAAGTGATATAATCCATAGAAATATGAGCTCTTGGGGGAGATCATACAGATGGCTTTGTCCTTGTGTTATGGGGAAGTATTTTTAGATCATTTTTCGTAATTGGAAACATATTTTTTAAAAGAGCAGTTGAGATTGCAAAAAATCCCCTGAAGCTTTCTAGAAGGGTTGCAGTAGATCACCTTCATGTGAGTAATGATATCATGATCTATTGTTAACTTATTTTCCAGAGAGGTATGCAATTTCAACTATTAAAGTTTTTTTTTTGTTTGTTTATTAAGAAAGGTTGGTGATGTAATTATAGGATCCAAATGCCAAGTCTGCACTTCTAAAATATTTCTGTTTCATGGAGACTGTTGCAAATTAAATATACGAAGTAGAAGTCAAGCTTGGTAGTATTGATGGTGTTTCCTGGAAGAAAAACAGTACATATTAAAGAAAACCTCATGCCATTATTCTGCAAAATAGGAGCAATCTGATAGATGGGGGAAAAGGGGAACCAAGCGTTTTTTTTTTTTTAAATAATTTTTATTGTGCTTTAAGTGAAAGTTTACAAATCAAGTCAGTCTGTCACATATAAGCTTATGTACACCTTACTACATACTCGCATTTACTCTCCCCTTTATGAGCCAGCCCGCTCCCTCCTTCCAGTCTCTCCTTTCGTGACTGTTTTGCCAGTTTCTAACCATCTCTTCTCTCCCATCTCCCCTCCAGACAGGAGATGCCAATACAGTCTCAAGTGTGCACCTGATACAAGTAGCTCACTCTTCATCAGCATCTCTCTCCAACCTATTGTCCAGTCCCTTCCATGTCTGATGAGTAGCCTTCGGGAATGTTTCCTGTCCCGGGCCAACAGAAGGTTTGGGGACCATGACCGCCAGGATTCTTCTAGTCTCAGTCAGACCATTAAGTCTGGTCTTTTCATGAGAATTTGGGGTCTGCATCCCACTGATCTCCTGCTCCCTCAGGAGTTCTCTGTTGCGCTCCCTGTCAGGGCAGTCATCGGTTGTGGCCGGGCACCATCTAGTTCTTCTCGTCTCAGGATGATGTAAGTCTCTAGTTCATGTGGCCCTTTCTGTCCTGGGCTCTTAGTTATCATGTGACCTTGGTGTTCTTCATTCTCCTTTGATCCAGGTGGGTTGAGACCAATTGATGCATCTTAGATGGCCACTTGTTAGCATTTAAGACCCCAGACGCCACTGTTCAAAGTGGGATGCAGAATGTTTTCATAATAGTTTATTATGCCAATTGACTTAGAAGTCCCTTTAAGCCATAGTCCCTAAACGCCCACCCTTGCTCCGCTGACCTTCAAAGCATTCAGTTTATTCAGGAAACTTCTTTGCTTTTGGTCCAGTCCAGTTGAGCTGACCTTCCCTGTATTGAGTATTGTCCTTCCCTTCACCTAAGGTATTCCTTATCTACTAACTAAAAAAAACTAACTAATCAGTTTAAATAACCCTCTCCCACCCTCCCTCCCTCTCCCCTCTTGTAACCACAAAAGAATGTGTTCTTCTCAGTTAATACTATTTCTCAAGAACTTATAATAGTGGTCTTATACAGTATTTGTCCTTTTGCATCTGACTAATTTCACTCAGCATAATGCCTTCCAGGTTCCTCCATGTTATGAAATGTTTCACAGATTCCTCACTGTTCTTTATTGATGCGTAGTATTCCATTGTGTGAATATACCATAATTTATTTAACCATTCATCTGTTGATGGGCACCTTGGTTGCTTCCAGCTTTTTGCTATTGTAAACAGTGCTGCAGTAAACATGGGTGTGCATATATCTGTTCGTGTGAAGGCTCTTATTTCTCTAGGGTATATTCCCAGGAGTGGGATTTCTGGGTTGTATGGTAGTTCTATTTCTAACTTTTTAAGAAAATGCCAGGTAGATTTCCAAAGTGGTTGTACCATTTTACATTCCCACCAGCAGTGTATAAGAGTTCCAATCTCTCCACAGCCTCTCCAACATTTGTTATTTTGTGTTTTTTTGGATTAATGCCAGCCTTGTTGGAGTGAGATGGAATCTCATCGTAGTTTTAATTTGCATTTCTCTAATGGCTAATGATCGAGAGCATTTTCTCATGTATCTGTTAGCTGTCTGAATATCTTCTTTAGTGAAGTGCGTGTTCATATCCTTTGCCCACTTTTTGATTGGGTTGTTTGTCTTTTTGTGGTTGAGCTTTAACAGAATCATGTAGATTTTAGAGATCAGGCGCTGGTCGGAGATGTCATAGCTGAAAATTTTTTCCCAATCCGTACGTGGTCTTTTTACTCTTTTGGTGAAGTCTTTAGATGAGCATAGGTGTTTAATTTTTAGGAGCTCCCAGTTATCTGGTTTCTCTTCGTCCTTTTTAGTAATGTTTTGTATTCTGTTTGTGCCTTGTATTAGGGCTGCTAATGTTGTCCCTATTTTTTCTTCCATGATCTTTATCGTTTTAGTCTTTATGTTTAGGTCTTTGATCCACTTGGAGTTAGTTTTTGTGCATGGTGTGAGGTACGGGTCCTGTTTCATTTTTTTGCAAATGGATATCCAGTTATGCCAGCACCATTTGTTAAAAAGACTATCTTTTCCCCCAATTAACTGACACTGGTCCTTTGTCAAGTATCAGCTGCTCATATGTGGATGGATTTATATCTGGGTTCTCAATTCTGTTCCACTGGTCTATGTGTCTGTTGTTGTACCAGTACCAGGCTGTTTGGACTACTGTGGCTGTATAATAGGTTCTGAAATCAGGTAGAGTGAGGACTCCCACTTTCTTCTTCTTTTTCAGTAGTGCTTTACTTATCCAGGGCGTCTTTCCCTTCCATATGAAGTTGGTGATTTGTTTCTCTATCACATTAAAAAGTGTCATTGGAATTTGGATCGGAAGTGCATTGTATGTATAGATGGCTTTTGGTAGAATAGACATTTTTACTATGTTAAGTCGTCCTATCCATGAGCAAGGTATGTTTTTCCACTTATGTAGGTCCCTTTTAGTTTCTTGCACTAGTACTTTTCTTTGTATAGGTCTTTTACATCTTTGGTAAGATTGATTCCTAAGTATTTTATCTTCTTGGGGGCTACTGTAGATGGTATTGATTTGGTTATTTCCTCTTCGATATTCTTTTTGTTGATGTAGAGGAATCCAAGTAATTTTTGTATGTTTATCTTAACCTGAGACTCTGCCAAACTCTTCTATTAGTTTCAGTAGTTTTCTAGAGGATTCCTTAGGCATTTCTGTGTATAAGATCATGTCATGTGCAAATAGAGATAATTTTACTTCCTCCTTGCCAATCCGGATGCCCTTTATTTCTCTGTCTAGCCTAATTGCTCTGGCTAGGACCTCTAGCACAAAGTTGAATAAGAGCGGTGATAAAGGGCATCCTTGTCTGGTTCCCGTTCTCAAGGGAAGTGCTTTCAGGCTCTCTCCATTTAGAATGATGTTGGCTGTTGGCTTTGTATGGATGCCCTTTATTATGTTGAGGAATTTTCCTTCAATTCCTATTTTGCTGAGAGTTTTTATCATGAATGGGTGTTGGACTTTGTCAAATGCCTTTTCTGCATCAATTGATAAGATCATGTGGTTTTTGTCTTTTGTTTTATTTGTATGTAAGGTGGATTACATTAATGGTTTTTCTAATATTAAACCAACCTTGTATACCTGGTATAAATCCCACTGGGTCATAGTGGATTATTTTTTTGATATGTTTTTGAATTCTATTGGCTAGAATTTTGTTGAGGAGTTTTGCACCTATGTTCATGAGGGATATAGGTCTGTAATTTTCTTTTTTTGTGATGTCTTTACCGGGTTTGGGTATCAGAGATATGGTGGCTTCATAGACTGAGTTAGGTAGTATTCCATCATTTTTTATGCTTTAAATACCTTTAGTAGTAGTGGTGTTAACTCTTCTCTGAAAGTTTGGTAGAACTCTGCAGTGAAGCCGTCCGGGCTAGGGCTTTTTTGTTGGGAGTTTTTTGATTACCTTTTCAATCTCTTCTTTTGTTATGGGCCTATTTAGTTGTTCTACTTCTGATTGTGTTAGTTTAGGTAGATAGTGTTTTTCCAGGAATTCATCCATTTCTTCTAGGTTTGCAAATTTGTTAGAGTACAATTTTTCATAATAATCTGATATGATTCTTTTAATTTCAGTTGGGTCTGTTGTGATATGGCCCATCTCGTTTCTTATTTGGGTTATTTGTTTCCTTTCCTGTATTTCTTTAGTCAGTCTGGCCAATGGTTTATCAATTTTGTTAATTTTTTCAAAGAACCAGCTTTTGGCTTTGTTAATTCTTTCAATTGTTTTTCTGTTCTCTATTTCAGTTAGTTCAGCTCTACTTTTTATTATTTGTTTTCTTCTGGTGCCTGATGGATTCTTTTGTTGCTCGCCTTCTATTTGTTCAAGTTGTAGGGACAGTTCTCTGATTTTGGCTCTTTCTTCTTTTTGTATGTGTGCATTTATCGATATAAATTGACCTCTGAGCACTGCTTTTGCTGTGTCCCAGAGGTTTTGATAGGAAGTGTTTTCATTCTCGTTGCGTTCTATGAATTTCTTTATTCCCTCCTTAATGTCTTCTATAACTTGGTCTTTTTTTAGCAGGGTATTGTTCAGTTTCCAACTATTTGATTTCTTTTCCCTAATTTTTCTGTTATTGATTTGCACTTTTACGGCCTTGTGGTCTGAGAAGATGCTTTGTAATATTTCGATGTTTTGGATTCTGCAAGGGTTGGTTTTATGACCTAATATGTGGTCTATTCTAGAGAATGTTCCATGTGCGCTAGAAAAAAAAGTATACTTTGCAGCAGTTGGGTGGAGTGTTCTGTATAAGTCAATGAGGTCAAGTTGCTTGATTGTAGCAATTGGGTCTTCCGTGTCTCTATTGAGGTTCTTACTGGATGTCCTGTCCTTTTCCGAAAGTGGTGTGTTGAAGTCTCCTACTATAATTGTGGAGGTGTCTATCTCACTTTTCAGTTCTGTTAAAGTTTGTTTTATGTATCGTGCAGCCCTGTCATTGGGTGCATAAATATTTAATATGGTTATATCTTCCTGGTCAATTGTCCCTTTAATCATTATGTAGTGTCCTTCTTTATCCTTTCTGGTGGATTTAACTTTGAAGTCTATTTTGTCAGAAATTAATATTGCTACTGCTGCTCCTTTTTGATTGTTGTTTGCTTGATATATTTTTCCATCCTTTGAGTTTTAGTTTGTTTGTGTCTCTAAGTCTAAAGTGTGTCTCTTGTAGGCAGCATATGGACGGGTCGTGTTTCTTTATCCAGTCTGAGACTGTCTCTTTATTGGTGCATTTAGTCTATTTACATTCAGCGTAATTATAGATAAGTATGTGTTTAGTGCTGTCATTTTGATTGCTTTTTGTGTGTGTTGTTGGCAATTTCATTTTTCCACTTACTTTTTTGTGCTGAGATGTTTTTCTTTGTAAATTGTGTGTTCCTCATTTTCATAGTAGTCAAATTTATGCTTGCTGAGTCGTTATGTTTTTCTTGGTTTTTATTTTGAGTTATGAAATTGTTAGACCTCTTTGTTGTTACCTTAATATTTACCCCTATTTTTCTAAGTAAAAACCTAACTTGTATTGTCCTATATCGCCTTGTTTTCCTCTCCATATGGCAGTTCTATGCCTCGTGTATTTAGTCCCTCTTTTTGATTATTGTGATCTTTTACACCATGACTTCAATGATTCCCTGTTTTGAGCATTTTTTTCTTTTTAAAATTAATTTTAATTTCTTTTTGTGATTTCCTTATTTGAGTTGATGTCAGGATGTTCTGTTCTGTGACCTTGTGTTGTGTTGTTATCTGATGTTATTGATCTTCTGACCAAACAATTTCCTTTAGTATTTCTTGCAGCTTTGTTTTTGGTTTTTGCAAATTCTCTAAGCTTGTGTTTATCTGTAAATGTTTTAATTTCACCTTCATATTTGAGAGAGAGTTTTGCTGGATAATTGGTCCTTGGCTGGCAGTTTTTCTCCTTCAGTGCTCTATGTATGTCATCCAATTGCCTTCTTGACTGCATGGTTTCCGCTGAGTAGTCTGAACTTATTGATTCTCCTTTGTAGGAGACCTTTCTTTTATCCCTGGCTGCTTTTAAAATTTTCTCTTTATCTTTGATTTTGGTAAGTTTGATGATAACGTCTTGGTGATTTTCTTTTTGGATCGATCTTACATGGGGTTCAATGAGCATCTTGCATAGATACCCTTTCATCTTTCATGATGGCAGGGAAGTTTTCTGCCAACAGATCTTCACCTGTTCTCTCTGTATTTTCTGTCATCCCTCCTTGTTCTGGAACTCCAGTCACAGGCAAGTTATTCTTCTTGATAGTGTCCCACATGATTCTTAGGGTTTCTTCATTTTTTTTAATTCTTTTATCTGATTTTTCTTCAACTATATTGGTGTCAATTGTCTTTTCCTCCAGCTCCCGCACTCTGCATTCCAATTGCTCGATTCTTCTCCTCGGACTTCCTATTGAGTTGTCTAATTCTGTAATTTTACTGTTAATCTTTTGGATTTCTGAATGCTGTCTCTCTATGGATTGTTGCAGCTTATTAATTTTTCTACTGTGTTCTTGAATAATCTTTTTGGTTTCTTCAACTGCTTTATCAGTGTGTTCCTTGGCTTTTTCTGTAGATTGTGTTATTTCATTTCTGAGGTCATCCCTGATGTCTTGAAGCATTCTGTAAATTAGTTTTTTATTTTCTGTATCTGACAATTCCAGGATTGTATCTTCATTTGGGAAAGATTTTGATTCTTTAATCTGGGGAGTTGTAGAAGCAATCATGGTCTGCTTCTTTATGTGGTTTGATATTGACTGCTGTCTCAGAGCCATCTATAAGATATTTTAATGATTTATTTCATATTTGCTTACTGAATCTTATCTTGTTTTGTTTTCTTTCAGTATAGGTAAATGGGCTACTAGATTGTGCTGTCTTGATTGTTGTAGCCTTTGAATCACTTATGTCCTCTTATCAGCTGGTTTGGGCCATTACCAGAAATATAAGGCTAAGAACCCATTCACTATTCTTGAGTAGAATCTGATTTTGGGTCACTGAGTATGTGGGGTAGACTGTCACCTATTCGCTTAGAGGAGTAGTGGTGATAATTGTGTGCACCAGATTCTAGTAGCAGCAGGGGGTCACATTCCAAGCGGGGGGCAAGATGCTGACAGGCTTCCCCCAAGTGCCAGTGAGGAAGGTGTGTCTCTATTCCTAAAGCACTTTGGTGGGTGGGCTCTGCAGCTGTACCTTAGGCACCCAATGCATGTACCTCTACACATTGGTAGATGTCACTATCCTCAGACCCCTATGGCAGGAGGTTAGGTGGTTTGGGTGGAGCTTTAGCCCTCAGTTCCCCGTTGTGGGTCAGTGAGGGCTCTGTTTAATAGGTAGAAATATCAGACCTGGGAAACTTGTCTTTCCAGTAATCCGCTAAAACAGTAACAGTCAGATCACTATCAGAATTGCCTTTGCATTATAAAAGCCACCTGGTTCCCTGTAGGGATGAAAGCCCAGGACTGTGGATCTCACATGCTTGGCTGGAGCTGTTTCTGTATTTTTAGTCCAGTTTCGGGAAGTCAGGGAAGGATTCTTGGTCTCTGGGTTTTTTGTAGCTGCTTCTCTCAGGCCAGGAGAATGGGTTAGGAAAAGACAAAAAAAAAAAAAACACGCAGAGCACTTCACTCTCTGGCCCGGGAAATTCCAATGTTAATGAAGCCTCCTGGGAAGGGGAGGGGAGGGATCAGTTAGATAGGAGAGAGTAGCACCCCAGCATATAGACAAAGTTACTTATCTTGCTTGGTGAAGACTGTTTTATCTGAGATTCCCGAGGGGTGTGTAGCCTGTGTGCGTTGGCTGGGTCGAGATTGCCCCTGAGGGTCAGGCCAATGTCCTGTGCATGTGCTGTCTCAGAAGCCGTGGTCAGTTCCTCTGCTCCCGATCCAAAACCCAGCGCCAACGTTCCCCAGCTGGGATGCCACACTCCAGGCTCCAAAAGCAGTCGCTGCCTCCTGGTGACTTTTCCTCCTGCCAACCGTGTCGCTGCACTGCCTGCGTGCGCTGGCTGGGCTTCCCTGGAGGTCACTTCAGGGAGCTAGGGCAGCGTCCTGTGTTCGCGCCGTCTCAGGGTGCCATGCTCAGCTCCCCGGTGCCCAGTCCGAAGCCCGGCGCCAAGGTTTTCTGACTGGGACGCTGGCTTCAGGCTCCGTAAACAGTCGCTGCTTCCCCGTGGTTGCTTGTTCTCTCATTAGCCGCATCGGTGTGCAGCCTGCTTGCGCTGGCTGAGTGTCTATGGAGGTTACCCCAGCGGCTAGGGGTTAGGGCTGTGTCCCGTGCCTCCCCCACCTCAGCAAGCTGCTCTCAGCCCCGGCACTCGGCACCAGGGAACCGCAAGGGCTCAAGGCTGTGGAGCGGGTCGTGGATTCCAGAAGCTGTCACTGGTTCAGGGAGTGGCTTTTCGCTCCCCTGTCACTCAGGTCAACTCTTTAGATCTGTGTTTGATGGTCAGGGTTTGTAGATTGTCATGTATGTGATCGATTCACTTATTTTTCCACGTCTTTGTTGCAAGTGGGATCCGAGGTAGTGTCTACCTAGTCAGCCATCTTGGCCCCGCCTCCCAGTGTTTTTTTTTTTTTTTAAGAAAAGAAAGTATGTCTATTTAAAATATATATGGCTATTAATAATATAAGATATGGAACAATCTAATGTTTCTTGGGTGGTAGAAGTTATAATGGGGCCTGGTTTAGGTAGGGTTGCCCGATTTACAAATAAAAATGCAAGATGCCCAGTTAAATTTGGGTTTCTGATAAGGAATGATTTTTTTTTTTTTTTGGTAGTATGAGTATATCCCATACAATATTTGGGGCATACTTACACACACACACAAATGTTGTTTATGAGAAATCCAAATTTAACTAGACAATCCTATACTTTGTCTGGCAACCTGACCTGTGGGCTTCCCAACTGAGGGGTTTATGGGTCCTCCACTGGGACGGACAGTTAGATTTCTCCAGCTTTGTCCTGAGTTCCCCCCAGCCAGCTCACACACATCGCAAGGATGCTAGTGGAGGAGCCAGTCACATCTACTGACCAAGCTTACTGCCTGATGGGTATGGGTCACCAGCACCGTTTTTGTAGAAAGCCAGGAAAAACCATTATTGTTTGATAGATGCGCCAACTCCCCTGGGATTCTGCCTCCAAAACTAGAACCATGTGGGTAGTAGGCACACCCCTACTGCACTACAGTAACTCTGAGTTGCCAATGTTATTTAAGGGAATAGGGACCCAGGCATGTTAGGGAACAGCATCTTGCACTGTCATGCCGTGGGGCTGATCTCAACACCGGGCTTCTGGAACCAGCATATGGCTGTCTAATTACAGCATGGACCTGTACTTGGTGAGTAACTGCCAAGACGCTGTGTGAGAAAGGATGCATGTAAATGTCTGTTAATGTATGATACGTATTTGCTGGATTTCTCTGTGGGGTGGATGATATACATGTTAATGGTATAGAAGGGTGTGTCTGCCGTTGCTATTAAGCACAACAGTCGAAATTTTAATTTTCAGCTGCGCTTATAGAGTACATCTTTGATGTGTGAAACATGCTTGTGTTGGCGCAGATTTCCACAGCACTGCTGTACCTTTTCTACCTCAGAACGTGGACTTCTAGGTTTTTTTTCTTGCTTTCCCACTTTCCTGTTTTATTTCTTGCCCCCTTCTTTCTAGTCAGCCAGTCTTTAACTGAGCACCTATTATGTGCCAGGGCAGGGTACACAGTCAGTCAAGAAAGTAGACCTGCTTTCTGCCCCTCTCCACTTATATTCTAGTGAAGGAAATGAAATAAAATCGATGCAGTTGGTGATAAGCATTCAGAAAAAAAACAGCAAGCTTTTATAGAGACTAACCAAGGACAGAGGAGCCTGTCATGGATTGAATTATTTCCCCCCTAAAATGTGTATATCAATTGGGCTGGGCCATGATTCCCAGTGTTGTGTGATTTTCCTATATTTTGTAAATCCTGCCTCTATGATGCTAATGAGGGAGGATGGCTACAGTTTTGTTAGTGAGGCAGGACTCAACCTCCAAGGCTGGATTGTGTCTTGAGGCAGTCTCTTGCGGTATAAACAGAGAAGCAAGCAGGGAGACAGGGGGACCTTATACCACCAAGAAAGAGGCACTGGGAGCAGAGCACGTCCTTTGGACCCAGAGTCCCTGCACAGAGACGCTCCTAGTCCAGGGGAAGATTGATGAGAAGGATAACAAAGAAAGGCTTCATCTGGAGCTGACACCCTGAATTTGGACTTTTAGCCTATTTTACTGTGAAGAAATAAATTTCTCTTTGTTAAAGCCACCCACTTGTGGTATTTCTGTTACAGCAGCACTAGATGACTAAGACAGAGCCCTGGTGGCACAGTGGTTAAGTGCTCAGCTGTTAACTGAAAGGGCAGCGGTTTGAACCCACCAGCCATTCCATGGGAGAAAAATGTGGCAGTCTGCCTCCATAAAGATTACAGCCTTGGAAACCCTATGGGCCAATTCGACTTTGTCCTGTAGGGTCGCTTCAAGTTGGAATTGACTCTACAGCATTGGGTTTTGCTTTTGGCATAACTGAGGAGACTTATTTTGACAGATTGGCCAGGAAAGACCTCTCTAAGAAGGTGGTAAGCTTTGAAACTTTCTCAGTAAGTTATGAAGAGCTGGTGTGCGCGAGAAACAGGGAGGATCCTGGTGTGTCTGGAGTGTGGGAAGCAAGAGAAGTAGACAGACTTGGGATCAAGTCTGCAGGAGCAGCAGGGGCCCAGATAGGCACCAGGTCAGGGTGAGTGGGTCACATAGGACCTCACCATTGAAACAGCAGCTGTGGAAAACAGACGTTTGTCCTGAGAAGAAGATAAACTGTAGCCCTCTTTCTCTGAGAGTTAAATGTTTGGATTTTGTGGCATGTCAAATGATACCACGAATCCCCTGCGATTATTCTTCCCTGTGACGTTCAGTGTTCGCGACAGTGAAGGGTATTCCTTATCACCCAGCAACATCTGACTTCCCATTGTCGTTTCCACCTGGCTGGCTATCAGAAAGCCAATAACCAGGAACTGGCAGCTTGAGGAGATTGCTTCTACCTGGGAATGCCACAGACCTCAGGGACTTTGGCGGTGAATAGAGATAACCCGTAAAAAAACTGTCGAGTCGATTCCAACTCATAGTGACCCTATAAGACAGAGTAGAACTGTCCCATAGGGTTTCCAAGGAGCGCCTGGTGGATTCAAACTGCTCACCTTTTGGTTAGCAACCGTAGCTCTTAACCACTGCACCACCACGGTTTAGAGAGGCAACCTGAAATTCCAAGTCCCCTCTGGCCTGCCTCCAGACAACTTGCCAGAGTGATGTTCCTAAAATGAAGCTCTAACTTACCACGGTTCAGCTTGAAGCCATCCTCAGCACAAAGCCCAGCTCTAGGCCCAGCATATGAAGCACATCACAGTGTGGCCACCTGCTCTCCACCCCCAGACCCCTCCCCAGACCACCCTGGGCTTACCCTCATCCCATGAGGCCAGTGTTCAAGGCCACCTTTGGGACCAACAGGCAAAACTGATCGCAAGCCCCACTGGACTTTGTCCCAAAGCACCTTGGGCTAAATGACTGACGACTCCCAGGGATTTCATCATTCATTCGCAGGCATTTATTGCATGCTTGTTTTGCACTAGGCCCTGTTCTTGAGACTGGGGCTACATCTCTGCCCTGAGGGATTTTCTACCTGAGTGTCAGGGGGAAATACACCACCCAGCCATGTGACTACAGGTGCTGCTGAGGGCTTTGAAGAAAAATGCAGAGAGCAAAGGGTGGAGGGTCAGAGGTGGGAGCGTTGTTGTGAACAGGGTAGTCAGAAAAGGTCTACCCTGGGGAGGAGGCATTTGAGTGATGATCTGAAGGAAATGACCTGTGAGCCAGCCATGCAATGATCCAGGCCAAGCATCCAGGCAGAGAGAACAGAGAACATGAGGCTGGAACACAGAGAGCAGAGGCGGGAGTGTGCAGAGGTCAGCAGGGCCCGGATAGGGTGGTTCCGGGATCGTAAGGTGGTGGAAGGCTTTGAGCCTGGGTCTGTGAGTGTCTTGTAGCTGAGGGCTCTGACAGCCGTGGGAGGACTGGACCATGGGGCCCAGAGTGGAAACTAGGGGAGCGGTGAAGAGGCCAGTGCAGCTGTCCAAGGTGGAGAGGGAGGTCACTCAGACCCTGCTCACGGGTGGCAGCGAAAGGCGGTCAGATTGGGGACATATTTGGAAGAGAGCCAGTTGGACTTGCCATCAGATTAGAGACATGCAAGATAACCTTTGTGTTTGGATCTGGCTGTCAAAGTGGGTGGTGGAGCCATCACAGATGGCTCCAAAGAGAAGGGTGCCCATGGTTTAACTTGGTTTCCACTGCATCATTGACTTACTACCATGCGCAGTGGTTCTCAGCGCTGGCTGCATAGCAATCAGAATGTCACCCAGAAACTTTCATAAATAGTGGGGTGTCCAGGCTTCAGCCCTCCAGATTTTGACTAAATTGGTTTAGGGTAGAACCCAGCTGATTCTAATCTAGTTTTAAAGATGATTCTAATAAGGTGATTCAAATGAGCACATAGTTTAGAACCAAAGTACTAGGGGAAATGGATGCTGTATCCAGCTCAGGAGTGCTGGTCAACTAGCCTAAGCCAAAGCTGCAAAAGTGTGTAGCTGTTTTCTCTCTCTGTTTCCCACCTTCCCCACCCTTCTTCACCCTGGCTGGGATGTTAGCGTGTCCTTTCCAAACCCAGGATCAGGCCATCCTTGCTGCTGATGTTTTAGTTGAAAGAGAAGAGGAGAGAATGTGGCCTTATGCAGGTTGGAGAGCCTCCAGCTTCAAGGTTATTTGCCTGTTGTTGTTGTCTATGAAGTGGAAATAAAACTTAACTGATTTCCTTCCCTTTTAGGGTCATTGTAAGAGTCAGGTGAAACAATGACTGTAAAAATACTCTGTTAACTAGAAAATACTGCACAAACATAAGGTGAGATCGAATGTCTCAAGTTTCTTTGGGGACCTATCTCCAATTTCATGTCTTGGAAAAATGAATGCTGGAACCCGACAAAGAATGTCGAAACGTGATTGATGGTGCGATGACCTCCGTGCAGCTCAGCCTGTGAATGCTCCGGGAAACTTCCAATTTCCAGCTCTCTCGTGAGAATGGAATTAGGGGAATAGTGTGTGAAATGGAAAATAGAAAGGCAGAGGGTTTAAAACATGAAACCAAA
The DNA here is from genome assembly GCF_030014295.1 of Loxodonta africana. Taxonomy (NCBI): domain Eukaryota; kingdom Metazoa; phylum Chordata; class Mammalia; order Proboscidea; family Elephantidae; genus Loxodonta; species Loxodonta africana. The sequence continues at coordinate 9,535,397 of NC_087357.1, forward strand.
GCTTCCCCTAGCATATTGCACGTCTCAAATAGCGGGTATCGAATAGCAGCTAAATTAAATCGCAGCGGTGGCTTCTCATCTGCACATCGGGCCTGGTGTGCTGCACAGCTGAGGACATGGAGCCTGGCTTTCTCTTAGTGACCGCCCCCTTCAGCCCCTCACAGTTGGCTCCTCAGAGGGTGGTCTGCCTTAGCTTCCTCCTCCTCTCCCTCGGTCGCAGCCTGCTCTCCCACCACCTCTTCAGAACTGCTCTGGCCAGGGCCCTGGGGGGGCCTCCGAGTTTCTGAAACCTTCCATTTCCTCTCTTACTTGACACTGATTCAGCCCTTCCCTGAGATCCTCATTTCCTTTGGCTCCCGAGACCCCTTCTCTCTTGCTTCTTCTCATATGTTTTTCATTCTTGTGTTTTAGTCCTCCCCCTGACTTTGCCTTCACTGTTGGCTTCCTGAGTTTCTTCCTAGGCCCACTTGGGCTAACGGGCTCTCACTGGCAATGCCATTCTCTTCTCTGACTCCACTGTCCACCTGTACCCAGGGGACTCCCAAAATGACAACGGTAACCATAGCTACCGTAGATGGAGTTCCTACTGTGTTGTGCACATTACACAACGACGTCAGCATATGTGGTCTAATGTGCGTTCACTTCAGATTCTCATCACTTGCTTGACTTTGACCCCTGAGATCTGATCACCTACTGCCAGTGGGCTACAGACGTCTTCTGAAAGCACCCAGTTACTGCCAGTTCGGTGTGCCCCAGAGTGGGTGCTTTGCTCCTGACCCGAGTCCTACTGACTCTGAAGTCCCAGGTTAAACTGCACCGTCTCCTGTGAAGCCCTTCCTGACCTCCAGCCGAATTCCTCCTTTCTGGACCTTTGTCCATGGTAAGTCTTGGGCCTCTCCGTGATGTGGAGTCGCATCCTGGACCCACTGAATTCATGCACATGCAGCCTGTGAACGTGAGAGAAGGAGCCTGATGCTGCGGAGACACAGCTTAAATCATACAGCTAGCTAGCCTCTGGTCTACCCCAGAGCACGTGGTCAGAGTGGGCACAGAGGGAATACCTGGATCTGCTATCTCCATGATTCTTTTTGCCCCTCACAGGGTCAGCTTCTTACCTCCCTGAGGGTGTTCTGGTTCTTCCAGTCAGATACCATTCTATAGCAGGGCCCCTAAAATAAGCCAGCTTTATCTGTGCTCAACCCAAGAACTAACGATGTGGAGAAACTGCAGTGTTGGCCTTCCAAAAACTGTAAGGGGTGTTGGAGAGTAGTCTCCTTTCTCCGAGGGATTGTTCTGGAAATTGCAGTAGTGAGCGCAGGATAGTCAGTGGTGCCTGGAGTTCAGCTGGGTGGTCTGGTGGTTAGCCTTTCTGACTTATGGAACATCGAGCTTACATCTGCTTACACACCAGCAGATAATGTTTCCTCTTAAGAATATAATTTTATTAAAATACCTGGAATGGAGCGGTTTGTAAGAAAGGTACAGTGGCTCACCAATTAGGGTATTATTTCCAGATTATTCAGGTTCCTAGTGTGTTCTTTCCCTCCCTGGCCCCCTGGCTCCTTACTTCCAGTTGGGCCCCCGCCCCACCCCTTGCCCTACCTACCATCCCACGAGGCTATGCCTGCCAACAGGAGGCTGATGTAGGCCCCAATCCCCCTTCCGGCCCATTTCCCTGCCTCACAAGATCGACCCAGCCAAGACTGTCAACCCTCAGGGGAGAAGAATTGGCACAGGTGTAAACTGGCCCCTTATATCTTTGTCTGTAACTCAGCTGTTAGCAAGATTGATGCCATGGTATGTGGAGTAGGGATTCAGATACCAACACAGCCTCTACCCCGCTGTGTGGCTTTGGGCTGATCGCTAGCCCTTGCTGAGCCTCCCTTTCCTAACATGCAAAGGAGGTGGACTATTGGCTTCCTGCCTGGCACAGGCCCTCAGCATGGTTGACACTCAGCTAATGTCAGCCACTTTCTCGGTTCTCGTAACTCAGTCTGGACTTCCTACTTAAGCTGTAGCAGGGTTTCTCACTGTGGCTCAACTGCCATTTGGGCAAGATAATTCTTTGGGGTGTGTGTGTCTTGGAGTAGGAGGGGACTGTCCTGTGCTTTATAGGATGTTTAGCAGCATCCCTGGTGGCTGTCCACTAGATGTCAATAGCAGCCCCCCAAGTTGTGACACCTAGTTCTGTGTCCCCTGACATTGCCAGATGTCCACTGGAAGGCAAAAATGCCCCAGATTGAGAAGCACAGCACATGGGGAAAGATGGAGAAGGCTAGGGAACTTGACAGTTACTAAGAGCCTTCCCTGGGCCTTGGGTGGGGCGCAGCCAGGGCCTGACAGAGTTTTCCGTGAAGTGCAGACGGCACACATACTGAGCCCTGTGGGCCACCTGGTCTCTGCAGCCCCTCCTGCTGATCTGGGCACCAGAGCAGCCACAGACAAGGTGGAAACACATGGGCGTGGCCGTGTTCCAATTTATTACAGACACTGAAATTTAAATTTTAATAAAAATTTCCACAAGTCACAAAATATTAGTCTCTCTCTCTCTTTAATGATTTAAAAATGTAAAAGTCATTCTTAGTTTACAGGCCACACAAAAACAGGCAGTGGGCTGGATCCGGCCCTCGGGCTGTAGTTTGCCAACACCTAAATGAGACGTTCTGTAGCTGTGATCCCACTGGATCTGCCCAGCAGCTCCGAGAGGTGGGAACTGCTGTCCCCCTTGCACATGAGGACACCGAAGCTCCCAGGGGAGAGCACCCTGTGACAGGACTGGCGTCTGGGCCCAGGTCTGTCAGATTCTGAAGCCTGGTGCCCTTCCCTTGTGCCAGGCTGCCTCCCAGAAGAGACTTTAGCTCTCCTTCTCCCTCGCATTGTGTCGGGACTGGTTCATAAATCCTGACTCCGGCCAGCAGAGTCATGGGTCAGAAGGCAGGGGTTGCAACCCTCGGCCGTCACTCTCTTATCTGTGAGCCATGCCTTCCGAGGAGATCTGGCTTTCTTCAGTGAGATGGTGGGCTCGCTTCCAGCTCCCTGCCAGGGTCTTTCCTCCTCACTCCTCCTTTCTGGATACACACACACAGAAGAAAGCAAGCCAAGGCGTTATGCTTGTTTCAGCTGCATTCACTTCTGGGAGTCCTCCATCAGTCAGAAGACGGGATCCTGGCCACGTCCACCACACCCACCGCTAACTCGTCTCCTTTTCTTAACCTGCTGTGGCCCGGTCGATTTTGACTCATAGCGACCCTGTAGGACAGAGGAGAACCGCCCTATAGCATGTCCTGTAAACGCTGGTGGCGTAGTGGTTAAGAGCTATGGCTGCTAACCAAAAGTTCGGCAGTTTGAATCCACCATGTGCTCCTTGGAAACCCTATGGGGCAGTTCTATCCTGTCCTTTAGGGTCGCTATGAGCCGGAATTGACTCAACGGCAGTGGGTTTGATTTTTCTTTAATCTTTACAGGAGCAGATTGCCAGGCCTTTCTCCCATGGAGCAGTTGGTGGGTTCCAACTGCCAACTTTTCAGTTAGCAACTGAGTGCTTAACCACTGTGCCACCAGCGATCCTTTGCTACCCGTGGCCATCAAGTTGATTCTGACTCATAGCACCCCTGTAGGTCAGAGTAGAGCCACCCCATAGGGTTTCCAGGGAGCAGCTGCTAGATTTGAACTGCCGACATTTTGGTTAGCAGCCGAGCTCTTAACCACTACTGCCACCAGGGCTCCTCTGAGCAGTGCCTTAATGTCATTGAAAAACTAGTCTTTATTGATCGGGCCTCCCTGTAGTTCCTGCACCTTTTTCTCCCCATAAGCCTGTGGCATTGTCGTGGAACTAAGAGTCTTTTTTCCCCCCTTCGTTATAGTTTAAGATAACTGAACAAATTTGGTAATATTAACAGGCATGGTGGTTTACATTGTTTAAGTAGATGAGATAATTAGTGTTTTTGTTTGTTTTGTTTTTTCCTAATACTTAGGTAAAACTTGCCGTATTTGCCCTGGTGTATAAGACATATAATTGCTTGATATTAGAGAAAAGGAATTGCATGGATTTTGTTTTCAGCTCGTTCATTCATTGGACACGTGAGTGTCAGTTTGTGGTCTGGCTCCTGGGTCAGGTTCCCATGCTGGCGCGTGGTGGTGGGGGGACCCGATTCCGCTCTTGAGGAATTCATGGAAAAGTTAAGTACTCGCTGTGCAATGTATGCTTTTGTGAAATGAACTTGTTGCTTTACATCAGTTTTACAGAAAAATCGTGAGGCTGGTACGAATGGTTCCCATGTACCCCAGACCCAGTCTCCCCATCCTTAACATCTTGCATATGTCACAGATAATGATATACATTGCTTGTTTTCTTTCATCTTTTCTTTTAACTTGAAAACTTTTAATGGGAGACAGATTCCAGGAATTGAGAACAGTTAAGAAGAATATTTTGAAAGGATTATGATTCTAAAATAATATTTTAGACTAAAGACTAGTGTTTTCCCAGGAGGGATTTAATGTGTATTAATGTTTCATCTATTAACTGTGTGTCCTGTGAAAGCTGGGGACACTGTCACCTTTGCATCTGCTGCAGAGTTTCTCATATAACTGACCAGGGCTATTCAGTGAGCAGTTGTAGTTGCTTAATAAATTGTCGCTGTCGCGATGAAGACTTTTTAAAAAAAATTTTTTTATTGTGCTTTAAGTGAAAGTTTACAAATCAAGTCAGCCTCTCATACAAAAACTTACACACACCTTGCTACATACTCCCAATCGCTCTCCCCCTAATGAGACACTCTGCTCCCTCCCTTTACTCTCTTTTCATGTCCATTTCACCAGCTTCTAACCCCCTCTACCCTCTTATCTCCCCTCCAGAGAGGAGATGCCAACATAGTCTCAAGTGTCCACCTGATCCAAGAAGCTCACTCCTCACCAGCATCCCTCTCCAACCCATTGTCCAGTCCCATCCATGTCCGAAGAGTTGGCTTCAGGAATGGTTCCTGTCCTGGGCCAACAGAAGGTCTGGGGGCCATGACCACCGGAGACCTTCCAGTCTCAGTCAGACCATTAAGTCTGGTCTTTTTATGAGAATTTGGGGTCTGCATCCCACTGCTCTCCTGCTCCCTCAGGGCTTCTCTGTTGTGTTCCCTGTCAGGGCAGTCATCGGTTGTAGTCGGGCACCATCTAGTTCTTCTGATCTCAGGCTGATGTAGCCTCTGGTTTATGTGGCCCTTTCCATCCCTTGGGCTTGTAATCACCTTGTGTCCTTGGTGTTCTTCATTCTCCTTTGATCCAGGTGGGTTGAGACCAATTGATGCATGTTAGATGGCCACTTGCTAGCACTTAAGACCCAGACGCCACTCTCCAAAGTGGGATGCAGAATGTTTTCTTAGTAGATTTTATTATGCCAATTGACTTAGATGTCCCCTGAAACCGTGGTCTCCAAACCCCTGCCCCTGCTATGCTGGTGACGAAGATGTTTTTATTCAACCAAAATGTAAAGTTTAGAAACAACAACAACAAACCTCCCATTCTTTCAAAAAAAAAAAAAAGTGAGATATTTTTTACACCTGTCATGAAAGTGCCTAAAACCAAGTATTTAAAATCCTGGATCCAGCGCGATTATGTGGCAGTAACATAACGAATGCCTGTGTGAGAGAGCTGAGGTGAGAAGGCTTTCTTTCCCCCAGTATTTCCTGGGCTCCCGGCTCTCCCATTTCTTGCACGTGTCCTTGTAAGCCTGAGACACGTGGTTTTAGGTGGTGTACAGAAGTGCTGAGCAGTCCTTTTTTCATTATTGCACACTTAAAGAGAAAAATTAGTTCATCTAAATTTTTCCCCGAGAGAAATTAATTACTATGGAATAAGACTTTATTGGAAAGGGTTAAGCTTAGGAGGACCACAAACCGTTGTAATATCTAGGAATTTTTCACCCCCACCCCCACCCCCCCCCAAAAAAACCAAGCTTTTGTCCTCTTGGAGATGATATCATCCCCACTGAGTGTGCATGGTGGGCGCCACGTCAGTGGGCAAAAGGAAATGAGGATTTCCCAAGACCGTCTGTATTTACAGAAATCTACCCGTGGAGGTTTTTACCAGCTAATTCTTTTCAGAAGTAGACTGCCGGATCTTTTTTCCTATCTTGGAAGAAGTACAACCAGAATGCTCCTTAGAGGCAAAGATGGCAAGACTACGTCTTACATACTTTGGACATGTTGTCAGGAGGGATCAGTGCCTGGAGAGGGACACCATGCTTGGGAAAGTATAGGGTCAGTGAAAAAGAGGAAGACCCTCAACGAGGTGGATTGACACAGTGGCTGCAACAATGGGCTCAAGCATAACAATGATTGTAAAGATGGCGCAGGATTGGACAGTGGTTCGTTCTGTTACGCATGGGGTTGCTATGAGTCACAGCTGACTCAACCACAGCTAACAACAACCCCCTGGAGACTGGGGGCAGAAAAGAATAACAGTTGATTTTCCCACCAAAAAGAGCTCTCGCTAGATTTTTTTAAAATAAACTTATTATATTACAAACAGTTTTAGATTTATAGAAAAATTGCAAAGATACTACAGAGTTCCCATATGTTGCATACCTGGTTTTCCCAGTTATAAGCCTCTCACATTGGTGTGTACCTTTGTTATAATTTATGCCCCCAGGTTGATACATACATAATTATCAACTAAACTCCATCCTTTATTCAGATTTCCTTAGTTTTACCTAATTTCCTTTTTCTGTTCCAGCATCCCTATATATAGGATACCACATTACATTAGTCAGTCTATCTCCTTCGGCTCTTCTGGGTTACGATAGTTTCTTAGTCTTTCCTTGTTTTCAGTGACCTTGACAGTTTTGAGGAGTCTATAGACTGTCCTTTAATTGGGAGTTGCCTGATGTTTTTCTCGTGAGTGGACTGGGCTATGGGTTTTGGGAAGACCACATATATGAAGTGTCATTCTCATCACATCTTATTAAGGGTACATAGGATCAACATGACTCATCACTGTTGCTGTTGAGCTTGATCACCTGGCTGAGGTGGTGCTGTCAGGTCTTTCCACAGTAAACTTGCTCTTTTCTTCCCCTTTCTGTACTGTGCTCTTTGGAAGGAGGCCACCACGTGCAGCCTACGCTTACGGACAGGGAGTTCTGCTCTGCTGCTTCGAGAGTGAAGTATCTGCAAAAGTCATTTGGAATTCTTCTGTACATGAGACTTCCTCTTCTTCTCATGTATTTATTTTTTCAATCATTTGGGCCCCAGTGTGGACTCATGGATATTTGTTTTATACTCTGGGTTATAATCCAATAGTACTTTATTTTTATTTGTGTGTGTGTGTGTGTGTGTGTATATATATATATATATATTTGCTCAAATTATTCCAGCTTTGGCCATTGGGAGCTCTTTTCAGTTGGCTTCTGTGTCTTTCTGACATGCCCCAGCTTTGCGGCAGCGTTTTTTTTTTTTTTTTAAAGCACCTCCTTACTTTCAGGCACTGTAAGATGCATTAGGCTCATCTTGTATGTTTCCTGTCCCACTCCTAGAACCTGCCATTTATCCATGGCATCATTCTAATAAAATGGTATTAGAAACCAAGATCTGAGTTGCTTAGACGTGCTTGTTGCTGTTGAGGTGCCTTTGCTTCTCACTAACTGCAGACCTTTTGGTTAGCAGCTGAGCTGTTAACCACTGTGCTACCAGGGCTCCAATTAGGGAACATATACCCGGAATTTAATTTTTTTTTTCTTTTATGGCTGTAGCTTTAGAGGTAAAAAGAATAATTATGCCCAGTAAATTAAATCAAGTCTTGAGACTCAAACCTAATTATTATTTTTCTCTTAGAAGTTATTCTTAAAAATTAATTTCTAATTCTTCAGCATTTGACCTAACTGTGGCTTTTCACATTCCCAAGTTGATTGATGCATGCCTCAAGGCTGCCTTTCAGCTAATTACCTGAAATTAATTTGACCTTTTCCTAAAAGTGGCATAACCATTTTCATATGTAATTTTTACTTGGCAAAGGTACTAAGGGTCTTCTTTTTGCTTGAACCTACTAATTTTCCTATAATGTATTTTAAAAGATACAGTCGTGCACCCAAAACAGGGTTGATGAGAGCACAGAGCTAATGAGACCAGAGTGGCAGACTGTATCCCTGTCAGGATTCCCAGTTGCCGTGGGAGCCATTAGCTTGACTCATTTCCTTGGCCTTACGCAACAAGTCTCACCCCAGCTGGCATCTTCCAAGGGAGACTTCTGTAATAAGTCAATCAACCTTGTATCTTAGAGGTTGATTGACTTATTACACACCCTCCACTGATATGGTCCCAGTAACGTAACAAAGTAATTGCTATTCCTAAATGAAATTACATCTACAAGCATAGAGGTTTAGGATTTCCAGCAGATATTTTGGGGGGACACAGTTCAATGAGACTCATGGACAGATCGGCCCAAATTCAGAAACACCACACATATACAATATCCCTGATCACTGATGGATCATCAGGGATATATTGTATATGTGAGTGACATACTTTACATCCAAGTTTCTCAAACTTTGGTTGCCCATGATCTACCTGCATGGTTTTTTGCCTAGTTATAGCAGCCATACTTGATAGTTACAGAAGCAGCCATTTGTAATAGTTTATACAAGATTGATGTACTCATTGACTTTTTTTCTTAAGACACAAAAAATTAAAGTAAATGATTCAAATGAGGAATGGTATGTACCTATTAGGAAACCCTGGTGGCGTAGTGGTTAAGTCCTACAACTGATAACCAAAGGGTCAGCAGTTCAAATCCGCCAGGCGCTCCTTGGAAACTCTAATGGGCAGTTCTACTCTGTCCTATAGGGTCGCTATGAGTCGGATTTGACTCGACGGCACTGGGTTTTTTTTTTTTTTTTTATATACCTATTAAAATGCATTTGTCTTTCATGGGAGAGGGTGGTGGTTCAGTGGTAGAATTCTTGCCTTCCATGCAGGAGACCCAGGTTCGAGTCCCAGCCAGTGCACCTTACATGCAGCCACCACCCATCTATCAGTGGAGGTTTCTGCTGCGATGCTGAGCAGACTTTAGTGGGGCTTCCAGAATAACACAGGCTGGAAGAAAGGCCTGGTGATCTGCTTTCAAAAATCACCTTGTGAAAACCCTATGGATCACAATTTTCCGATCCACAACTGATGATGGAGATGGTGCAGGACAGGACAACATTTTCTTCCCTTGTGTGTGGGGTCACCATGAGTTGGGGGCTGATTCGATGGCAGCTAACAATAACAATCGTTGGGGGGAACACATTATACCAGTTGGAAAACACTGTTTTAGGTCTTTACAAATTCCTCCATTTTTTCCATCCAGCAGTATTTTTTTTTAAATAATTTTTATTCTGCCTTAAGTGAAAGTCTACAAATCAAGTCAGTCTCTCACACAAAAACCCATGTACACCTTTCTATACACTCCCAGTTACTCTCCCCCTAATAAGAAAGCCTGCTCTCTCCCTCTACTCTCTCTTTTCCTGTCCTTTTCACCAGCTTCTAACCCCCTCTACCCTCTCTTCTCCCCTCCAGGCAAGAGATGCCAACATAGTCTCAAGTGTCCACCTGATCCAAGAAGCTCACTCCTCACCAGCATCCCTCTCCAACCCATTGTCCAGTCCCATCCATGTCTGAAGAGTTGGCTTCGGGAATGGTTCCTGTCCTGGGCCAACAGAAGGTCTGGGGGCCATGACCACCAGGGTCCTTCCAGTCTCAGTCAGACCATTAAGTCTGCTCTTATCAGAATTTGGGATCTGCATCCTACTGCTGTCCTACTCCCTCAGGGGTTCTCTGTTGTGTTCCCTGTCAGGGCAGTCATAGGTTGTAGTCGGGCACCATCTAGTTCTTCTGGTCTCAGGATGATGTAGTCGCTCGTTCATGTGGCCGTTTCTGTCTCTTGGGCTCGTAATCACCTTGTGTCCTTGATGTTCTTCATTCTCCTTTGATCCAGGTGGGTTGAGACCAATTGATGCATCTTAGATGGTTGCTTGCTAGCGTTTAAGTCCCCAGACACCAGACACCACTCTTCAAAGTGGGATGCAGAATGTTTTCTTAATAGATTTTATTATGCCAGTTGCCTTAGATGTCCCCTGAAACCATGGTTCCCAGACCCCTGCCCCTGCTACACTGGCCTTTGAAGCATTCAGTTTATTCAGGAAACTTCTTTGCTTTTGGTTTAGTCCAATTGTGCTGACCTCCCCTGTATTGTGTGCTGTCTTTCCCTTCACTTAAAGTAGTTCTTATCTGCTATCTAATTAGTGAATACCCCTCTCCCACCCTCCCTCCCCCCTCTCGTAACCACAAAAGAATGTTTTCTTCTCAGTTTAAACTATTTCTCCAGTTCTTATAATAGTGGTCTTATACAATATTTGTCTTTTTGCAACTGACTAATTTCACTCAGCATAATGCCTTCCAGGTTCCTCCATGTTATGAAACGTTTCACAGATTCCTCACTGTTCTTTATCGATGTGTAGTATTCCATTGTGTGACTATACCATAATTTATTTATCCGTTCATCCATTGATGGGCACCTTGGTTGCTTCCATCTTTTTGCTATTGTAAACAGTGGTGCTGCAGTAAACATGGGTGTTCATATATCTGTTCGTGTAAAGGCTCTTATTTCTCTAGGATATATTCCAAGGAGTGGGACTGCTGGATCGTATGGTTGTTCTATTTCTAACTTTTTAAGGAAGCGCCAAATTGGTTTCCAAAGTGGTTGTACCATTTGACATTCCCACCAGAAGTGTAGAAGTGTTCCAATCTCTCCACAGCCTCTCCAACATGTATTATTTTGTGCTCTTTGGATTAATGCCAGCCTTGTTGGAGTGAGATGAAGTCTCATTGTAGTTTTGATCTGCATTTCTCTAATGGCTAATGATCGTGAACATTTCCTCATATATCCGTTAGCTACCTGAATGTCTTCTTCAGTGAAGTGTCTATTCATATCTTTTGCCCATTTTTTAATTGGGTTATTTGTCTTTTTGTAGTTGAGTTTTTGCAGTATCATGTAGATTTTAGAGATCAGGCGCTGATCAGAAATGTCATTGCTAAAAACTTTTTCCCACTCTGTAGGTAGTCTTTTTAATCTTTTGGTGAAGTCTTTGGATGAGCATAAGTGTTTGATTTTTAGGAGCTCCCAGTTATCTAGTTTTTCTTCTACATTCTTTATAATGTTTTCTATGCTGTTTATGCCATGTATTAGGGCTCCTAACATTGTCCCTATTTTTTCTTCCATGATCTTTATCGTTTTAGATTTTATATTTAGGTCTTTGATCCATTTTGAGTTAGTTTTTGTGCATGGGAGTGAGGTATGGGTCTTGTTTCATTTTTTTGCAAATGGATATCCAGTTATGCCAGCACCATTTCTTAAAAAGACTGTCTTTTCCCCATTTAACTGTTTTGGGGCCTTTGTCAAATATCAGCTGCTCACATGTGGATGGATTTATGTCTGGATTCTCAATTCTGTTCCATTGGTCCATGTATCTGTTGTTGTACCAGTACCAGGCTGTTTTGACTACTGTGGCTGTATAATACGTTCTAAAATCAGGTAAAGTAAGGCCTCCCACTTTGTTGCTCTTTTTCAATAATGCCTTATTTATCCAGGGCCTCTTTCCCTTCCATATGAAGTTGGTGATTTGTTTCTCCATCTCATTAAAGAATGTCGTTGGGATTTGGATCCGAATTGCATTTTAATGTATAGATCGCTTTTGGTAGAATAGACATTTTTATAATGTTAATTAACTCTTCCTATGCATGAGCAAGGTATGTTCTTCCACTTACGTAAGTCTCTTTTGGCTTCTTGCAGAAGTGTACTGTAGTTTTCTTTCTATAAGCCTTTTACATCTCTGGTAAGATTTATTCCTAAGTATTTTATCTTCTTGGGGGCTACTGTAAATGGCATTGATTAGGTGATTTCCTCTTCGATGTTCTTTTTGTTGGTGTAGAGGAATCCAAGTGATTTTTGTATGTTTATCTTGTATCCCGATACTCTGCTGAACTCTTCTATTAGTTTCAGTAGTTTTCTGGAGGATTCCTTAGGGTTTTCAGTGTATAAGATCATGTCATCTGCAAATATAGTTTTACTTCTTCCCTGGCCAATCTGGATGCCCTTTATTTCTTTATCTAGCCTAATTGCTCTGGTTAGAACTTCCAGCACAATGTTGAATAAGAGTGGTGATAAAGGGCATCCTTGTCTGGTTCCCGATCTCAATGGGAATGTTTTCAGGCTCTTTCCATTTAGGGTGATGTTGGCTGTTGGCTTTGTACAAATGCCCTTTATTATGTTGAAAAATTTTCCTTCTATTCCTATTTTGCTGAGAGTTTTTATCATGAATGAGTGTTGAACTTTGTCAAATGCCTTTTCTGCATCAATTGATAAAATCATGTCATTCTTATCTTCTGTTTTATTTATGTGGTGGATTACATTAATTGTTTTTGTAATGTTGAACCATTCCTGCATACCTGGTATGAATCCCACTAGGTCATGGTGAATTATTTTTTTGATATGTTGTTGAATTCTATTGGCTAGAATTTTGTTGAGGATTTTTGCATTTACATTCATGAGGGATATAGGTCTATAATTTTCTTTTCTTGCGGTGTCTTTACCTGGTTTTGGTGTCAGGGATATGGTGGCTTCATAGAATGAGTTTGGTAGTATTCCATACTTTTTTATGCTCGGAAATACCTTTAGTAGTAGTGGTGTTAACTCTTTTCTGAAAGTTTGGTAGAACTGTGCAGTGAGGCCATCCAGACCAGGGCTTTTTTTTGTTGGGAGTTTTTTGATTACCTTTTCAATTTCTTCTTTTGTTATGTGTCTATTTATTTGTTCTACCTCTGTTTGTGTTAGTTTAGGTAGGTAATGTGTTTCTAGGAATTCATCCATTTCTTCTAGGTTTTCAAATTTGAGTATAGTTTTTCATAGAAATCTGATTTGATTCTTATAATTTCACTTGGGTCTGTTGTAATATCGCCCATCTCATTTCTTATTTGGGTTATCTGCTTCCGCTCCTGTTTTTCTTTTGTCAGTTTGGCCAATGGTTTATCAATTTTTTTGAGTTTTTTAAAAAAACAGCTTTTGGTCTTGTTAATTCTTTCAATTGTTTTTCTGTTTTCTATTTCATTTAGTTCAGCTCTAATTTTTATTAATTGTTTTCTTCTGGTGCCTGTGGGTTTCTTTTGTTGCTCTCTTTCTATTTGTTCAATTTGCACGGATAGTTCTTTGATTTTGGCCCTTTCTTCTTTTTGGATGTGTGCATTTATTGATATAAATTGGCCTCTGAGCACTGCTTTTGCTGTGTCCCAAGGGTTCTGATAGGAAGTGTTTTCATTCTTATTGGATTCTCTGAATTTCTTTATTCCACCCTTAATGTCTTCTATAACCCAGTCTTTTTTGAGCAGGGTATTGTTCAGTTTCCAAGTGTTTGATTTCTTTTCCCTGCTTTTCCTGTTATTGATTTCCACTTTTATGGCCTTATGGTCAGAGAAGATGCTTTGTAATATTTCAGTGTTTTGGATTCTGCTAAGGCTTGCTTTATGACCTAATATGTGGTCTATTCTAGAGAATGTTCCATATGCACTAGAAAAGAAAGTTTACTTGGTTGCTGTTGGGTGGAGTGTTCTATACATGTCTATGAGGTCAAGTTGGTTGATTGTGGCATTTAGATCTTCCATGTCTTTATTGAGCTTCTTTCTGGATGTCCTGTCCTTCACCGAAAGTGGTGTGTTGAAGTCTCCTACTATTATTGTGGAGCTATCTCACTTTTCAATGCTGATAGAGTTTTTTTTTTTTATGTATCTTGCAGCCCTGTCATTGGGTGCATAACTATTTAATATGGTTATATCTTCTTGGTGTCTTGTTCCTTTAATCATTATATAGTGCCCTTCCTTATCCTTTCTGATGGATTTAACTTTAATGTCTATTTTGTCAGAAATTAATATTGCCACTCCTGCTCTTTGATTGCTGTTTGCTTCATGTATTTTTTTCCATCCTTTGAGTTTTAGTTTGTTTGTGTCTCTAAGTCTAAGGTGTGTCTCTTGTAGGCAGCATATAGATGGATCTTGTTTTTTAATCCATTCTGCCACTCTCTGTCTCTTTATTGGTGCATTTAGTCCATTGACATTCAGGGTAATTATGGATAGGTATCAATTTAGTGCTATCATTTTGATGCCTTTTTTGTGTGTCGAGAGCTTCTTTTTCCCACTTGATTTTATGTGCTGAGTAGATTTTCTTTATATATTGTCCTTTCCTCATATTTGTTGTTGTTGATTTTGCTTCTGCTGAGTCTAGTTTTCCCTTGCATTTTATTTCGATGAGTAGGATAGTTTGTCTCCTTTGCGGTTACCTTATTATTTACCCCTATTTTTCTAAATTTATAACTGACTTTTATTTGTTTGTACCACCGTATCTTCCTCTCCATATGGAAGGTGTATGATTACATTTCTTAGTCCCTCTTTATTATTTTAATGTTGTCTTCTTTTATATAATAACATCGCCATTACCCTGTGTTGGGCTTTTTTTTTTTTTAATCTTGTTTTTTCTTTTTTTGGGTTTCCCTGTCTGGGTTGACTTCTGGTTGCCCTGCCTAGTGTTCTAGTCTTGGGTCGATACCTGATATTATTGATTTTCTAACCAAAGAACTTCCTTTAGTATTTCTTGCAGTTTTGGTTTGGTTTTTATGAATTCCCTCAACTTGTGTTTATCTGGAAATGTCTTAATTTCACCTTCATATTTAAGAGACAGTTTTGATGGATATATGATTCTTGGCAGGTAATTTTTTTCCTTCAATTTTTTAAATATGTCATCCCATTGCCTTCTTGCCTGCATGGTTTCTGTTGAGTAGTCCAAGCTTATTCTTACTGGCTCTCCCTTGTAGTGACTTTTCTTTATCCCTCGCTGTTCTTATAATTGTCTCTTTATCTTTGGTTTTGGCAAGCTTATGTCTTGGTGACTTTCTTTTAAGATTTATCTTATGTGGAGCTTAATGAGCATCTTGGATAGATATCTTCTCATCTTTCACAATATCACGGAAGTTTTCTGCCAACAAATCCTCAACAGTTTTCTCTGTATTTTCTGTTATCCCTCCCTCTTTTGGTACTCCAGTCACTCGTAGGTTATTTCTCTTGATAGAGTCCCACATGATTCTTAAGGTTTCTTCATTTTTTAAATTCTTTTGTCTGATTTTTCTTCAAATATATTAGTGCCAAGTGATTTATCTTCGAGTTCAGAAATTCTAGCTCCTACTTGCTCAATTCTGCTCCTCTAACTTTCTATTGAGTTACCTAATTCTGTAATTTTATTGTTGATCTTCTGACTTTCTGATTGCTGTCTGTGTATGGATTTTTCCAGCTTATTAAACTTTTCATTATGTTCCTAAATAATCTTTCTGATTTCTTCAGTTGCTTTATCTGTGTGTTCCTTGGCTTGTTCTGCGTATTGCCTCATTTGCTTCCTGATGTCTTGAAGGGTTCTGTATATTAAACTTTTGTATTCTGCATCTGGTAATTCCAGAAATGTACTTTCATCTAGAAGATCCCTGGATTGTTTGTTTTGAGACCCTGTTGAGGTGATCATGGCCTGTTTCTTTATGTGACTTGATTTTGACTGTTATCTCCTAGCCATGTATAAGTTATTGTATTAGTTTATGCTTGTTTACTGTGTTGTAGCTACTTGCTTTGTTTTGTTTTGGTATACCCCTATGGGTTGCTTGAATGAGCTAGCTTGATTATTTTCACCTTTGGAGCTCTGGTGTCCTGTCCCCAGCTGGGTAGAGCTGTTATCAGGTGTATCAGTCTAGGAGTCCATTCAGTTTTCTTGTATGAATTTAGCTCAGGTTTCCAGGTAGCTGATATCAAATGTGTGGTACAGGCTCTGTCCTACAGTCTTAGAGGGACAGGGGTGATCGGTGTTTATACCGGTATCTGATTGCAGCAGGGGGTCACGCTCTGAACAAGGCAAGGGGCTGAGAACCGACCCCCAAGTGTCTCTGAGGAAAACGTGTCTCTGTTCCCTAGAGTGTGTTGGTGGGTGGGCTCTGCAGAGGGACCACGGGCACCCAAAGTTTTTATTGTAAGGACTGGGACGTTCCAGTTATCCCTGGACCCGTGTCACGAGTGACTGGGTGACCCAAGTGGAGCCACCAGTCCTTAGGTCCGTGTTGTGGGTAGGTGAGGACCTTGTTTAATAGGCAAAGGAATGTCAAACGTCAAACACCCACCTCTCCACTGCACAGGTGAAATGGCTAGAGTTTGCCAGCAAGGGCCTATTCTCCCGAAATAGACCCACACAGGTCCATGGAGAAGGGAAAGGTGCTCAAGGTCTATGGACGGTTTATGCCTGGACAGCAGCCACTTCTGTCCTGAGCTCCCCCAGTTAATGGAGCTAGCAGATTCTTTTCCCCCCCATTGCAAATTTTTCCCTTCCCCAAGGCCAGGCGGACAGCTCTAGGTCCTCACCACGATCTATCTCTGGCCTAGGGATTCAGCTGCTGAAGCTGGCTTGGGCGGGGCGGCGGGGGGGAGGGGGCGGGGGGCGGTAAAATATACCCAAGTACTTAGCTTTTGCGGAGAGCACCATTCTGCTCAGGTTCCGGAGGTGTGTGAGTGGGCTGCGTGGCTGCTGCTTCTCCCTGAGGAAACTGCGGCAGAACGCTAGGACCAGCCCGCCGCTGCTGCCGCTCCAGGAATGGTGGCCGAGGGCTCCCCGCGATTCAGGTCCGGTAACTCCTCTCTGCTTCTGAACGGCCTCTTCCTCCCCCTTCCCCTCAGTTTGTTGCCTAAGCTTGTCTTTGATGCGCAGGGCTCCCAGCTTGTCACACACATACTCGCTTCACTTGTTTTTTCGGGTCTTTGTTGTAAAGACGGCCCGATGGAAGCGTCTGTCTATTCCGCCATCTTGGCTCCGCCTCCCATCCAGCAGTATTTATTGTTGCCATCTTGAGCCTTGAAAATTGAGCCCTGTACAAAACTGGGAATGAGAAGAGGGTTGGATTCTTAGTTATCTAGTGCTAAAAAAAAAACCCCAGTGCCCTCGAGTCTGCTATAATAGAAATACCACCTGTGGATGGCTTTAGCAAACAGAAATGTATTTTTTCACAGTTTAGGAGGCTAGAAGTCTGAATTCAAGGTGCTGGCTCCAGGGGAAGGCTTTCTTGCTCTGTTGGTTCTGCGGAAGGTCCTTATCTCTTTTCAGCTTCTGTTCCTACTCAGTTCCTTGGCCATCCTCACGTGGTGTGTACCTTCCCCTCCTTCTGTACTTCCTTCTCTGTGCCTGATCTGCTCTTTTATATCAAAGGTGATTGACTTATTACACACCCTCCACTGATATGGTCTCAGTAGCGTAACAAAGAAATTGCTATTCCTAAATGAAGTTACATCTACAAGCATAGAGGTTTAGGATTTGCAGCACATATTTTGGGGGGACACAGTTGAATCCATAGCAGATCCTGAAAGTGGAGCATTCACAATGCACTCAGCTGCTGAGGCTGGTAGCCATGCCTAGAACAAGGCACCATTTGATGGAATTTCATCTGAAAGCTGTGATGTAGGACTCTTGAGGGGAAAAAAAATACTGATTAAGGATTAGCCTACATTTCTATTAGTTCTTTCTGTATACTCATTTAACCAACTGCTAATGGATTGAATTGTGTCCCCCCAAAATTTGTGTTGTAATTCCTAACCTCCATGCCTGTGGCAATAATCCCATTTTGGAATGGGTTGTCTTTGTTATGTTAATGAGACAGGATTCTTGTAGGGCCTGTCTTGAGTCAAACTCTTTTGAGATATAAAAGATGAAACAAGTGAGAGAAGCAGAGATGGGGTAAGAGGGATGTTGCCAAGCCACAGGAAGACTGCCCAGGAGCAGAAGCTCAGAAGAGACAAGAACCTTCCCCCAGAGCCCACAGAGAACGAAAGTCTTTCCCTAGAGCCAGCACCCTGAATTCAGACTTCTAGCCTCCTAAACTGTGAGAGAATAAATTTCTGTTTGTTAAATCCATCCACTTGTAGTATTTTTGTTGTTGCAGCCCTAGATAACTAAGATACCAACAAACATTTATTGAGAACCCATTCTACAGCAGGTCCTGTGGTCGGCACTAGAGTTGTTTGGCCCTTCTGAGGAATGTATAAACCCTGCAGTTTCATTTCAGGACCACTTTGAAGCTTGCTCAGCTAGAACTCTAGAAAATGTCAGCCCTCCCTGCAGTTTACACAGGAGGAAGAGTTAAGAGCCCACCAGGACTAGAGAATTTTATCAGAGCTCCTTTGAAATCCAGCCCCTTCTTTTATGGCTCCAAACGAGACCACTGGGGCGTGTAAACTTCGGTAGTACCTCTTCAGCTAATAGGAATGTGTTTGCATTGCCAAACATTGCTGGGTTTAGCGTCCTTCGACACAGACCAGTGTCTCAAGTAGAGTGCGTGGGAATGTATTGGATCCTCCAGAGCCCTGGGTTGGCAGGATGCTGACCTGCTTGCGTATTTGTCTCTGCTCATTCCGAGCGTCAGGAGTAGACATGGGCCCTCCTGCAGTTTTATGTCTGGGGCTGTTTGGGAAAAGCTAAGAATCCTTGGCCTGTGGATCCCCTCGCCTCATGGTTTTGGTAAGGGGAGAGGGGAGTTCCTCCCGGCTCCTGTCCGCTCAGTGGTGGTTCAGAGGCTGGGTTTTCCAGCCTGCTGTTTCCCTGGCAGGTACGGAGCTGTCTCTGGTTCAGTCTGGAAGCGTTTCTGGGAAGGCAGCTGTCATGGGAAATGCCTGTAACGGGCACAGCACAAGTCAGTCCTCCTCCAGGTTCCTCGGACTAAACCGGTATTCTGATTTTAATACCCCCACTTCAGTCATCAGCCAGGGTTAGAAGGAGCTGTCAGCTCGGAAGAACAGAACCAGCATTCTTGAGTCGAACATGAGGCATTGAATACATTTTTGTCTGTATAACAGACGGAAACCCAGAGGCATTCCTTTGGCACCAGTAGGCATTCGAGGAAAGCTGGCAGGTGGGGAAATGAGTTGGAGAAGCTTTAAAGATCTTTTCCTGTAAAATCAACATCCAGAAGCTGTGGAAACGTACAGCTTTGGTTAAGTAAATACCCTCAAAGACAACAAATGCACATTTTTTTTGGTGTAAACTTTAGGACTGCCCCTGTTTTCAGATTCCAAGAATTTCAGCTCACAGAACTGGCCAATTACATTCATTAACCTCGGAGGCAACTCCTTTCTAGAAATTCCTACAGACTTGACAGCACATTCGTTTATAACTATTTTATTTGAAACAGCTGAGACTGGAGCAGCTGTCGTTAGTATTTCCTTTGCTCTTTCTGGTTCAAATGGAAAGGAGTGTTATTAAGTCCCAAGCCCAGCTTCTATACAAAATGAGGCAGCCTGTTGAGGCTCTGTTCCCCTGGTCTTCCATAGAAGGGGTCGTGGTAGAGATTTTGAACTGTGGTGTGAATGGCAAGTTGTGGTTCTCTATGTTTGTATTTACAAAGGACTGTCAAGTACCTGGGGGCAGTGGTGGTTCAGCAGTAGAATTCTTCTCTTCTATCCTGGAGAACTGGGTTTGATTCCTGGCCAGTGTATTTCATGCACAGCCACCACCCATCCGTCAGTGGAGGCTTGCGTGTTCCTATGATGCTGAACAGGTTTCAGCAGAGCTGCCAGACTAGGACAGACTAGGAAGAAAGGCCTGGTGATCAACTTCCAAAAATCAGCCAATGAAAACCCTACGGATCACAACAGCGTTCATCGCATTGTGTATGGGGTCACCGTGAGTCAGGTCCTCGTGAGCTGGGGTAATAAGATGGTTGCTAACAGGTTTTTTATACCTTCCTATTGATCATGAGACTAGCACCTTAGAATAGTGATTTACAACCAAATTATGGTATTTACATTTTTTAGAGTTAATGCCCCAGTTGCTTATACTGTTGCCTCCACACCTGCCTACCTTTTCTGTCCCTGCATCAGCCATTGGTGGTCTCAGAGGCAGCCGATTGCCCTTGATGTCTGCTTTTTCACCCTGGATTTGCTGAGTAGCTCTTGCAGCCTGGCTCTACCCTACCGCTCACTTGAGACAGCTTTTGACAAGATCAGCAATGACTTTGGTAAATTCCTTGGCCTTCACTCAGTCTCTAGCTCCTTCAGCGTCTTGAGTTTTACGGTTGGTGATCTCTTTCTCTCCTTGTAACTGCTTCCCCTGATTTCTGGGTCCTGGTTTCTTCCTTGGGTACCCCCTCCCTGCCTGATGCTCCACTGGCTTCCCCCCACTTCTGTTCTCTCCCATTGGTCTTCTGAGTCTAGGTAGCTCCCAAGGCTCTGTCTGCTTCCTTTTGACTGGGTTCCCTCCCTGGAGCCTCTCAGCTTACTGCAAGTTTCAACTCTCACCTCTTTTCCAAGGACGCAGCCCTGATCTTGTGCAAGATCGAGGTTCGTGTTTCCAGCTGTCTTGGGTCATCTCAATCTGGATATTTTGCTATTCCCTGTAGATGCTGGCCCCCAAAATGAATTCTCTGCTTTCTTCCCAAAGCGAAGTGTGGGTTGTGATACAGCCAACTCCTAAGCAGGAATCCCCACTGACTGAAATGCAGTAGGAATATATTAATTCAGATATCTTCACCCTCTGACCCAAATCACCATCTAACCATTGTGTTATCATCCATTCTTGAGAATTACCTAATGAACAACTCTTGGTAACAAGCGAGAGAAACCTCATTAAATCCTAAGTAAATGTGTCGAATAGGGAATTTTTAAAAATTCACAAAACTGAAAAGTCCTGAAGTACTTCCTGGCTGGAGGCGCGACAATCTCCTGGGACAGAAACAATGGTCTCAGTCTTGTTCTTACTCTTTACATCCCTCATCTCAGCTTCTCTCTGTTGACCCTGTTCTCAGAGCGGGCCTGCCTTCATGGTGCTGAGGTGGTTACTGACAGCTCTGGTCTCGTAGCTTCCTCTCAGCAGCGCAAGCTGTAGACGTTTCCCCCTCAATGATTTAAACAAAGGTTCTCACATTGAATCTGTAGGAACAAATATAGGCCATGTGTCCACATCTGAAATGACCGGTGTGGTCAGAAGGCATGGAGTACAGTGACTGGTCAGGCCTGGATCAGGTGTCAGCCCTTGGCCCTGGGAGGTGGCGACGGTGAAGCAGAATCACATGGCCTGAATAGGAGAGTGGTGGCTCATCAGATGAGGTTCGGGGCGGCGTGGGAGGGAATGCAAGGGAAGCAGGCAAAAATGGTGCATGTCTCCTTATTGTTAGCTGCCGTCTGTCAGCCCCCAACTCGTGGTGACCCCATGCACAATGGAACTGCATGCCGTCCAGCCCTGTGCCATCCCCACGACTGACTGTGGATCAGAGTGTTGTGATCCATGGGGATTTCACTGGTTGATTTTCAGAAGTAGACTGCCAAGCCTTTCTTCCTTGTCTGTCTTAGTCTGGTAGCTCTGCTGTAACCTGCTCAGCATCGTAGTAACATGCGCACCTCCACTGATGGACGGGAGGTGGCTGCACATGAAGTGAATTGGCCAGGAATGGAATGGAGCCTGAGTCTCCTCCATGGAAGGCAAGAATTCTACCACTGAGCCACCACTGCCCCCCCAGATGTCTCCTGTTGTTGCCATCACGTTGGTCCTGACTCACGGTGACCGCATATATACAGAATAGAACTGTTCCATGTGGTTTTTTCAAGACTGCCACCTTTCGAAGCAGACCGCCAGGCCTGTCTTCTGAGGAACCTTTGAGTAGGTGCAAACTGCCAACCTTTCAGCTAATAGTCGAGCGCTTAACCATTTGCACCTCCCAGGGGCTAAATATCTCCTACTTGTTAAAAACCTGTTGCCATCAAGTTGATTCCAACTCATAGTAGCGACCCTATAGGACAGAGTGGAACTGCCCCATAGGGTTTCCTAGGCTATAATCTTTACAGAAGAAGACTGCCACATCTTTCTCCCGTGGAGTGGCTGGTGGGTTCGAACCACCAACCTTTTGGCTAGCAGTGGAGTGCTTTAACCGCTGCTCTGCCAGGGCTCCTGAATGTTTCCTAGGTTGTCTAAATGCATGCTAAAGGAGCCTTTCTGACAGACAGCCAATGCTGCATGAACCCTGTGCAGATGATGGGATTTCAACCTTGGCAGTGGATTAATATTGCAGGGACTTGGACATGACACAGCTGTTGCTTGCAGTTGCTAACAGGAGAGGACAGTGTTTGTTATCTGCGATGAGGCATCGGAGTGCCCACTGCAGAGCACACCAGGCATCACCTGTTTGCAGCCCTTAGTTTTAAACCTGCAGCATGTAATTCGAGGGCGTTTCCTCAAATAGAAAAATCAAGGTTTAAAAATAGAGTCAAAACACCACTAACTCAAAACCCGAGTTAATTTTAAGAAGGGGCTGAATAGAAGTTCACTTTGATATTATCAACTATAAGGAAATGCTGAATCAGTTGGCAGTAAAAGCACGATTTCAGAGTCAATTTTAGCAGTTCTCCCAAGAATGACACATAACCAGCACGTAGGAGAGAAGTAAATTCTCCGTGTATAACGAACGTCGCAAGGTGTCACAGCTCAATCTCTGGGGAAGCGCGAGCTGAGAAGACTGACATTTGCAGTGTGCTTTAACCTACGCACAGTCTCACTTCAATTAGTATTATACCATAGTGGGAGGATCTGGAAGTGCCTTGGGCCTAGGATCTTCACTTTGGACCAGAACTTGGGTTATGATGACACGGTGGTCTCCCAATGAGAACAAGGTGCCGCGTGACCTTGCAGTGAATTGAGGAAGCCAGAGTCAGCAGGAGGAAGAAGGCTTTGGTGCACAGGGTTAGCCAGGCTCAGCGCGAGCACGTGGCTAAGCTGGGATTCCAACCCACGGCTCGCTTCCCCGTCCCTGCTGCCTTCCAAAGGCTGAGTAGAGACAAGTTCCCTTTACTATATTGCCTTTTCTTGCTCAAAGGGGAATGTTGTTGTTAGTTGCTGCCAAGTTGGCCCCGACTCATGGTGACCCCCATGTGCAATGGAAAGACATATTGCTCAGTCCCGTGCCATCGGTTATGGATGGGACAGTTGTGGTTTTCAGACACTGATCACCAGGCTTTTCTTAGTCTGTACGCTCTGCTGAAACCTGTTGGGCATCGTAGCAGCACACAAGCCTCCACCGACAGATGGGCGGCGGCTGTGTGTGAGGTGCGTTGGCCGGGAATTGAACCCAGGTCTCCCACCTGAGAGACGAGAATTCTACCACTGACCCACTGATACCTCAAAAAATGCCCAAGAGCTGGGAGTAGGGTAAGACCTTCTTAATTGCCCAAATGAGTACCTTGAGAAAGAACTACTGTAAGTGATCTTCTCTCTTTAGAAAGTAATTTAAGAACCGGTGTTGGGAAGTGGCCTGGACCTCTGTATAGGCTGTCACATTACTCTCGCTAATTGGGTTTCTACAGCTGTTTAACTACCCCCGCTAATCACCAAAGACCGACTTAATAAAAGGGAAAATGGCAGTTTTGCTTAGAAAAGCTGTAAAGCATGTGTGTACTTTTCCAGCACAGTGACGGCAGCAATAAAAACAGCTGCTGTTACATTAGTCACACAGATAGGTTAGCGTGAACAACTGGGAATACCGACAGGATGAAAAGCCACCTGCGATGAATGGGGGCTTTACCAGCCAGCACGCAGGATGAGTGACCAGGAACACCCGCAGCTAGCCACCTTCCTGAAACCGCATCGTGGGCCGCGTTGTACTTAAAGAAGGCATTCCTTTCACCTCCCTAACGAGATGAAACATCAGATACCAGGGATAGCAGATCCGCCCTCTCTCCCCACGCCCTGTTAGGGCCCTGCATTGATGTCCTCCCCACACCCCACCTGGTGTCCCACTTTGTACCTTCCGTTGCTCGTGTTCTTTCATCTCCATGTCCAGCCTGTCCCAAAGCAGTGTCACCACTTTCTCCCTATTTCTTGTAAGAGTCACCTCTTAGCTGATATCACTGCCGAGTTATAGAAGTGGGAGTAAAGACAATCTTACATAAAATGCACATGGTAAGAGTCCCTGAGTGGTGCGAACCAACCCAGTGGCACCGTGAAAGAAAAGCCTGGCAATCTGTTTCCATAAAAGATCACAGCCAAGAAAGCTCTACAGAGCAGTTCTACCCTGTAACACATAGGGCCACCGTGAGTCAGAATCGACTTGAGGGCAACGGGTAAAAGGCACTTTTCATTCTGGAAAAATGCATTCTTTGGTAATGGTATGTATAGCCTATTTCAAAACACGTTTTCCTTTTCTCGCTAAATGTTATTTCTCAAGTGGCGATTTATAGCTTAGCATAACAGAGGGTCAGCTCCATGGGCGCTTTCCTTTTTCAAAACAACTAAGTACAAATTGACTTCAAACAGGAGAAAAATGTGCTTTAGTTTGAAATTTATAGAGATCATTTCAGACTCTTCAGATCCCCTTCCCTCTCCGCCCTCCTGCGTCTTGGACCTCAGCTCACTGTCCTGTGTCCTCAGGCACGGGATGAGTTCTTCCCATCTCTCTGTGTTTTCTTCTTCTCATAATAATTCCTGTTTTTCCTTAAACTCATTTATCATGTTCGAAATATCATAAAAGACCAATTACTTTCTAAACAACGCTGACTTTCGACTTTCGGCCCGAACGCCCTGAGATGGCGCACAGAAGGCACACGAGCCCGGAGAACATCTGCTGTCACGAAAACAAGCGGGCAGGGGTCTGGTCTGAGCCCCCATCTTGGAGGAGATGGTCCTCGGGCTTGAGGCTTAGGTTTCAGTTGGCAGAGAGACAGAAGGGGTGAAGCAGAAGGAACAGTTTGGAGTGGAGGAAGTGTGGAAGATGGGGTGGGGGAAGTAGGGGTTGAGGAACAATAGTAAGAGGAGGAAGCCAAATAATTATTTGCTTTAAGCATCAGAATTGGATGACCCTGCGAATCCCTCTGGAGAACACACCAGAGATTGTTGCCTCTCCAGAGAATGTCGAAATCTCAGATAAGACCAGGATGTTTTCATACATTACTTGGACTTGAAATTTTTCTTAAGTTGATCAAGCTGTCCCATGGTCGTGATACACGCTACCTATATGTATTTGGTAATAGTTGCTTAAATTTGGAAAAGATGAAGTGATTAGGCCCCTGTCACCGAGCATAAACTAGAATTTAAGGAGGCGGGTGAGGAAAGACAGAGTGTTTGCAAAAGATGTCCACAGCGTGAAGGAGTGGAGAGTGATCAATGTGTGTTTCTCTGAGTATTTCTCAATGGACGCTTAAGGGCCCTGCCTCTGGTGACTGTCCTGCCAGCTGGTCACACCCCTACCAGCCTTGATCTCACATAAATTCACCCCCCCCAAAATCCCCTCTTCCAGTTGTATTGATCCATGTCAACTACGCCACTCTCTACTTCCAAAGTTTGAGCTTTAGACCCAGAAGCGTAGAGGTCCCCCCCTTTCCTCTCACCAGCATATCCTTCTCTTCCATTAAAGGAGGCCTGTAAACCCAGCTCTTCTAGAAAGCCTCACCAGGTTCAATAGGCATTCATCTACTTTCCAATGCACCATCGTTTCTGGAACTGAATGAAGCTGCACTCACAGTGACATGGATTGAATGTGGTTATATTTTGCCGGGTTTTCTCCCATTCAAAAAAAAAAGGTGGCCCTAAAAAGTGCATAACACATCTGTTTGCATATGCAAATAAAATAACATGGATGAAGCTATGTAAGCTGGTGGGTTATATTACAGACTTATAGACCATCTGGTTAAATACAGCTATTTGTGAATAGAAGTATAAACCAGGATTTCTCAGCCATGGCACCATTAACATGTTAGGGTAGATAATTCTTTGTTGGGGGTGTGGGGAGTATGCTTCCTGTGCATCGTACAATGTTTACCAGCACCCCTGGCCTCTACCGTCTCCATGCCAGTAACACCCCCTAGTTGTGACAATCAAAAATGTCTCTACCCACTCCTTGCAATATATCCTAGAGAAATAAGAGCCTTTACACGAACAGATAGTATGCACACCCAAGTTTATTGCAGCACTGTTTACAATAGCAAAAACATGGAAGCAACCAAGGTGCCCATCAGTGAATGAATGGGTAAATTACAGTATATTCACACAATGCAATACTATGCATCGATAAAGAACAGTGAGGAATCTGGGCAATGTTTCATAACATGGAGAAACCTGGAAGGCATTATGTTGAGTGAAATTAGTCAGTTGCAAAAGGACAAATATTGTATAAGACCACTATTATAAGAACTTGAGAAATAGTTTAAACTGAGAAGAAAACATTCTTTTGTGGTTACGAGAGAGGGGAGGGAGGGAGGGTAGGAGAGGGGCATTCACTAATTAGATAGTAGATAAGAACTACTTTAGGTGAAGGGAAAGACAGCACACAATACAGGGGAGGTCAGCACAACTGGACTAAACCAAAAGCAAAAAAGTTTCCTGAATAAACTGAATGCTTTGAAGGCCAGCGTAGCAGGGGCAGGGGTCTGGGGACCATGGTTTCAGGGGACATCTAAGTCAATTGGCATAATAAAATCCATTAAGAAAACATTCTGCATCCCACTTTGAAGAGTGGCGTCTGGGGTCTTAAACGCTAGCAAGCAACCATCTAAGATGCATCAATTGGTCTCAGCCCACCTGGATCAAAGGAGAATGAAGAACACCAAGGACACAAGGTGACAGAAAGGGCCACATAAACCGGAGGCTACATCATCCTGAGACCAGAAGAACTGGGTGGTGCCTGGCTACAACTGATGACTGCCTGACAGGGAACACAACAGAGAACCCCTGAGGGAGCAGGAGAGCAGTGGGATGCAGACCCCAAATTCTCATAAAAAGACCAGACTTAATGATCCGACTGAGACTAGAAGGACCCCGATGATCGTGGCCCCCAGACCTTCTGTTGGCCCAGGACAGGAACCATTCCTGAAGCCAACTCTTCAGACATGGATTGGACTGGACAATGGGTTGGAGAGGGATGCTGGTAAGGAGTGAGCTTCTTGGATCAGGACACTTGAGACTGTGTTGGCATCTTCTGCCTGGAAGGGAAATGAGAGGGTGGAGGGGGTTAGAAGCTGGCGAAATGGACACAAAAAGAGAGAGTGGAGGGAGAGAGCGGGCTGTCTCATTAGGGGGAGAGTAATTGGGAGTGTGTAGCAAGGTGTATATGGGTTTTTGTGTGAGAGACTGACTTGATTTGTAAAGCACAATAAAAATCATTAAAAAAAAAAAGTCTCTAAAAACCAAACCCGTTGCTGTTGAGCCGATTCCAACTCATAGCGACCCTATAGGACAGAGTAGAATTGCCCCGTATAGTTTCCAAGGAGCTGCTGGTTGATTTGAAATGCCAGCCTCTTTGTTAGCACCTGAACGTTTAACCACTGCACCACGAGGGCTCCAATACTGACGAATGTTCCCTGGGGGCAAAATCACCCACGGTTGACAACCACTGATTTATACCAACTTACTGAAATAGGTCCCTGGATGACGCAAATGGTTAAGTGCTTGACTACTAGCCGAAAGGTTCATGGTTAGAACACACCCAGAGGCACCATGTAAGACAGTCCTGACAGTCTGCTTCTGAAAGGTCACAGCTTTCAAAATCCTATGGGACAGTTCTACTCTGCACATGTGGACTTGCCATGAGTCAAAATTAACTCAGTGACAATTAAAAACAATGAAATCGTTGCTTGTTTTAAATACTTGTTTTTAATTGATCAGAACAAACAAAAGACCTGATGATAGAAGCCTCCTGGCCCCCTTGGAAGTTGGTCTTTTTCATCGTGATTCCTGGAATCTCATGGAAAACTCACAGCAACGTTTGTATATGAGCAGCACTTATTTATCTGTGGGCCTGTGGGAAGAATTACACACTCAACCTATGTAAACTTTTATATCAGGATTTTAAAAGTTATTTCTGTTTTTTAGCTTAGAAGCTTAACCTCCAGTGAGGTCAGGTTTGTGTGCTTCCTATTAATAAAAAAAAAAAAAAAAAATGAGGTCCAATGTTACTAATAGGGGTATACATTTGGGGTCTTTATTTAAACACAGAAGAAAACATTCTTTGATGGTTACGAGGATGGGGCGGGAGGGCGAGGGGAATTCACTAACTGGATAATGGACAAGAATTATCTTGGGTGAAGGGAAGGACAACACACAATACAGGGGAAGTCAGCACAACTAGACTAAACCAAAAGCTAAGAAGTTTCCTGAACACAACCAGACCCTTCAAGGGACAGAGTAGCAGGGGTGGGGACCTGAGGACCATGGTTTCAGGGGACATTTGGGTCAATTAGCATAACAAAGTTTATTAAGAAAATGTTCTGCATCCCACTTTGGTGAGTGGTGTCTGGGTCTTAAAAGGCTAGTGAGCGGCCATCTAAGATGCATCGGTTGGTCCCAAGCCACCAGGAGCAAAGGAGAATGAAGAGCACCAAAGATACAAGGAAAATATTAGTCCAAGAGACAAAAGGGACCACATAAACTAGAGACTCCATCAGCCTATAACCAGAAAAACTAGATGGTGTCCAGCTGCCACCAGTGACTGCCCTGACAGGGAACACGACAGAAAGTCCCTGACAGAGTAGGAGAAAAGCTGGGTGCTGAACTGAAATTCTAGTAAAAAGACTAGACTCGATGGTCTGAGACTAGAGACACGGCCCCAGAAGACATGGCCCCCGGACTCTCTGTTAGCCCAGAACTAAAACCGCTCCAGGAGCCAGCTCTTCAAACAAAGACTGGACTATAAGACATAAAATGATACTCGCGAAGAATGTGCTTCTTAGTTCAAGTAGACACACGACAGTAAACGGGCAGCTCC
Organism: Loxodonta africana; assembly: GCF_030014295.1. Lineage (NCBI taxonomy): Eukaryota > Metazoa > Chordata > Mammalia > Proboscidea > Elephantidae > Loxodonta > Loxodonta africana. Next base: position 9,564,216 of record NC_087357.1, read on the forward strand.
TGTCTGGAGGCAGGATGAAAAGGCAGAAAGGGGCAGGAGCTGGCTGAATGGACATGGGAAGTCTAGGGCGGAAAAGAGGATTGTGGCCACATTGTAGGGATGACAGCTAGGGTCACATTACAATGTATGTATAAATTTTTGTATGAGAAACTAACTTGAGCTGTAAACTTTTACCTAACGCACAATAAAAGAAAAAAAAACAGTTGGGGTCTTTAGTTCCCAACAGAAAGTTTGAAACATATTTCAGTATTTGTAAAATGTGTCTTGATCATAAATCATATATAGACATTTGATTGATCATCCCCCCCGCCCCCATTGAGTAATTGAATTTCAGTAGACACATGCAGCTGTTGGCATGAGGGCCAAGGGGGATGACTCTCAGCCCAGCAGTGCTGAGCTTGGCAATAAGAAGGAAGAAAGTGGTCTGGCAGCCCCAAGCCACCTGCCAGCATCAGCACTGGGGTACTGCGCCCAGTCCTATCTGGTGGGGATTGGGGAGCAGCATCCCCCTTCCTTCTTCCTGGATCACCTTGGAGCTTTAGCCCCTGCCCTGGCTTTTTCTGAGGGGAGAGAACAGCAGCTGTGTATGATCTGAGCAGCATCATTCTAATCCCATCGGAGTTGAGTCGATTCCTACTCGTAGTGACAGAGTAGAACTGCCCCATAGGGTTTCCAAGGCTGTAATCTTTCTGGAAGGAGCCCTGGTGGTGCAGCGGTTAAAGTGCTTGGCTGTTAGCTGAGAGGTCGACAGTTCAAACCCCCAGCCACTCTGAGTCTGTGGAAAGTTCTGATGAGGTGTTCAGCCTCTCAGCTGCTCTTCCGATGCCTGCAGATGCCTTGAGTGGGAAGGTGAACCCCCAGCCCAGGGCTCACCCTTATGAGTTTCTGTCTTTACTTGGATGATGGCCCCATAATTTTTCATTACCTTGGAAGCTCCATGGTGCATTCCAACAGGACTCACGTATGTTTTGTCCAGCTTTTCCAACTGTTTTAAGTAGGAGGGTGGGTCCACATTGCTTAGGTGCCCCCCCCCCTTATAGCATCAGTGTAGTGGCAGTGTGATGTCATGCCACGTGGCTCCTGGGTGATTGTCATGGATTGTGTCATACCCCCGCAAAAAATGTGTGTTAACTTGGCTAGGTCATGATTCCGCATATTAAGTGGTTGTCTGCAGTTTTGTGAGCTGATGTAATTATCTTCTGTATTGTAGATTCTAACCTCTATGATGTTATTGAGGCAGGATTAGAGGCAGTTATTTAATGAGGCAGAACTCAATCTACAGGATTAGGTTGTATCTTGAATCAATCTCTTTTCAGATATAAAAGAGAGAAGCAAGCAGAGAGGAGAGGGACCTCTTGCCACCAAGAATGAAGAACCAGGAGCAGAGCAGGTCCTTTGTACCTGGGGTCCCTGTGCTGAGAAAGTCCTAGACCAGGGGAAGATTGATGACAAGGACCTTCCCCCAGAGCTGATAGAGAAAACTTTCCCCTGGAGCTGGCACCCTGAATTCAGACTTCTAGCCTACTAGACTGTGAGAAAATACACTTATCTTCGTTAAAGCCATCCACCTGTGGTATTCCTGTTATAGCAGCACTAGATACTAAAGAATGTATTAACCAGTCCCCTGGGATGGGCATATAGGTGTTCTCTGATTTTCCACCCTAAAGTATGCTAAGCCTTTTTCTGCTCATATCTGTGCATACTTTTCTAGTTTTTGCTTTGGCTGAATTCTTAGAGGTGGAATTGTTGGATCAAAGCTATGCACATTTTTAAGGAGTATGATAACTATTTCCAGATTGCCTCATGGAAGGCTGTACCAATTCACATTGTACCAGTGGGGTGTGAGAATGAGCATTTCTTGGCAGCTCACTGACACTGGCATCTCATGCTTTTATGAGGCCAGCATAACATCTGGCAACTACCAGGTTGGCTAAAAGCATCAACCCTTTAAAAGCCCTCAATAGGTTAGGAATATGGGTAAAAACACATGAGATAAATCAGTAGGTAAAACGACAAGGCCTTCAGTTCATCAGGGAGCGCTGGTACCACAGTGATTAAAATGCTTGTCTACTAACCCAAAGATCGGTGGTTCGAACCCACCAGCGGCTCCATGGGAAAAAGATGAGACAGTCTGCTTCTGTAAAGATTACAGCCTTGGAAACCCTAGGGTTACTATAAGTTGGAATTGACTCAATGGCAACAGGTTTGGCTGTTTTGATTTTCAGTTCAATGCAAAAACTAGATAAGCATGTCTAACGTGGAGGGAATCTGGTATAAAAGCAGTTTATATGAAAAAGAGCTCTAGGGGTCATAGTGGAAGACTAGCTAATACACTGTTGGGCTGAATTTATTAGACTTGAAGGTATACTTCAAGGGGGTTAAAGAGTCTCACTGAACTCTTAAGTTAGTTGGCTCACATCTAAAATATTCCAACCCAGTTTTCATTTTAGGAAAAACCTGATCCACCTGAAGTGGTTCCAAACAGAGCAGCAGAATGGTGGTGGTTCTGTACCCACGCTGTATGGGCAGCAGTTGAAGGAACAGTGGCATATGGGGTCTGCAAAAGATACGCTTGGGGGAGGGGATGATGACTGCTTGACTTTGAAAATGCCACTCTTACTGGAAATTTTAAAAATAAGGTAGAGGTCTTACACATTGTATTTTTAAAAATGTTACGGCACGTATTTTGGCCCATTTTCCGACAGTCTGCACAATCAGGGCTGGAGCTGAGCCTGCCGTTCTTCTCATGCTCTGCCTTTCGTGAAGTCTGCCTGCTGGGAGTTTGGGTGGTTTCTAGCAGTCAAGGTATGTAGATGCCTGCCCTGCCGCTGGTGTGTGTATATGTTCCCTGCTTCAAGTCTTTATTGCCATGGTTGAGTTTTAGCTTTTATGGTCAAGTGAGGAGATGTGGACTTCCCCCCTACCCAGTCCACAACCCACAGTTCTGTTTCATTTTCTTTTTCTTTAAACAGCATGCTGCTAGGCTAGACAAAGCAATGGACAGGTGGAATGGGGACAGGAGAGTGTGGATCTTCCTGTGGTGTGGGGAACAGCCCCCTAGAATCATTCATAGAGGATTATTAATCTTTACTTATTCAGAGAGCTATGATTGGCAGTTTGATGTGGTTCTTATGAACATCTCTTTTTTTCATCAGTTCCCGTAAAATCAATTCCTGTAGAAGCACGGAAATATGCGTGTATGTGTATTTTTGTGATATGATGTTACGGTGTGCAAAGAAATGGAAACTGGACTGTTAGAACACGAGTGTGTTGCTGGATTAGAGGGTGAAAATATATCCTTGGACAAAAGGAGCAGAAGGTATGATCAGTGCAAACAACAGTGTGGTTTAATTGCCACTGCCACTCACACTAAATGTGTCCTACAGGCCAGCCCTGTCCGGTATTGATACAAAACATGTCATTTAATCCTCAAAGCCGATACTACTACTATTTACAAGTGAGGACACCGGGGCTGAGAGAGGCTGGCAGTAACTGAGTCACAGAGGCAGTGTGAGTGGTCCAGCTCCAGTTTGAACCCAGGTCTGTGTGATCCGGACTTGTTTCTTTTTTTTTTTTTTGGTGGGGTGTGGGGGTCATAATGAAAAATGAGCCCCTGGGTGCAAATTGTTAATGTGCTCACTGTTAACTGAGAGGCTGGAGGTGCCTGACCATGCAGAGCCGCTTTGGGAGAAAGGCCTGGCAATCTACTTACAAAAAAATCAGCCGTCGAAAACCCTGTGGAGCACAGTTCTGCTCTGACACACATGGGGTTGCTATCAGTTGGAGTTGACTCAACAGCAGCTGGTAATAAAGAAAAAGCAAGTTCTAGTTTAGTGTTGGTTGAAGTATTAAAAAGCAAAGATGTCACTTTGAGGACTAAAGTGCACCTGACCCAAGCCGTGGTATATTCAGACACCTCGTATGCATGCAAAAGCTGGATGGAGTATAAGGAAGACCGAAGAAGAATCGATACCTTTGAATTGGCAAAGAATATCGAGTATACCGTGGACTGCCAGAAGAACGAACAGATCTGTCTCAGAAGAAGTACAGCCAGAATGCTCATTAGAAGTGAGGATGGTGAGACTTAGTCCCACATACTTTGGACGTGTTATCAGGAGGGACCAGTCCCTGAAGATGGACATCATACTTGGGAGAGTAGAGGGTCAGCAAAAAAGAGGAAGACCCTCAAGGAGATGGACTGACACAGTGGCTACAACATTGAGCTCAGGCATAACAGTGATTGCGAGGACGGCACAGGACGGGGCAGTGTTTCTTTCTGTTGTACGTAGGGTTGCTATGAGTCAGAAGCCACTCGGTGGCACTTAACAACAATAACAACAGTTTAGTGTGAAGCAATCTATGGATTCAATTGATGACTTGCAGGTTTTGTCTTACAGTAAGCCTGAGTTTTCTATGTGCAGGGAATTACCAGGGAAACCTTTGATTTGAAGTTGAGGGCCATGGAATAGTTTTTACATTTCTTTATTCCACTGCACCATTAGTAAGATCCTTTATTATACTTAAGAAACACACACACACATACACATTTTGTTTATACAAATTATCTTTTAGCTAATAACTAAACTGAAATCTTTTTGAAATTACTCTCTTTGAAATTATTATAAATGAAAGGTTTTTCGGCAGAAGCTCGGGCCTCAATGTATGACATTCTCTAGAAAATACTAGAATTTTGGCTTTTGTTGGTTAAAATCTCATTGGTCAGTTGTCAGTTATTCATACTCATGTACTGTGCCTGTTAGCTGTCTGATTCCCTCTTCCTCTGCCTTGTCTCTTGTCAGGTCAACATTATTTAGTGTTTTATAGTCCACTGCGCCACCAGAGCTCCATCGTACAGTTAAATCGATTACGCGTCTGGTTTTGTGTGGTGGTTTAAGGCCATCCGTGGGAATGGAGCCACTCTCTCCTCTTCCTGGCAGCACATGGAGAGAGCCCTGAGCCCCTGGCCCTCCTCCCTAAGGCAAAGCCATACGCTGCCCCAGGGAAGGAAATGAAGATGCAGCAATAACCATGAATTTTGTTTATCTTGTCTACTTTGAGACAGCCAATATTGTTCAGGTGGAAATACTGCTATTTCCACCAACAAATCAAACCCGTTGCTGTCAAGTCAATTCCCACTCATAGTGACCCTATAAGATAGAGTAGAACTGCCCCATAGGGTTTCTAAGGAGTGACTGGTAGATTTGAACTGCCAGCATTTTGGTTAGCATCCGAGCTCTTAACCACTGCACTACCAGGGTTCCACCATTGCCACAGTGAGCCTTAATTTAAGTTTAAGCACTCAGCTGCTAATCGAAAGGTTGGAGGTTCAGCTTCACCTAGAGGCACCTCAGAAGAAAGGCCTGGGGATCACTTCCAAAAACTCAGCCACTGAAAACCCCGTGGAGCGCAGTTCTGCTCTGACACACATGGGGTCGCCATGAGTCACAGTTGACTCCACGCAACTGGCTTGGTGGTTTTGTTTGTTAACCCAGGAAAGCTCAAAAGAGTGCTAAGGATTTGGTTGTTACACATTTGTGCTAATTCCAGCCTTGTCCTCAGCAGGAACTAGATTTTCTGTTTTAGTCTGAAAATTATCTGTATTAAAGACGCATTTAAATATGTAACTTTGTTAAGAAAGTATCAACAAAAAAGTAGCCAGGATATTCGTTTGCTCAGTATTATAAAATATTTTAATAGCTTTGAACTTTGTAGCATGAGTCTAGATTGATTATCAAGGTGGAGAGACCACACTTAGCAGTATCTGGCCTGTAATTATTTGAAGAAGGAAAGAGTGAGCAACCTTTTTTAAGTTACTGATAAAGTTAATCAAGTCAATATACAGTGGTTTTGTTCTTTGTGTGTATGAGAAAGCAGCACCTGAGGCATCTTGAAGGGTTCTCAAAGTTGGAGAAGACCTGAGGAAGCATATAGCCTTGTGAGTCTACAGCCATGAACAGAAATAACTGCACTCTGGGCAGAACGTGGGAAGTCCAGTCTACAGTGCAAAGAAAGGAGAGAAGAGTCCTGCCTGAGCCATCAGGAAGGGTGTCGAAGGTCAGGGGCATCTGAGGAGCCTGAAGGGATGGGGAGTAGTTCCTGAAGTAGAAGAGAAGGCCAGGAAGTAGGGCTCATTCCTTCATACTACACGTATTTACACATATCTTTGGTCTGTGCAGCCATCCCATGTGACATTAGACCCAGAATCATGGACTCAGCTGCTGTAGGGGCCAGGCTGGTGGCATCAACGAGTGATGCTGGCCAGGCATAAGACCATAGAGAACCCCTTGTCCTCCATGTGTAGACCTGGCGGCCCACGGTGGACTTGGAGAGTACCCACCCCAGGAAAGGTGGCAGCATCTATCCAATCGATTGTTAATGCATGAAGTGCAAGCCCAGGGTTGCCATCATTCTTGAGATTCTTTTCCCCTGAGGAGGTTTGTCTGAAAGGTCACCCAATGCTTAGATGTTAGCAACTAAATCAAACTGACAGCATTGTATAGCGCACACTTTGGGACCAAACCAGTGAGAGCTTCAGGCTAAACTCCACAGAGTACCATTTTGGGAAACTTGGCCTAGCACCAAAACCAAAACCAAAACCAAACCCAAACCAATTGTCCTAGAGTTAAGTCTGACTTACGGTGACCTCATGTGTGTCAGAGTAGAATTGTGCTCAGTAGGGTTTTCAGTAGCCGATTCTTCTGGAAATAGATCACAATGCCTTTCTTCCAAGGTGCCTCTGGGTAGATTCGAACCTCCAACCTTTTGGTTAGCAGACTAGCATGTTAACTGTTTGAGCCACCCAGGACTCCTGGTCTGTCTTAGCGGTTCTGAACATGTGGGTCCTTGGACCAGCAGCAGCAGCAGCATTGGCTGAAAATTTAGAATTGTAAATGCTCAAGTCCCACCCAGATCTGTGGAATCAGAACTCTGGGGTAGGACCTTCAGTCTGTTTTAATAAGCCCTCCGGGTGATTCTGATGCTTGCTCAGGTTTGAGAACAGCAGCTTGATGGCTCATTTCTTTTAATTGCTGATTAATACTCCACTGTATGGATATAGGGAAACCCTGATGCCGTAGTGATTAAGAGCTATGGATGTTAACCAAAAGGTCACCAGTTGGAATCCAGTAGGCACTCCTTGGAAACTCTATGGGGGCAGTTCTACTCTTTCCTATAGGGTCGCTATCAGTTGGAATCGACTCAATGGCAGTGGGTTTGGTTTTGGGTTTTTGGGTATGGATTTAGAAGGAGCCCTGGTGGTGCATTGGTTAAGTGCTAACTGAAAGGTCAGTGGTTTGCACCCATCACCCACTCCATGGGAGAAAGATGGAGCAGTCTACTTCCATAAAGATTGTTGTGTGCCTTGGAGATGATTGCAACTCATATCGACCCTGTAGGACAGAGTAGAACCGCTCCATAGGATTTCCACTGAAAGAGACACTACATCTTTCTTCCGTGGAGTGGCTAGTGGGTTCAAATCACTGACCTTTCAGTTAGTGCTTAACCAGTGTGCCACCAGGGCTCCTTCTATATCTACGAAAGATTACAGCCTCGTAAACCCTGTGGGGTAGTTCTTTTCTGCCCTGTAGGGTCACTTTGAGTTGGAATTGACTCCACAGCAATGAGTTTGGTTTAAGGGCGGGGGAGGGACAACTCACCTATTGAAGGACATCTTGGTTGGATCTAGTTTTTGACAGTTAAAGCTACTATAAACATTCATGCACAGGTTTTTATGTGGACATAAGTTTTCAGCTTCTTTGGGTAACACCTAAGAGCGTGATCATTGGGTCAGATGATAAGCCCATGCTTAGCTTTGTGAGAAACTGCCAGGTTGCCGTCCGAAGCAGCTGCACAGTTTTGCATTCCCATCAGCAATGAACAAACGTTCCTGTTGCCCCCCATCCTCCTGTTCCTTTTCCCTCCTGACCTCGAGGCCCAAACTCCCCAAGGGTGACAGGCACGCAAAGGGAACCCGTTAGTAACAACCAGACCATGATTTCTGTCCCACCAGTTAGCTTTCTGAAGTAGTGAAACATGAATTCTTACAGATCTTTGCAGGGCCTTAGCATGCATTTTTATGGAGCAATTTGAATGTGCTTTTATAAAAAGTCAACAATCAGCTATAATCCTGTTTTTAATGAGAACGCCTAATTGTCCTAGGGGTCACTAAGTACACCGTGACTTGGCAGTGCTGCTGTGATCCATAGCAGGATTAGTTTTGAAGGGGTTTGTTATATCCTGCTAATGTTTATTTGAAAGAGATTCCAGGGACACTTTACAAATGGCTCTTAGTCACCATCTAAATGGGACATTCTCTCCAGAAGACAGCTCACATGCAAGCGGACTAGCAACTTAAGCTTTTAACTTCCCTTGACTAACAGTTCTGAAATGGTGTTGTAGAAAAAATGGTGCAGGAGTGTTTCCAGACATTAAATTAGTTAGATAAATGAACTTTGACTTGGAAACCAAGCTTTCTGGTTAATGAACACGGTGCACACTATTTTATGGCTGTGTCATATAAGGCTCAGCAGGTCATTCCAAAAACCAAAGATCTGTAGTACTTTGTAATAGTATTAGTATTATTGATGACGTCAGTAAGTATATCTTAGAAAGTATTACATTTAGAATACTTCACATCAAAATGAAGTGTATTCACATACTTTGTGCCACATCCACACACAACTTCTAGAACCTTCTATCACCCCTTTCTGTAATGCTGGTCATACATTTTGGTAATCCTCAACTGAAGATGGGGTTCCCTTCCGACAACTCCATCATAAATTGGTTGACGTGAGTTGAAACCCTCTTTGTTTTTAGTTTGCATTATTACTGCCTTTTATCAGGGTCTTTATAAATCTTCTTTGAACATCTGCCAGTAAACATCTGAGAATGAGACAGCAGCAAATTACACGCTGCAACATTGTTCGTAGTGCATATTACTGATGATACCGGTATAGCTATTGCCGTAGAGTTGATTCCAATTCATAACGACCCTATAGGACAGAGTAGAACTGCTCCATAGGATTTCCAAGGAGTGGCAGGTGGATTCGAACTACCGGCCTTTTGGTTAGCAGCCGAGCTCTTAGCCACTGGGCCACCAGGGTTCACTAATAATAGAATGTACAAAAAACAAATACAACAGACCATCGTTAAGTGGGGATCATCATTACACAAATACATCATAAGTCAGGGATTACCCGAATATTATGTAAGATGCTCTTCCCCACGTGAAAGAAGAAGAGGAGCCAAGTGAGTTGTTTTCAGATATCTCCCTGGCGCCTGGCTCATAAATAGGCCTTCTATTAATGAATGCATAATATTACTTTTTGAAAATGTTGTTAGTTCAGTTTTTTTTTAACCTAATTTATTATGCCTGTTGAGACCTAAATACAAAAAGCACAAAGGGCTGCAATTTGGGTGAAGAACAATAAATAATAAGTGAGACAGCATTTTGTCACTGTCATGGTGTGTGAAGTAGTGGTTTCATTTGATAGGATTTCCATGATAAGCATGCATTTTAATCACATCATGCCTCATGGTTTGCAAACACACATTTTCCCATCGGAATCTCATAGCATTCTTCCCGGTTATATTAGTTTTCCACTGCTGCTGTAAAAACAGTCTGTTGTATCTGTAGGTCGGTAGGTCGGAAGTCCAGGGGGCACGGCTGGTTTCCCTGCTTCAGGCCTCACCTGCTTTAAAATCACGATGATTGCAGGGAATGCCTGCCTTTGTGGAGCTCTAGGGGAGGCTCTGTTCACTCCTCATTCATGATGTTGGCAGAATTCAGTTCCTTGCGGTTGTAGAACACAGGTCCCCATTTTCTTGCTGGCTGTAAACAGAGCTGTTTCTAACTTCTAAATGGCACCGCCTTCCTTGGCTCTTGGCGCCCTTCCTCCACCTGCAGAATGAGCAATCCAGGCTGAATCCGACTCACATCGCATCTCTCTGGCCCCAGCCTGGAGAGGTTCTCTACTCAAAGGCTCGTGATTACATCGAGCCCACCCAGATAATCCAGGATAACTCCCCATCTCAAGGTTCTTAGCATTAATCACATCTGCAAAATCACTTTGCCATGTAAGGTAACATGGTAAAAGGTTCCAGGCATTAGGACGTGCTTGTCTTTGAGGTCCTTTATTCTGCCTGCCACATTGATAGGCAGGAAAAGTATTGCTGTCCCCATTTTCCTGATGAGAAAACTGAGGCCTGCAGTCCCATAGCCCAAGTTGCAGCATCTAGACAGTCTGTAGACAAACTTCTGCCCGGAGCTGCCTCCTAGTGGAAAAAAAAAATGACATCTCCAAGATGAAGTAGTGGTTTCTTTTTAAAAATCATTGTTCCTTTGCAATCAAAGGGGGAGGAATTCGTAAAACTCTCAATTTAGGATGCCTCTAGAAGTCACTAAGGGGGGTCAGGGACCTTTCTCTGGGCTGTTGGAGGTTGTGTGAGGATGCTAAAGTGAATTTGGGTTCTGGCGCCCACAAAAGAGCTTCTTCACATGAGGAGTACTTCTCATCCCGGGCCTGTTGTATGGTGTCTGTTCACAAGGGCGCAGAACCTGCGTGTTGTGGGTTGAACGGTATCTCCCCAAGAATGTGTTGGAACCCTGGCCTTAAGGTACCTGTGGATGTGGTGCTGTTTGGGAATAGGGTTTTCTTTGTTATGTTAATGACACTGTGCTGGTGTAGGGCGTATCCTAAGCCTAATCACTTCTGAGCTATAAGGAGCGATTTAGATACAGAGACAAGCTAGCACAAGTGGGGGAAGATACATGCCACGTCAGGACACCGGGGAACCGAGGGATGCTGGGGCTAGAGAAGCTGAGACAGGGATCTCTCCCCCAGAGCCAACGGAGAGCCTTCCCCTAGAGCTGGCTCTCTGAATTCAGGCTTCTAGCCTCCTGAACTGTGAGAAAATAATTTCTGTTCTTTAAAGCCACCTACTACTTGTGGTATTTCTGTCAGAGAAGCATCAGGAATCTAGGATACTTATGTGCGCAGAATGCTGGACATGGGGTGGCCGGGCTGCAGATGGGCCTGTGTGTGCAGTATGCTGGGTGCAGGGTGGCTGGGCTGTGGATGGGCCTGTGTGTGTGCGAGATGCTGGGTGCGGGGTGGCCGGGCTGCCGATGGCCCTGTGTGTGTGTGGGGGATGCTGGGTGTAGGGAGGCTGGGCTTTGGATGGGCCTTTAAGTCTTTAAGATGCTCTGTGCATAGCTACAGTAATCCAGAATGTTTGCTACAAATCTAAGCGTCTGTGATCATTCCAGTTGCCATGGGATCAAGAGCTTGAGCTGAGAGCATTACATGTGCCCAAGGTGGTGGGGTTGTGCCTGTTCCCAGGACAAAAGGAGAACGGAGCTGAAGATGGCAAAGCTTATTATGCCACAAAAATATAGTAAGAAGATTCCGTACTACAAATAATCCGATGTTTTAACACAGAAACAATTTACAGCGACTTTATGTATCTTTCAGAAGCAGTTTTACCTAAAGATGACATGCGCCAGTCTGCATATTTCAGCAAATTGCTGGGTAATGTCAATTTCCCATCAGGAAAAAAAAAAAATCAATACCTTACATTATCTTCATTTATGTCATAACTGAAAGACCCAAGCCAGGGACACCCCATTATGCCGCACAGAGGCTTAATTCCTGACTGTGGTGTACTGCAGTTAATTCACTTTGGTCCCCACTAAATTCCACGGTGTGCGTCTCTCAGGCTGTGGAGTGACAGCTCTAGTATTAAAGTGGTAATCAAGATTGCCTCTAAATATTCATAGCGATAAATGGCTCCCCCGTGCCCCATGAATGCCAAGGCCACAGTGTGAAGCATTTTCTTTAGTGCTGGAGGAGGATCTTGTTATTTCAGAGTTCCCTTGAATGCAATATTTTAATATTGTTCTGCTTGAAAAATTAGATGCCCCAAGCGTCCAGAATTGACAGTTGAGATGAGAAGCTTTGGCTCAGGACTGACCACAGACCATGAAAGGACAACCTAGGAGTCGTGGTGGCAGTGGGTTTGGCTGTTGACCACATCTTTTTTTGTTTGTTTGTTTATTTTTAAGTGGTAATTCCCTTCTTTCCTGCCAACCCAGCTGCCTCCTCACTGCCACAATGATTTCAGCTTCATGGTCAGGTTCAGGCTGTTCTAAGTTGTTGACAATTGACTCTTCACTAAGAACGTAGAAAGTCCAGGGAGATGATACTCTGCCTGAGTCCATCCATGAGGGGAAAGAATCATAAGCATCCCTGCATCCATGAAAAGCTAAGTCTGTTGACTTGAGCTGCTCTGCATCTACAATGGGGGAAACCATTCAAACCCAAATTTGGGTACATTCCCGATTATACAGATTACAGGAAGGCAGCGCAACATGACTAATGGCAAGAAGGAAAACCTGTAGATAATCAGTAGAACATTTTCAAAACATCTGTTTATACTTGCAGTTAGCGAGGGTACCCCGACCAAAGGCGTTGGGTGAGAGCCCTGAGGAAGCACAGGGTCACTGAGCATCCAAGAGATGGGCGGTGGGAGGGCCTGCCAAACACTCATGGATCAAGGGAGTGATGGGCCTCCTGGGAGAGCATGCGTGTGGAGGGGAATGTGTGCATCTGGTATTCTGGGCCCAGTAATGCAGCTTCAGCCCTACTTAGGAGGTAGTGAGGTTCAGTAAAGGCTGCATTTGCCTGGGAACTTATCTCAGGACCTCTCTCTCCAATCCGGGGACTTACAGCTGAGCCCTGGGATCCACTTGATGGCGATGGGGTTTTTTTTTTTTTTTTGGCGGGGGGAGGGGAGTAGATGATGGAACCAGGCAAACAAAACCAAACCCATTGCCATCAAGTGAATTCTGACTCATCGCAACCCTATAGGACGGAGTAGAACTGCCCCATATGGTTACCAAAAGGTCAGCAGCCATAGCTGTTAACCACTGCACCACCAGGGCTCCGTGAAATCAGGAGCGAAGTGTAAATAAAAACTGCAAGAGCTATTCCACGAAAACCTCTATGAAAATTACATGCATGGAATGTAATTACACACAAACATACGTACATACATGCACTTATATACATGCATACGTGTAAGTATGAATACTGATAAATCTGAGTGCCTTGTATAGCATGCATTATGTAGCTTAAGAGGCAGTACGATAAGAAAAACAGATTGATTCAGTTGTCATTTGAAACTAGCAAAGACAGACATTCTTCCTTAAGACTTTGGGGGCACCAGGAAATTGTTGAATGTTCCTGTAACATCTTCTTATTCATCATCACCTTTGCTGAGGATAGATTACTTCCAGGGTCAAATGATTCTCTTTAGGTACAACTCTTGCTTTTCCTCCTGGTCAATATTCCATAAGAATCGGTCCTGTTTTCTCTGGAATGTCTGCTCCACAAAGCCCTGTCCACAGAAGGTGTCTGTGGCACCTTTTTGGTCAGCACCTGATGGTCCCATTTACTCAGCCATATAATCAGTGCCTTCACCTCCACTCCCATATTCTCTCCATCTTGGTCTTTCGCCGCTCTTTCCTGCACAGTCCCTAACCCTGGATCCGCCTCCCCCCTCCCCGCCCCATCCATACCTGCTTTCTCCAACCTGCCACTGTCTGCCGAGCACCACAGGAGAAAGGTGTATAAGGGTGAATGAGAGATAAACCTACTTTGAAGAAGAGGAGAGTAAGGAAACATCCTTTTCTCCAAGGAAGACAAAGGTGAATTAATACAAAGACATCTACACCTAGACAAATTACGGTGACATTGCCAAACACTGAAGAAAACAGAAGACCCTACAAGCAACCAGATGGAAAAGACAGATCACCTGTACAAGAAGCCTGAGGACTGATGTCTCAACATGAATGGAAGCCAGAAAACAATAGAGCAATACCAGTGTGCTCACACATGAAGGTGAGAAGACTTCTCTTAGAAAATATCAAGCCTCGTAATAAAGCTGTGGTAATACAGTAGGAGCCCTGGTGGTGCAGTGGTTAAGTGCTTGACTGCTAACTGTAAGGTTGACAGTTTGAAGCCGCCAGCTGCTCTGCAGAGAAAGATGTGGCAGTCTGCTTCTGTAAAGATTACAGCCCTGGAAACTGTCTCAGGCTGAATTCTCTAGAGAAGCAAAACCAGTAAAGCATATAAATGTATATGGAGAGATTTATATCAAGGGAATGGCTCATGTGGTTGTAGAGGCTGGAACATTCCAAATTTGTGACCTCTCCTGATTCACGTAGCCAAAAGGGCAGGTGACCCAAGATCAGGTCAGAGAGCAGGGCCCTTGTTCACAGGCTGCGAAGATTGACGAGTCCCAAGATTGCAGGTAAGCGGCTAGCTCAAGTCAGATGAACGGGAGCCAGCTGCAGGATCCAGAGTGAGCAAAAGCCCAAGAGCCCTGCTAGAATAGCCTTTTTTTGTGAATTTGAATTTTGTTCTACATTTTTCTCCCATTCTGTCCAGGACCCTCTATTGTGATCCCTGTCAGAGTGGTCAGTGGTGATAGCCGGGCTATGGAGGCTGTGGCTCATGTGGTCGGTCCTTCAGTCCTTCGGACTAATACCTTCTTTGTCACTACTTGTGCTTTGGAAAACAATTTAAAGATCTGTAGTAAAGTCACAGTCTTAATTATCTAGTACTGCTATAACAGAACTATCACAAGTGGGTTTCCTTAAAACCCGTCGCCATCAAGTTGATTCCGACTCATTAGGGACCCTGTAAGGACAGGGTAGAACTGCCCCACAGGGTCTCCAAGGCTGTAATCTTTACAGAAGCAGACTGTCACATCTTTCTCCCACAGAGCGGCTGGTGGGTTCCAACCGCAGACCTTTTGATTAGCAGCCCAAGTACTTTAAGCACTCCACCACCAATGCTCTTGGTGCCTTTAGCAAACAGAAATTAATTTTCTCACAGCTTTAGGAGGCTAAAAGTCTGAAATCAGGGCATGAGCTCTAGGGCAAAGCTCTCTTTCTGTCTGCTCTGGGCCAAGGTCCTTGTCTTTCTTCAGCTTCTTTTTCTAGGTTCACGTGGTGTGTATCTTCTACTCATTAGTGCTTGCTTGCTTAATCTGTTCTTTTATACCTCAAAAGAGATTGACTTAAGACCCACCCTACACTAATACTGCCTCAGTAACGTAACAGAGAAAACCCATTCCCAAATGAGATTCTATAACCACAGGTAAAGTTAGGATTTACAACATATATTTTAGGGGACACAATTCAACCCATAACAGTCACATACGTACAGATTCCACCACCTAGAGATTTCATGCAGGTGTTTACCCAGGGAAAGTTGTACCCGTGCAGGAGGGGAGCATGGGCACAAGAAGGTTTGTAACAGTGTTACTGGGAAGAGAAGAGAGGAGATCAGAAAAAACACAGATGTCCATCTACAGGAGAATGGAAGTATAAATTGTTCATACCATAGATCATTTCACAGGGGTGAAAATATGTGACTGCAGCTACCCACAACCACACGGATGAATCTAATAGACATAAGGTTAAGTAAAAGAAACCAGTCTGAGAAGAATGTACAGTGTATGAGGCCATCTACCTAAGGTTTATCTTAGGCTGGGTTCTCTAAAGAAGCAAAACTAGTAAAACCCACTAAAAAAAATAAACTAGTAAAGCATACCGATATATATATAGAGAGAGAGAGAGATATTGAGGAAATGGCTCATGCAGCTGTAGAGGCTGGAGCGTGGGTCAGGCTGGAGGCTTCTCCTGATTCACGTACCTCAGGGGCTGGCGAACCCAAGGGAGGCAAATCAGACAGCAGGGCTCTTACTCACAGGCTGCAAAGACTGAGGAATCCAAAGATTGACAGGCAAGATGGCAGGTAAGCTGCTAGCTCAAGTCCCGAGAACCGGAGGTCAGACAAACAGGAGCCAGCTGTAGGATCCAGAGCGAGCGCCCACGAGCCTTGCCAGAAAGTCCACTTAGATATAGGCCACACCCACAAGGAAACTCCCTTTCAACTGATTGAGTACTCATAGCAGATCACCTTATAGCAAATTTCATTATGGAGGTGGTCACATCATTATACGACTGCCAAACAATATAACTGCCAAACCACTGAGAATCATGGCCCAGCCAAATTGACATACAACCTTAATGATCACAGTCCACCCTTGTCAACTTGATATCCATACACATCTCCTTAAACCATACATAATCTCTGAATAAAGATAATTATAAAATCATATTTGCACTTAACATGATACAGCTAACACATACACAACTGAAAACGCACTAGCCCTGTTTACATCTCGTATTTTATAAGTGAAGGAAACAAAAATATTTGCACACGTACAAGGCAGGAATACTCATAACAGTTAGTCTTCATTTCTGCAACTAGTCATGTGGTCATAAGTGGCATTTAGAACTACCTTTTTCCACTACCCATTCCGTATTCCCTCTGCACGCAGCAAGCACCTCAGCTGGTCGTGGTTCTTTGCCTGGTGGGGTGACCCAAACCTTCATCCCTGAAGTATCTAGGCCATTAGTAGTCATGTCGGCATTGGTTTACTGTAGTTTTCCATTGATTTCAGTCGCATGGTAGTACTAAGAGATGCCCTAAGGGATCTTCTGTGTTCCAAACACACTCTTCTTTACCTCCATTATATAATATCAATCTGATTTCCTCTTAGTAATCAGGATCAGTCACACAAGCCTGTATGGTAACTACCCTCTTTGCCTGTTGATCCAGAGGCATAAGGAGCCCAAAGTGGCCAGGTGGCATTCTTAACTTCCAGTTCAGTGGAATCAGAGATGTGTCTCCAGGTGAAAGCATTCTTCCCTTTGGAACTAAGACCTCTAAACCCACAGAACATAGGGTTGTGGGGACAGGAAGCAAAAATCTTGTGAGTGCGTTACTAGGGATAATGTGAATGGTGCCACTCCTGTTTCCACCCCTTGATTCCTGGACCCATGAATCCTGGCTGTGGAGAAACAGTACTATATATTGGGTGCTGGTTTAGAGCATATACAGCCTCCTGGGGAATATTGCACCAACCCTGTAAGGTAGTACCACCTAGCTGGCACTGTAGTTGTGTCTTTAGAAGGCCATTCCATCATTCTGTCAAGTCAGCTGCTTCAGGATGATAGGGAACATGGTAAGACCAGTGAATTCCATGAGCATGGACCCATTACTCCACTTTGTTTGCTGTGAAGTGAGTCCCTTGATCCAAGATGATGCTGTATGGGATACCATGATGGTGGATAAGGCATTCTGTAAGTCGATGGTTTGTAGTTTTGGCAGAAGCCCTGCATGTAGGGAAGGGAAATCCACATCCAGAGTAAGTGTCTATTCTAGTAGTAAAGAGGGTACTGCTAATCCATGGTGTGAGGTAGCAATACAAATATGCAAAGTATCACCGCCAATAGATCAGGTATTGGTGAAAGGGCAAGGCCCTGGGTGACTGCAATTTTGTCATAGTGAGAAGTATAAGGAAGCTGGTTGGTTGGTCCTGCTTTCACTAGACAAAGTGGTGAAGGAAAGAGATGAGCTCAGGGCTTCAGAGTCAAAGCTCAGGCGCGCATAAACGTCCTCAAAATTTCTAACTGTGCCTTGAAAGAAAGCCTTATTTCTTGTAGCAACAGAGCTGATATTGCTGAAAACCAAACCCAGAGTCTTATTGAAGAATGGCTGAATTACAATGCCAGCTGAATTCCCAATCTCAAATGATGTCTGAAGTTAAAGTAAGGGCATTGATTGAGAAAAAATGGGACCCTGAAACTTGGAATGGGGACCTCCTAGCACCAAGAAAGCAGAACCAGGAGCAGAGCATGTTCTTTGGACCCAGAGTCCCTGTGCTAAAAATCTCCTTGACCAGGGGAAGATTGATGACAAGGACCTCCCCCTAGAGCCAACAGAGAGAGAAAGCCTTCCCCTGGAGCTGGTGCGCTGAATTTGAATTTCTAGCCTCCTAAACCATGAGAGAATAAATTTCTCTTTCTTAAAGTCATCCACTTGTGGTATTTCTGTTATAGCAGCACCAGATAACTAAGACGGGGTTCAAAACTGGATAAACTAAGCAGTATATTAAGAATATATACGCTAAACAGTATAAACTATAAAGGGAATCAAGATAATCACTAACAGAAAATTTAGGATAATGGTTACCTCTGATGGGAAGTAAGGAGAATGTGATGACATTGGGGTGAAAGGGTTCCTGAGATTCTGGTAATGTTCTGCTCTTTAAGCTGGGTGGCAGGTACCCTGGTGATGATTTTATTGCTTGTTTGTTTTTTAAACTGGTCTCAATATGCTTTATATACTCTTTTGGGTGTACCATTCCCAATTTTAAAAAGTAGAAATATAATTGCTACCAAAACGTTTCTGGCCTGTTGATAAGCATTTAATTGATTTAGTCAACAGATGCAGTTCTTTAAGGATTCAATAAAAGGCCCAGTTGTACTAGGGTAATCAATATATCGTGTTTTAGAAGGAATGCTGTATTTAACCAGTCCCCAGGTCATTATCTCCAAAGTATAGCAATCAAGAGAAAATGGAATGAATACATGCTTTTGAACTAAGAAATCCAATGGAATCACTGGTTTTGAATTAAAATTGGTCTCTGTTCTTCCTCTGTATTGATTTTTGCCATATCATTCATACCTCGGAGAGGGTCAGCGAAGAAGAGAAGACCGTCAACGAGATAGATTGACACAGTGGCAGCAGCAATGGGCTGAAGCGTAACAGTGATTGTGAGGATGGCGTAGGACCGGGCAGTGTTTTGTTCCATTGTACGTGGGGTCGCTATGAGTTGGAACAGAATCGACGGCACCTAACAGCAATGTTCATACCTCAACTAAAATATACAGATAAAGACCTTCTCACCTCCCTTGCGGAAAACGTATTTTTGGGTGTTGACATTGAAACGTTATAAGGCTCCTGTGGGTGCTTTATGTGCAGTTACCACCAATGTTAATGTTTAAACTTCCTCAGTTGTTTTGGGGGAAAAAAGGTGCTGCAGATTGTTTTTGTTCACAAATACAATTTTAGGGATTTCCCTTTAAAACAGTTATATGTGTGTTAATATCTAAGGCAAGAGCAATTTTTAAGTAAAGTAACCAAGTTATTTTTATACACACCAAGTACACATATAAAACAGTAAGTTTTATACACGCACGTATACATATTTATATATACTTGTTTGACAGAATATTGAGACATATTTTTAATCTAACATTTTGTTGTAAGCACAACTAATACTCTTGTTTTTCTAAGATATAATTAATGAGTACAAATTTGCAAACCCTAGAGAGAACATTATATAATGTAATCAAATCCAAGTTTCAGAAAGCACAAGTAAGTTTAGGCAAAAGTCCCCGTCACAGGCTCCAAAGCAAAGATGGTGCTTAGAAACACTTTTATACACTATATTCAAATTAAAACAAATAATGCATGTTTAATGTTACATAGCATAGTTAATTTTAAAAGCTCAGCAAGTACTCAAATCTATGTAATTCATATAAACACCAGACATAAGAAGTGTGGCTTTCACAAGATTGCTACATGTTTGTTTTATCTTTTGCTAGAATAAAAATCAAGACTCGTTCAGGCCCCAAAAATGTACGTGAGCATTTCATGTGTCTGGAAAATCACCAGCTTAACCTTTAACCTTGAGTAACTAACTACTTAACATAATATTATCCATCAATTAAAATTGAGAAGACCCTCCTTAAAGCACATGAAAAAAATAACTTGGGTTCGTACCTAAGTTTGCCCAGGTTTTATGTACTTGCCACTCCTGACTCAGCGCTGCACAGTAGATGTTTCTGCAGAGCTGGAGATGTCCAGTATCTGTACCGCCCAGTGGTAGTAGCCACTGACCACATGGAGCTGTTGAGTCTTAAAATGTGGCTGGTGCTGCTGAGCAACTGATTTCTAAATTGTGTTTCATTTTAATTAAATTGAAATGGCCAAATGTGTCCATATTGGATATAGGAAGACTGCAAGATGTGCTAAGAGCTGAAATCAAGCAAAAATTGCTCCACCCCAGGAATATGGCATTAGTTAATACATGTGTTAACATTGGCCCAAAACTCAGGTGACCTTCATTTGTTGTGGTTTTTATTTAAATTTTGTTTCATTTTAACTAATGTAAATGTTGGGTATTTGGAACTTACAGTCCATTTTGGTTTAAAATGTAGTAAAATGTGGTTAGTTCATCATCTAGCTCAAATATTGCAAGTATATATTTTATATAAAATATTATAGTCTATAGGAGTTATAGGGATACCTTTCAAATATGAAATAGTATTGTTGGTTGCTGTCGAATCAGCTCTGACTCATGACAACTTTATGTATATCAGAATGAAGCATTGCCCAGTCCCTGTACCATCTTAATGATCATTGTATGGTTGAGTCCATTGTTGTAGCTGTTCTGTAGTGCCTTCCAACCTACGAGATTCATCTTCCAGTGCTATATCAGGCAACACTCTGTTGTGATCTGTAAGTTTTCATTGGCTAAGTTTTAGAAGCAGATCGCCAGCCATTCCTCCGGCGTCCCCCTGGGTGGGCTTGAACCATCAACTTTTGGTCAGCAGCAACTGCATTAACCGTTTGCACCCCCCAGGGACTCCTGCTGTGATGAAGAGTTGGCATCGTATCACTAGTACAGTGGGGAACCAGTGCAGGCTTCTCGTAAATAGAGTGAATTGATTCAGTTGTGTTTTTGAAGATACCATCCCTGCTGCCCCTGGAGAATGGCTGGGAGGAGGGCAAAGGTAGATGTCAATGACCCTGAATTAGAAGGGCATTGTGGTGACCCAGGTGAGACGTAATTGTGGCTTGAACCATGATGGATGGAGGGATGTGAGACCTGGACAATACGAGTTGTATTTTGGAGGATGATTCACCAGGACTTTTTAATGGATTAAATGGGGGAGGTGATGGAGAAAGAGGAGTCAAAGATAGCGCTAAACTTCTGGCACGAGCAGTTAGGGAAATGAAGGTGCCCTGTATAGAGACAGAGATAAGGAATGAGTATTTAGGGGAGTGGAGTTAAGAAAGTTCCAGGGGTATGTGGCTGAAGGAAAGGGATGCAATGTCCAGGAATGGGGGACTTGTCAGTGCCATCTTAGAGGGACGATGCATTTTCCAGACTCTCAGCCTGGTTTCCTGTGCTTGGAGTCTCAGAATGTTCCCAAGAAGGAAATGTATTTTTCTCAGCCAGTACGGACTCTATGCAGCATGTTCAGGTAATTGGCAAGTCAAAATGAAATGTCTTTCAACTAACTTTTTCTTGTTTATCTTTCAGAATCATCCAGAAGTGTTGAATTTTCTAATACAACTGGAAAGCGAAGAACTGATCATATATCTGGAAAGAAATGAGTGAGTCAAGTTAATTTTTGTTTATTGCATGACAGGAGAAAATTAAGACTCCTAGGTCTGAAAACTGCTGTGTAATTTAAGTTGGCACTTAGAGAAACAGAACTAAGTATGTGGATTCATGACCCAAACATGGATTTGAGATTGGAATTAACTTCAGGAAATTATCCAATGGAAAAACAGAATTTTATCACTCTAAGAAGACTATAAGCAGGTTTTGTTCATAGTTCTGAAGTTCCTCTTTTTTCATAGCCTGATTTTTCAAGGATAGAATTTAAGCATCTCTTGTTCTGTTCAAATAACAGCGTTCCATTATTAGCTGACCTTTGGCAATTTCAGACTTACATAAGAAGAAACAGCTTCAAATGAATGGAAACTCTTTTCTCCCTGAGAAATACCAAGAGTTTATTTTATCTTTCAAAGCAAGTCTCCTCATTGGTATATTTATTTTATCTCTTTATTTAAAAAAATTATCATTTTTTTTCTTTTTGCAAAGTTATAGAAATTTCCAGAAGATGGTATTACATTTTTTTCTGGAGCACAGGGACATTATGACATATATTCTATGTCTTCCCAGGAGAGAACGTGTCTGCCTCAGAGCACAAGTAAAAACAACTCTTGTCCTTGTTATCCTTCACACTTTATGGCTGTCCCTATGGACTCCTCAGATCCGAGGGGCCCCAGAACATTGTTTGATTCGTACCAGAAATGAATCGTGTTGTTCTAATCAGTAGTATGTGTGCAGAGGTATGAATCAATTTCCCATATCCTGCTTGATTTAAAATAGGAGTTTCCCACTTTCAGAAGTCCTGGTTTCTATTCCTTTCCTGTCACTGAAATGCTGATTTTTGCTGAAATATGAGTACAGAGCAAGCCAGACTTTCTGGAATGAGTTCCGCCCAGGGATGTGGAGTCATAAAACCTGACTCAGCGTCTCCATGCAAACCGGTTGATCATTTCCTTAAACCGGTGCTTTGATTTAGGACACGAAGCAAATCCAACTAATTCAGACCATCGGTGGCCAATCCTGATGTTCAGTATATAATAGCACAGCCTACCTCGATTTTAAAAATGACCAAATGTGAAATAGCAATAACGTGGTCCCTGGGATCTGCAGTGTGCCTCTTGGTATTTCTCATAGCCTTACCCATCATGTGGCTCAAAAGCCTTTGTAAACAGCAAATAACTTGTTTTTAGCTTTCGTTGAGACTTGATGATCTTAAACTGGAGAATAGAGGTTCAGACACATGCATTGGAAATCAAGGTTCTGAATGGAAACCTGTATATTGCTTTCGATATGTTTCTCTTAGTAAAGTAAATATCTTGGTATGCTTTTTTTTTCCATGTAAGAATATTGTGTGGCCTTTTGATTTTTGTGTATTGCTGTTTGTATATGATTTTTTAAAATATCTCTGTGGATGCAACTAGGTGTTCCCTGGGGAGATACCAAAGAAAATAAGGTGTCTCGTGGTGATGTTGGGAATTTATAATTGGCAGCTGCATTTAGGAAATTCCTTTATTGGAATTGCTACTCCTGTCACGTTATTGGAGGGACAGTGGCATGAACGAGGCTGGCCCAGAACTTGTTAGCTGGTGTTATGATTGCCTGTAGAGGAATGGAAAGAGACTTAGCAAAAACCTTAAGTAGTTTATTTTCATTATAAAAGAAATGTGTCTAATGCAGAAAACTGAAAACTATAGGAAAAAAAAAATAATAAGAGCCCAAAAAATGTATTCCTGCTACCAAAGACAACCTTGGTTAATATTTTGGCGAATTTTTTTAGAGATTTTTTTTCTTATGCTTAAAGCTTTGCTTCTTATGTCTTCCTGATTTATGTCATAGCCTGTGTACCACTTTATATCCTACTTTCTCATTCAGCTTTCTAATGGATGTACTTTTCTGTATAAAAACGTGTTTCTTAAAGCCCATCTGTAAAGTGGTTTCCTAGCCTCGTTCATGGTTCCCTGTGAACATGGTTTATCTTCCTCACTGCAGGTAGTCTAACACACATTGACTCTAAGGCGGTGGCTGATGTGTATAAAGTATCATTTTAAAAGGTGCCTTCGCTTACTCTCTTTCAGTTCTAGGTCTTTCACAAGATGATCTCAAAATTAGCCGAGTTGAAAACATAAAGCTATCTCTTCTCAGTTTATTTCTCTCTTCCCAACCTTGCTGTCAACCTACATTGTAGAAACTATGTGGAGAGTGTTTAATATATTCCTGTGATACTCAGTAGTTTTAATTATACTACTTGTACTGTTTTTAGAGATTCCATATATACAGGTAACATTTTGATAAGAAGAGCATACCAGTACTATTTTTTTAATAAGGTATTCCTCGAAATACTTTAGTATAACTTTTTTTTTAAATGGACTATTCTTTTTGAGATGGTACCCAAAATCTACAATTTTATAGGGCGAAAATGCTTGTGTGCTGGTAGCTTTTAATGCTGCAGATGTGAAAGGTAGTAATTGCACCGTAGACAGTAGAATTTTTAGTTTGCATAACCTCTGGCCCAGTAATCCACTTCAGAGACTGTATCTCAGTGAAACTGTGATAAGTCAAAGACAGATCAAAAGTGCATTTAGAAGATACGAAGGAAATAAATTATGGCTCAGCTATGAAATAGAAAACTGTGCAGCAGTTAAAATAAGGATGAAAATATTTACTAATGTGAAAGTGTCCATGATAGAGATAATGTAAACAGCGTGTTAGTAAATCATTTCTGTGGTTTTGTTTAGTTCAATGTTAAAATTACACAGGTGTATGTTTATCTCCGAGTAGTAAGATTATAGAGACTTCTGCTTTCTTTATTGTCTTACTGTTTTGCAACCAGAAGATATTCCTTTTAAAGTTAGGGGGAAAAATCTTTTATTTTGAAGGGAAAAACTTGTAAAAAGTTGATAAGCATTGAAAAAAAGAAAGTAGAATTATTTATTATTCACAAAAGATAATACTTTTAGAAAGTACTCCCACTTCCAAAGGGCTAAATATTGAATATTGGGCCTTTAACTATCCAGTTATCATGTTGTCTGGAGGGACCAGTCCCTGGAGAAGGACATCATGCTTGGTAAAGCAGAGGGTCAGTAAAAAAGAGGAAGACTCTCAAGGAGATGGCCTGACGCGATGGCTGCAACAGTGGGCTCAAGGATAACAACAGTGGTGAGGACGCACAGGACCAGGCAGTGTTTCCTTCTGCATGAAGCCGCTGTGAGTCAGAACTGACTCAATGGCACCTAACAACAACAACAACAGCAAGAAATATGTTTTAAGTAAAAACTTGCCTCACGATCATGACCAAAGTAAAAATGACTCCAGTCCCTTAAACCATCTGAGCCATAATCTGACGCTAATGCTGAGAGAGCGTCACTTAATTAACCCTCCTCGGAAACTGTTCTGCGATAAACCAGCTCTTCACGGAGCAGGGCTGAGGTAGTTGTGTCAGGGCATCTGTTTCACTTGCTTTCTGGCACCCCCAATTTGTACAGAGATCATATGCTGTTCACTTAAAGCCCGTGTTTATATAGCCGTAATTGAATGTTTAAAGAAACTCAAAGCTTCCCCTGAGAAGCATTTTTCACAGTGTTGCTGTCTTCCTGTGAGGCTGCAGGGAGCCCCTTTATAACTTCCATAACTCTGCCTGATCCCCGTGGACTCACGGGCCATTTCTCAAACAGGTGCTCTGCGCAACTGCACCCTTGATCAAAATGCTTTATTGCACAGGTTGGCCAGTTCAAACACCCACTTTTCCCATCTGGGATAATTAAAAGTAATGGTGGTAGATCACACTTCTGATATCTCAAACCCACCAGGCATCTGTTTTCAACCCCTGTCCCCATCTCTGATTGAAGGTGGCTGTCGTGGGAAGCCCATGGCCACTGAATTTATATCCAGAATGTCTTTGAGCTAGACGGACTTTGGTGTTGGCTTTTATTCTATCCCGAATAACTCCGGGCATCTCTTAGGGGACAACCTTATTATTCACTGTAGAATAATAGAAGAAAGGACTTTTGTAAATTGCCAAATGTGGGCATAAACGTGGGCAGACATTTATATGACAACGTCTTTCAGAATAACCTGGTGCAGGATGGGGAAATGAAGACAGCGTGGGGTGATCATTGGTTGGGTTAGTAGTTGACTGAATAACTACCCAGAGGGTATTCATCCATTGTTCACTCTTGACCTGAACTGCGTTGGGCAGCTGGACCAAGCTTGCTGCTGGTGACCTTGGGGTTGTGTATACACCATGTCCTGGCCCACAATTTTGTCACTTGTTTCTGCGAAGACATAAAAGATGTGTTGATCACATTTCCTGGCAACACAAAGCTGGCAAAGGATAACTGTGATCTGGACAGCAGAGTCTGGATTATAGAGATTTCAGCAGTTTGGATCAATGAGCCAAAACTAACAAGATGAGATTTAATGGGGATAAATGTAAAGTCCTATGCTTAGGTTAACAAAAACACAAACTTTGCAAGTTCAGAAGGACGCTTCCCTGTAGTTCCTGTGAATGAGACCTGAGGTTTTCATTGGTTGCAAACTTGACGTGAGCCCCCGAGGCAATGCGGCTGTCAACAAGGTAACCGCCACCTGAGTGCGCCTGAGTGTCCTTTGAGAAGTGGGCAGGAAAACAGAGATCTGGATCAGACATGGTCCTGAAAGTTGTGGAGAAGGGTGGGCATTTGGGCCTAACAGAATCCAGTCTGAAGGTAACCTGCAGATGGTTATGATTTGGGCCTAGGTGTGGCATTTCTTGGAAGTCCATGGATGTTTGCAGCTGACCTAAGTGTAGGCAGTCCTTGGCGGCAGTGAGCTGGAGATCACGAGCGTGTGGGCCAGCGAATGTGGCAGGGCATTGGCCGTGGTCCTGAGGATATGGACAGCATCACAGCCCAAGGCGTGCCAGTGCTCCATGTCATTTCTAGGCTGGGGACCGGATGGCCCAATGGTGGGTGAACAGGTGGGCCTCTGGCCTCCAGGCTCAGCCCCAGGCTCCATCCACATCCATCCTGGAGCCTGTCTCCAGGCAGCAGATGAGCACCCACCCAGAAGCTCATACATAGGCTCTTACCCTCCTTGAAGTCCAGGGCATTGTTTCTGGACCACTAGGCATGGGAACCACCTAGGGCCTATTTTGGCCCAATCTCTCTCTATGAATCAGAATCGCTAGCCATCGGGCCTTGGGATCTGTATTTTTAACATATTCCCCAAGAAGTTACATTCACAGTTGGAGAACTACTAGTCACTTGTGCAAATTTAGGTTTAAAAATTAATTTAAATAAAATAAAAACATTAGTTCCTTGGTCACACTGGCCACATTTCAAGTGCTTGATAGCCCCATGTGGCTACATGAATGTGTCCATCTTCACTTTGCTGTTCTGTCAGGCAGTGGTGGGACTGGCCAGGAAGCGCCAGCCCGGGACGTTCTTCTTGCCTGGGACTCCTGTCTTAGCGGTTGTATTGTCCAGGGGAACATTCCCTCCTGCACCTCATCAGCTCACCTAACACCTACAGCATTATAAGCCCTGTGCCCTGCCTTAGGTAATCAGGTGGTATCAGATCACCTTGGTACTTCAATGTGGGATTGAAAGCACAGCAGAAAATTCCTCAAGAGATTTCTAGACTCACAGAATGAACACAAGCTACTGGACTTCAGAGATCTTCTAACTGGACCAAACTCCTTAGATTTAAGTAAAAATTCCTCTTCCTTAACATTAAGATCTTTCTAATTGGACTTAATTTTGCTTCCTGAATAAGAGCTAAATTCTCTTGAGCTTCTCCCTCATTCGAGTCTTTGAAGTGGTACAGACATTGGGAAAGGTCAGAATGCCATTTTTAGATCTTTTTGTTCCCTAACCCGACTTAACTTTCAAGTGCCCAAACTGGTTAAGATCAACCTTTTCGAAACAGTGCCCCTGGGTTCCAATCTGAGAGTGTGGCATCCTTGAGTGGACATCCTTAAAGTTAAAAGGATTTGAGAAGGGCATTTGATATGGAAGTGGATTTTCAACTTTAATTAGATCGCGTGCTGTCTTCCACTTAATGGGTTTAGCGGGTTTGTAATTTTCTGATGAAAATTCTATGGCCTCAATGTCCCTCTCAGAGTGCTGCAACCCAGGTAGGCAGTACTGGTCGTCCTGACCCTTCCCAGGTAGTGTCTGGGGCAAAAGCTGATGCTGCCTTTGTGGTTGGCATTACAGTGTTTCCTTCCGTGTGGTGTGGCCAGGAGTGCTTACTCAAGGTAACCAGGTATGGGCTGGTGTATTTAGTGTTTTTCTTAGTTATCTAGTGCTGCTATAACAGAAATGCCACAAGTGAATGACTTTAACAAACAGAAGTCCGAATTCATGGCACCAGCTCCAGGAGTAGGCTTTCTCTTTCTGTCAGCTCTGGGGAAGCTCCTTGACACCAATCTTTTCCTGATCTAGGAGCTTCTCAGCACAGGAATCGCAGATTCAAAGGATATACTCTGCTCCTGGCTCTTCTTGCTTGGTGATAATGAGATCCCTCTCCTCTCTGCTCCTTTCTCTCTTTTGTATCTCCAAAGAGATTGACTCAAAATACAATCTAATCCCGTAGATTGTGTCCTGCCTCATTAACATAACTGCCTCTAATCCGGCCTCATTAAGATCATAGAGGTTAGAATTTACAACACATAAAAAAATTACATCAAATCACAAAATGGTGGACATCCACACAATACTGGAAATCATGGCCTAGCCAAATTGACACACGTTTAGTGGGGGGACACAATTTAATCCATAGCAATATCCTCCTCTTGACATTTTCTGATTGTCTTGTCCTCAACAGAAAGGTCACAAAGCTTCCTTTTGTGTGACAGTGAAGACTCTTCACTGGCCCTTCAAGATAATAACACCAAATCTCCAGAGACCTTGAAACTTTCAAATCATTTTACTGATTTCACAAACACAGATTTTGATAGATTCTCATAGGAAGCAGACTGCCACTTTTCTCCCATGGAGCAGCTGGTGGGTTCAAACTACAAACCTTTTAGTTAGCAGGCGAGTGCTTTAACCACTGTGTCACCAGGGCTCCTTCCCATATATTGCGACACCACACCACAGGATGCCAAGATCTTAGGTTCTGGTTTTTTAAAGAAATGTTTACATCAAATTCATTATCTTAAATGGAATTGGAATTCCTGTCTGTGATCACGTTTAACACGGGCTTGGAAAAAACTTTTCGTTTGGTAGTTACAGCCGTGTTTTCTGGATTCCTCTTTATTCCTTTTTTTATTTATTGAATTATTTCAAGGCATATCAATTTTTTTTGAAATTTTGAAGATAAATGAAGAACCATAACATATTTGCCAATAGGTCATTAGTTATGTGCCAGCAGTATATCGTATGCCTTTATTTCTCGTCATAAGTCAACTCCTTGTTAAAAAGCAGGGACCTTCAATTGGCGTAATAAAATCTATTAAGAAAACATTCTGCATCCCACTTTGAAGAGTGGCGTCTGGGGTCTTAAACGCTAGCAAGCAGCCACCTAAGATGCATCAATTGGTCTTAACCCACCTGGATCAAAGGAGAATGAAGAACACCAAGGACACAAGGTAATTACGAGGCCAAGAGGCAGAAGGGGCCACATGAACCAGAGACTACATCATCCTGAGACCAGAAGAACTAGATGGTGCCTGGCTACAACCAATGACTGCCCCGACACAGAACCCCTGAGGGAGCAGGAGAACAGTGGGATGCAGACCCCAAATTCTCATAAAAAGACCAGACTTAATGGTCTGACTGAGACTAGAAGGACCACGATGGTCATGGCCCCAGACCTTCTGTTGGCCCAGGACAGGAACCATTCCTGAAGCCAACTCTTCAGACATAGATTGGACTGGACCATGGGTTGGAGAGGAATGCTGGTAAGGAGTGAGCTTCTTGGATCAGGTGGACACTTGAGACTATGTTGGCATCTCCTGCCTGGAGGGTAGATGAGAGGTTAGAGGGGGGTTAGAAGCTGGTGAAAAGGACACGAAAAGAATGAGTGGAGGGAGGGAGCACGCTGTCTCATTAGGGGGAGAGTAATTGGGAGTATGTAGGAAGGTGTATGTGAGTTTTTGTGTGAGAGACTGACTTGATTTGTAAACTTTCACTTAAAGCACAATAAAAATTATTAAAAAAAAAAAAGCCGGGACCCTGATGCAGGTTGTATTATTAGGGAGAGGCCCCCTCCTTGCTTCCCTTCACTGACACACCATATAGCATGGAAGATGACCAGCAGGTTTTCTCTGAATCTTTTCTTACTCTAGAAAATTATTTGATCTTTGTGCTTGGTTTAGGCCACAGTTCCCAGGCTTAGGAATGAAGGTGTAGCTTTATGATATAATCCACAAAAGCAAATCTGACTTTTCCTGGAGTTCTGAATGACGTTCTGGTTCTGCAGCCCCCACCCCACTCTTTCTAGGGCC
This sequence comes from Loxodonta africana, assembly GCF_030014295.1. NCBI lineage: Eukaryota > Metazoa > Chordata > Mammalia > Proboscidea > Elephantidae > Loxodonta > Loxodonta africana. The sequence goes on from NC_087357.1 coordinate 9,593,971, forward strand.
GCTTCCGTACCCCTAATGTAAGAGGAGATGATTGATACAGGGTTGGGAAGGGGCGTCAGAGGGCTTCTCGGGTAAGGGTGCTTCAGCCTCTCCATTCTGGGCTGGCTGTGCCTTCCCCCCACCATCGCAATAAGGGCCACGTGGTATCAGATGTGAGAGGTCTGAGCACTGCATCCCACTGCTCTCCCTTCTCCCTGCTTTTCTCCTTACTGGGCCACTTCTCTCCTTCGGGGCAGTAATCATATCCTTGGGTCTGGTCTGCCTCCCTCCTGCTCCCATCTCTCCAGGACTCTCGCCGTCCTGGATTCTGGGCCTGTGACCCAGCTTTCCTCGCCCCCAGTCTCTCTGCTCCTAATTCACTGTCCTGGGTCACGGGCCCACCTATCCTGTTCTCAGCTCTAGGTGACAGCAACAACCAGAGTGCTCCCCAGCTATCTGTGTGCTGTGGCCGAGCAGGCCTGTCTAACACATCTGGGCATCATTAGGTGAGCAGACACAACCATTAGCGCCCACGTCCCTGGCACACGTGTTCAACAACCACCAACCCACGGTGGTCAGATGCCCCACCCGCAGCCATCACATCCTCTCATCCACAGATACTGAAGTGTGTGTCTCTCAAACTGGGTGATTTTTATCGCACAAAATCCACTGTCATCCCTCAGAAGCAGACAGCCAGCCAGTGTTCACATTTCCCAGACTCTCTGTTTTTCTTGTTCTGGCAGTCACAGTCGTGTTGTTTGAATGACAATATAAACAGCCCTCGTGTTGGTTTTGGTTCCTGTGTCTCTGAAATCTCTTTTAACGTACAGGCTCCCCCTCCCTCTCTTTAATTTTTGCAGTTTGTTGGTTGATGAAAACAGTTCGTTTACCCGGTAGAAATTTTCACATTCTAGGTTTTGCTGATTTCATCCCGTGGCATTGTCTAACCAGTTCCTCTGGCTCCTGCGTTTTCTGCTGGCTTGAGTGGATTTGGGTCAACACCACTACGTTATGGGTGGTGCCACGTACTTCCTACCGAGTTACGTAGGAGTTCTGTGAGCTACGATATGACTGTGTTGTTTTTGTGACGTTGGATTGATTGTGGGTTCGGGGGTTACCAGGCCGATGCTTCCATTGTAGAGCTCTGCTGATCGGCAGCATGCCAGTCGGGGTGTGGGGCTGTGATACCTTCAGGAGTTGCAAAGTGGTGATGTCCTGTTGTTGCTCTTCATTTGTTAGCTGGGCTACTTCTATAGAGGAGAATCGTCCCTCGTCAACTGTTGGTTACCCTGAGGTACAAGGAAAGAGGCAGGGTGAATTCTTTAGGAGCCAGACCACCTCTAATCGTGGCTCTGCCTTTGCCAGTCAGTAGCCCCTGTACCCGAATGCAGCACCTCATGCGTGGTGTCTCACTGTGTGGTCACCTGTGGAGCGCCCACGTGGGTGTGGAGCTTCTGTGGGAGTATGGACCTGCCGGTGCCCGCCCCCAGTCGCTATCGGAGTGCTGAGTAAAAGCCTGACGCTGAAATGGCTCTATTTTGTCGTTACCCGCGATCGAGTCGTTCCCCGACTCATGGCTGCCTCACGCACAGCGGAGCAAAACTCTGCCTGGTCCTCTGCCATCCCCAGGGTCAGTCCTTATGATCCACAGGGTTTTCGTTGGCTGATTTTTGGAAGTAGATCACTAGGTCTCTCTTCTAGTTCATCTTAGTCTGGAAGCTCCGCTGACCCGTTCAGCATCACAGCAACACACAAGTCTCCATGGCTACACATGAGGTACATGACTAGGAATCAAACTCAAGACTCCCACGTGGAAGGTGAGAATTCTACCACTGAACCACCAGGGCCTCGTGAAACTTCTATAGAAACCCTGATTTTCCCATCCTTTTAGAGGCAAAACCATCCCCACGACCTGCTCAGGGTTCCAGTGGGAAAACAGGAAGTGGCAGGAACTGGTTGCTGGTATGAGACCAGGGGTCTGAGTTTGAGCACAGGTGTTACCTGTCCCTGTGAGGACTGTTTTCATTGCCAACGACAGTGGCAAATTAAAGTCACTGTTTTGTTGACAAGCAAGTATAGTCGTACTGAAAGAAAATGGTGTTAAGTTCCTCACAGAACAATGTTCTGAGAAGATGCAGAGGCTAGCCACACAGGTACGTACAGATGGGAAAATAGAATGAGGGCATTTTTCTGAAAAATGTTCTGAAATATGTACTTCTTACTTCTCATTATGCTGGTGGATTTCACTGTGGGATGAGGGAGCTTTAGTGTAAGTGGAGAACAAGCGTTCCTTTATTTTTTATGATTTTCTTCCTTATGAAAAACATGTGGGCAGATAGAAGATGATACAGGGCCAGCCCCCACGGCAGGAGGGTCATTCCGGGAGACTATTTATTTACACGTACAGTTATTTCCACGGCCCTGCAAAGGTCACCTCTTCAGTGTCAGCTTGCCTAGAGGATTTTGTTGGTCAGTTTCTTGGTTTTCTTTGAAACTCTGACAAGCTTTGCTGGCAATTCTCTCCATTTTCTGTTAGCGGCCAAACAGCCCCCCCCCCCTTTTTTTTTTTTGACAAATTTCAAAGCCGTAGGAGTTTCCTTGGGAGTTGTGGGATATGGTTTTTATGTGAAGTATTTACAATATAGAAGATTCTTATAAATATTTTCAGTAAAGTTGTGATGTCTTGATACATTCGAGACAAAAATGTATAGAATGTTAGGTTGGTTAAATCAAAAAATATAAAATGACATTAAGAACTTAGTAAAAGTAAGTACTATCCCTATAATTTAATAAATATGTTTGAGATGCATTCAAATTTTGGATCGGATTTATTATTTTACCAAATAGAGTGATGATATGGTCTTGATTCCATCAGTCCTTATTTTATATAAACACTTCTTTCTCCACAAGTCTTATATTTCAAATTGGACGTGTAAGAAAAGTCTCTGAATAAGCATTACAGAGATATCTTTTTCTTAGAAAATTGTGTATTTGAGATGGCTGCTTTTCTGAAAGTGACTTTGCGTGGAGGAGCCTAAATGTAATCATGGAGGCAGCTGACAACACATTTGTATTAGGTAATTAATTCATTTGTTTATGCCCTGTGTTGTCCTAGAAAGGACTCAGGGTTGCTAAAAGGACACATAAATTAACTGACTTCATCTGGGCGTGCAGAAATCACACACACACCCTGGAAACAAACCAATGCTTCACTCTGTTCTCACAGCAGCGGCAGTTCTCGTCCGTATTAATAGAAATTACGAAGAGACCATTTAGGGAGGCGTGTTGTATGTCCGCCGTTGCTTTTCTTTTTATGTTCAAGGAGCAAAGTAGTTTTGGTGTGGTGTAAGGGGAGAAGCATTGAGCCAAGCAGAAGGAAACGTGAAATCTCTGTACTTTGTAAGCTTTGTGACTTCAGGCAAGTTAATTAACCTTTCTGGTCTTGAGTTCTTGCATCTGTAAACTGCAGATGATAACACCACATCAACTTGAAGACAGGAGACTAGATCAGATGGTTTTAAGGGGGCAAATTTCAACTCTAAGATCTGTGGCCTCAGTAATTTTCCAGAATAGAATATATGTTTACTTCACTTGGAGGAATTCTTGAATGGATCACGCTGGCAGAAATTGTATTTATGGTACTGGATGGAGAATCCTGTAGAACAAATTGAACTTAAACGTAGAGACCAATTGAAACATCCCCAGGGGAGCCAGGTTTCTTACTGAGTTGTGCTGCTTTAGTAGGTTAGGAAACCCTCAGTCAGTAGCTCCTTCCACATGGAGCTGAGTACTCTTCTATGGAGGTTAAGAATTCCAGGACACAGTTTCTGCACCCAGAGCTTTCAGTTTTGTTGGGAAATTTAAACATACGAGATTACACATCTGAGAAGCTAATGGCCACACGATGTGAAGTACACATGGGAGACCAGATCTTGGGATGGAGTCAAGGGTGGGAATTGCCATGGAGGAGACACCTGTTGGCCTTTAGTGTGAATGGCATTTTAGAGAAGTCGGAGGGCCTTCATGATGCACTGATATACAGTCGCAACCGTGATCTCTTTAAAGGATCTTAAAGTAATTTTAAAAACAAATACAGTTGTCCCTTGGTATCTGCAGGGCGTTGGTTCCAGGACCCCTGAGGATACAAAATCCATGGATGCTCAAGTCCCTTATGTAAAATGGTGTAGCATTTGCATATAACCTACACACATCCTCCCATATACTTTAAATCATCTGTGGATTACTTATAATACCTAATATGATGTAAATGCTACATAAATATTTGTTACAGCATATTGTTTAAGGAATAACGATAAGACGGGAGGCATACAACACTCAAACACCAAGTGCTGGAGAGAGACCGAGGAGCTATGAGGTGGTGGGAGGCTACAGCAGGGGATGCTGCACTTCACTTCATTCGTACGCATTCAGCTAGTGCTCGGGCACGCAGCAGATTCGAGTTTTGCTTTTTGGAACTTTTTTTTTTTCTTCCAAATACTTTTGATCGCTGGTTGGTTGAATCTGTGGATGCAGAACATGTAGATACAGAGGGATGACTATATGGTAGAAGAAGGGTACTTGGAGTACCTGCAGGACTCTTGTTAGTTGCCGTGAAGTGAGCTTCTACTCATAAGAGACCCCACGAACAAAACACTGCCCTATCCACCACCATCTTCATGATCACCGGTAGACTCGAGTCCAGTGTTGTGGCCACTGTGCATTTTTAGTGTCTTCCAACCCAGGGGGGCTCATTTTCCAGCACCACATCAGACAGTATTCTGTTGTGATCCATAGGGCTTTCACTGGCTAATGTTTGGAAGTCGATTGCCAGGCCTTTCTTCCTAGTTTGTCTTAGTCTGGAAGCTCCACTGAAACTGTCCACTGTGGGTGACCCTGCTGGTATTTGTCATCTGGACAATTAACTGACTCTAAGGAAAGGGTAGAATTGTAACTTTCAACCTCCGCATGTTCAGAATAAGAGCTTTGCTTGCTTTTACAGATTTTTTTTGCTTCCTGCCTTTATTTTTCCCCTTTTCCCTGGTAGTCCAGTTTTTCCAAATGAGAACCAGATGAACAGTGGCCCATTTGTCCCTTTCCCTGGATGAAGTTTTCTTGGTTCCTATATAGGATTCTTAAGTGTCTGGGGCTGTCCCAGCAGCTCTCTCACTGGACTCTACCATAACTACTGACCATTTTTTATTTATGAGACACCCAGGAAAGAACAGGGAGCAGCTTTTCAAATGCACATTTGCATCCACATTTACCTGCGAGCACAGATAATCCAGCAGGTATCATGGGGTGCTATCTCCCCATAATTTGTCCTGTTCTCCCAGGACATAGCTAGAGAACAAAGTGGGAACGACCCGGCCTTGGTCCTTGGGTGGTTGGCTGATATTTATGGCAGAGCTCCTGGTGCAGAGGAAACCCAGGTGTCACCAAGGGTGGTGGCTGGCCTTGAAGGCAGGGACATCACTCTGGGGGTGGTCTTGGGAGGCGGGGGCGTCCTCCCAGCTTTGCTCAGCCAGAAATTATTCCTGACAGAATTCACAGGGTCTGGGTCACAATGACCAAACTCACCCGTGACGGCTGCCTAAACCAGCATCTCTTCTCTGAAGCACTGGGCTGCCAAGTCCACGGACTTGGTCAGAATCAGAACAAAGGACAAGGGTGGCCTGTCCGGGGAGGCGGGGGGACAGTCAGGGTGGCTAGACTATGGGCCCTGCAGTGGGTTTGTCTGGCTCAGAGGTTCCACATCACTTATTCTCTGTGGGACTCTGGTCAAACAACGTCTTCAAGTTCAGTTTCCTCATTTATAAAATGGGGATGGATTAAATTATGAGATTCTAGTAGTGCATCTATGAGTCGGAATCGACTCGATGGCACTGGGTTGGTTGGGTTCAGTAGTGCATTTTGCCCAGCATCTACCCTATAATAATGTTTAATTAAGCTTTATTTAGTTCAGGGCAGCATGAGCTCAGTGATCCCCACTTGCCCCCACGAAAAGCCTCCTCTAGGGAGAACCTTTGTGGCCTGTACATTCGGTGTCTTTCTCCCTAGAGCTGCATTGGGTAAACCCTGCTCCCCACATCCAGATTTCATTCAGAGCCACCCCTTTCTATTCACGGTGCTTCCTCTGGCCTGGGGATCGGTACCCAGCAGACTCCCGCCTTGTACTTTCCGCCACACCTCAGAAGGTCTCCAGCCCCACTTCTAGCTTTAGACCTGGGAGGCAGCTCATTGTTTAAGGTGTCTGGGGGAGAGATGGGGGGAGGAGGATGCAGATGGTTAACCTGGTGGTTTGCTAACAGAAGTGTTGGAAGTTCAAGTCCACCCAGAGGTGCCTCAGAATAAAGGCTTGGCAATCTCCTTCTAAAAGGTCACAGTCCTTGAAAACCCGGCGGAACACAGTTCTGCTCTGACACACGTGGGTCGCCATGCACCGAAGCTGACTTAACCGCAACTGGCTACTGGTCAGTGGACAACAGAACTCATACCTGTTGTATTGATTTTACTAGTTTAACTTGGAGAGCAGATACTCAGTTCCTTTATTTCTAAGTTGTTAGAGGGGCCTTTCACTGTAGCTCCATCCATTTACTCACTGCCACCCATGGGCTGGAAACCCTGGTGACGTAGTGGTTAAGTGCTACAGCTGCTAACCAAATGGTCGGCAGTTCGAATCCGCCAGGTGCTCCTTGGAAAGTCTATGGGGCAGTTCTACTCTGTCCTGTAGGGTCTCTATGAGTCGGAATTGACTTGACGGTACTGGGTTTGATTTGATTTTGGTTACCCATGGGCCAACTTTGTCCCGCTCGGATTTTCTTTTCTTTCTTCCTTTTAAATATCACTGTTAGGTGTTTGGCCCACCAAACCATACAGCGAGGGCTCTGAGGCCTTTCCTAGAAGTAGAGATGGCCGGGGAGTGGCTTGTGCTGGTTTAATTCTCAGACAGTGACTCTGCCATCAGGGACTGGGCAGGGCCCTTAACTCCCTAAGCCCTGTGCAGACAGTGAGGAATGATAGCTCAGGGACGGTAGACACCAGGATGTCAAGCTCAGGTCTGAGTATGAACTACGAGAACTGCATTTTCCCACGGTAAAATATTTGGCTATCTCAGACGAGATCACAGGCCTGAGAACTTTTAAGTGAACAACAACAGAAAAAAAAAGAATGGCTTTTCTTTAGTTGTTTCTATTAAGAAGATCATGTGATGCCTCTTTTCAGTAAGTCAACTTTACAAACATCTTGGAAAGAGGGTTTTTTGAACCAGAAGGGCTACAGCTCATTTTCTACCTTCTTATTCCACTTTACGGAGTTTGATTTGTCCTCTGAGATCTTCCCAAAGCTTTTCTTTAAGAAGAATTTTTCTTCTGTGTCATATTTGCTTCGATGTCCAAGGGCGTTATTTATTTTACTAGATAAATTGGGAAGCACTGGTCTGGGAATCAGATAATCCCGGATGAGACCCTGGCTCTTCTGTGGATGAATTTAGGGAACTGACCTTTCTAAGTCTCAGTCTGATGTTTGTAAAATGGGCTTCACCAAGATTATAATGTTGTTTTAAGACTTACAGGCAATAACGCATGGAGGGTATAATAAGAATAACAATGCAATAATTTAAGTCTGAGGCATAGTAAGTGTCCCATAAATGGTAGCCGTAGCTGCTATTATTAACGCAACCAGTATTTTTGATCTCTTGCTATGCAGTAAGCATTGCAGGCAACACAAGACATGGGGGGAGTGAAGAAGAAACAGTCCTTGCCCCAAGAGCGTTTGCAGGCTGGTAGGGGCGCAAGATGTGAAACAGATAAGCCTACAAATAATTAATTACACTGTTGGAAGTACTTTTTATGAGAGCGTGAAACAAGAGGTGTCTTGGTCTGCTGAGTCAGGGAAGGTCTTCATGCTGGAATCCCAGTTCCGCATCTGAATCACCCAAGAGAGAGAGGTTCAAGCCCAACAAACAGCACCGTTCACAGCCCAGCTAGGGCAGGAGCTTGTAGTGTTGTTGAAGGGCTGACAGAGCACCAGGTGATCAAGGCTGGAAGAGTGACCTAGGAGGAAGAGTGACTTGAAGAGTGTGGTCTGACAATGACCAGACCCCACCGAGTCTTTTGGCAGGTTTTGGATTCTACTCTGCAGGCCTCGGAAGCCATTGGTGGGCAGTGAGTAAGGGTAGTGACAGGATGAAATTTAGGTTTTAAAAATAACATGCTGGCTGCTGTGTGGAGGATGAAATGGAGGGTGTCCAGAGGGGATGTCAGGGGCCCATGATGTGACTGTGGCTGTGGTGCAGCTGATAGATGGCGGTGGCTTGGCTGAGCATGGTGAAAGTGGAGATGGAGTGAAGTGGATGGATGTAAGAAAGAACGAGGGGAAAAAGGCTGTATCCCTAACCATTTGGATGCAGGGGAAGGTGATATAGGTCTTTAGGAATGTGAGATGCTCAGAAACGCTAATGACGAAGACAGATTTCAGAGCTGTATGAGAAGAGTTCAAATAAAAGTGTGTCGTGAGGATGGGGAGAAGCAATAGTGATAAAATAATTTATGTAAGACATTATTTTAAAGAGATATGCAACTAAATTTACAAATTAAGTAGGACAACTGACTGTTCACTGTTTCCACCGTGTGTGTGTGTGTGTGTGTGTGTGTGCGTGTGTGTGAATATGGGAGTCCCTGGGTGGTGCAAATGGTTAGGGCACTTTAGCGACTTGGCTGCTAACCAAAAGATTGGAGCTTGAAGACCACCCAGAGATGCCTCAGAAGAAAGACCTGCTGATCTCCTTCTCAGGTATCAGCCAATGAAAACCCTATGGAGCATAGTTTTACTGTGACACACATGGAGCTCCATGTGTCGGAGTCAACTCGATGGCAATTGGTTATATCTGTACAAGCAGAATATAAATATGTTGTTGTTCTTAGGTGCCATTGAGTCGGTTCTGACTCATAGGACGAAACACAGCCCAGTCCTGAGCCATCCTCACAGTCGTTGCTATACTTGACCCCATTGCTGCAGCCACTGTGTCAGTCCATCTCGTTGGGGGTCTTCCTCCTTCTCACTGACCCTCTCTACTTTACCAAGCTTGATATCCATCTCCAGGGCCTGGTCCCTCCTGATAGCACGTACAAAGTATGTCAGATGAAATCTCACCATCCTCACTTCTAAGGTGCATTCTAGCTGTACTTCTTCCAAGACGGATTTATTAGGTTCTTTTTTTTTTTTTTTTTTTTGTGGCAGTACAAGGTATGTTGGATATTCTTTGCCAACACTGCAATTCAAATGTATCAACTCTTCTTCCATCTTCTTTATTCGTTGTCCAGCTTTCCCATGTATATGAGGTGATTGAAAATACCATGGCTTGATTTCTTTGCCTTTCAAGACTTTAAAGAGGTCTTTTGCAGCAGATTTGCCCAATGCGGTGCATCTTTTGACTTCTTGACTGGTGCTTCCGTGGGTGTTGATTGTGGATCTAAGTAAAATGAAATACTTGACAGCTTCAATCTTTCTCTGTTTATAACAATGTGCCTTATTGGTCCAGTTGTGAGGATTTTTGTTCTCTTTATGTTGAGGTGTAATCCATACTGAAGGCCACGGTCTTTGATCTTCAATAAGTGCTTCAAGTCCTATTCACTTTCAGTAAGGAAGGTTGTACAGCTGCATATCACAGGTTGTTAATGAGTCATACCCCAATCCTGAAGCCCCATTCTTCTTCATATAGTCCGCTTCCTGGATTATTTGCTCAGCGTACAGATTGATAAGTATGGTGAAAGGATGGAACCCTGATGCACACCTTTCCTGACTTTAAACCATGCAGCATCCCTGTGTTCTGTTCGAATGACTGCCTCTTGGTCTATGTATAGGTTCCTCATGAGCACAAATAAGCATTCTGGAATTCCCATTCTTCACAATGGCTGAATATAATCTATAAATTTAGATTTGTAGATATATTTTAGCCCAAAACCCTTTTGGCATCTTCTCATTGTGGAACTTGAGAGACCATCTTGTGTTTGGGATTCCCTTATGTTGTGCAACTATGGCAGGTGCCTATCTCAGTAGCCATCTTCAGACATTGTACCCAAATGGGCATATCCCTTTGTCCACAAATCCATGACCTACCATTAAAAAAGCACCTGCTTGAAAACACCTTGAGTATTTGCTCAGCTGAGTCTTTCCTGAGTCCTTGGAAGGACTGACTTTTTTTTGCTCTAACCCATGCATCTACTTTTATCTTTATCTTGTTCTTAGTTCTATAAAACAAGGGTGGCTATATTTCTTTGCCCATCTACACAGTTGATAGATGAAAGTTATTTCATGAAGCGGTTGTAGTATTTTATATGCTGTCATCTCACATGATTGCTGTGATAGGTCATATTTTCCCATATTTCTTTTATTGTTGTAGATAGAGTTTTATTTAAAGGATCAATATAAAAAAATTTTAAATGCAGCGTAGAACTACTTACCAATTCTGTGCATCAGAGAAAGTTGGTGGCAAGTCATAGAGTCCCCTGTGCATGGAGAAACTCTTCTTTGTCCCCAGTTTCATATGAGTGACTCTCAGTACAAATGGAACGTTCTGATCCTGAATGGAGGATGACGCGGATGCTCCAAGGTTACTTAGTGAAGCATTTTTGGGAGAAGACAGAGCAGGCAAAGCTGACATCCTGGCTTCGGACGTCACCGTCTTACATAAGTCGTTCCTCCTCCTGTCTTAGAGGTAACTGCTGTGTGCAGCTGCGTTTTGCACAGCAGGTTTAGGGTTAGGTGGTTGCTGTCCAGCGGAAGAGAATCCAGCCTGGTGGCACATTCAGGAGGTATAAATGTTTAGGGGAGAAGGACCTGGGAGCAGAAACGGAAGCCTCAGAAGGGAAGGAACCAAACTGTGAAGATGAATAGTGCTGCCCAGGAGGGGCCTGGAGAAGGGCAGGGGAGGAACCTAATGAGCCTTGGAGAAGAGCAGCCGAGTGGTCTCACCTGAGCAGAGCCCAAGGTTCAGGTGAGCCTGGCTGTGAGTTAGTGCCCCTGCAACTCTGGTCCTCAGCATCCTGCTTGTCTTAGGTTGGGTTCTCTGGAGAAGCAAAATGAGTGAAGTGTATATGTACATATATATGTGCGTATGCATATATGTGTACATATGTGCGCATACATATACGTGTGTGTACATGTATATGCATGTATATATCTGTATGTATATATGTATGTGTATATATATATTTGGAGCATCTCAAGGAAATGGCTCACGTGGTTGTAGAAGCTGGCAAATCCCAAGTCTGTGGATCAGATGTCAGCCTGGAAGCTTCTCCTGACTCACGTAGCTGCAGTAGCTGACAAACCCAAGATTGGCAGCTCATACAGCAGACAGCTGGCTCAAAGGCTGTGGAGGCTGATAAATCCCAAGATTGGCAGGTAAGATGGCAGGCCACTGGCTCAAGTCCCAAGACCTGGATGTCAGATGATGACAAGCTGGATGCAGGATCCAGAGCAAGCAAGTGAGCTTTGCCAGAACATCCGTGTATGTATTGAATTAAGGCCACACTCCTGAGGAAACTCCCCTTACAACTGATTGGCTGTTCACATCAGATCACATCATGGAGGATGAGTACATCATTACATAACTGCCAAGCCACTGAGAATCATGGCCCAGCCAAGTCAAAACACAAGCTTAACCATCACACTGCTATACCATGTAATTGGAGCTGGGCTATGAGTTAGCTCCCCTGCAGTCTGGCTCTCAGCATCCTGCTGTGCCATATAAAATTGCTCTCAACTCCAGGGGCAAGACTGACATTGGTGGACCTGTCACAGAAGAGAAATGGGGGAATCTTAGGAACCTACCTCACTTGTATGCAAGGCTTCCCTCGCTGAGCCTGCATGAGCTCAGGTTGAGCAGGAACCATTCTCATCACGGCTTATCCCAGTGCCCTGGACCCTTCTCAGAACGAGTTGGATGGTGAGGAAAAGACCCCCACTGCCCTGTGCTGAGGAATTTCTAATGGAATGCGAGTCCAAGAGCTCTCAGAGGACCCAGGATTATCTCTTGGGGGTGGGAGTTTTGCCATGTTTCTCAGTCTTATGGTAAAACAATAAGCAGGCGTCTTGTTCTCATCTCCAGTGGGCGCATCCATGGACAGTGTGATTAGCTGGCTTTCTTAACATGAGGAGAAGGCCGGTTAGTGGTTATTCCTATGTGGGCCGAGCTCACTTAGTAGAAAGGCTTCCCCCCTGGAGAACAAGAAAATGATAAGCTAGCCTAAATCATGCTGAAAGGAATGAGTCCTCGCTGTGAGTCATTAGGGCAGATGACACGTTGGCCAGGAGATGAAAAGCCTCTGATGAAGACCAGTTGTACAAGCACAAGCTCCAGAAATGCGTCCAGAGACTCACAAGTACAATGTATTCATTTCCCCTCTTCTTGCTGTCTTTTCACTTCTTCTCCTTTTTGCAGTACATGTCAAGAGTGGTCAAACGACGTTTCCTTTGCTGGCCCCTGGCTGGGGAAAGCAGTCCAGGGAGAGGTGGATTTGAAAGGAGACTTTTAATCAGCGGGTGCTAAACTTTTGATGCAGGAATCCTGGAATGGCATTCTGAAGTGTGAATCACAGTCCTAAGCCAGGTATTCTCTGCCATGTGGAAGGATCCATAACCTGGCATCTGCTTCTGAGGCTCGCGAGCATCCATCAGGGCAGGACAGACTTACTACTGGTATTTCCAGAGATACCCCAGAGGAAGACATTCCAAAGGAAGGGCCGTGAAGCAACAGTTCACTTCCATTCCTGCAGTCAGCAGGAGGCAGGATATTGTTGTTGTTATTTTTAGCTGCTGTCCAGTTGATCCGCGACTCATGGTGACCTCATGCACAATGGAACAAAACACTTCCTAGTCCTGCACCATCCCATGACTGGTTATGGATTGGACCTCTGTGATGCATAGGGTTTTCATGGCTGACTTTCAGAAACCAATCACCAGGCCTTTCTTCCTAGTGTGTCTTAGTCTAGAAGCTCTGCTGAAACCTGTTCAACGTCATAGCAACACGCAAGCCTCCACTGACAGGCAGGTAGTAGCCATGCATGAGGTGCATTGGCCGGGAATCAAACCCCGGTCTCCTGCATGGAAGGTGAGAATCCCACTCCTAACCACCACTGCCTCAGAAGGCAGTGTGCCCAGTGGCTCAGGCATCAGCTCTGCACGCGGGCAGACCTGGCTTTGTGTTCCTTTTCTGCGACTTAATAGCCGTGAGACCTTGGGCAAGCTCCTTAACTTCCTGAAGCCTGTTTGCTCATCTAGAGGGAGAATGGTAACCATAGCACCTACCCTGTGCACTGCTTCCTTTGGTTGCAGACAACAGAAACAGAATCTACCAAGTTAAGCAGAAAGGAGCTTTACAGAAAGGACATAGAGTAGTTCACAGTGTTGGAAATACAGTGAAACCTGTGAGAGCCGGAACCCGATGGGACTGCCTTGTTTTTCCAGGTCTCACAAGTTTTCTGCCTCTGACAGGGTGCATGCAACCTTACCACTTTTCTGTTGCTCTCTATTAGTGGAAAATATTTGAGTTTTCCTTTTCTGACAACTTTCCGCCTTACACAGGTGTTCCGGCTTTCGCAGGTTTTACCGTACAGAGAAAACCAGGTCTCTGAAAGGTCACAGATGCTGTGGGCACTTAGAAAGTGAACAAATGGCGCGATTGCCCAGGTCTGACTGAAGGACAGTCATGACCTCAGCCTGTTCAAGGTCAGGTTCCGTGGAGAGAACATCCAATAGATCCATTAGGTTATGTTCCCACCTCTTGGCCAGAGGAGAATGAGGCACCTTGGTTTCGGCCAGTGGGGGAGGCAGAGTTTCTATGACCAGAGAAGGAGGCATGGATGTTACAGGGATTAATTAACATTATGTGTGTAAAGTTCTTGGCACGATGCATAGTACATCGTAAGCACTCAAAACACAGCAGTTGTTCATTAACAATTATGAATTGGAATGATCGATACCAGATCGATAACACGACCTATTCTGCATGAAAAGCTAATAACCCAGACAAATGAGTGCAGTTAAAATGGGAAATCTGAATGAGCTGGGACTGTGTCAATGTCAACATGCTGGTTGTGACGTTAACCAGTTTTCCAGCTGCCATCGGGGTGATTCTGACTCCTGGTGACCCCACGTGTGTCAGAGTAGAACTGTGCTCTGTAGGGCTTTCAATGGCTGCTTTTTCAGAAGTAGATTGTGAAGCCTTTCTTCCGAGGCATCTCTGGTTGGACTCAGACCTCCAACTTTCTGGCTAGCAGCCAAGCACGTTCACCATTTGCCTCACCAAAAAATTCAAACCGGTTGCCGTTAAGTTGATCCCGAATCAAGGTTGACCCCATGTGTATCATAGTAGAACTGTACTTCACAGGGTTTTCAATGGCTGTGACCTTTCGAATATCAAAAGTAGCTTGCCAGGCCTTTCTCCCAAAATGCCTCTGGGTAGATTTGAACCACCAACCTTTCCATTAGTAGCCAGAAACTAGAGTTTTGTAAAATGTTACCAATGGGGAAATTAGGCAACCTCTACAAGGAACCTCTTTGTCTTTTTTCTTGACAACTACATGTGAATCTACAAGTATCTTGAGAAAAATTTCAGTTAGTAAGAAAAATAAAATAAACCCAGTGATGACTTCAAAATCCCAAGAATTTTTTTTTTTGTCCCCATTGGAGTTTATTGTTTTAATCCCATTCCCCCCCGCCACCAAAAAAAATTCAACAGAAAAATGCTCTTTAAATGTAAGACTCTTAGTGGATTAAAATTTCTTTTTAAGACCAGACTTAATGGTCTAACTGAGACTAGAGGGACCCCGGCGGTCATGGTCCCCAAACCTTCTGTTGGCCCAGGACAGGAACCATTCCCGAAGACAACTCATCAGACATGGATCGGACTGGACAATGGGTTGGAAAGAGATGCTGATGAAGAGTGAGCTACTTGTATCAGGTGAACACTTGAGGCTGTGTTGGCATCTCCTGTCTGGAGGGGAGATAGGAGGGTAGAGAGGGTTAGGAACTGGCAAAATTGTCACGAAAGGAGAGACTGGAAGGAGGGAGCAGGCTGACTCATTAGGGGGAGAGTAAGTGGGAGTATGGAGTAAGGTGTATATAAGCTTATATGTGACAGACTGACTTGATTTGTAAACTTTCACTTAAAGCACAATAAAAATTATTAAAAAAAATTCTTTTTAAACATTTGAGAAAAACTTAAGATGTAATAAAAGAGCTATGCCAAGTCAACATATTCCCTTTCTACAAACCCTCATTATTGGACATTGGATGAACTTGACCACCACACAAACACATACACATACACACTCTCACTCACTCCTGTCTTCCCAATAAACATGTGAACAAAAATGTCAGCCTGGTTTGTCCCAAGTGTTTATCTTAGAAAGAGCTGTTTGTTCTCAAATCTTATCTTCCATGTTAGTTTATTTAAGTAAAGGTGGGCCCCCGGGAGTGTCAGTTCTTGAGGGATGTTTGTTATGTTTATTGAGTCCTTGAGTCTCTGTTTATAAATTCTGGGATTATGCTGGGGAAGAAACCTCAACCAAGGACTCTGAAAAGCCCTGTGGTGTGACTTCCCGCTTCCCCATGTAGTTGCTGATGGATTGGAGCCCGTACCCCCAGGTGGAAGGTAGAATTCCAGAGTTCTGCTGGTTTGTTCTTTCCCTTTCTGTGTCTTCGAGCCAGCGTTCATGCTGGTCTACTGCGTGTAGATCCCTGTGCTAACCAGTGTGGATACCAAGGCCTGGTTCCCACCTTGAAAAATGTGCTGCTCAATGACGACCATGACGCATGCTCAGATAATGGTCAGCCAAGGCAGTGGGTCCATATTCCTGTGAGCACTACAAAGCACTAGATGAATTCAAGGCAAGAAAAGTAATCTCAGTTACGTAGCTTTTCAAGTTCTTGCGGTTTTAATTATGTTTTAGCAAGAGCGACATGCTGACATTGGCTTTCTGAAGGCACTCCTGCATTCTCGTAAGCCATCAGTGTCCCTCACGGCTTAACTTACCACTCCCACCCACACACTCCGTGGTCTCAGTGGAGACTCAGGTAGTGGGAAAGTAGAGTTTGTGAATCGGACCCCGTTGGTCATTTGGAGTGGCTAGGTTTGATGACAGCATTTAAAAAAGTCTTTCATAGCTAACTGGAAAAGAGTTTTCACCTAGATAAGGAAAGATTTGAGAGAAACATGAGCTGTATGATCTCAGGTGGATTACTTAATTTCTCTGTGCCTTAGTTTCCCCTAACTGTAAAATAAGGATAGTAATCGTACTTTGTCAGTTTGTCATACTACGGTGGCTTGCGTGTTCCTGTGATGCTGGGAGCTATGCTATCAGTGTTTCACGTACCAGCAAGGCCACCTATGGTGGACTGGTTTCAGTGGAGCTTATAGACTAGGAAGAAAGGCTTGGAGATCTTCTTCCAAAAATTAGCCAGTGAAAACCCTGTGGATCCCAACAGAGTATTGTCTGGTAAAGTGTGGAAGATGAGCCCCCCATGCTGGAAGGCACTCAAAATACACTGCGGACACACCAATGGGCTCCAGCATACCAATGATTGTGAAGATGGCTCAGGACCTGGCAACATTCTCTTCTGTTGCACACAGGGTCTACACGTGTTGGAGCGAACTCGATGGCAACTAACAACAACAACAAGGAATTGTACTGCATGGGTGGCTCTGAGGACAAAATAGGTCCATACCTGTGAAACGCTTAGAACAATCCATAGCTCGAGGCACACATGCAATAATTGTCAAAATTACTTGGGTGTCTTTACAGGCTGATAAGTCTCCCAGGTGACTGAGGGCGGAGACGTGTTCTGATTGGCCATCGAGGGCAGCAGAAGATAGATGCAGAGACGCCCAGGGAAGCCAGGCTTGCTGCTCTAGGGAGGAAGTGGAGCAGCCTTGGGAGGTGGCAAGGTCCTACAGAAGGGCCCAGCCATGACACAGTGGTGGATACCTGCCCTGGGTGACAGCAGAGAGCAGAGGAGACAGACGTGATTGTTTGTCGCATGCTGGGCTCTGTGCTGAGTGCTCTCTCATAGGGGACTTTGCAGGTTTTGTTCATTTCTGGGTCCCCAGTGCCTGGAAAACCCATTACCATCAAGTCAATCCCAACTCATAGCGACCTTATAGGACAGAACATAACTTGACCCATAGGTTTCCAAGTTTCCAATCTTTACGGAAGGTGACTACCACATCTTTGTGGTAGGTTCAAACTGCTGACCTGTCTGTTCGCAGCTGAGCTCTTAAACACTGTATCACCAGGGACCAAAGAAGAATTGATGCCTTTGAATTATGGTGTTGGTGAGGAATATTGAATATAACAGGAACTGCCAAAAGAATGAACAAATCTGTCTTGGAGGAACTACAGCCAGAATGCTCCTTAGAGGTGAGGATGGCGAGACTTTGTCTCACGTCCTTTGGACATGTTATCAGGAGGAACCAGTCCCTGGAGAAGGGCATCATGCTTGGCAAAGTAGAGGGTCAGCGAAAAAGAGGAAGACCCTCAATGAGACGGATAGACACAGTGGCTGCAACAGTGGGCTCAAGCATAGCAATAACTGTGAGGATAGTGCAGGACCGGGCTGTATTTCCTTCTGCTGAGTATGGGGTCGCTATGAGTCAGAACCTACTTGACGGCACCTAACAGCAGCACCAGTGCCTGGAACCCCGTACACAGGGGAAGTATTATTCTGGGAGGAATACACGATTCGTGGCCTTTAGTTCTTTCCACAACCCAGTGACGTATAGGGTGACGATTGCCATCCTTGTTTGTAGATGAGGATACTAAAGCCTGTTGTGGTGTTAGCTGCCATACAGTTGGCCCCTGACTCATGGTGACCCCATACACAGTGAAACAAAACACTGCCCAGTCTTGTGTCATCACTGTGATCAGCTGCAGATCAGACTGTTGTGACCCGTAGGGTTTTCATCGGCTGATTTTAGGGAGTAGATCACTAGGCCTTTCTTTGTAATCTTGGTCTGGAAGCTCTGCTGAAACCTATTCAGCCTCAAAGAAACACACAAGCCTCCATTGACAGATGGGTGGCAGCTGCCTGTGGGAACGTTGGCTGGAATCCAACCCAGGGTCCCACGTGGGAGGTGAGAATTCTAGCACTGAACCACCATTGCCCTCTACTGAAGCCTACCAAAAAAAAAAAAAACCCCGTTTCCGTCAAGTCCAGGTTCCAACTCATAGCAACCTTATAGGACAGAGAACTACGCCATCGAGTTTCCAAGGAGCACCTGGTAGATTTGAGCTGCCGACCTTTTGGTTAGCAGCTGTCGCTCTCAGCCACTGCAGCACCAGGGTTTCCTACTGAAGCCTAGAGTAGAAAAATGTGTTGTGCAAGTAATTTAAGCAGGGCTTTAGCACAGTTCCAGTTCGAACCTCTGCTGAGAATTTGCATTTCCCAGAAGTTATACATAAGAATCATCTAGGGATCTTGTTAAAATGTAGATCCTGATTCAGTATATCTGGGGGTAGAAATGCAAATTCTCAGCAGAGAACTTGTTAGAAATGTAAATTCTCAGCAGGATTATGAACCCGGTTCTGAGCCCTGAGTTTAAGTAATGAGCTGAATAACCAGCAGGTATAGGGTCAGGGATTTGAACCCAGAGCTGCTGCTTTCTACTGCACATTCTACCAGGGCATGTTGCCTTGTTGATCTTCAGAGTCATCAAGGTACAGGTCTCCTAATTCTGAAGTCTTTAATTTGAAGAAATTCCAAAGTCCGAAGACTCGCACTTAGTCTTAGGGCTCCGGAGTACCTGTAGGCCTGGGTGGCAGGATATGGTTTTCTTTCCTTGGCATTTTAGTGAATTGTTGTTAGCTGCTGTCACGTCCATTCTGACTCATGGCAATGCCACGTGTTACAGAGTAGAACTGCTCCATGGGGTTTTCTTGGCTATAGTCATTATAGAAGCAGTTCGCCAGGCCTTTCTTCTACAGAGCTCCTGGGTGGGTTAGAACTGCCAACCTTTAGCAGCCGATCGCTAACCCTGTGCACCACCCTGAAAGGAGGGTGAAGTTAGTGGCCAGTGTGAGGTGATCGTTTTGTCTTATCTGTTTGTTGCTGAACTGAGAGCTATGAGTCAGAATCGACGGCGGTAGGATTTTTGGGGGCAGGTATTTTTAGAGTTAAGTGTTCATTCATTATTTGCGCTTGATGTTTTTACAAGTACCCAAGACTAGATAACAGCGAAGAATTCCTGGTTCGTGACTTACTCTCAAGTTTGGCGCCAAGCCCTGTCAGAAGTGATTCACTTGTTGTCTTCGACTGTGGAATACCACAGCCCTTGGAACTCAGGGCCACCAAGCACATGAGCTTATTAGGACCAAGCTGATGTTGGGATCGCCCAGACGGCACCGCTCGTAAATTTCTAACAGTGACTGTGTTGTAGATGAGGGTTGCCAGGTTCTCACTACTAACTATGTGCTATGTGAGTGAGATCTAGTTAGCCGCAGCTCTGTTGCTATTATATTTTTCTCATTGCTGGTTTTGTTGACACTGTTCTTGAGTGGAATCAAAGCCATTGTGTCTAGGAACAAAGGATGAGAAGAGTTAAAATTACACATGAGCATTTTATACAGTGATATTTTAAAACCGTCTCCAAAGATGGCAGTGCTGAGATAAGGCACTCACGTGATTCACGTGAAGCGTCCCAGTGAACTGGCTTCTTGTGATAGCGGTGTCAATCTGAGATAGACACTCGGAGGTTTTGACACAGAAAGGGCATTCTTAGGGATCACTCTTAGCTCTTTTAAAGGGTCATTGGAGTTATTTTCCAAAGAGAAGTGATTTTATACAATTTGGAAGCCATTTTCATTTAGATATCAAGTGACATTTCTTCTTTGCTGTGGAAAAATAAAAGTTCAAATATGTGGTTGTGGCTGGCTGGATATTAGCAGAGATTATTTTGTGTTGTCGGTGGCCGTTTTCACGAGGAAACCACTGTTCTTTAAATGGGGATAGTAAACCAAAAAAAAAAATTTTTAAAAATCAAACCCATTGCTATAAAGTCGACTCCAACTCCTAACAACCCTGCAGGACGGGGTAGAGCTGCCCTACAGGGTGTCCAGGGCTGTAGTCTTTACGGAAGCAGGCTGTCACATCTTTCTCCCACAGAGCGGCCGGTGGATTCAAATCACCGACCTTTCAGTCAGCAGCTGAGCGCTTAACCACTGAACCACCAGGGCTCCTCGTTTCTCTCTTTTTATTGTGCTTTAAGTAAAAGTTTACAGTTCAAGTTAGTTTCTCATATAAAAATTTGTACACACATTGTTATGTGACCCTAGTCGCTCTCCCTGCAATGTGACAGCACACTCCTCCTCTCCACCCTGTGCTTCCCGTGTCCATTCAACCAGCCCCTGTCCCGCTCCGCCTTCTCCTCTCACTTCCGGGCTGGAGCTGCATCAGGGCTCCTTTAAGTGGGGGTGGCGGGGGGTGTATAAAGGCAGATTCAAAAAATAAAATGGAAAGTTAAGCAGTTACCCTTAACTTTACATCAGTTGATCAACATCCCTACTGATGAGTTTTCATCATTCTCCCATTTTCTGAGAAAGGGGGTTATCTCTTTGGTCTCTAGAGCCAGTTTTTCAACTGGGTCTTAAAAACCAATTGCTGTGTCAAGTTGACTCCAACTCATGGCCACCTCGTGTCAGAGTAGAACTGTGCTCCACAGGGTTCTCCATGGCTGAGTTTCTCAGAAGTAGGTCACCAGGCCTTTCTTCTGAGGCATCTCTGGGTGGACTCGAATCATCAGCCTCTCAGTTAGCAGCCAAGCATGTTGACCATTTGCACCAGAAACTCCTGAAAATTGGATGCCAGTAAATATCAATGGAATTAAACTGAAGTTAAGTGACGCTTGTCTTCATTGGCTCCTCCAGTCCAAGGTCTCACCGTGTTTACTGCAATTCCCCAACACACAGTTAGCCCAGGGTTTCTGGAAAATGCTAAGTCCACTCCCACATTCACATCCTCTCCCCTCTCTGCCTCCCTGGACCCTGTCTCCCCTTCCTCCTCATCTCTCTCTCTCCTCCATGCCGACTTCTCCAGCTCCCCACAGTGAGAACCAGCCTTCTCGGTGGTTCCTGTTCACATCCTGGCTGTGCACTGCGTGGCTGAGGATGTGAGTGTGCCCTACAGCTGGCTGTGAGTGTGCCCTACAGCTGGCTGTGAGTGTGAATTTTACCTCCCAGAACACACCTAAGCTGGGTGAAGACAGAGGCCTTGGTGGACGCATCCTCGGGCACTACCTGTGAGTGTGAGTCTTACCTCCCAGAATACACCTAAGCTGGATGAAGATGGAGGCCTTGACGGACGCATCCTCGGGTACTACCACAGCTGGATTTGTGCTAACTACATAGTTTTACATCAGATATTTGATGAGTTGTCTAGCTATTTTGTGCTTCATTTCCAAGCATTCCAGACCATCAGATCCACAGTTTTAAGGCTGAATCCTGTGTTGTAAACACAGAATTGCCAGGACATGAGTAGGCAGTCTGGAAATGACTAGAATTTGAACAACAGAAACCTTCTGCCCCCGGACTGATCCTGTGGGTATTGCTTCCTGCACCAGATTTTAGCACAGCCAGATATCTTTTCTTCACTCTTTCCTGCACCGGATTTTACCACAGGCAGACATCTTTTCTTCACGCGTTTCCTCTGGAATTCACACAACTTATAGAGGGACTGTCTCTGAGGCTGAGTCTTGAGTTACCTGATGTCGCTGCCTGTACCCTGAGCATCAGGGGCCTTCCTGATTAACTCTGCGAAATAGCCCTGGTCTATTCCAGGATGGAAAGTGTTAGCAACTGCTTCCATTTGGCTACTTCCCTGAAAAACCTAGCATTGTGGGCTGGGTTCTGCCCCCCCAAAACACGTGGTATAAATCCTAACCCTTTTCCTCTGGTTGGAGTCCTGGTGTCAAAGCGGTTAAGAGCTCAGGCTGCTAACCAAAAGGCCGGTTGTTCGAATCCATGAGCTGCTCCTTGGAAATGCTACGGGGCAGTTCTGCTCTGTCCCATAGGGTTGCTCTGAGTCAGACTTGAGGGCACACAGCAACTGCATACCTGTGGTTATAATCCCGTTTGGGAACAGGGTTTTCTTTGTTACGTTAATGAGACAGGATTAGTGTGGCCTGTGTCTTGAGTCAATGTCCTTTGAGATACAAAAGGAAGCAGAGCTGAAGACTGATGCCAGGCCACATGAAGGTCACCACGTTCCAAGGATCAGAAGCTGAGAAGAGACAAAGACCCTCCCCCAGAGCTGACAGAGAGAGAAAGCCTTCCCCTAGGGCCAGAACCCTGAATTTGGACTTCTAGCCTCCTAAACTGTGAGAGAATAAACTTATGTTTGTTAAAGCCATTCACTTATGGCGTTTCTGTTAAAACAGTACTAGATGACTAAGACACCTAGATATTTGCACACAAGTGCCTGTAAGAGTACATTTCGTGATAACTAGTCTTCTGTTCAGACAGGTATCTGTAGGAATACACCTTATTCCCCCCTCCAAAAACGTTTATACAATTTTAAGTCTCGCCATCCTTTTTTCTAAGGAGAATCCTGGCTGTACTTCTTAACCGTTTCATAGATAAATTATTTTTTTGTGTGGGGAAAAAAAAGATAAGCCAGTGATTGATCTTCTGTCTCTCTACCTCTGTAGAAGCCTCCTTGTACCTAGCTTCTTTGAGCCATTTGCTTTTTCTGAAATCAAAATGGGTGTATGCAGAATAATTGCTCAGAATAAACCTTGTGTTCAGATTTTTTTTTTTTAAGTCTATAAGAGTATTCACTCTAAAAGTAAAAAACACGTCCCATAAGTGCGTCCTGTTGCCTGAATTCCCTCCGCAGACACAGACACACAGTAGGTGCTCCCCACTGGTCTGCTCCGAGGATAATGTTGGCTCCTGCCTCCCAGGGGCAATGAAGGAAATTCGATGGTGCCTGTGAAGTGCTTTGCACAGACTCAGAAATCATCACAGGCTCACTTGGGTTATAAACGTTGTTAGCTGCTGTCAGGTCAGCCTCCTACTCATGGCAACCCCACGTACAATGGGTTCAGGCAGTTGTGATCGATAGGGTTTTCATTGGCTGATTTTCTGGTAGTAAGATCAGGCCTTTTTTCCTAGTCCATCTTAGTCTGGAAATTCCGCTGAAACCTGTCCAGCATCATAGCGACTCGCAAGCCGTTACCAACAGACGTGTGGTGGCTGCACATGAGGTGCATCAGTCGGGAATCGAACCTGGGTCCCTCTCATGGAAGGCAATAATTCTACTACTAAACTACCACTGCCCCCAGGGTTATAATTGCACACTCAAAAATTGTGATTTGTAATTATAAATGTGACTTTTATGCTGCTTAAACGTCCGAGGATTGGGTCCAAGACTTCTGACAAAGATTTGATGGATGATAACATCTGCTCCTGGGCAGGGACCTCAGGCGAGGGCCAGAGGGTCCCCTCCTACAGCAGAGGGCAGCGTTGACACTGCCGCTCGCTCAGCCACTGGACCCCAAGGGCGGTGGCAGCGCTGGCTGGCTCACCACAACATTACGCAGCAGTCACGGTTGCTCTGAGCGTGCAGACGCGATGAATGTGTCTACAGGGGAATAAAGACCTCACTATTCACAGTCCCACATGGTGAATGGGTGGCCACCCCCTCTGGCTTTGGGTGCTTCTTGTGTCACCATCTTGGCTGGGTCACATCCCTTTCGGGGGATGATTTTAATGTGGAGAACGGGGAACGTACCCTTACATGAATTAAAGCCCACAGCAGCTTGGAATGCCGAAAGGAGGCATGCGAGGGAACCGACCAGATACTTTCACGGTGTCTGAACCCAGAGCTGGGGACAGCCCTGGACCTGCTGCATTATTCACCAGTGTTGTCTTGCAGTCCTGAGGAGCCTGTGACCCCGGCCACAGCTTTGTATGTTGTTTATGTAGAAGACTCGGAGAGAGCCCTTCCATACTGATTCCAACCCAAATAAAGCAAAATTGTTCTTCGTTAAGTGGCCCGGCCAGCATGGAATCAGAGGCTTTGCGGAGGGTGCGCTGTGGACAGGCAGAGAGGAGCCCGCTGTCTGCAAACCGCTGCGTTCGCACAATCTCTTGGACAGGAAACAACTCTAACCCAGCCCCCTCACCCCATGCCATGCCAGAACTGCTTACATTGTACTTAAGTTTGCATCATTCAGCCTTGATTTTGTAAGTCCTTGGGGGATTTCAATGGAAAATACACCAGCCTGTTCAATGTTGACTGTAGAACTAGAAATAGACCACATCCTCTGCTTATAAAACCCCATGAGCAAAAGGCTGATGCTACAGAATGGGTACATGGGGGTTCCTGTAAATGTCAGGGGTATTTAAAGTCTGTCTCTATGACTCGACAGTCTGGGGAGAAAACAGGCTTCAAACTAAAGTGTTAGGAACTGCTGCCAGTTGAAAACGAATCACAAATGAAGATAAATCACCCCTGAGCGTATAATGGGGAGTAGTGGGGAAATATTATCAGATTGTAAAAATTTGATTTGCATGCAGCTTTTCAGAAACGTGTCTTTGTAAGCATGAATTGAAGCAAGCAGGCAGACTCAGATAATGCAAAAAAAAAGAAAAACAGTGTAAGATCCAAACTGGTATGTCAGGAGGTGATCATTGGATTTGGAAGAAAATACCTTGTTTTATGAAAGGATGCCCCATTTCTTTCCATCCCAAACTCATTGCTATCAAGTTGAATTCCAACTCCTAGCAGCCCTGTAAGACAGTAGAACCGCCCCATGGGGTTCCCAAGGCTGTAAATCTTTGGGGAAGCAGACTGCCACATCTATCTTTCATAGTGAGGCTGGTTGGTTCAAACTGCTGACCTTTTGGTTAGCAGCCAAGCGTTTAACCGCTGTGCCACCACGGCTCCTTTTTATTGCCGTGGGAGGTTCCCAATAGTATTTATAAAATGCACTAACTGCCAAGACTCTATAGAGTTATCAATAATGAGTCTATCGATAACACTACTGGTTGAATATCCCGTGCTTATATTTATTTTATCTGTATGTTATTTCTAGGAAACCCTGGTGGCGTAGCGGTTAAGTCCTATGGCTGCTAACCAAAGGGTCCGCAGTTCAAATCCGCCAGGCACTCCTTGGAAACTCTTTGGGGCAGTTCTCCTCTGTCCTATAGGGTCGCTATGAGTCGGAGTCTACTCGACGGCACTGGGTTTGGTTTTTTTGTTTTTTTTTTTGTTATTTCTCACCCTCATAGCAGCGCTATACGGGTGTGCATGTTCCCATTTTACAGATGAGTACACCCTTCAGAATGCTTACCCAGCTTTTCCTAGGCCGTACAGCTCATGACTGACAGTCAGGATTCAGGCTCAGTTTACCCTGGCCTTGGATGCGTGTGCTTTTCCACTACCCTCTGGAGCCTCCTGGGCAAGTCAGGGCCAGGATCTGTGGAGCAGCTTCCTGTCACACCCGACACAGTCTTATAAACAGTAAACTGAATGCTGGCCCAAGACAGTCTGCTGGTTTGGGTACCAGCAGTGTTTTCTAAATGAGCCCTGGTGGTGCAGTGGGTAAGCGCTTGGCTGCTAACCGAAAGGTCAGTGGTTCGAGAGGTGTGGGAGTCTGCGTCTGTAAAGATTTACGGCCTTGGAAACCCTATGGAGCAGTTCTACTCTGTTCTGTAGGATTCCTATGAGTCGGAATCGACGGGATGGCAGTGGATTTGGTTGGATTTAAGTGTTTTCTAAGAGACCGGAGGAAATAATTTACTGAAAGGCATTTTAGAAGTCATATTTCCCAATTATGATTTTTTAATTAAGATGCGATTCACATAGCACAAAATGTGATACAACTTTTTAATAATAATGACTTTAAAGTGGCGAATTCAGTGGTTTTTAGTGTATTTAGTGGTGTTGTGTAACCATCCCCGCTATCTAATTCCAGAACAGTTTCATCACCCCAAAAAGAAGCCTCACACCTGTTAGCAATCACTCCCCATTCACCCTCTTCCCAGCCCTAAGTAACCACTAATCTGCTTTCTGTCTGTTTGGGTTTGCCTGTTCTGCACGTCTTATATAAGAGGAGACATCAGTGTGCAGCCTTTTGTGTCTGACTTCTTTCATTTAGTATAACGTTTCCAAGGTTCACCCGTGTGTTAACGTGCATCAGTACTTACATTCTTTCTTACGGCCAAATAATATTCTGCTGTATGGACAACCATATTGTGTTTATCCATTCATCCGTTGCTACGGAAACACTTTTATTTTATTTTATGTTTTTAATAATATTTTATTGTGCTTTTGGTGAGAGTTTACACAGCAATTTAGGTTTCCATTCAATAATTTATACACAACTTGGTCAATAACACTGGTTACGTTCTTTATAACGCGTAAACATTCTCGTTATTTCTGTTCAGTGGGTTTTTTTTTTTCCATTAATCTGGTTTCCTTGCCTCCTTACATTCTCACCTTTGTTTTAAAGTAATTGTGGAATGTTTGGTCTCATATGGGTGATTTTTTGAAGGAACATAGTGCCTACGTATGATAACCATTTTTTGAGCCAAATTGTTATTTAGCCAGCCTCAGGGGTTGGTTTTGGTTCAGGGTTGTAAAAGTATCTCAGGACAGTAGTCTTGGAGAGTCCTCCAGTCTCAACCAGCCCAGTAAGCCTGGTTTTTAGGAATTTGAGACTCTGTCCAACATTTTTTTCCCATTCTATCAGGGTCCATCTATCGTGGCTCCAATTAGAACGGTCCATAGTGGTAACTGGGCACCATCTAATTCTTCTGGTCTCAGGGTAGATGAGGCCGTGGTTTGTGTAGACTATTTGTCCTGTAGACTAGTTTCTTCTTTGACTCTTTGATTTCCTTCTTTGTCTTTCTCTCTGGGCGACTAGAGACCAATAGTTGTATCTTAGAAGCTTTTAAGACCCAGCTACTAAATCATGTTTTGATACCGCTCTAAATTTAGGGCCAAGGAGTTTGGTGTGAGCCCTGGCCAAACCGAAAAAATAAAATCTTTCCCTACAAAAGAGAAGTTTATGGGTAACCCAGCAGCAGCCACGGCCGCAAGCAAAGCTCCCCCACTGGCTTCCAGTTGCCGGTGGTTTAGCGTGGAAACTCTTGACCACGACCTTCAAGGCCACTGTGCTCCATCTCAGCCTATCTCCCCGGCCGTGACTCTGGCCACTTGCTCCCAGAGTTCACAGTCTGACATCTTTTCCACCGCAGGCTCGTCACGTGGCTGTTCTCCACCCAGAAAGCTCTTCTTCCAGGTCTCTCTGTCTGGCCTTCTCCTCAGTCTGCAGATCTCAGCCTAACCGTGGAAAGGCCTCAGCTGACCTCTCCCTGGAACAGGCCCACCCACCCTCTTATTCTTTCCTAGAGTGCCCCTCTCTTTCCCTTTAAAGCACATTTTGCTATTTGTAATTGTGCATGTATTCTGTGTTTATTCATTTGGTGTTGGTCTCTGCTCTGTCAGGGTGGTCATATCCATAGACATAGCCCAGCACTTCAGAAGGCTGATGGCTAGAAATCCAAGGACAGATTTGACAAACACAGTGAGAGGAGCCGCTTGACCCTGAATAGATGACATTTTCAGCACAGATCCATTGCGATGTCACATCTTACAGGAAAGCCTGTGTCTACACAGTGCTGCGTGATAATTGTATGCTACAGTTCCACCCCGTAGTATACTTGTTATCCTATCATAGATTCATGGAAACAATGAGGATTTTCCCTGTACAACTTTTATTTCTGTAGTCTTCATATCCCACCTATGGTTAGAAAGCGTTGTTAAGTTAGATGTACATGAAATCCTATTTGAAATAGCCTAGCATCAAAAGTTGGGCTTAAGCATAGCAACAATTGTGAGGATGGCGCAGGACCAGACAGTGTTTTGTTCTTTTGTTCATAGGGTCGCTATGAGTCAGAACTGACTCGACGGCACCTAACAACAACAACAACAACAACAACCACCAGCATCAAAAGTTAACCTTTAACAATGACTTTATTGCTGGAAGTGGTCTCCTACCCCTGCAAAAAAAAAAAAAAAAAAAGAGGTTGTTTACATGGTTTTACGTCTTAATTTTGGTTCATTTCATCTCCCAAAGTGCCTACCTGGTCAATGGTGATCCAAGTCGTAGAAACTGAGGCCTAAATATTTTCGTCCCTGAAACATTCTCTCTTTTATCTCTTTGTCTATGAATAATTCATTTGTCTGTATGGCTTCTGAAGCAAATCCTCTCTATAAAAGAGAAGTAGTGGACCAGAATTAAGTGTCAGTGAAATTTCAAGCTTGTCCTCAAAAAACAAGCTGAGATTTGGAGGGAGAAGAGAAGTTTGTTTCTTACGACTTTATGGTTATCTAACTAAACATCTAAATATCTAACTACGGATTTCTTCCCTGAGCTGTTGACTGAAAGAAGTAATGACATAGATATTTGAGCATAATACCACAGATGTTCCCGTTCTGGAGATGAAATTCCATGTTCTTTTGTTAATTTCTAGAATGTTCTACGTTTTTAGATTTAACTTAAACATTCAGGATTTAATTTATAATACCTTGCTAGTAAGACTTCTGAGGATCCTCATTTTACACAATACATGTAATCCTAAAAAAGAATGAAAGTCAGATTTTTACAAATAAAACCACTTCAGTGATTTTTTTAAAAAGGAATTCTTTGGATAATTCTTTCATATAGCTAACAGTTATCCTTGCTCTGTGTTTCTTCCGTATTATTTCAGGGGCCATCACATTCATCATTCTTTCCCAAATTCAATCCATCTGTCATTCAATAGATTTTGAATCACTACTAATTCAGTGCGCTGTGTTGAGCACTAGGAGATACAGCGTCACGTACCAGGATCTCTGTCGTTCTAGATTGTCCCAAAGCCACCACACTCCATCTCTTCAGGATGGAGGGAGAGGGTGGCATTTACATTGTAGTTCTTAGGAATAGCAGCAGCTCCTGAAGTCATGCAGGGAAGAACCTGGGCCGCCATATGCAATGGGCTGGTTGCCGTCATATCTTTAGGAATGGTTTGGTACGTGTATTATTTTTATTTAGGTCCTGTTGTTTTTGTTGTTAGTTACCGAAAGATTGAACAAATCAGTCTTAGAAGAATTGAGGTCCTACAAAATATTATTTGAGGCAGTACGGCCAAAATAATAAGGATCACAGCCCAATAGAAAGATGAAAACCAAATAGAAAAGAGAGAGAAAAGGACAAAAACACATCAAGCATTTGTAGATAAGGAGCACTTTGAAAGCCAACTTTGCTGAAATGTTTCCATTGAAGACATCTGGGATTTGCTTCAAAATAATCCAGTGAGCTGTAGGGAGAAGAGGTGCTTGGTGCAGATGGAATGAGATTGACCATGAGTTGATAATAGTTAAACCTGGGTGATGGGCGTATGCAGGTTGAGTATACTGTTCTACTTTTGTATGTATTTAAAATTCTCCAGCCCAACCAGCAAAAAAAAAAAATTTCTATAGAGTTCTAATAGCCAAGGCAAAGGGTGAAATAGTGGGTCTGAATCTCTCATAGGCTAGGAGAAAAGCATAACCATTTTCAAGAAAATCTTCAAATTCGGTATGCCGTGAAGATGTGTTAATAAGTGCGGTAATGTATGGGAGGGTGGGGGAGGGGGCAGAGGGAGAGGCTCACCCAGGCAGAGAGGAGTATTTTATAGCTGACGTTGTTTAGAATTGCCTGTGCAGGGTGATAATGAAAAGCAGACGGAGCCTTAGTTTTCTGTTCTTTTAGCTCCTCCTCAGACAACACCCATTTCTTGCCTGTACCCAGGCTGGTCTGCTGCCACCTCCCTGCTCTTGAAGGGCCGCAGCACCCAGGGTTTCTTCCATTCTCTGTGCTCCCTTCCTGGGCTCCCTCATGCTGGTGTTCCCCAAGTCCTCTCTGAGCTTTACTTTCCTGTCTTCATACCCTTCCCCGTGACACCCAGATCCTTGCCTCCAGCTCCAGTTTGTCCAGATCACACAGTAACTTCCAGCCACCAGGTTGTCCACACTCAGCTGTCTCCCAGGCATCTCAAACCCAGTAGGTCTAAAACTGAGCCCCTGCTTTTGACTCTCCAGCATCAGGTGACTTCCGTGCAAATCTGTCAAGATGATAATCACTGCAAAGTGTGTTATCTGCACCCGGATCATAGAGATGTGGCCACAGCAATCTAACCAGCTTTCAAACAGAGAAGCTATCACCCAGCTGCACTGTGTCTGCTTAGGGAACAGTTTGACCTTTTGTTGATGTGTGTTTTTTTATCGTTGCTGCTGTTATTGTTTTATCTATTATAAATGCAACTCGTGATAATTATATAAAATATAGAAAACGTGGGTAATACAAAAAAAAAAAGAAATGACAATGCTGTTGCGTTACGTTTTGGTGTCCTTCCTTCCGGTCTTTGTTCCGAGACGTGCTTGAACTTTGGATGAGTGGGTTTCTTTGTGTGGGATGGTGTGCCGGCTGATGAGCTGGGCGTTGCTGGCTGAGCCTGCTGAGGGGCGTCAGCCCCCTCCTCGCTTTCCTCAGAGGCCTAGCTACAGCCAGCTTGTACTTTCTTTGCAGGAAAATCGGTGTGTGTTTATTTTCTCATCACACACATACAGGCAGAGATAACAGTGATGTATTGCCCCCTTGCTTAATCTCTTCTCGTTTCCTTTATGGAGCCTTTGGGATATGGAATTATGTATACAAAGGATCATAAAACAGCACGTGTGGTGTATAAATACAGTTGTCACTGAGCTATCTGTGGTCATAAATCAGGCTGCTTTACTGCAGTGGGAGAACAGAGTTCTAATCCAGGTGGGACACACCTTAAAACAGGCTAATGAAGGGAGTTCTCTTGCTAGGAACACTTGATTCATGGTGTTCAGTAATTACAGGATTCTCTCCCTTCCACTAGGTTTGGGCAGTTCTCCATCGTTCTGGCACCTGCTCTGTAATGGGGTCTGTCTCTGGTGCCTTCAGCCTTTGGCTCCCTCCCAGCTCCTGTGCAGCCCATAAAGTTTGCCAGCCTTTCCCCGAGCAACCCCCCAAGCGCGTGGATCCCATACGTCCCTTACGTATTCTGCGTTCTGTCTCCTTCTAAATCCACCCTGGCCATCTAGGCATGAAGTAGCTCTGCTGTTTCAGTTCACACTGCCTGAGGCCTGGCCAGGTCCTCTCTTGCACTTGACTCACCACCACCACCACAGTTGCTGTCAAGTTGACTGATTCATGGTGACCCTGTGTGTGTCAGAGAAGAACTAGGCTTCTTATGGTTTTCAGTGGCTGATTTTCCAGTAGATCGCCAGGCCTTTCTTCTGTGGCACCTCTGGGTGGACCTGAGCCTCCAGCCTTCCTGTTAGCAGCCAACCACGTTCATCATTTGCACCACCCAGGGCCTCCACATTTGGGTCAGCCCCTGTGTCTCCTTCTCACCTGACTCCATAACCTGTGTGCCCCAGCATCCTCGTACTCACCCCTCAGGGGTCCTTTTCAGCCACCTCCTTGACTTGCTCCTGCCCAGCCATGTCTGAAATGATGGTGCCCCTCGGTCTGCCTTTGGCTGCTGCCCTGCTGTCTCCACACATTGCCACCTCTTTGCTGATGATGTCCCAGTCAACATCTCAGCCTGACTCTGGCCCTTCCAATGGAGACAGGAGTCCATTTTAGTGGGTGAGGACAGAACAGGGGTGCGGAAGTGGAGATTAATCAGCACAGCTCCCTGGGGAAGTCGCTGTGAGTGGGACGGGGCTAGAGTTGGAGTCGGGTAAAACATATTTGTATGGTGGGAAGGACCCATTCTCTTGGGCTGTTTTTTTCTAGTAGTCTTCTATTTATGTTGCCCATATTTCTTTCTTCCTGGGGTTTCTGAGTTCCTGAAAAGGCATCATTGTTATCAAGACCCTGGGAGGAGAGGGAGGTCAAATGTTGGAGCAGGGAGAAGAACGGATACAGTAAATAATTCTCTAGCAAACTTAAAATAACCAGGGGTTAGTGGACTGTTCCATGCTGGCAAACCTTGGCCCCTATGCAATTTAGCAAATTGAAGAAATACAGTTTTTCAAACCAAAGCTATTAGTGTGCACAGATAAATAGATTGACTGCAGATGGCAGGCAGAATCAGCCAGGGACTCTTCATTTGCAGAACAATGCACCAAAGACTTCCTTTTAAATTGATGTCTTACATGTTAGTACAATGCTTTTGGCACCTGAAATTCAACTTATAAAATCCACTCTTTTACAAACATTGAGGTGCTTACATCCTCTTAGATTTTAGGTGTGACCTCCCTCAGCATAAAGCTAAAAGGAAAAAAGAACAAGTCTACAGGAAAAGAGTGAACTATTTTATTAAATCAAACTTAGTAAAATATCAAAACCAAGAACAAAGAGCAAACAATATTTTGGAAAAATATTGGCACCAGATATAGGATTAATATATAAAGACTTTACAAATCAAGAAGCAAAAGATGTACACCCTAAAATAAAAATAGCCTTAAGACAATCTCAAAGAAAATACAGACGATTAACGAATAGATGGGAAAACATTCACATTGATTTATACTTAAATAAAATGCAAATTAAAATGAAGCATGGTTATTTTCATCTGTCAGATTGGCCCAGATTAAAAAGACTGCTCCTCACTGTTGAGATTTCAGGAAAGTGGGTAGGCTCTGGAACAGCTTGGAAGAGTAGAAATGTATGCACCCTTTGGTACAGCGGTGTGGCCATAAATGTTAAGAATGTAAATACATTTATACCTTTTGACTCAGCAATTTCACTGCTGGGATTTGTCCCAAGTAATTTATCTAATGTAGTCCAAGGTGTATGCACAAGGCCCCAGGTGAGCCTCAGGTGTGTGCGTGGAAAGGGGTGGGCAGCCCAAAGAAATGTGAGTTTTGCAGTTGCAAGCGAGGCTGTGGATGTGTGTCCACAGAAGAAGGAAGGAAAGAAGGATATGCGGGGAAGGCTAATTAATATCCCCTGGGTGGTATCCTCTGGAAACTCTGATGGCGTAGTGGTTAGGTGCTACAGCTGCTAACCAGAAGATTGGCAGTTTGAATCCACCAGGTGTTCCTTGGAAACTCATGGGGGCAGTTCTACTCTGTCCTGTAGGGTCGCTATGAGTCAGAATCAACTCAATGGCAACGGGTTTTTTTGGGTGGTGTTACTGGGGACATACATTTTCTTCTTCATAATTTTCTAAATTTTCTACAGTTAGCGTATATTGGCTTTATAATTATAAAACTTATTTTTAAAAAGGACATTTATGCAACCCTTGAAATGAATAAGTTTGTAAAATGCATCCAACATAACTGATCCCCCAGCCTGCCTTTATTACTAAGAAAGGATGCCGCCTAGCTAACTCCGGACTGAAGCCACGTAATCCAGACAAGACCTAGATTTGGTTTCTATAGACTTAATAGCCTCCAGATCAATTAATAGTATTTGCCACCGACCCTCTCTCCCTGTATCCCAGTCCCCACCTGCCTCTTAGCATGGAGTGACACCCAATGCCATCAAGAGCAGCCACTTGGATCAGGACAATTCAGGGCTCCCCAGGCAAGTGTTTCCATCCTTCGTGGTCATCACACGGTTTTTCTAAGCAAGCAGGAATCTCAAAAAGGTATTGGATTTTCTTCCTTCTGCGTCCATTGATTTTATGTTGTCTAACAACCTTTTGTCCACGCTGTCAATAAGATTTTTTTTGTTTCTGTACTTTAGATGAAAGTTCACAGAACAAACTAGTTTCTGATCAGTTAGTATACACATTGTTCTGTGACACTGGTTAACAATCCCACGAGATGTCAACACCCTCCTTTCCCAACACTGGGTTCCCTATTACCAGCTGTTCTGTTCCCTCCTGTCATCCAGTCCCTGCCCCAGGGCTGGTACGCCCCTTTAGTCTTGCTTTGTTCCATGGGCCTGTTCAATCTTTGGCTGAAGGGGGAACCTCAGGAGTGGCCTCATTACCGAGCTGAAAGGGAGTTGGGGGCCATTGTTGGTAAGAATTTTTATATTAAAGGTATTCTGTCAAGTCCCACTCCAGGTGATCTCTGGACTTAAACAGAGATTTATTATGTTCTTGCAAAGAAAACCACCTTTTTCATTTAAAGAAAAGACTTGGATGCAGCCAGCAAAATAATGACAGCCTGGATGGAAGCCTGGCTGGTGTTTACTGTAGATCATGATTTATGGGCAGAAAAATGAGTATACGGTCTGCTCCTTCCTGCTTATAATCAGGACGTAAGAGCTCCACGAGGAAGGACAGATACATATGACTAAGAATTTCATGTTGAAGGAAGTTGTCTTGCATTTTTTGAATGTAAAAATACCCAACACGAAACATAGTTTCTAATTACCTGGTTTCAGGAAATAGACATAAGAGTAGGATGTGTTCCATTTAAGTGTTTCTGAAAAACATAAGTTTAAAAAAAATATGACTAAGCCTTCTTGGGGCTTTATAAAAGTGAAATCCTATCTGAGCCCAGCGTCCATTTGAAGTTAGTTACATTTTGAAAATCTGTCTGGCTTCCGTCGCTTTCACTGCCAGTTCTTGGGCTTGTATGCGATGATCTTTTGGAATCATGCACGTAATAGAATGTGAGTTGGAAAAAAATCTCGGGGTGCAGTGTAGTGTATCAAAACCCCTCACATGCCAAGTGCTAAGCTTATATATTAATACCAGTGATTTGCTGGCCTGCTGGCGCGGTCTTGAGCCCCTGTGAACATTCAGGAAGTGTTGATTTGCGTTTGTATACAGCACTTGGTTTTCAGTGAAGAACCTGGGCATGTTGGGGTGCAGGGTTGGCAAGGAGTCCTTTGGCAGGGTTGCCTCTGTTACTCACCCTTCGCCGTGGCATTTCAAGTGAGCAGTATGAGTGTCTGGGGTGGCCCTCGCACCTCTCTCTCCCCTGACTTGTGGACACTCCTCTCCACCCAACCATGGACCCTGACTCAGGGTTGTCACCACAGGAAGGCTCCGTCCCCTTTCCCCCTCAGGGACCTCAGGCTCTGGGAAGGGTGCTGCTGCCAGTACTTCAGGCTTCCTCCTCACCCTCCTCCCACGTCCCTCCCTGAGTGGACTTCACCTTCCTGTTAGCCTCACAGAAGTCTCCTGATTTGTTTTCTTGGTCTCATGAGTTTGTCAGGACTCTTACCAGGAGGCATGGGCAGGAAGAAGGAAGAGGGCTGAGAAAGGCAGTGGGAGATTCTCCAAACCAGCACTTCTCCCAGAGATGGCTGCCATGCTGAACCCCATCTTCTAACTACTGCTCCTCAAACTTGAATGTGCCTACAAGCCACGGGGAGTGTGCTTGAGATGCAGATCCTCCATCATAGGTCTGGGTGGGGCCTGAGAGTTCTGTGTTCTGAACGAGCTCCCAGGCTGTGCGGATGCAGCTGGTCCAGGGGCCATGCTGGGAGTGGCACAGGTGCTGAATGCAGAAGGTGCTTTACTTGAAAGTCAATAAGAGAATTAGAGAAATGACCCCTGTAAGGGGCTGGGCAAAGTGCCTGGTGCATTGTAAGTGCTCAGTAATGTGCTTGAGGATAATGAAGATGGTGGTGATGGTGGTGATCTCTATGGTGATGGTGCTGATAACAGCAGACAAAAACGTCATTGTCGACCCTGTCCTCCAATAAGAAATTATTTTCAAAGAGCAAGCATCAAGGAAACAGAGAGCAAAGCAGGAATTGGATCTCTTTACCCAGCAGAAGATACATTCATATTCCACCCTGGAATTGAGTGCAGTTTGGAAACCAGCCCTAGACCTTCTGACCAGAAGCTCCATGAGGCCAGGAATGGAGTCAGTCTTCATTATGTCTGCATCCTGGCACCTGACTGAGTGCCTGGCACAGAGTAATTTCTCAATAAATGTTGGAGCCCAGTTTGTGATCAGCTGTCAACCCAGAGGTTAGTGGTTCATACCCATCCAGCAGCTCCACAAGAAGAAAAGCCTGGCAAACTGTTTCTGTAAAGATTACAGCCAAGAAAGCCCCATGGAGCAGTTCTACCCCATAACACATGGGGTTGCCATGAGTAAGGGCCGACTGGACAGCAGCTAACAACTATCTCTTTTTACTGAACACTTACTATGTATCATGCATTCTACATGTATTTTTCTCGTTTAACCTTTACAACAAACAGGCAATGTTATTATTAATCCCATTTTAAAGATGGGGAAACTAAAGCTTATTTCAGGCCACTCAGGAGGTCAGAGGAAGAACCAGGAGTCAAATCCAGGGCCATTTGTATCTAAAACCCCTGGTCTTGACCACAGTGACCACTGTCTTCTCAGCAAATCAGGAGAAGCTTATTCTGCATAGAAAGATGGTGAGCTCTGTTGTGCTCAGTTTGTAGCCAAAGCAACGAATCTCTAAGTGTAGAATTTTTAGGCATAACCCAGATGCCTAAAGAAGCTATCTTTTGGACTTCTCTTGTCTCCTGTTCCCCAGTAAAACCCCTTCCCATATGACTTAGTTATCTAGTGCTGCTATAATAGAAATACCACAAGTGCGTGGCTTTAACAGAGAGAAATGTACTTTCTCACAGTCTAGTAGGCTAGAAGTCCAAATTCAGGGCTTCAGCTCCAGGGGAAGGCTTTCTCTCTTTGTCAGCTCTGGAGGGAGATCTTTTTTGTCAGTCTTCCCCTGGCCTAGGAGCTTTTCAGCGCGGGGACCCTGGATCCAAAGAACGCGCTCTGCTCCTGGTGCTTCTTTCTTAGTGGTATGAGGTCCCTCACTCTGCTCGCTTCCCTTTCCTTTTCATCTCTTGAGAGATAAAAGGTGATGTAGGTTGTACCCCAGGGAAACTCCCTTTACATTGGATCAGGGATGTGACCTTAGTAAGGGTGTTAGGATCCCACCCTAATCCTCTTTAACGTAAAATTACAATCATAAAATGGAGGATAGCCACACAGTACTGGGAATCATGGCTTAACCAAGTTGACACATATTTTTGAGTGGACACAATTCAACCCATGACACCGTAGGAGGCTGTGTACCTGTGTAACAAGATCTGATATTTATTGAGCCCCACTGTCTGCCCAGGTGCTATGTACCCATT
The DNA here is from genome assembly GCF_030014295.1 of Loxodonta africana. Taxonomy (NCBI): domain Eukaryota; kingdom Metazoa; phylum Chordata; class Mammalia; order Proboscidea; family Elephantidae; genus Loxodonta; species Loxodonta africana. The sequence goes on from NC_087357.1 coordinate 9,631,044, forward strand.
GCTCTTCATGTAGCCTTGTCTGATCCTCAGTGAGGGGGAAGGGTTGTTATACCCATTTTCAGATGAGGAAACCGAAGCACAGAGGAGTTAAGTAACTCGCTCAAAGCCACACAGCTAGGGAGCAGGGGAGCCAGAATTCAAACTCAGGTCCACCAGATTCCACAGCCCACACCCTCACTCTCGGGCCACTCCTGGACCTGTGGGGATGACATGAAGATCCTGGGGCAGTGCTGTGACAGTGTGCGTGTCAGCCTCACAGCTCTCAGACCTTCACTGCCTATTTCTCTCCATACCAGCTCCCTCACCAGGTGAGCCCTGGGCTTCTCTCGCTCCTGCTCTTCTCACATGGTTCTGATTCTGTGCTGGAGGGGTTTGTCGGCAGTTACGGTGCCAGCTCTGGAATGGCATCGGCCCATTCTTGCATTGTCTGGTCATCGTCTTGAGCGTGGTCGTGGCCGGCAGGGGCTGTTGTGCTGGCGCCCCTAGGTGTGCACCAGCTCCTGACAACATGCCCAAACCCTCAGCTCTTCCAAGGTGCTCACAGGAGTCCCCAGTCATGCATTAGTGCGGTCAGCTCGAGTCACTTCAGTGGCCTCAGCGGCCTGCTGGCTTCCTAACAGTTGCTTTGCGACCCAGGGAACTTCCAGTTCCAGTTCCAGGGAGATCACGAAAAGTGATATTCTCAGCCACGTTTCCATGAGCTGCGGCTCATTCTGAAGCCTTCTGCTCGTTGTGGTGATAAAAGCTGAATATGGTGAGTGTTAAAACCTCAGCTGGTATGCAAGTGGGGGACAAGACCAGCCTGGTCTGGGAGGGGGGCCCTGGCATTGCAGCCTGCAGCCCAAACACTCTTCGATCCCACTGTGAAGTACGCCTGCCTCCACCCCATCATTCTGAGAAGTCTGGCTACTGGTGGGAAAGCAAAGGAAGATGGATTTTCCGAACGATCAGGCAAGATGACAGCGGATCACTGACATTCTTGTCCGGATCTCACACTCATTTGCTGTGTGACCTCACTGGGCATATTTCCTCACTGTACTGCAAACAGTTGATGCGCTCAGTTGCTAACTGAAAGGTTCAAGTCCACCCAGAGGCACCTCGGAAGAAAGGCCTGGTGATCTACTTCTGAAAAATCAGCCATTGAAAAGCCCTGTGGAGGACAGCATTCTACCCTGACGCATGTGGGGTCACCATGAGACAGTCAGTTTGACAGCGGCTGGTTAAAAGGAGGTGCTTAACTAGAAACCGCAGAAATCATTCAGCTTGGAAACTTAGGCCTTGAGTATTTGGTATATTTGTAAAGAACTCCTTTTTCATCATTTCACATCCATCTCTGTGGATCTCAGGATCAGGGTATGACGTGTAGGTGGCACTGTGACAAGTGCAGCCAGACCTGGTCCATCCTTCCCAGGGCAAGAATGTGCACAGTGCAGACGGCTACAGGAGCTTTCTCATCCTCTGCTACAGGAGACCCTCTGGTGACACCGGACTCACACTTCCTGCCCACTCCTGGCAATGCTTTCTTCCTAGAGGGTGGCTTTTGCTCCAAATGTGACTCCTAGGCAGTGGTAGGAGCAGTGTGTACGACTGACAGACAAAAGCCGTCATGCAGAAAAGGGACTGGGGATGGGTGGCTTTGGTGCTTCCCTGACACCCCACTCCCCCAGCAGTTGTCCCCCTATCTCTGGCCACAGCAGCCTGCCTGGGACCCTCCGTGGGACAGTCGGGCAGGGTGAGCAGAATGCCTCTGGCAGTCCCCGAGCCCAGCCCTGTGTCCCTTCCTACCCAGTGCTGGCAGATGTCAAATGCATGGGGGTGGACATCGGTATGACCATGGCACTGCAGCTAGCCACAGCCGAGGTGGACAGGGAAGGCAGGAGCAGTCTGGAGGCCATCTGCTGTAGCCCATCTGGGAAGACACCCCGGAGACTTCTGTGTGACAGGGCTGGACGCCATGTACTAGAACCTTCAGGGCTGTAGGTTGAAGCTAGGCCAGTTCTCTCTCTCATGCCTGGGCCCGTTCTCAGGCCCATATGGGGAGACCGCTTCTCCAGAAGATTCCCTGGAATAGGGATGACTCCAGAAGCTTTAAAAGGGCTGAGGCAGTCCCTAGTGAAGGAGACATTGACACTGGAAATGTGTCCAGCCGGGCTTTTCCCCTCCTGGGACTCTCCTTGGGAACACAGCCTGAGCCTGCAGCCTTCACAGGGGCTGGTCTATATGGAGCAGCTGGATGTGGGGCGGGGGGTCGGAAGGGAGCAGGTGCCCCCAGGTGGACCCTCCCATGGGCTTCCTTTGGGTAGCAGGCATCATCACCTCCACATCAAACCTTTTCTTGTGTGTGGCTCCAACCCTGGACAGTGGCTCCAACCCTGGACAGTGGCTCCAGGGTCACCCAGTGACCCACCTGGAAACACCCTTCCCACATGTGCTTCACAGCCCCCAGGGGTCCAGATGTCCAGAGCCCACAGCCTTGGGCACATACTGGGTCTGAACTCAAACCCTGCATCTTGTTGGCTGCACAGCCCAGTACTAGGGTTCGCCCTCTCTGAGGTTGCAGTTTTCTTATCTGTAAGAAACTTATCAATTCAGTCACCCTCAAATCAACTCCGATTCATGGCAATTCCACTTGTGTCAGAGTAGAACTGTGCTCCATAGGGCTTTCAATCATTGAGTTTTTGGAAATAGATTTCCAGGCCTTTCTTCTGAGGTGCCTCTGGGAGGACGCAAACTTCCAACCTTTTGGATAACAGCCAAATTAACTGTTTGCGCCCCTGGGGACTCTTCTCATCTACAGGATGGCATTACTAAGAGCTCTGGGGGGTGAAATACCAGGATAGGAAACGGTAGCACAGGACTTGTATGAAGTCCTCCATATCACCCAGGCACCCTAATTTTTATAATCACACCCCAGCAGCGGCTCCACCGTGCGCTTTCTTCTCCCTCCAGAGTTAGGGGCTTGCACTGAAGCTTTGTGATTTTGACCAAAGGCCAGGAGTTTCCTGCCCGTGGGAGGGCTGCATCCCACTCTGCCTGCATCTCAGCCTGGTCTGGCATTAGCCACCCTCCTGCAGTGTCAGGTGGGGAAGCAGAGGGACACCTGCTGCTTGGCTTGTCCCAAGCCCTCAGGTGCCTGCTTCGTGATGGTGATGATGAAATTTGAGTTGTGATCTTTTTAAAAATTTTACGTTGATGCCTAATCAGTTTTTAACCTCATTCATTCAAGGACATTTTAAAATGGAAGGTTGTTCTTCATTGCGTTGTGTGTGACGTAGATGGCGAAGGCAGACAACAGAGCGATCCCCACAGAGCAATCACACCCATTTCCAGTGAGCATGACTATTCTCGGTGCTCACAACCTCGACTGATTTCACAGAAGAATGTGGCCAGCAGAAGCTGAAATGCAAGAAATATGGCTTTAAGATCAAACTTGAATTTGTGTTGGAACGTTATATTTGAGATTTGTTAAGGAGGTGTAAACCACCAGATTAAGCCGTACAAGGTGATTTGGAAGTGCGCTTATCATAGGCAAAATAAAAACAAAACCCATTGCCATGGAGTCGATTCTGACTCATAGGGACCCTATAGGACAGGGTAGTACTGCCCCACAGGGCAGCAGCTGGTGGGTTCGAACTGCCAACCTTCTGGTTACCAGCCAAGCACTTAACTGTTGCCCCACCAGGGTTCCATAGGCAAAATCCCTCCCCCCAAGTTGTAGCCCATCTAAAATGGAAAGCCTTGTGAGAACTCGTAAACCGTAAATTGATAGGACAAACGGCAGAGGCAAAATGAAGGATATTTCCATTTGAAGAAAGCATTTGTGTGGATTCAGTAGGGCTGTGCTTTCTGAATCTCTGAGGAGCGGAGGAGCAATTAGTAAGTGTGATGAATCAGCTGACAAAGGCATTTTCCCTTGGCCCTGTGTGAGACCATGGAAAATTTCCTATTGCAAGTCTAATTTCCCAAGAAATTAGAGTATGCATTGAATAAAGGCGGCCGTCTCTAAGGGGAGTTGAAAAGCAGCTTGTGATAGGCACGTGCAGGAGACAGGAAGACGCTCTGCTTTGTATCTGCGGGATCTGGCTCTAGGAGAGTGTGAAGTTGCAGACTCTCCAAAGAGCCTCCGCTGTCCCCAACCAGGCCTGATACTGACGTCACTACCTTGATGCCTCTCTCTTTCATGGTTAAAAAATGACCCACAGATGCAGGATGGGAACCCAGGGCAGAAGCTTTAGGAGAGTTGGTGGACGAGCCGGGTCAGACCCAAGGAAGGAGCTGTCTGTGAGTCTGCCGTCCATCAGCCGGGAACCTGGGCTGTGGTGGGAACCTGCAGACGCCACTTTTCAAGAGGAGACATCTTAGGTACCTGGAGCGCTGGCTGAGTTTGAGCCTCTGCTCAGCTCTTCCTGGAATTAACGCTCCAGCACCCTGAAGAAATAAGCGCACCCTTGTTATCCCCATTTTGCAGACATGGAAACTGTTTCACAGAGAGCCCAAGGGATTTTTTTCCCAGGAAGCACAGCAAGGAGTCAGAACCCAGTAGTGAAATTTCACGTAGGTCTTCAAAGACAGAGTGCCCTCAGCTCGATGCTTCTTTATGAGGTAGAATGCTGAGCTGCAGGGATTTCAACCCTGGGATCCTCTCTGCAAACAAGGGCTTTATGCTGAAACCCAGAATATGCGATCAGTAGAACCCTAGAGGCTAGATGTTTATAGCTGTCTCTATAATCGAGAACCCCCGCCTTATTTAGAATGTGGGTGCCCATAGTAGCATGTAATGTTTCTGTTTGCTTGTGACATTAGGCAGAGTCCCTCAGCTGCCGACGAGATAGCTACCTGGTGATCACTGGTGGCTGGAGGTGAAGACTTCTGATAGAGCCGTCCACAGCGTGGACCAGGACAAGATGACCTCTTGAGACCCAGCCTGGCTTTCTGGTTCTGGAGGTCCACAAATGTCCAGTGATTCAAAGATAAACATAGGTGTCAAGCCATGTAAAGATGGGACCATTTTTCACATTTGATTGGTGATAAATTTGCTCCCATAGCGCCCAGCTCAGCCCAATCGCTCTTTGGGGAGAGCGAGGAGGGTCCAGTCTCTTGGTCAGAGGGGGCTTCCAGGTCCTTGGAATTTCATCCCTGCCCCTCATCCCCCTGGGACAGATTGTCCCTTCCCTCTGTGTTGGGTGTGAATGACAAACAGCGATTTACTGACCAAAGGCCCTTCCCTTAACTGGGAGAGAAAAGACACGGCAGAGTGTTTGTTTTAGGTATTTTAACCTTGTCCACATTATAGCATTATAAAAAGAATAGAAACTGGCACATATTAAAATTCCCTATAATCCGATAACCTGAGCATAATTATTGCTATATCATACATCCCCAGTGACTTTTCCTGTATGGTGTGTCACATCACAGTGTCACCGTGACGTTGCATCCTTACCTGTTTTTTTAACATTCCGTATGAATTCCCCATGTTGCTGCATCATCCTTAGAAGCACGGCCTGTAAGGATTAGCCCATCGAGTGCCTTTTCCGCCACTTGGAGTCGTCTGACTACATATGGATGTGTCTTGTTTTCGTGATGCTCTAAACGACACCAGATGAGCAGCTTCGTGCACAGGCCCCTGTACAACCTCCTGTCATTTGCCTGGGAGAGAGTCGAAGGTAGCCCTGCAGGGCCAGGACACATTTGTAGTTCTGAATGTGTTCCGTCAAATTGCTGTCCAAGGTGATGCTGTGTCCCAGGGCCCCGGCAATGGTTCGGAGTGTTGATTTCATCACTTAAAAGGGTGGGATTTCAGTGTGTTCCGGAAGCCTCTGGGCCTCCCTTGGCCTGCGGTCGATGCAGGATTGGAGCCCACTCAGGATCCAGCAGGACCCTTGGGAGAGGGGCCTGGAGCCACTGGCGGGGGCGTCCGAGCTCCAGGCCTGCACCTTGAAGGAGTGGCTCCCTAACCCTTGGTCAGTCATTCATATCCCTTCCAGCTGCTCTCGCCAGCCACTTATTTTAGGAGCAAATCATTCCTAACTTTGAAACTGGTTATTAGCATCCTAGAGGGAGGGAAGATACTAAAAGTTGTCAGATTTAGCAAATAAAAATACAGGATGCTCAGTTAAATTTGAATTTCAGATAAAGAATAATTTTTTCATGTAAGTATGTCCCAAATGCTGCATGAGACATACTTATACTAAAAGTGTTGTTTATCCAAAATTCAATTTAACTGGGCATCCAGTAGTTTATCCGGCAACCCTATCAAGTTGTGGCCCAGTGTCCTTGTTAAGTGTGAGGGCTGTGAGTCCTGATAAGGTGTTCATACTCCCTGATCTCTGTCCTCAGCTGTTTGTCACAAAGGATGTTAGTAGTTGTGCTCACCTCAGAGAGTGCTGTAAACAGCTTCGCAGCTGGTGAGAGCTCAGTAAATACCTCCTCCCACAGTCCTTGCCAAGAAACAGAGAACCCGGTTCTAGGGAGCTAACTGAACTCTTGTCCTGTTTCCAGTCATTCCAGTGATTGCAGGGGAGTCCGGTCTGTTTCCTCTAAAGAATACAAGTTCCCTAGTGGCTGGTTGTTAGGGCCCCTGGGTGGTGCAAGCATTTGTATCTGGCAGCTGACCTAAAGGCTGGCAGTTGGAACACACCCAGTGGAAGAGTGGAAGAAAGGCAGGGCCATCTGCTTCTGTTAAGGTTATGACCAGGAAAACCTTACGGAGCACAGCTCTGCTCTGTAACACATGGGGTCGTCATGAGTCAGAATTAACTTGACGGTGTTGTTTTTTTTTTTTTTTTTTTTTTTTGAGTGATTTGTTGGAGTCCCTGGGTGGTACAAACTGCTAATGTACTTCGTTGCTAACTGAAAAGTTGACAGTTCGAGTTTGCCCTGTGGGTCCTCGGAAGAAAGGCCTGGAAACCTACCTCTGAAAAACCGCCATTTTGAGCCCTGTGGCATGCAGGAGTGCAGCTCTGTTGTGACACACATGGAGTCAGAGTCTTTTTTTAAACAAACTTTTTTTTTATTGTGCTTTAAGTGAAAGTTTACAAATCAAGTCAGTCTCATACAAAATCTTATACACACCTTGCTGTGCACTCCTGGTTGCTCTCCCCCTAGTGAGACAGAGCACTCCCCTCTCTGAGTCAGAGCCATCTTGACGGCGGCTGGTTACAGTGGTTGGCTGACCATATGGCAGGCACCATCCCCGATGGAGCCCTGCTAGCTTCCTCCTTCACAGACTGGGTCTCCGCAGAGGCTCAGAGACATCTTACTGGGTACGGCAGACCAAACGCAACCAGACCCAGTGCTGTTGAGTTGATTCAGGTACCTTTTTATTACCATGGCAGATCCCTGAATCATCTGGTCTCTGTCTCTTCGTTGTTCTACCTCATGTCCAGTTCCCAGTGGTCAGCTTTCAACAAATATGATCCAAGGCAATTCCCCTTGGTTATCCAATTCAATGACAAATCCCTATTTCCCATTTTCCCAGAAACTGACAATATTTTTCACTTGCTCAGAGTTGTCAGGTAATAGCAAAAGGAAAGATATTCTGTTTATCAAAAAAACGCTTAAAAAAATGGGTCAAGTTAACTGATATATCAGAGCTGTTAAATTGGTAACTAGTGTGACGAGAATCTACTGATTGCCCTAAAGCTCCATAAGAAAAGGTGATTTTCAGCTAAGTGCAATGTCTCCACGCCAATCCTAAATTAGTATATTTGACCAGGTCATTCAGCTCTAAGGATTTTCACCAGACTCCTCTGAGTTGTTAAAATATAATATCGTAGTAACACAGTTGACTTTATGAACATTCCTTTCTCTGTAAAACATGGACATGTTAGAGTACTGCCAGTTTTTAAAAAGAAAGAGAGAAAAAGACCACTGGCCTGTGTCTTGCTCCGACCTAAGGCGATGCTTGTATGCCCATATCAGCAAAGGTTATTGCCTGCCCGTGAGAAGGAGAGGTGTGTGCACTCAGGGTGATAGGCTGAGATGGTAATTGTTCAGTCTCAGCAGAACCTTCCAGAAGCAGGTCACCAGGACATCATGCAGGGACGACTGCAGCAAACTCTGATATCAAAGTCAGACATTGTCTGGCCTGATATCTGGGGCAGTAAATCCTTTGGAGGCTTGTGACCATGGGTTTGTTTTTATTCTTTTTCAGTCAAGGATAACCCTCATATAGCCTGGGCCATGTGAAGTGTATAGTTGTGGAGGGAAGTGCCTGGACTCTGGGGTTTTCCATTCTCAGGTACCCATCCTGGCCTGTTCCTTAATACCTGTACCCTCCGCATCTCATTTTCCTCACCTGGAAGTTGAGGATAACAACCCCACGCAGGACTGGGAAGATTATGAAGCACCTGGCACCGGAGCAGGTGTGCCAGTGATGGGAGGCATTAGTATCTATTTCTTGAAATCACTCAACCACTTGTTTCCATTTGCAACCCCAAACATCTCTTCAGATCCCAGTTCAGCGGATGCCAGCCTCCTCCCTGCGCCCCACAAGAAGCGGGAGAGGGCACCACGCTCTCGCCCAGTGAGGCTTATTTCTGCAGTTCGCCTTTGTGTTCAGTCACACATTGGGTAAGATGGCATCTGTCTTAGTCACCTAGTGCTGCTATAACAGAAGTACCACAAGTGGATGGCTTTAACAAACAGAAATTTATTCTAGGAGGCTAGAAGTCTAGGACGCTAGAAGTCTGAATTCAGGGTAATAGGTCTCAGGGAAGCCTTTCTCTCTTTGATGGTTCTGGGGGAAGGTCCTTGTCATCCATCTCCCCTAGTCTAGGAGCTTCTCAGCACAGGGACCTTGTGTCCAAAGGATGCACTCTGCTCCTGGCACTTCCTTCTTGGTGGTAGGAGGTCCCTCTCTCTCTGCTTGCTTCTCTCCCTTTTATCTCCTGTAAGATGAAAGGTGATGCAGGCCACACTCCAGGGAAACTCCTTTTACATCAGATCAAGGCTGTGACCTGAGTAAGGCTGTTGCATCCCACCTTAATCCTCTAACATATTCTAATCTTGCCTCATTAACCACAGACAGAGATTAGGATTCACAACACATAGGAAAATTACATCAGATCTCAAAATGTAGGACAACCACACAATACCAGGAATCATGGCCTAGCCAAGGTGACACATATTTTGGGGGGACACAGATTATATGTGCAGGTTTATCCTATTCACCTCTATTGTAAGAACATGTTTATTATTCGTGTCTCTCATCCTTCTAAATTGTCCCAGTCCAGACGATGGCCACCCTAAAGACGTAGATACCCAATAACAGTGTTTACCTTGCTTTTGTTGTTGGCAGTAATTAGTGACTACAGTCATAATCATGTTGCTGTTAGTGTCAGCAGCTCACTGCAACTAAAGTGACTAACCCTAAAACTGAAAACGCAAACCCGCTGCTGTCTAGTTGATTCTGACTCATAGCAACCCTGCTCGACAGAGGAGAACTGCCCCATAGGGTTTCCAAGGCTGTAATCTTCATGGAAGCTGATTACTACATCTTTCTCCTGAGGAGCAGCTGGTGGGTTCGAACCACCAACCTTTCGGTTAGCGGCTGAGTGCTTAACCACTGCACTACCAGGGCTCCTTACATAACCCCTGCTTCTCACAAAATGCTCTTTTATACTACACTTCCATGGAATTAAAAACTTCTCAGAGTTTCACCCCTTGTTTTTCCTATTAGAAAATATTGTGATCAATACAGATCAACAAGTATGCCCAAACACACGAGCTTTTCCTATCTTCCTATGATAGCTTCATAAATTTGGGGGCATTTATTTTTCTTCCCTGTAGAGACCTATGCGACTGCTTATTTTTCCTCAGTAATTTCTGTCTATTCTGGATAAACTTTAGTTCCTTTTTTCAAAGGTCGCATTTATTGAGGACGCTCATGAAGTAACTGAAGTTCAGCCTTTTACAGTTATTATTATAAAAGGTGGATTGACACAGTGGCTGCAACAGTGAGCTCAAGCAAACAATGATTGTAAGGATGGCGCAGGACCGGGCAGTGTTTCATTCTGTTGTGCACAGGGTTGCTATGAGTCGGAACCGACTCAACGGCACCTGGCAACAACAACAATTATAAAAGGGCATTCAGATCTGTCGGTCTGCTCATCGTAAAAGATGGTTTTCTTTGCTGTTGTTTTATTTCATTAATTAAGGTCTTCTAACATACAGAGTTTGCTTGCTAGCATTCCTGATTTTTTTTTTAATTGTACTTTAGATGAAGGTTTACAGAACGAACTAGCTTCTCAATAAACAGTACATGCATTGTTCTATGACATTGTTTACCAACCCCACGGCATGTCAACACTCTCCCTTCTCAGCCACGGGTTCCCCATTACCAGCTTTCCTGTTCCCTCCTACCTTCTAGTCCTTGCTCCTGAACTAGTGTGCCCCTTTAGTCTCGTTTTGTTTTACGGGCCTGTCTAGTCTTTGGCTGAAGGGTGCACCTCAGGAGTGACTTTATTACTGAGCTAAAAGGGTGTCCAGGGGCCATACTCTCGATGTTTCTCCAGTCTCTGTCAGTCCAGTAAGTCTAGTTAGCATTCCTGATTCTTGAACTCAGAGTCTGAAAGTCGAGCACCGGGAGAAGAGGGGAGAGACAGAAAACTCTCCCCCTTAATTTTCATTTGGGATTTCAGGTGGAGCAACAGCCTAAGGGGGGGAGTATGGGGGTAAGGCACCAAGGAGTGACGATCAAGGGTCTGTGGACCCATCGGGAATGTCTCTGGGCTCACCTTTCAGAATCTGGAATTCTCTATTAGGTCTTAGGCAGTGTCCTGTGGCCTCCTGCTGGGTCACCCTGGTGGCCTGGCCAAGCTCCGGGAAGGGAGGGAGGCCGCCTCCCTGACCTACAAGCCCTCTGGTTTTGATATACATTCAGCGTTCCCAATGGTCAAAACCAAAGGCACTGTTAATAAAGGACACGTCTGGAGGAACATTTCACGCCGTGTGATACATTTCACATTACGGTAGGAGGGGAAGATTTATGAGCTTGGAGGAGAAGCCTGTTTCCTGGAGTTATCCAGGCCTAGCAGTTTCTTGGGACGATGAAACAAGAGGTCTGTCCCAAGATGTGACTTATGTGGAAGGCTTTGACAGAATATAGCTTGTTAGAGGCAAAACTTAGAGCCTTCGGGGTTGGTGACAGTGGGGAGACAGATGACTAAGCCCCGGCGTGCTGGCTTGTGCTTGCATGGAGTTTGTTTTTTTAATCTTTATGGGAATTCTTTTAACTTTGGAGCGGGTTTTACTGTTATAGGGAAGGCCGTAGCCTGTCCTTGTTGGGCAGAGCCAAGCATTCTCACCCCGATTCCTACCACAGCGTCTTGCATAGAGAGGGCATTCAAATACTGGGGGCTGGAAGAAGGGTTGGAATCCAGAGCAGAAAAAATTGAGACATGTCTACACACGGAGTCACCATGAGTCAGAATCAACATGGTGGCAACTGGTGTGTTTTTTTTTTTTTTTTTAATACAAGACACATTACTGTGTGGTTTGGGGAGTTTCACTATCTTCCCTCTAATCATTCAAACTGCTTTAAAAGAAGCAAGCTGTAAGCAAATGTTTTTACCACCAAACAGCAAAGCAAGCACGCCAAAGGGGAAAACATAAGGCCAAACACAAATGAGTTGGAGACGGGGGTTATGGCTGCCTGGTGAGGGTGGGATCATGTCTAAGGCAGTAATACAAACGCAGATGTCACCGAGGAATGTAAGCATGAGGTCTCTAGCCAGAAGACAAGGGTGACTTGCGAGTTCTTGCTAGCCAAAATATTGACGTGTCCGTGGACACGGTGACCCTTGGCTAACACACCTGGCGCTCGGTACTGTGTACACAAGCATGAAGATGGTTGTTGTGCTGGGGTGACTGGTGGACAACTTACTGTCCTGAAGGCACACTCTGCTTTTGGAAAATGGCCTCTTTTTCATTGTGGGCTTGAGTTCTGCATCCAAGCAGAGTCCTTGTCGTCTTCCGCCCCCCAGGAGCATAGCGCCTTCTCAGGGGAGGACCTTCTCCCCCAATACCCTTCCAGGTTGCACCCGTCTCTCTCATTTCCCCGTTGTTCCATAAAGTCTTCCCTGTCAGCCTGGTCCTCAGTCAGCCTCTCCTCTCACAGATTGCCAAGCATCCCTGAGAGTCTAAACCCCACAATTATTTCATCAAGTGCTGAGTTCACGCGGCTTTGAACTGTACTGTAGACTCCTCAAGGGGAGTTTCCTGTGCTGTGATGTCTCCACGTATGTAACACTGAGCTAAACACAGAGTGGACAGAAGGAAACGGGGCAGGGCCATTAGAGCCAGGGAAGCAGAGACCAGGAGAGAGGTAAGAGACATGCAAGGTGGGATTATCCCTATGCTGGGGCACACCTCACCACCCCTACCAGTGGTACCCATGGTAGCACCCCCCTGTATTATATCTGGGGAAGCCAGCACTCACCTGGGTCTTAGAGTTAAACTCTGAGTGGCACAGCTGGTATCTCGACCCCTTGGCCTGGGCTCATAGCCATATGCTGTGCAGGCTGAGTGGCCAGCACATACCCGGGTGAGGCTGGCAGAGTGGCCCATTTCAGCAGGCCAGGTGTGTACAACTGGACAGATGGGGCATGCTCAGACAGGCTACCGAGGCCTCCAACACCAGGCACAGGGATTTGGATGAGTATGATGGGAAAGGAGCCATCAGAGAAGGTCCTGAGCATGAAGACAGTCCGGTGAGAGTTCCTGGCCAGTGAGATGAGGGGCAGGGACAAGAAGTTACAGCCTGGGGGGCTGGCAGGGATGCAGGGCCTGGTCCATTAGCAGTGATGGAAACTGGGCCTAAGGCCCTTGGCTGGGCAGGGTCCCGTTCCAGAGAGTTTGGTGTTCCAGGACCAGGAAAGGTCTATCCATGGCCTCCTGCATTCCATCAGGAATCCAAACGGAGTCACCAGGAATGGCATAGACACTCGTCTCAAAAATGTTCTCTGGCTTGTAGCCCTATTGCTTCCATTTTTTTTAAACGTAGCACTTTTATTTTTTTAATAATTTATTGTATTTTTTGTTGTTGCTGCTGAGAACATACACAGCAAAAACACCATTTCAAGTTTCTACATGTACAATTCAATCACATTGATTACATTCTTTGAGGTGTGCAGCTATTCTCACCCTCCTTTTCCAAGTTGTTCCTCCCCCATCAACATAAACTACCACCCCCTAAGCTCCCTATCTAACTTTTGAGTTGCTGTTGTCATTTTGATCCCGTGTGGATAGATCTTAAAAGAGCACAGTGCTCAAGACAGACATTCTTTACTAGTTAAGCTAAAGTATTGTTTGGTTTTAAGGAAACTTCTGGGTATTTTTTTTTTAAGTAAGAAATCCACACAGGAAAAAAAAAATTAAACCGTACAAAAGAGTATTGTGACTATTCCTTTCACCACCCACGCCCAGACCCCCCAGCATTTCCTCTCAGTAGGAACCACGGTTTCCAGCCCCTGGCGTACATTTCCAGAAAGAATCCATGCATATATTAACACCTCTGCATAAGCGGCTGCTGCTGATAATGGTGACGATTACAAGAACAGTGGAAATATTTACATAGTGCTTATGACCCGCCCACACTATTCTGAGTGCTTTACAAATATTTTCTCATAAACGTCTCCTGATGGCTCTGTCACATGGGGTCTTTAGGAGTTGGAATCAACTCAAGGGTACCCAACCACAACAGCAAGAGTTATCTACTAGACACTGCAAAAAGAATGGTGAGTAAAATGCTAATCTCAGCGCTTTGTGGGGTTTGAGGGGTGGGGTAGGCTCAGACAAGCATTTCCTCCCAAGACTCTCATACTTTAAAAGGGAGATGTTTATGATACGTGAATTATGCTCAGTAAGCCTGCTATTAACAACGACAACAACAAAAGCTCCCTCTGGCTGCATGGTAGAAGCTGCACTGGAGGCAGGAGGTGGGAGCAAACACAGTGGCTCAGACACCTTCAAGAGCCATCATCGCCAGCAAGGGAAAGTCCTCTGCCTGCTATGAATACAGAAGATTCTGAAAGAGCCAATCTCTCTGTAAACAGATTAAGTCCAGAAGAATCCAAACACTTATGTCTAAGAGATACCCATATTAATTACTGAGGCTGCTAAAATTAGATTAACAAAGCAAGACTGAGATCTGCTGGTCCCTGTGGTGGAACCAAGAAACCCCAGCTTCCTGTACATATAAGGGAGGAGGATGACCTCCACTCTCCATGGAGCTGGCCAAGGGATGGTGCAAGTGTACATGTGTGGACCTGTTGTTCCTTGGTTCCAAATAAAGTCAGTAGAATTTAGGGACTTGGAAAATAGCAGCATCACGATTACTATTAGACCAAATCGTTACTTTTTTTTTCAAAATTCTAATTAATAAACTCAAGCTGTGCCAACTCAACACTGAACCCCATATTCTCAGAATGAAATTTCACATCTGTGTGTGAAACTTTCTTTGAAGTCCGCGTTAAAGAGGAAGAAAGCCCTCTTTTGGAAAATGGGTCTGTCCCTGAATCGGAATCAACAGCAGGGTACCTGGCCTTGCAGCGCACCGCCAGGTCGCCAAGTTGCACAGAAAACCAGGGCCTGGAGCAAATGGAACCCAAGCCACATGCTCCCAGGATGGCGGTTAAACCCAGGTAGCGCCATCTGCTGTCCTGTCACCTGAGTTCTGCTCTCACCGTGGTCTTCACACCTGCTCCAGCCCAGGCATGTTGATTGGACTCATTTTCTCTCCAGTGATGGAAAACCCAACTAAAGGTAGTTTAAGTTGAAGGGGCATTTTCCAGCTCACATGGTCACCTTCTCCTTTACTTTTCTGTGTGTAGGCTTCAATAGCCATCTGCATCAACCCACAGGGAGCTAAGATGGCTGTTGACAGGTCCAGGGTCACATGGCTCCTAAGTTCTCTTTCTGAGAATATGTGAGATGTCTTTCTCAGTGTCTGTGGTGGTCATGGAAGAAAGAAGCCCTTAAGTGAGGTGCCCATCCCTGGGGACCAATCCCTGATTCCAGGAGCGGGGGGGTCCCAGGCTGGCTCACCTGGGAAGCATGCCCCCAACTCCACATACCAATCAGCCCTGGGCTACAAGGTAAGTTAGCTCTTACTGACAGAGAGGAAACAAGACCCCAGCAATGAGCTTCCCATTTGGGGAGGAGCGAGGGAGGGAGCTGACTTCAGGCAAGTTTTGATGCGGCTATTTGCTGTCACCAGGCCTGGTGCTCTCCACCTTGCCAGCATGCCTCCTGTAAGATCAGCCCCATCTTCGTTCTTTACGTAGCTTCTCCTCTGGCAGCGTCATACCCACCCCCTGGGGTTGCACATGGCAACAACACATTTCGTCCTTCACATTGTGACACCACAGCCCCCAAACACAGCAGAAGAGCAAGGAAGTACCTTGCACCTGGCTGGCCTGAGTTGGGTCAAGGCCCACCCTCAGTGGAGTCAGCTCTACCAAACTGCGAAGATGAAGAATGGGAAAAGGGCGGTTCCCTATAGGAAAATGAGGGAGCTACTGGAAGAAAATAAGGAGCTGAGTGCTTGGAAGCCACCTACAAATGCCCACCATCACCTTTCCACAATCTCCCAGGCTACCAGCCCCCTCATAGCTTTCCTCCTTCCCTATCAACCCAGCGTGACATCCAGAAAAGCCCCAACTCGGGATCATCCCACCCTATGCTCCATCCCTCACCTCCTGAGCCACAGAGCACTGGTGGAGAGGAGCCTCATTCCTGTGCAGATGTCCTCATCCCATCCCAGCTCCCTGGTGACTGTCCTCCTAGCTTAGTCATTCTCTCCCACACCTATTGTATCAAAAGCTCATTGTCTCCACTGCTTTCTTTATGTGACTCATTTAGGGAAGACTCACTTCCTGTCAGATAGAACGTCTTCCGGAGTGGTCTCCCTTATGCACCTCCCCCACGCACTCGTGTAGAACTCAGCCTATTCTCTTCTAGCATCTGGCACTTTGTGTGGCCATAGCCTCCATACTGGACTGTGACCTGCTGGGGCCAGGAACTGGGTGACTCACAACAGGTGGGTACCCAGGGAAGGGGGGGAAGGGGTTGCCTCAGGGACTGGCTCACTCTCTCTGGGCTAAGGAATTAAAGGATTGAATGCAATAATGTTTGTAAAGTGCCCAGCAGAAATAAATGATTGGATTGTCACCAAAAAAAGGTCTCCAGACACTGCCAGTGTCTCCTGGGGGCAAAGAGCAAGTGTTCAATCAAGAGCAGTTGCTGTTTGTTAGCCCAGCTTTGTCACATGCTGTTTTTGGAAGTAGATGGAGTTCACCAGGCTTGGATGAAGGGAAGGACCCCCCCCCCGCCCCCCACAGAGGGCCAGGTTACAAAGAAGCCACAGGTGTGAATGAGTTCAGGGAAGACAGAGGACGACAGGACATTCTGCGATCAGACGACTGCAGCACCCTTTGGAAAAGCTGAGAATCACGTCTGTCAATTGGCTTAGTGTCTGCAGTGTCCCAAAGTACAGATTATGAAGAGGTTTTCATTATAGAGAGTAAGTTACATACGTGATTTCCAGTAGAACATGCCCAGTGAAATTGTATGCTCCAGAGGATGGTCGGCTACATTTTGAACGTCCGCGGGTCCATACCTCTGCATCTGTTGAATCATACGTTCTGCTGTAGAGCTCAGTGCTGATTGATTTAGGAATAATAAAAGAAAAAAAAAGGAAAACTAAAGAGCTGCTTTATAAAATCATTTTTTCTTGGCTTGTCTATGGCTTAAAACCTACATCCGGTGTAATGATACAGGCCTTGTTTTGTCCTCCTGTTCTGGAAAAGCTGTTGACAGAATCACCAGAAATACCTGAATTATTTTGATAATCATGTGTCCATTGCTGCAGACTCTATAGAGTTGATAAAACCCAACTGTGGCATTTGTCACAGAGGCATGACAAATCAACATATAAATCCTAATGAATTCTACGTGACAATAGGACACCCCGGTCATTTATTTCACCACTATCAATTACCATTACAAATTCTAAAGAATATTATCTGTTCAAGATGGTTTGGTCTTTCATGCCAAGACAAGATAGGAACTGTACTGTGGATCAGGTCATTTTTATTCATTTTTATCTGTTTGAAACAATTTACATGTCCGGCAGAGTTTTATAGAGTAGTCTAAAGAAATTTATACCCAGGCATGCCACCATAATGAAGATTCCAGAACCTGCATTACCTCTTCACCCCTCTTCATCAAGGTGCGAACAGCCTCCGTTTTCTGGAAGCAGTCACGAGAAGCAATTAAAGGATGAAAAATGTGCTTCGGGGGCTGCCGTGATTTTGGTTTGCTGCCAGAGCTCCCGACGGTGAATTGACAGCGCTGTTAGAGCGCCTGCCTTTGGAATGCAGCCTTGCATTGCTCACTCACTGGCCTCAATTTTGACAGCAGAATAATGAGTAATAGGAGAGTTTGATTAATTCTTGCAAAGAAGTGTTCTGTCATTTGACAATTCTCAGAGAACATTCTGGTGATAAGAAGTTGGCACATAACTGAGGGAAAGCTCGTTTTGTAGAGACTGCAGGGTGTGAGCACCAAGAAAGATGTGGGAGGTGGCAGGAATGAAATCTTCTCTTGGTTTCTTTTCTCCTTTCTAACGCACAGTGCAGGAGTCTCTGATGGTAAGAATCAAAGAAGGTGCCTCACCCCATTGGGCTTTATCACCTTTTTCTGCAACAGTCAAATGATCATTTTAATGAGTTTGCCTGCCAGTTCTCTTTTTCTGCTCAGTCTTGCTGCGTTGTGAACTACTGGTTTCTTCACTCTCCATCTGGAGGTGTTGATTCTGTCTCCCGGTAAACAAGGAATTAGGTTTACTGTTGTCTGATCACCTACCATTGAAAAGCAAAGATAAATCCCATTTGGTTTCTTTCTCTTCATTGTACCGTCCTGAAGAGCTCTCTCTGCAGTTTGTCATTCTTTGCTTCCACGTTGATTTGTTCTTGTACACAATAGCAGACAAGTTTTGACGAGCTCTGGAGGCTCCCCAATTGAGAACTAGAGGCTGATCCATCTAGAGCAGGGTTTTTCAACTTCACCACTATCGACATTTTGAGGCAGGAAATTCTTTGTTGAAGCCCTGGTGGTACAATGGTTAAGCGCTCAGCTGCTAACTGAAAGGTTGGCAGTTCAAACCCAACTAGCGGCTCCACGGGAGAAAGACCTGACGTACTGCTTCCATAAAGATTACAGCCACAAAAAGCCTATAGGCCAGTTGTGCCTCTGTAACACATGGAGGTGCCATGGGTTGGAATCGACTTGATGGTCACTATGATTCAGAATTGACTAGACAGCAGTGAGCTTAACAACAACAACAGTTCTTTGTTTCGGGGCTATTCTATGCATTGTAAGGTGGTTAGCAGTAGCCCTGGCCTCCACCCCCTAAATGCCACTAGCACCAGTCCCCCAGTTGTGACAATAAAAAAGTCTCCAGATACTGCCAGTGTCCTCTGAGGGACAAAATCACCTCCAATTGAGAACCACTGCTTGAGAATAAGGGTTTTTTTAATAATTTTTATTGAGCTTTAAGTGAACGTTTACAAATCAAGTCAGTCTGTCACATATAAGCTTATATACACCTTACTCCATACTCTCACTTACTCTCCCCCTAATGAGTCAGCCCTTCCAGTCTCTCCTTTCGTGACAATTTTGCCAGTTTCTAACCCTCTCTACCCTCCTATCTCCCCTCCAGACAGGAGATGCCAACACTGTCTCAAGTGTTCACCTGATACAAGTAGCTCACTCTTCATCAGCATCTCTCTCCAACCCATTGTCCAGTCCCTTCCATGTCTGATGAGTTGTCTTCGGGAATGTTTTCTGTCCTGGGCCAACAGAAGGTTTGGGGACCATGACCGCCGGGATTCTTTTAGTCTCAGTCAGACCATTAAGTCTGGTCTTTTTATGAGAATTTGGGGTCTGCATCCGACTGTTCTCCTGCTCCCTCAGGGGTTCCCTGTTGTGCTCCCTGTCAGGGCAGTCATCGGTTGTAGCTGGGCACCATCTGGTTCTTCTGATCTCAGGATGATGTAAGTCTCTGGTTCATATGGCCCTTTCTGTCTCTTGGGCTCTTAGTTATCATGTGCTCTTGGTGTTCTTCATTCTCCTTTGATCCAGGTGGGTTGAGACCAATTGATGCATCTTAGATGGCTGCTTGTTAGCATTTAAGACCCCAGACGCCACATTTCAAAGTGGGATGCAGAATGTTTTCATAATAGAATTACTTTGCCAATTGACTTAAAAGTCCCCTTAAGCCATAGTCCCCAAACCCCCGCCCTTGCTCCACTGACCTTCAAAGCATTCAGTTTATCCCGGAAACTTCTTTGGTTTTGGTCCAGTCCAGTTGAGCTGACCTTCCGTGTGTTGAGTATTGTCCTTCCCTTCACCTAAAGTAGTTCTTATCTGCTAACTAATCAGTAAATAACCCTCTCCCCCCCTTTCCCTACCCCCCTCGTAACCACAAAGGTATGTGTTCTTCTCAGTTTATACTCTTTCTCAAGATCTTATAATAGTGGTCTTATACAATATTTGTCCTTTTGCCTCTGACTAATTTCACTCAGCATAATGCCTTCCAGGTTCCTCCATGTTATGAAATGTCTCACAGATTCGTCACTGTTCTTTATCGATGCGTAGTATTCCATTGTGTGAATATACCACCATTTATTTAACCATTCATCCATTGATGGACACCTTGGTTGCTTCCAGCTTTTTGCTATTTTAAACAGAGCTGCAGTAAACATGGGTGTGTATATATCTGTTCGTGTGAAGGCTCTTATTTCTCTAGGGTATATTCCGGGGAGTGGGATTTCTGGGTTGTGTGGTAGTTCTATTTCTAACTTTTTAAGAAAACGCCAGATAGATTTCCAAAGTGGTTGTACCATTTTACATTCCCACCAGCAGTGTATAAGAGTTCCAATCTCTCCGCAGCCTCTCCAACATTTATTATTTTGTGTTTTTTGGATTAATGCCAACCTTGTTGGAGTAAGATGGAATCTCATCATAGTTTTAATTTGCATTGATCGAGAGCATTTTCTCATGTATCTGTTAGCTGCCTGAATATCTTCTTTAGTGAAGTGCGTGTTCATATCCTTTGCCCACTTCTTGATTGGGTTGTTTGTCTTTTTGTGGCTGAGTTTTAACAGAATCATATAGATTTTAGAGATCAGGCGCTGGTCGGAGATGTCATAGCTGAAAATTTTTTCCTAATCTGTAGGTGGTCTTTTTAGTCTTCTGGTGAAGTCTTTAGATGAGCATAGGTGTTTGATTTTTAGGAGCTCCCAGTTATCTGGTTTCTCTTCGTCGTTTTTGGTAATGTTTTGTATTCTGTTTATGCCTTGTATTAGGGCTCCTAAGGTTGTCCCTATTTTTCCTTCCATGATCTTTATCATTTAGTCTTTATGTTTAGGTCTTTGATCCACTTGGAGTTAGTTTTTGTGCATGGTGTGAGGTATGGGTCCTCTTTCACATTTTTGCAAATGGATATCCAGTTATGCCAGCACCATTTGTTAAAAAGACTATCTTTTCCCCAATTAACTGACACTGGTCCTTTGTCAAGTATCAGCTGCTCATATGTGGATGGATTTATATCTGGGTTCTCAATTCTGTTCCACTGGTCTATGTGCCTGTTGTTGTACCAGTACCAGGCTGTTTTGACTACTGTGGCTGTATAATAGGTTTTAAAATCAGGTAGAGTGAGGCCTCCCACTTTCTTCTTCTTTTTCAGTAATGCTTTACTTATCCGAGGCTTCTTTCCCTTCCATATGAAGTTGGTGATTTGTTTCTCCATCACATTAAAAAATGTCATTGGAATTTGGATCGGAAGTGCATTGTATGTATAGATGGCTTTTGGTAGAATAGACGTTTTTACTATGTTAAGTCTTCCTATCCAAGAGCAAGGTATGTTTTTCCACTTAAGTAGGTCCTTTTTAGTTTCTTGCAGTAGTACTTCATAGTTTTCTTTGTATAGGTCTTTTACATCTTTGGTAAGATTGATTCCTAAGTATTTTATCTTCTTGGGGGCTGCTGTGAATGGTATTGATTTGGTGATTTCCTCTTCGATGTTCTTTTTGTGGATGTAGAGGAATCCAAGATTTTTGTATGTTTATTTTATAACCTGAGACTCTGCCGAACTCTTCTATTAGTTTTATTAGTTTTCTGGAGGATTCCTTAGGGTTTTCTGTGTATAAGATCATGTCATCTGCAAATAGAGATAATTTTACTTCCTCCTTGCCAATCCGGATGCCCTTTATTTCTTTGTCTAGCCTAATTGCTCTGGCTAGGACCTCTAGCACAATGTTGAATAAGAGCAATGATAAAGGGCATCCTTGTCTGGTTCCCGTTCTCAAGGGAAATGCTTTCAGGCTCTCTCCCTTTAGAATGATGTTGGCTGTTGGCTTTGTATAGATGCCCTTTATTATGTTGAGGAATTTTCCTTCAATTCCTGTTTTGCTGAGAGTTTTTATCATAAATGGGTGCTGGACTTTGTCAAATGCCTTTTCTGCATCAATTGATAAGATCATGTGGTTTTTGTCTTTTGTTTTATTTATATGGTGGATTACATTAATGGTTTTTCTAATATTAAACCAGCCTTGCATAAAATCCCACTTGGTCGTGGTGGATTATTTTTTTGATATATTGTTGAATTCTATTGGCTAGAATTTTGTTGAGGATTTTTGCATCTATGTTCATGAGGGATATAGGTCTGTAATTTTCTTTTTTTGTGATGTCTTTACCTGGTTTTGGTATGAGGGTATGGTGGCTTCATAGAATGAGTTAGGTAATGTTCCGTCACTTTCTATGCTTTGAAATACCTTTAGTAGTAGTGGCGTTAATTCTTCTCTGAAAGTTTGGTAGAACTCTGCAGTGAAGCCGTCCGGGCCAGGGCTTTTTTTTGTTGGGAGTTTTTTGATTACCATTTCGGTCTCTTTTTTTGTTATGGGTCTATTTAGTTGTTCTGATTGTGTTAGTTTAGGTAGGTAGTGTTTTTCTAGGAATTCATCCATTTCTTCTAGGTTTGCAAATTTGTTAGAGTACAATTTTTCGTAATAATCTGATATGATTCTTTTAATTTCAGTTGGGTCTGTTGTGATGTGGCCCATCTCGTTTCTTATTTGGGTTATTTGTTTCCTTTCCTGTATTTCTTTAGTCAGTCTGGCCAATGGTTTATCAGTTTTGTTAATTTTTTCAAAGAACCAGCTTTTGGCTTTGTTAATTCTTTCAATTGTTTTTCTGTTCTCTAATTCATTTAGTTCAGCTCTAATTTTTATTATTTGTTTTCTTCTGGTGCCTGATGGATTCTTTTGTTGCTCACTTTCTATTTGCTCAAGTTGTAGGGACAGTTCTCTGATTTTGGCTCTTTCTTCTTTTTGTATGTGTGCATTTATCGATATAAATTGACCTCTGAGCACTGCTTTTGCTGTGTCCCAGAGGTTTGGATAGGAAGTGTTTTCATTCTCGTTGGCGTTCTATGAATTTCTTTATTCCTTCCTTAATGTCTTCTATAACCCAGTCCTTTTTCAGCAGGGTATTGTTCAGTTTCCAAGTATTTGATTTCTTTTCCCTAATTTTTCTGTTATTGATTTCCACTTTTATGGCCTTATGGTCTGAGAAGATGCTTTCTAATATTTCGATGTTTTGGATTCTGCAAAGGTTTGTTTTATGACCTAATATGTGGTCTATTCTAGAGAATGTTCCATGTGCGCTAGAAAAAAAAGTATACTTTGCAGCAGTTGGGTGGAGTGTTCAGTATAAGTCAATGAGGTCAAGTTGCTTGATTGTAGCAATTAGGTCTTCCGTGTCTCTGTTGAGCTTCTTACTGGATGTCCTGTCCCTCTCCGAAAGTGGTGTGTTGAAGTCTCCTACTATAATTGTGGAGGTGTCTATCTCACTTTTCAGTTCTGTTAAAGTTTGTTTTATGTATCTTGCAGCCCTGTCACTGGGTGCATAAATATTTAATATGGGTATATCTTCCCGGTCAACTGTCCCTTTAATCATTATGTAGTGTCCTTCTTTATCCTTTGTGGTGGATTTAACTGTAAAGGCTATTTTGTCAGAAATTAATATTGCTACTTCTGCTCTTTTTTGCTTATTGTTTGCTTGATATATTTTTTCCATCCTTTGAGTTTTAGTTTGTTTGTGTCTCTAAGTCTAAGGTGTGTCTCAGGAATAAGGTATTTTTATGGAATATTCTTCAAAACCGTCTCTCCCTTCTAAGGCTTTCTCTTCCCTTACCATAGTCACCTCCTAGAAGTATCTCTTTCATCCAAGCAGCATAAGGCCCCCATCAAGAAACAAAGGGTCTAAAAAGCTATATATTCCCATATGTAAAATAAAGTTCCATAAATACTTGTTGTTAGGTGCCATCCAGTCAGTTCTGACTCATAGTGACCCTGTGTAGAACAGAATGAAACACTGCCCAGTCCTGCTCTGCCCTCACAATCATTGTTATGCCTGAGCCCACTGTTGTGGCCACTGTATCAGTCCATCTTATTGAAGGTCTTCCTCTTTTTCACTAACCCTCTATTTTACCAAGCATGATGTCCTTCTCCAGGGACTGGTCCCTCCTGATAACATGTCCAAAGCGTGAGGTGAAATCTCACCATCCTTGCTTCTAAGGAGCGTTCTGGCTGTACTTATTCCAAGACAGATTTGTTTGTTCTTTTTGCAGTCCATGGTATATTCGGTATTCTTTGCCACAGTTTGAATGCATCAACTTTTCGGTCCGCCTTATTCACTTTCCAGCTTTCACATGCATATGAAGTGATTGAAAATACCATGCCTTGAGTGAATCAGGTGCACCTTAGTCCTCAGAGTGACATCTTTTTCACACTTTAAAGAGGTCTTTTGCAGCAAATTGACCCAATGCAATTCATCATTTGATATCTTGACTGCTGCTTCCATGGGCATTGATTGTGGGTCCAAATAAAATGAAATCCTTCACAACTGCAATGTTTTCTCCATAAATACTAACTTTAGTTAAAACATACATTGTCAAAAAATTACAGAACTAAACAGTTACTGGAGGCTAGCGGACCACTCTAGTTCTTTTAGTGTTGTTCGTGGTAAAGCACAGAAGATGTTTGTCATCTTATCTGACAATACTTTCTGGAATTTAATCTCTGATTCTTGAGGGGTGGTGATAAGGGGTGAGTAGGAGAAGAATCTGGGATAGCATAGGTGTTTGCGTAGTCATTTAAACAACAACAGCTGTCGTCTTCCTGGTATCTATAAATAATCTAGAATAATACAAACTCTGAAAGTTTTACAAAAATATTAGCGTAAAAGAGCCATAAAGAATTAATTTTAGTGACCAGCTGCTTTGTGAGTCGGTACAATTAGAGTGGAATCAATTGCATTTTATATGGAGCTTGTTGTTGAGTGACAAGGGCCTGGACAGAGTCCTCAATACCAAGACGATTTGAAAACCAAGAAAGGTAGTATTTCAAGTGCACAGATGTAGGTCGTGCTCCTCTTTGAGAATTTTCTCTTAAATGAACATTTTAATGGGGTTTCAGATCAACAGTATCAGACTGGAAATAGTGAGTTATAATAATTTGGCTGCTCTGTGCTGTAGCACAGCTAATATCGTGAGAAAGGATCTGAATGCATCATTTCTTATTTAAGAAGTCAAAAGCATGTCAATTCTGCTAATATTTTTGGAACCTTGCAGCATTGCACTGTACAGTCAAAGAGGCATCATACACCTTTTTGTGTTTCCCTTCTCCTTTTCCCCATTCCTCTCCTGCTCTAAGCTTTCCAACCCAAGAGGAAAAATGTCCATCTAAAGTGACTTTCAGCTTATATTCTTAATCCTTGCTTTCCTTTCTCTCTGTCTGTAGAGACTTGCAAAGCCTTCAGGAGAAAGAAAACCCACCCACTGCAGCCTGCTTAGAACTTAGATCATGATTCTTGCGTGCTTCTTGATCTTTAAATGCAGATACACCCAGATAATCTTCCAATTGCCTGGTGTTTGATCTTCCTCAGGTACAGAGAAACATCCTGGAATAGACAAAGATGTGCTCTGTGACAGCAGACGGTTGGCATGCTTGTCCACGTTTGAATGAGTACGTGTGTTCTGGAAGCAGGAGACAACGTGTTTCTCTTTATTCCTGTGATGTTATGATTAACTTAATTTCCTGGCTGAGCGTTAAGGAGTCAACTCTTTTTACTTCAATGCCTGTATTTGAAAATGTTCTCAAGATCAGATCAGTATGTCTCCTTAGATTAGGTAGGAGAGTGCCCCCTGACTGAATATCATTTAATGGGATTTTGGATTTAGAGTGTTGAAGTTTTGCGGGGTCAGTATTTCTGGTACATACGGCAAGTACTTTTTGAAAGTGTAAGAGAGCGAGCCAGTGTCAAGATAATAGTCCTGTAGATTCGTGGTTTTAATGTGCAGAACTGCCTCATTTTCTTACAATCTGTTTTCCCCCAATAAAGAACATATAACAACAGCACAGCCTCAGAGAACTCTGAGATCCAGTTATTGGAGTTCAGGTTAGACCCAGCTTTGCTGTGTTCAGGGTAACTTGTTTAGGTGCAACTAGGGAAGGAAAAAAAAAAGATCTCTCTCCAGGTACATGAATTCTTTCTAGGAAGGATGGATGACTGCCTTTTATGTTTTTAGACTATGATGTGTTGAGTTGTTTGGTTGGTTGAATGTATGTATTATTAGAATTTATACAGATACCAGTGATTTTTTTTCTTTTTTGGCCCATCTGGTGAGCAGACTAGGTAAAAATTTTAGAAATACCATGATAACAGCAATGAAAAAGAATATCAGCACAGTACACCAGTCAGCATTTCTCCAACAGTAACATGTTATTATGAATATGCCATGGACTGCCAGAAGAGGGAACAAATCTGTCTTGGAAGAAGTACAGCCAGAATGCTCCTTAGAAGTGATGATGGTGAGACTTTGTCTCACATACTTTGGACATGTTATCAGGAGGGCTTTGTCCCTGGAGGACGACATCATGCTTGGTAAAGTAGATGGTCCGGGAAAAAGAGGAAGACCCTCAAGGAGATGGATTGATACGATGGCTCCAACAATGGGCTCAAGCATAACGATTGTGAGGATGGCGCAGGACTGAGCAGTGTTTTGTTCTTTTGTACGTAGGGTCGCTATGAGTCAGAATCGACTCAGTGGCAGTTAACAACAGCAACGTGTCATCATATTCCAATATTGCCTAAGAGAATCCTAAAATAATTGAAGGGCAGAGGTGCAAGGAGTTTACAAAATGTGAGACAGGATATCTTAGTCTGGGTTTTGTCTTTCCTTCTAGAAAATACCCCCTGAGCTTGCATTTCACCAGCCTGGCTCTCGGTGTTCACTGGCTTATGGAAGCCTGTCCCTTTCAGAAGGATGGTCTGTGTGAAGGACAGGCCATATTTCACAAACATACTGAGCCTGAACTGGTATGGATTGACCTGGCTTTAAGAAATGACAAGTCAATGGATTTGAGTGATTCCATGCATTTCAGGTTTTACAGCTATTGTTGTTAGGTGCCATCGAATTGACTCTGATTCCTAATGACCTTATGTATAATAGAATAAAATGTTGCCCAGTCCTGTGCCATCCTCACAGCTGTTGCGATGTTTGAGCCTATTGTTGGAGCCACTGTGTCAGTCCATACCATTGAGGGTCTTCCTCTTTTTCTCTGACCCTCTACCTTACCAAGCATGATGTTCTTCTCTAGGGATAGGTCCTTGGGTGACATGTCCAAAGTCTCACCATCCTTATGCTAAGAAGCATCCTGGCTGTACTTCCTCTAAGACAGCCTATTACTAATATTAAATCTTTATCCATCTTATGTAAAGTAGACTTAATGTGATTGATTAAACTTAACAAGGAATGAAGTTGGTCCAAAGTACATAGGATTTTTTTCTGCATAATCAGAATTCTTTTGGCTGAAAGTAACAGAAAACCAACTCAAACTGCTCGGTAAAGAAAACGTAAAGAAGTTATTGTGCTACACAACCAGAAGGCAAGGTGCAGCTTGCTTCAGGCATGGCCAGATCCAGGGGCTCAGAATGTTATCAGGGCTCTGTTTCTCTGCTCCTTTGGTCAGGCTATCTTGACATGATGGTCAAGAAGTCCATTGGCATCTCCAGACTCACACATTTTCAGCTTTGCAACCCTACAGGAAAGATGCCATCTCTCCCAACACCCTGCAGGAATGTCTTGGGGTGGAGTCCAATTGGCCTGGATTTGTCACGTGCCTATACCTGACCTAATTTCTGTGGCCAGACTTGACCCTTATACATGTTCCTGTGGCTGTGGGCGGGGCCACACCTACCTCCACTACTTACCATAGTGGGGCTATGTTACCAGCAGAGGAGGAAGGAGTATGGGATAGGAAAAAAAAAATGGATGTGCCAGGACATCAGTGTTGAAACTGCAAAAATAGAATCTGGGTCAGATACAATCTTAAAAGGTATTCAACAGACTTTTATATATAATTGTATAATACAGAGGGCTCTTTCCTAGGAAGTCTGGAGAATACTAGAAGTATAAGAAATAGGTCCTGTCCTTTGGGAGCTTGCGTTCCAGTGAATTCATCCAGCAGACATTTTACGGAGGCCCTGTAATCCATTGAGTCACTTATGCGGTCATTTCTGAATATGCATTGAACCATGCCAGGCACTGTTCTAGGTGCTGGTTATACAGTGGTGAGCACCACTGTAGAGCTTGGACTAGTGGAGGGTCCTGTAAGGGGCTCTGGAATCTCACAGTCCCACCTTCCAGTCTAGTATAGTGCTTCTCCGGCATCGGTGTGCATCCCAGAAGGGCAGCCCAGGACCCTGCAGCATCAGCATCTCCTGGAGCTTGTCATGGAGAATCTCGGGCTGCATTCACATGCCAGAGTGCTGAAGCAGAGTCGGCATTTGTACAAGACCCTCAGGTGGTTCACGTGCACAGTAAACCTTGAGAGGCTCTAGTCTAGTTCAAGGGCCAGCAAACAAGTACCCCTGGACCAAATCCAGCCCATCACCTGTTTTGATAAATAAAGTTTTATTGGGGCACAGCCATGCCCATTGGTTTACGTATCACCTATGGCTGCATTCTCGCTACAATGGCAGAGTTGGGTAGTTGTGACAAATCCTGGTCCTCAAAACCTAACATGTTTACTAGATGACTGTCTTAGTTACCTAGTGCTGCTATAACAGAAATACCACAAGTGGATGGATTTAACAAAGAGAAGTTTATTTTCTCACAGTTTAGGAGACTAGAGGTCTGAATTCAGGATGCGAGCTCCAGGGGAAGGGTTTCTGTCTCTGTCAGCTCTGGGAGAAGGTCCTTGTCATCAATCTTCCCAGGTCTAGGAGCTTCTCAACGCAGGGATCCTCGGTCCAAGGGACACACTGCTCCTGGGTTTTATTTCTTGGTGGTATAAGGTCGCCCTACATCTCTCTGCTCGCTTCTCTCATGTCTCAGAAGAGATTGGTTTTTAAGACACAACCTCATCTTGTAGACTGAGTCCTGCCTCATTAACATAACTGCCACTGATCTCACGTCATTACCATCATAGAGGTAGGATTAACAACACATAGGAAGATCACATCAGATGACAAAATGGTGGACAGTCACATGATACTGGGAATCATGGCCTAGCCACGTTGACACACATTTTGGGGGGACAAAATTCAATCTGTAACAGTGACTCTTTACAGAAAAAGTCTGCTGCCACCTGTTGTAGTAGATAGGAGAGACTCAGAAGCAGGTCCACATACATGCAGCACGAGGCCCTCCACCTCACAAGGGCTCCACAGTTGATTTAATCCTCTGCTGTCACTGATTTTGAAATTCTTATTAATTATGAACAAGAGGCACCCCGTTTTCATTTTGCACTGGGCCCACAGTTACATAGCTGATCCTACTGGTAAGAAAATAATTCTGTTAGCCTAGTGAGTACCAAGCTACAGGTATGCACGGGGCGATGAAGGAGGGTGAGTCCCCCGACACTAGAGGGGGTCAGATGAGGCTCCTGCAAGTTGATCCCTGAACCTTGAAGGATGAGGAATTTTCCAGAAAGTCGTCACCCATGAAGACAGGACACAAAGGGGGCAAATGCTTTCAGATATGAGTAGTAGAACACACAACCCAGAGTGGCTTCACCAGTGAGGAGTTTATCATCTCATGTAATCAGTCTTCCAGAGATGGGTACTTCTAACCAGTTGCATCCAGTTGACCCTGACTCATGGCGCCCCCATGTGTGTCAGATTAGAATGTGTTCCGCAGGGCACTCAGTGGCTGATTTTTCAGAAGTAGATTGCCCGACCTTCTTCCAAGATGCCTCTGGGTGGACTTGAACCCCCAACCTTTTGGTTAACAGCCAAGCACATCAACTGTTTGTACCCCCAAGGGACTCCAGTGTTGGTTAATGCAGCAGCTGGGCAGCACCAGTCTTCAGAGGCCACCTGGGCCTCCTTCTCAGTCACAGGCGATGGCAGCCATCACACCTTCACCCAACAGTGTCTAACTGTAAAAGGAAGACTTGTTTCCTCCCCTTCATTGCTCTTTTCACAAGAAAACCGTTCCAGAAAGCTCCCCAGCACACTTCCCTCAGATCCCATTGGCCAGTTTGGGTTACAGTGGTGGGGGGATCTGCCATTTGCAGCCTCCATTGGGGAAGGTCTGCTCTGCCATGTGGAAGGAGGACCAGAGATAGTAGCTGGAGGCTCAGCAGCCAACCCGTCTGTCAAAAGCAGCTGACAGTGGCTGACTCTGTTGCAAGAAATCATAGTAGAATTCCTTTAGCTCCTAGGTGAACTTCTGAGGGCATTAAGAGATGATTTGGTTCACAAAAATATCTGATTTCCTCAATTTCTCCAAGGATACATATACCACGGAAAGTAAGGCCCATCCATAACAGCTAGACCCTGAGAGAGGACGAGGGCATATCGTGGTTTCTGTGGGTCACACCCTCTGTGGCTAAAGTTATGAAACTTATTTAAAGAAAAGAAAACAAAAAGGCACTGCTGAGCATTTTCTGAGGAATTTGTGGGAGTGGGGAGAAAAACTGTACCTCGAAAGACACTTGGTCAGAACCTGTCAGATAAGTAAAGGATACTCAGGGTGTGTTTGTGAAGCTTGATTTCTTATGTGAAGATTGAATGCCTCTTCAGGAAAATGGCATTTGATGCTTTGGTAGGCTTTACGCCTAGATCATTTTTCTCATTGACTTCTGTCTTTTCGCATGTTTATGTTTCTATATTTGTTCAAAAAGGACGTCTGAAATCTGTAAAACATCATTTTTCTTGGCTGAAGCACCTACATTCCACGCAGGAATTCCACCATACTTGCTTTTTTTAAAATAAAGTTAAAACGTCTGTGGCAGTATTTACCTTAAATATGATTTTACTTACAATCGAACCGAGATATTTTTTTCTCCCTCAGACTGCCATTCTTTTGAATAAATGTTGGTAGGATGATATAAAAATATTACTATGCCTATCAAATAAAGAATAGTTTCTAGTTTACTGTAGCGAATCACTCCTATGATTGCTATACCAAAAAAAAAAAAAGTTGCCATCAAGTTGATTCCGACTCATAGTGACCCTATAGGACAGAGTAGAACTGCCCCCATAAGATTTCCAAGGAGTGACTGATGGATTCGAACTGCCAACCTTTTGGTTAGCAGCTGAATTCTTAACCATTGCGCCACTAGGGATCAGATAAAACTCTTGCTCCTGTTAAGTATTAAGATTAGATGCATTAACGTCAAGGAGCCCCTGGGCTGTGCCATTTGGTTAACATGCTCAGCTGCTAACTGAAAAGTTGGAAGTTCAGGTCCACCCAGAGGCCCCTCAGAAGAAAGGCCTGTTAATCTGCTTGCCAAAAATCAGCCATTAAAAACCCTACAGAGCACAGTTCTACTGTAATGCACATGGGGTCACCATGAGTCAGAATGGAGTAGGTAGCAACTGGTTTTTTGTTTGTTTTATTAAAGTCAGAAACATTCATGTTAGAAACAAATGTTCTGCATGGTTTCTTACCATGTTAACAACACGACGGTTACTATCTCCATAGCTCCATTTTCCTTGCTAGCTCCTTACCTGTTTAAAACTAGGTAGTCTTTGAGCACCCGAACTTACACAAAGGACCCCTGATTGCAAGGAACCAGTTTGGACGTTGGTACATAATTTCCTGTACATTCTATCGTCTCTACCTGAGTGACACGAAAGAAGATGGCCTGAGTGATTTGAGGTATTGTGTCTCTACCTGGCCTTTGGGGAAACGGGAGAGCAGCATTTCAGAGATGCCTGGGTCAGCGAGCCCCCAGTCACGGGGGGAGCCTTGCACAACTGCAAAGCCACGTGACTTCTGTAGGCATTCTGTGACGACGAGCATTTTGTTGAAGCAAAGTGCTTTTTCCCTCTCAGCCGCAGTGAAGTTGCCCGTTGCAAGCAGCTTGTGTTTTCAGTTGAAGGTTTTGCCTCAGAGTTCAACTGCAATTTTACTTCCATTGTCGTCTTGAATCTGTAATTTTGAGAGAAAGTTTTTAAAAATATCTCCTCTCAACTCAAGCAATTATTCTAACTTCAGAGTGACTTTTATTTTCTCCTGGCTTAGAGGGGGGAAAAAAAAAACAACTCGAGCACTTTGGGGTTTTTCAAACCCTCAGATTACAGGGTGGTGTACCGTACCTCAAGATGAAGAGGAAGATTTCCAGACTTCGTAATGTCGTTGGATAATCATTAAATTTATATAAAATTACAGTTCAGCAAACTTAAGGGCGGGTCAAAAGAGGTAAAAATGGCAATAACCAGAAAGGTCAAAATCTGGAATCAATTAACTGAAAACAAATTAACCAACCATTATGGCATGCCTTGTTGATTTTTCTAAAGATCTTGGAATAAAGCAGAAGTGCTCGGCAGGTACTGACCGCTGTAAACCCACGTGAAGGCGTTGTGGGGCAGAATTTCACCACACGGGCAGATCCCTGGTCACAGCCAAGAGGAAAGTCCAGCTAAGGTGGTGGAAGTTATGGTCGACTGTGGCAGATTTCAAAAGAGGAACAAATGCAAAGAACCAGGAGGGTTCTGGTATTTAGACACCATGTGATTTGGACCCCAGAACTTTCCCACTGTATAAATTCTGTCATTCTGTCATTTCAGATGTAAAGGGCTACCTGTTTATTTCCCTAACAGACTGTAACGCTAGTGAAGTCAGTTCTGACTCATGGCAACCCCCTATGTTACAGAGTAAAGCTGTTCCATAGGGTTTCCTTGACAGTAGTCATTACAGAAGCAGATTGCCAGGCCTTTCTTTCGTGGTGCTGCTGGGTTACATACCTATTAAACCCGCATATGGCCTCCTCACCTAACAGGTGTCTTTGCCCAAGGTCCTCTTCTAGCTCACAGACTCAGTGTTGCCTCTCTTTGGTCTCTGTGTCCATCAGTGTATGCCCCCTTGTCTCCAGAGCTTTGCCATTTCTCTTCCTCGTATACCTGACAGTTGTCCATGTCTTGTTGGGTTGCTCTGAAAACAGTATCTGGCTCTGTCCATTGTCCCTGCTGCCATCTTGTCCAGTCACCACGTCCGGGCCCTTGCTCTGCTCTGTCTTGTCCATTCCCACCGTGGTGTCTTTCCTGAAATGCCCGTTTTCCTGTCATTCCATTGATGAAAATCTTCTTGCCTGGAGGGAAGTCTGACTCCAGCTGATGCTCCTGCTCTTCCCCAACCGGGCCCAGCCTTCCTGTCTAGTCTTACCTCCCAACACCACCCATCCAGGAACCCTGTGCCCTACCCAGACTGATCTACCTGCTGTTTCCAGAACATTCCATGCACATTTACAATATCTGAGTCTTCACTCACACCATCGCTCTTGCCTTGACTTGATGTGTCCACCCACTCCCATCCCCAAGATACACACAAATATCTAAGTCCTGTCAGCTTTTCAAGGTCTATCTCAAAGCCACACATTCTAGAGTCTCTTTCTCTGGAGCCTTGAGAACTCCAGCCACTGGGACCCCACTTTCCTCTGAACGTCTGTGAACCATTTAGTGCTTATCACCTAGTGCTTCATTGATGATGCCACCGCTCTTGCTTTGAATAGCTAATGTTTGTGGAGCACTTGAGTCCCTGGCTGATGCAAACGTTTGAACACTTGGCTACTAACAGAAAGGTTGGTGGTTTGAATTCCCCAGAGGTGTCTCGGAAGAATGTCTTGGCAGTGTACTTCCAAAAGGTCACTGCCATCGAAAACCCTAGGGAGCACACTTCTACTCTCACACGGTGAGTCACGAGTCCGAGTTGACTCTATGGCAACTTTTTCGGTTTATGGAGCACTCATTCAGCACCATAACTGAGCACCTTGCACACAATAACTTACCGAAGTCCCACGGCAGTTCCACAAAGTCGGCACCATCATCTCCCCATGCTGAATGCCTTGCCCGAGATCTCACAGGTCAGTGAAAGATGGAGCCAAGGGTCACTTACAGTCTTCCTGACTCCAAAATTCTGGCTCTAGCCCCCGTGCTCTAATGCTTCCACTGGTCTTGGTTACCTCCCTATGTGGTAGGTTTAGTTTCCATAATTGAAGCATAAACATCTTAAATGTTGAGACGATAGCTGAACTCTTTGGTGATTCGTAAGGCATCTGATCATGTCTGAGGGTTAAAGTCATGGTCACTAGTATGTTAGCACAGTCAGCATTCAGACTTTTCAAAGAGACTGATGTTTGGGCTACTGAAGACCCTGTAGGTCCGGTACGCTTCCAGCACCTTGACCCACCCGGTCCCTATGTGAGCTCCACTGCTCTCCAGCCTCAATCACTTGCAACTGTTCTGCCTCATTAAGTGGCTCAGGTTAAACCAGGGGTGGGAATACCCAGGAAGCAAGGCAAGGATGGCCTTACTTGTGCTTACTAATCTGTAGTCAACAATTTCACATGTTTTTTACTAAATCCTATGCTTACCTTGCTCACTGGGTCATCTGTCCCTGTCAGGGATTGTAAACTTGGTGAAAAGAAGCTTGGATTCTGTAGGAAGGTGATGTGGGGTTGGGAGAGAGACAGGTAACAGCCATGCCTAGAAGCAGAATCTTTGTTGTGCTGGAAAAAATGTGGAATTGTTCACTACAAATGACCTGGTAAGCACCGTGCTTACCTTGCCTATTGGATAATCCACCCCTGTGGACGGCGATGTTTTGTTTTTTGTGCGGGGTGGGGAGTGAGGGGTTGGATCCTGCCTGGAAATGCTAGCCAGCACAATATGCTCCTTCATAGCACGGTGAACCAGTGTACGAGCACTGTCCTTCCTACTAAGCTGGATCGCTTAGACCATAAGGTGTGTGGGAGACCCCATCCATATACCATCTATGACTCCATCAGGTGCCTGCATTTAGTGCGAGAGTTGACCAGGCCATCTCCTGTTTTTATTAGTCAATTGTTTGACCATAAAGCATTGCTCCGATCAGATAGTTACTGCCTAAGTTTATTACTGGAACGAACCTTAATTCTCATCTCAAGATATGTGTAATCTCAGTTAGTTACATGGGGTGGGGGGGGCAGCGTAACTTTTTTACAAGAATAAATTCTCATTGTTCCATTATCATGGAATGTTATTAGCATGTGGGTAAACTTTTTATGTTTTATTTCTTTTTATGTATTTCATGGATGATTTAAAATGTTTTTGTTTTTCTCTAATGAAAAACTAATGTATGGAAATCTATTTAAAAATGAAAACTTGGTTTGGTTTAGATTCATGAGACATACGGTTTTATGAAGTGTCCCGGGCAGAGTACTAGTAGCTTTCACGTCAACACAGGGTCATTTGATACTTGGAACACGTGCCACTGATAACAGCCGGTTCCTCTAGTGCCATCCTGTCCGGTGGGGTGGGGGTGGGGGAGAGCCTCTGGGCAGGGGGTGGGAGTAGAGATGTGGGTGGGACTTTAATGGACCCTCCCCTGCCTCCATGGGCCCCATAGACATGTTGGTGGAATACCAACCTGTTAGCTGGGAACCAGGAAGGGCTATTGACTCAACAATCCATTACATCATGTGTTGTTACTGAGGAGGTTGGTTTATCAAGATTATTACTGGCTGTCATACCTCAAACGAGATCCACAACAAGCAGATCCGATTGTTGGTGCCACCCTAACGTGGGCCATTTCAGCCAGCCTGGTTAGTCCTGCTTGTCACAAACCAGGACAACGATTAGACTGGTTATTTACCAGCGTGGCCTTGGTTGCCTCACCCTCACAGGCTGTAATCTGGGAAGTTAGCGATTTCCACTGTCATGATCTGGGCACTTGAAATTGCTTTTTCTTCCATTCTACTGAATCATTCAGATAATTGCCCCAACCCAAATCTTTATCTGCTTGGTCTAAACGCATGGGGGCCCTCAGCCTGGTAAGAAGGCAGTTGGAAAGTCAGATGGAGGATTCAATTAAATAGCACCTCTTATTTTTAGAGCACAAAAGCTCAGCACACAGAGCAGCAGGCCCCCCTGACGGAAAACACCGGGACGTACAGACCTCCTCCTCCAGCCCTTGCGCTTTGATATCAGATCTGTGGTAATAAAACGGGACATGTTTTTGATATATGCGGGAAAGACATTGCTCCCCCTCTCAGGAAATGGGCTTCTCTTTTTCACCACAGCTGGACGTTTCAAATGCGAATAAATCGCCAGGAATTTGGCAGTAACCATATATTCATAAATACACATGAAATTTGGTGGGGTTTAAAGAAAAATAGAATTGAAAGAGCATATTGTTAAGGTGAAGCCCAGACATACCTTGAGAAGTAAAATAAGTTTGTTTCTTCAGGGTTGTTCATTTGCTGTGGGAGGGTAGGTGCCAGGCCGTGAGAGGCAGAGAACCTGGGGCCTGGGCACCGAGGGTGCAGAATCTCTGGCCCAGAAATAGAGGTGACTGCGTGAACAGTCAGCAAGGAGGCTGTGCTTGTCCCAGTTGCACATTTTGCCTTCGCAAACCAGATGGCAAACAGTCCCTGCCAGGACCAGTGGGCCAGGGAACATCTGGCCCCTTCTGATGGCATCCTTTCAGGGGCTGGGCACAGATCCGGCGTGGGGGAGGCGGAACTTAATTGGTCCTGCTGACCCCTCTTCTGGTGGCATAAATCTGTCATCTGACACTCCATTAGACCCCTCTGCAGATAGTGTGACTCCCCCTGGGCCATGGCGGGGTTGAGATTACATCTCTGAGAAGCATCTGTTGAGGCTGTAGATCATGTGGCATCTGCCAGCCATGAGTTGGTCCCCCCCGTCCCCTGTTTGCAGACTGTGAGCCCAGGCGCACCAGGAAGGCTGCAGGCTCATGGGGGCCGTGGGGGGGGAGGTCTGCTCCGAATCAGGGCGATCAGGCTGGATTTAAAGCTGGCCCGCCCATGGAGGAGGCTTCATTTGCATCTTCACACTTCTTACAAATCAGAGATGTTAACTTTGGACGTGTGACATCGTGTCAGACGGATAAAGTGCAGTGCGCATGAAAGCCCTGGTCCTTCTCCACCCTCAGCGGTGGTACGTGGAGGGTGATGTCAGCTCCTACATGGCGGAGAACGTTGAGGTGTTCCAGATGCCCTCTGCACCCCAGGCTCCCAGGCTTATAGTGTCCTTGGTCCTTCTCCATCTGTCTTTCTCCTGCCTCCCGAATGCACTCCCATCAGCATAGCCTCTGTAGCTCCTGCCACTCATGCATTTCCATTGAGCCTTCACAAGTAACGATATTCCTCTTGTCCCTGCTAATGCTCGGGTCCGGCTCTTGCCCCCGCCCCCCCACTTAGGAACTGCCCACTTTGCTGCTCATCCATGTCGCCCCCACCGCCAATTTGAGGCAAGCCCGTGGAGCCATGGGGCAGTTATACTACATTTCCTAAGACCCTTCATGCCCCTCTTTCCTCAAACCTCCAACACTCTTTCCTAGTCAGAACTTCCACAAGTCCCTTCCCTGTGTCCACCCCTGCCCACATCCGTGTCCTGCTGCCTTGCTCCTGGTACTGTGGGTGAGCAGCCTGCCTTGTGCCCCAGGTCCCATCCCTTCTCACCTTCATGGGGGCATTGCTCCAACAGTTCTCCCCGCCCTCCTGGCATCATCAGGTTTTGTCTCTGCCCTTCTGCCTGGATCACCCCCAGCAGCACGGTAACACTCTGATACCAGAATGCTCCTTAGAAGCAAGGGTGGTGAGATTTCAGTTCATTTACTTTGGACATGTCATCAGGAAAAACCAATCGGTAGCAAAGGACATCATGTTTGGTAAAGTAGAGGGTCAGCAGAAACAAGGAAAACCTACGATAGATGGATTAAGTCAATAGCCACAACAAGGGACTCAAACAGACCAAACATCATGAAGATGGTACAAGACTGAGCGGTGTCTTTTCTGTTTTACATAAGGTTGCCATGTGTCGGAGCCGACTGGAAGGCAACTAACAACCACGACGACTTCCCACGTTGTTAAAAATGAACATTCCTTCATTCCTCATGCACCTCTAGCTGCTGTCTTGTTCATCTACTCCTGTTCCAAGCAAGCCTGCTCCATCCCCAGCCCTCACCATCACCAGTTCCTTCCCTGCTCTTCTCATTTACTCCCATTGCTCTGCCAGAACAGCTCTCACTAGGTCACTGATGGATCAGCTGCTAACTGAAGTCCATCCAGAGGCACCTCGAAAGAAAGGCCTGGCAACCTACCTCTGAAAAATCAGCCACTGAAAACCCTAAGGGGCAGAGTCCTCCTCTGACATTCGTGGGATCACCATGAATCAGAATCAACTCAGCAGCTGCTGGCTTTAACGAGGGAACCAGCAGGATGACAAAGCTTGGCTCAAAGGAGAATAAAAAGGATGAAACAGGAGGGGTACTTTAGATATAAAACTGGTTAGTGTCCTTCGGGGCAATAAAGCTGTAACTTTAAAAAAAAAAAAAGCTGTAACTTTAGGGAGTATATTTTCCACTAGGTAGAAATCCTTCTTGCAACTTATCAGTCTTTTCCAAGTTAACATCCAGCTTTATAGTATCTGGTCCCTAATCAGTAACCAAAAAAACCAAACCCAGAGCCGTCGAGTCGATCCTGACTCACAGCGACCCTACAGGACAGAGTAGAACTGCCCCACAGAGTTTCCAGGGAGCGCCTGGCGGATTCGAAGTGCTGATCCTTTGGTTAGCAGCCGTAGCACTTAACCACTACGCCACCAGGGTTTCCTCCCTAATCAATAATCAATAGCAGATAGTAAATGAACCCAGACAGCATCCGCTAGATCAAGAATCAGCACACGTTCTCTGCAAAGATAGTAAATATCTTCGCCTTCGCTGCCATGCGGTCTCTGTTCCCAGCATTCAGCTCTGCCACTACAGTACAAAAGCAGCCACGGATAATCCCAGGACAAATGGGTGTCGCTGAGTTCCAGTAAAATGTTATTTACAAAAAGCAGGCCACTGATGGCAGTTTGCAGACCTCTGTCTGAGATAGATACATTGAGATAGATTGATACACAGTTACTGTAAGTGTCCTGCCTTAGATTCAAACAACAAGATTATCAAATTCTACCTCGTTGGAAGAGGCATCTGAGGATTGCTTTCTGGCAGAATTTTGGGGCATCTGAGGTCTGATTATCCTATTTGGACAAACAAAGCATGAAGATATTTCATACCACCCTGAATTCTGTAAGCATGTAAACAGGCACTATCCAGAAGGGTATTATTAAGGCCAAAATACAGAAATATTATATATAGAACCAGATCTGAGGTTACATGTTTCTTAAACTTAGTGTGAGCAGTTTTGTTTCAACAAAGCCAGTTCTCCGTTAGCTTAAATTAATATGGTTCACTTGAGTGTCTTAGCTTTGTAGTTTCATTTGTATTTCATTTGTAACTTTGTTTCAGTTTGTATAAGCACTATAAGCACACATGTGGGGGTGGCACACACAGTTTGCTCTCTG
Organism: Loxodonta africana; assembly: GCF_030014295.1. Taxonomy (NCBI): domain Eukaryota; kingdom Metazoa; phylum Chordata; class Mammalia; order Proboscidea; family Elephantidae; genus Loxodonta; species Loxodonta africana. The sequence continues at coordinate 9,669,969 of NC_087357.1, forward strand.
CTACTACCTAAGGTTTGTGGTTTGAACTCACCCACTGGCACTCAGGAAGAAAGGCCTGGCTATCTGTTTCTGTAAAGATTACAGCCAACTGTAAAACATGGATCACTCTGAGTCAAAACTGACTTGGTGGCAACGGTTTTATACCTAGTTTTACACTTACGTGCAATAATAGTGTTAGAATAAGAATAGTGTAGGTCAGTAGCGGGGGTTTCTGAGCAGTGGAGAATCTTTCTCTAAGCACTGCCTTCAACCACAGGTTTTCTGTGACTGGCCCAGCAAGAATACCTGGTCTGTGTCCCGGTAAATGGCAAGGTGCACAGTTTTCTTTTTTCTCCTTTGCCTTTGATAATGCATTTCTCTCTAGTCTTCACACAGACGGGCTGGCAGCTTCCAGAAAGCGTTCTTTTCGTGTGTGTGTGTGTGTGTGTTTGTTGTTAGGCAACTGTGACTGTACCACAAGAAACAGAAGCACCAAGGATAGTGTGTTGTTCAAAGCTGTCAGTACTCGGAGTGCTCTCGTTGTTTTTCATCATCGTTTCCTGATAAGCACCTGGAGTGTTTACTGAACTGTGTCCTCTTTATTTCATAAATGTGGATTTTCCAGGAAGAGAAGCACTGAATCTAAAGAATTTTGGGTTGCACATCAGCAGGATCCCCGCATTTCAGAGTCCATCCCCCCACACAGCTCTCTCATCTGCCTCGCTCTCGCTTAAGAGCAGGTGTTGTTGACGTCATTGCTGCTGTCGTTTCAGCTTTGAAAGTATCTTTCCCTTTTTCCGATTTTCTGGCTACATTTTTGTGGGTACCTGACTTGAGCTCTCACCTCACTGAGCCTTCCCTGTACAGGTCGTATGGACCTGGGCCCTATGCTTACAGGTAGCATGGACCCAAGCCCTCCACATACAGGTAGTGCAGACCTGGGCCCTCCATGTACAGGTATCATGCACCCAGGCCACCCATGTGCAGGTAGCATGGATCTGGACTCCCCATGTACAGGTAGCACAGACCCTGGCCCTCCACGTTCAGGTAGCAGAGACCTGGGCTTCCCACATTCAGGTATCGCAGACGCAGGCCTCCAGCGTGCAGGTATTATGAACCCCAGCCCTCCACATACAGGTATCACATATAACCACCAGCCAAGTGTATCATTGTTTTGGTTTTCTTGGCTTTCATAAGGAGTTAAAAGTCAAAATCATTTACTGAAATGCCCTCAGCAGCAAAAAGGCACTTGATATTTCATTTGCAACATTCAATTTGTTTTTTTATTTCATTTCCTTCACAGTTGGGGAGAGTTTAAAAAAGAGAGAGAATAAGAACCGTGTGGAGAGCAGTTCACCAAAAAGGGCCGTTTCTCAGTGAACATCTCTCCTTTATTGAACCAATATTTTAAGAAGATATGTGTATAAATTTTTACCTATATAGTAATTCCCACAATTGCAAAAGATTTTTAAATGTAAGCAGCAACCTGAACATTAGAATGAAATAATTAATATGGCAACCTTGGGGCCCTGGTGGCACAGTGGTTAAGAGCTCAGCTGCTAACCAGAAGGTTGGCAGTTCAAACCTAACAGCCACTCCTTGGAAACCCCATGGGCCAGTTCTCCTCTGTCCTGTAGGGTCACTATGAGTTGGAATTGACTCTATGGTGATAGGTTTCGGTTTTTTGTTCGCTTATCATTAACTTGGGAGTCCCTGGGTGGTACACACAGTTAACGTGCTCAGCCACTAACCAAAAGGTTGGAGATTCCAGCCCACCCTGAGGTGCCTTGGAAGAAAGGCCTGGCAATCTACTTCCAAAAACTCAGCCCTTGAAAACCCTAAGGAGCACCAGTCTACTCTCACACAAGGGGTTTCAGTGAGTCCAAGGTGACTCAACGGCAGCTGGTAGATTATCTTGAGCTTAAAAATAGGGCAGAGAGAAGATGTCCCTGTGACGGGGAGACAGTGGTGCCAGGAGAAGATGCAGAATTTGGAATCCAGAGGCTAGGCCTGGTCTCCCACAACTCGTGGCTGTGTGGCCTTGGGGGTGCATACTCATTCCTCCAGTCTCAGCACATAGCAGCTTCTCCCAACTGTTTTGGAAATAAGGGAAAATAATACACAGATGAAAGTGTATGTCATCAGTTCTGTTGAAATGGTAGTTCGTTTAACAAGAAACTTCAGAAGTGATTTTCTCCATTCTCTATGTATTTTACCTTTCAGCTCCAGCCATCTCTGTGGCTTGTCTTCTCTGCTGTCTACTGCCTGATTCCTCCACCTTCCTCCATGTCCTAACCTCTTCCTGTTGTCTGCTCTTCCTAAGCATTGTGTGCTTCCTACCCCTCAACAGCCCAACCAGCCCTGCACTCAGCCCAATGCCTCACAAAATGGTTCCTCCCACCCTCCCACCACCCCCACCTTGGAACTGAGAAATGGGCAGGCCTTCTCCAAGAATCAGCTGGTCTCCCCAGTTTCAAGAGTCAGCGTGGTGGTTACGGACAGTAAGCTGCCCTCCGTCGCCTAGCCAGACACAGCACTTGAGGTACTGCATGACGAAGTACCATGTCACTGAAGGGCTAACCGATTTCCAAGGTAACGCTTGCTAAGAATGGTAATAGAATGTGGCTGTCCCAAGGGGATCGTAGCCGGGAAAGCCTGGCTACCGAGCATTGCACACTGTCTACTTGGAAGACAGAAGTCAAAGAAGGAGGTGGAGATGGGTCTCCCGGTGCAGACACCGCTGGCGCCTGCTAGCAGATAATGATTCTTGCTGGAATCTCTGGGAAAGCAAGGCCAAGGCAGCTGCCCTTCTCCTAGCTCTTGAGCTCCTGTCAGGCCTGGGCCATTAGCATTCCAGATCTAGGTCAGTGACTGGCAATAACAATGCACGTCTAGACAGAACATTTAACCAACTTCACTGAGCTTTGGAATGACAAGGGACATTGACAGTCACCTAGCTCACTCCCCTGGCTAATCTTTGAATATTGTTTAAAGCGTTCCCACCAAGGGTTCATTCATCCTCAGTTTGAAAACCTCCAGGGCCGGGAACTTGCTCTCATCTGTGGCAGCCTGTTTCAGGAGACACTAGTGATGCTGATATAATTATCTCTTTGCTGAACGGCCTGGGCTTTGTGTAGCTCCTTCCCACTGCTTCTCGGCCTGCTCTTTTTCACTGAAAGCCTCTTGATTCTCTCCTTGTCCCCATAGGCTGGTGTTTCTGGTCCTTTCCCCTCTGGCCTGCCATGCCCTGAACACCCCCGTTTGTCAGACCCTGTCTTTTGGGGAGCCTTGACCTATATGTAATTTTCCTTTGCAGTGCTCCCATTAAGCAAATAATAGACCACAGTTGGCTTTGTTCTGTATTTTCTAAAAGCTACCTCCCCTTTTTCCCACAAAAGCAGATGTTAATAGAACCTGGCTGTCGCAGCAATGCTCGACTCTGCGGAATAAGGGCACTGTATTTGGAAAAGGTGTGATCACGTGCTGCTCTGGGACAGTCGGGGTCATTGCACTCAGACCGTGGGGCGCAGCCCTGGCCGCAAACAGAAATACCAGAAGGGAAAGGCCGGACAGCAGAATCACATCCTTTTAATTTTGCGTTACTATTAAAAAATGAAAATATGTTTGAACAGTGCAATGCGATAGCAACGTCTTTCCTCCTTCACAGACTTTGAATAAAAGACTCTTTCATGACTTAAAGAACAGACCAGCCAGCAAGCCGACAGCAGCCCTACCTCATTACCCACTGATACGAGCTAGGACTCAGCTCTTCATCGCCAGAACCAAATCATTGTGTAAACCTTCCTCAGTAAGATGTCAGGCGGCCTCAGTAAGATGTCAGGCCCAGAGAGAGGGGAAAAAAAGAGAGAATCCAGCCCCTGCTTTCACTCCTGTTGTTGTTCGTTACCTTGGAGTCAGTTCCTACTCGTGGTGATCCCATGTGTGCAAAGTAGAACTGTTCCGTTGGGTTTCTAAGGCTGTGTCCTTTCAGAAACAGATCTCCAGGCCTGTCTTCCAAGGTGCCTCTGGGTAGGTTCGAACCGCCAACCTCTTGGCTTGTAGTCAAGTGCTTAACTGTTTGTGCCACCTAGGTCAGTGGCTTTAATTCAGTTGAAGATGGTAGGTCAGGTGGCAGTGTTGGCTTTTGTCCCTAAATCCTTGTCTTAGGCTGGGTTCTCTAGAGAAGCAAAACCTGTAAAGCATATAAATATATATGGAGATTTCTACTAAGGAAATGTCTCATGCATTGTAGAGGCTGAAACACCCCAAATCCATGGGTCAGGCTCGAGGCTTCTCCTGATTCACGTAGCTGCAAGGGCTGGCAAACCCAAGATCAGCAGGTCAGACAGCAGGCCTCTGGCTCCAGGCTGCAAAGACTGACAGATCCCAAGATTGAGAGGCAAGACGGCAGGCAAGCTGCTAGCTCAAGTCCCAAGAATCAGAGGTCAGATGAACGGGAGCCAGCTGCAGGATCCAGAGCCAGCAAAAGCCCACAAGCCTTGCCAGAAAATCCACTTATATTCAGTGCAGGCCACACCCCCAAGGAAACTCCCTTTCCACTGACTGGCTACTCACAGCAGATCCTCTCATGGAGGTGATCCCACTACATCAGATCTTATCATGGAGGTGATCACATCATTATACGACTGCCAAACTACATCATAACTGCCAAACCACTGAAAATCATGGCCTAGCCAAGTTGATGCACAACCTTAATGACCACAATCCTGCAGGTGATGTCCCTTCCCGCCCAGCTCCCCTGATGGAGGATGGTGTTGATCCTGATGTTTGTCACATGACCAGGGAGGGATGAGGTATGACAGTGGTGTCCTGTTCTCCCCATTACATGCAGAGGGCAAGGTAGATGGCTTGTCAGGACTTGAACTTTAGTTTTCCCAGGAAAGTCTTTTGACTTTTTCCATTGAGCCCAAGAGGTTTCTTTGACCTTCAGCATAGTTGTCAGCAGATAAGGTGTAAATAGGAGAGAGGGCACTCGTGGGTGGTGGCCAACAGGAACGTCAACAACTTTTGAAGGTTCCCAAATTCTAAACTTTTGACAAAACCACGTGAACTCTCACGCAGAATCCCTTCATTGTAGCCTAGAGAATGTCATTTGTAATCTGTTAAAAGTACCAGTGTTATGGATTGAATTGTCTTTCCCAAAAATATGTGTCGTAAATTCTAACCCCTAAAAAAAAACCCTATGCCTGTAATAAAAGGAGCCCTGGTGGCACAGTGGTTAAGCCCTCAGCTGCTAACCTAAAGGTCAGCAGTTTGAACCCTCCCCCTGTTGTGTGGGAGAAAGATGTGGCCATAAAGATTACAGCCTTGCAAACCCTATGGGGGCAGTTGCACTCTGTCATATAGGGTCATATGAGTTGGAATCCACTCAACAGCAGTGGGTACTCCTGTGATTATAATCCCGTTTGGGAATGGATTTTTTTGTTATGTTAATGAGAGAACATTAGCATAGGATGCACTTTAAATCAATCTCTCTTGAGGTATAAAAGAATTAAACAAGCAAGGGAGAAGCAGAGATGGGGGAAGAGAGATGCCAGGCCCCATGAAGATTGCTCAGGAGCAGGAGCTCAAAGAGACAAGGCCCTTTCTCCAGAGCCAACAGAGAGAGAAAGCCTTCCCCTAGAGCCAGCACCCTAAATTCGGACTTCTAGCCTCCTAAACTGTGAGGAGAGAAATTTGTTAAAGCCACCCACTTGGGGCATTTGTGTTTTAGGAACACTAAATGACTAAGGCAATCAGTATTTGCCATTTCTTCATAAAAATGGGAGTATTTACTCTAAGTAAATCCTATTTGGTGATCAATGTAATAATGAATGTTTAAGCATGAAATCTGGGTGGGATTAATAAGCTATGTGCCATATTAAAAATTTAAGACACAGTGGGCTTTCTGCAGAGAACTCCTTTATTACTTAGGAAAAATATTTTTTTTTAGGTTAATTTGTTAGTATTATCTAAAAGTTGCTGATGTCACAAAACAAAGTTTAATGGCACTGAAATATAGTTTAGCAGTTTCGCTTTCGTCTGGTAGTTCAATTCTGATGTGCTGTGAATTGAAACTGGGAAGACCCCCGGCCCTGGGGAGTGGGGGAGAGGGATAGACTTGGGAAGAGCTGGAACGTGTACCTGCCATGGGACGGAGCTCTGGCCATGGTCCAGCTTCCCTGACTCATGAGTTATGATGCTAGAGATTTCATGCTTTTTTTTTTGAGAAAAGCAAGCAGAGTATAGGAATAACAATAATGTAAAAAAAAAAAAAGGATATTAGCCATTTCATAGTGTTACTCAATGATTTTTTAAGTGTAGGATTAGGAAATGGCTTGTGATGCCAAGTTTTTGAGTGTTAGTCATAGATTTTTTTCCAATAATTACTTGTAAATTGCTGTGACATCTGTTTGGCTTTTCAGATATCCTGTAGTTCATCTATGGATCCATCCATCCACCCATCTACACACCCACCTATTCACCCACCCACCCTCCCACCCATTGACCCGCCCACCCTCCCACCCATTCACCCATCCACCCACCCATCCACCCACCTATCCATCTACCCACCCATCCATCCACCCACCCATCCATGTACCCACCCATCCACGTACCCACCCATCCACCTGTCCATCCATCCGTCCGTCCATCGAGAATGGATGCCTACTGTGTGGGCTCTGGGTGAACAGCTGTTGTTTCTGCCTTCCAGGTGTTTGGGGAATGATGGAACCACATCTTATTCTTTATCTCAGTAAGGCCTTTAGCACTTAATATAGTGCTTGGGACAGAAGAGACATCTGAGAACTGTCCAAATCAATTAAGAAAGACAGATGTCATGGATTAAATTATGTCCCCCCAAAAATGTGTATATCATTTGGGCTGGGCCCTGGTTTCCAGTATTGTGTGATTTTCCTATATGTTGTAAATCCTGCCTCTGTGATGTTAATGAGGGAGGCTGGGCTGCAGTTGTGTTAATGAGGCAGGACTCCACCCACAGGATTGGATTATGTCTAGAGGCACTTTCTTGAGATATAAAAGGCAGAAATAAGCAGAGAGACAGGGAGCTCACACCACCAAGAAAGCAGCACCAAGAGCAGAGCGCATCCTTTGGACCCAGGGTTCTTGCGCCTGACATGCTCCCAGACCAAGGGAAGACTGATGACAAGGACCTTCCTCCAGAGTCGACAGAGAGAAGAAAGCCTTCCCCTGGAGCCGATGCCCTTATTTTGGACTTGTAACCTACTGGACTGTGAGAAAATATATTTATCTTCGTTAAAGCCATCTGCTTGTGGTATTTCTGTTATCTTCGTTAAAGCCATCTGCTTGTGGTATTTCTGTTATATCAGCACTAGATGACTAAGACAAGTAGATTCTTAAAAAGTACAGAATAAACACTTAAAGATAGGAAATATCACTTACTCGCCAGTTACGTCCTCAGACATCCTGTGCTTTAGCATTTGTGCCAAAAGGCCATTTTCACCTCTGTTTTGCTTTTCTAGGAGGGTGTGCAAGAAGCTGAACTTGCTATTATGGTTGAAATTGTGTCCCCCAATTAACCCCTGGTAATATCCGCGTGCGTGACCTTGTTTGGAAATAGGGTCTTGGAAGATGCCGTCAGTCAGCATGGTAACATACTAGTGTAGAATGGGACCTGATCCAATCAGAGTGACATCTGTAAAAGAGGAGAAGAGACACAGGGACAAGCACAAAGAGAAGAGCAACATATGACAGTGCAGCTGCAAGCTGAGAACACCTGGAGCTAGCAGGAGGTGGGCTCCACACAAGGGGTGGTTCCCTAGGGCCTTCAGAGAAAGCATAGCCCTACCTACACCCTGATCGCAGACTGCCAGCCTCCAGAGCTCTGAGAAAATTTATTTCTGTTGTTTTAAGCTACCCAGTTATTTGTTACAGCATCCATAAGAAGCTAATACACTCACCTATCTGAAATGGTTGTCCAGGACTGGGGCGAGGCATTTTAAACTAGGGTCCTGATTGCTTGCTGCTGGGGTTCTAGTAGATTGGGCACTCCTGGGATATGAGGATGGGCTGCATTCCAGAGTAGATTGAACCAGATACATCCTGCAATAATGTAAGTCCATGATGTCCTGAGAGTGTAGACTGGTGAGTGGCTAACCCAGAGAGAGAGACCGCCTTGCGAGCAAGACCCCTCCCCTCATCTTGGAGGATGTTGTTTCTGCACCACCATGACTACTTGATTACTTTGATCATGATTGATGATCAGTTACTTTGATCCCCTCAGCAACTTTAGTATTAAGTTCAGGCTGCTCACATCCTTGCTTACCTTCTCACATAATTTCATGTACATAACATGTCTTGCAACTCTAGTGAAATTTTGAATTTTCCAAAAGCAGAATCTGATATTTCTAATCTTTTACTTCTTTCATATCCTTCACACCTCATGCAAAAGATATTTTAAAAGATGAAGAATTCAATAAATCATCAAATAAGTGAATACATGCTGGAGAATAATTTGTAGTGGGCGTTTCTTTGTTTTTGGACAAGTATGAGTCCTTTGTTAAGGACTTCCCAGCTGTAGCTGAATATATGAATATATTTTCAGCCCCTCGACTTTTTTATTAGGTGTCTACTATGTCCTAGACAGGGAGCAATGATGGCTCAGTGGTAGAATTCTCATCTTTCACGTGGGAGACCTGGGTGCCATTCCCAGCCAGTACAACTGAAACACAGCTACAGCCTGCCTGTCACTGGAGGCTTGCATGTTGCTAGGATGCTGAACAGGTTTCAGTGGAGCCTCCAGACTGAGACAGACTAGGAAAAAAGGCCTGGAAATCTACTTCCGAAAAACCAGCCAACGAAAGCCCTAGAGATCACAACAGTTTG